>NC_065451.1:135405850-136051283 GCF_917563875.1 Diabrotica virgifera virgifera
CGAAAGTTCTAGATCCAGAAAAAAATAAATTAAAAATAAACAAAATGCGAACATCAGGAAGAGTATTAATAATTGAAACTCCAACACTAGAAGACATTGAAAAAATAAAAAATAATGAAAAAATAAAAGAAAAATTTAAATGTGAACTTCCAAAAAAAAGAAAACCACTAGTAATAATGTATGATTTACCAAGCAACGAAAAAGAAGAAATTATATTAAATAAAATATATACTCAAAATTTTGAAAATATAACAAAAGAAGACTTTACAAACAATTGTAAATTAAAATTTAAGACAGGACCAAGAGAGAAATCTACGGTCCATTATGTATTAGAAGTGTCACCTGATATAAGAAAACAATTAATAATAAATAAAACATATGTTGGTTTTACAAGTGTAAACACAAAAGATTACATAGTGGTAGCAAAATGTAATAAATGTAATGATCTAGGACACGTAAGCAAACACTGTAATAAAGAAACAACATGTAACCATTGTGGTGAAAATCACGAAAGAAAAAATTGTAATAAAACAGGACAGCCAAAGGTATGCATACCTTGCAAACACAGAGGAAAACAATGTAATAAAGAAAATAAAAATTGTACAACTTATGCTCTACTTTTAAATCGTCTAATTCAAAAAACAGACTATGGTACATAAATATTATTTAAAATTTAATTAAAATTAAAATTAAAATGAAAATTAAAATTAAATTTGAAATTAAAATTAAATTACAATTAAATTTTATAACATTAAAAATTAATATAATAAAAAATAAAAAATTTCAAAAACATAAAAACCAATGTGATGCAATGGTTAAAAACAGAGTCATGAGAACAAAAAATCATACTTTAAATGCTAAAAATACAAAAAATATAAATCATAATATAAAACAAAAATACTTTAAAAATAATAAAAATTATTGTATCAGAGAAGAGGGAATAAACTCAGATAAAATAATTAAAAATAATAAAATACACAGATATGGTGATAAAATACTAAAAATGAAAATTTATTCGATTCTAATAAACACGGAAACCAAAATGAAATTAATAAAAAAAAAACAAACCAAATTAATTAATGACAAACAAAACATTCAATATAAAAATAGGACAAATAAATGGTATGAGAAGTATCACAGTACTACATGAAATAAGAAAAACAGCAGAAGAAAATAGTCTTGATATGGTTTGCATTCAAGAACCATACACAAGACTAGGAAAAATTCAACACATGCCAATTAATGCACAATGTGCAAGCATAGGAGAAAATCCAATGGCGGTAACCGTATTATTCAATAAAAATATGAGACTTCTAATTCTAAAACAATTTAGTGATCGACACTGTATCTGTGTAGAATTGCTAACAAAAGCAGGTAAATTTATCATAGCTAACCTATATTGTCAGTTCTGTGAAGATATTGATGAATACGTGGAAAAGATAAGAGCTATATTTATAACGTATAGAGAGGAAAAAGTTATAGTTGTAGCAGACGTAAATGCAAAATCAATATTGTGGAATTCAACTCAAACAGATCAAAAAGGATTATTAGTAGAAGATATGATTAATGAACTAGAGTTGATAGTACACAATAAACCAGGAAACCCACCAACTTTTCAAAACAGAGCTGGTGCGGCTAGCAATATAGATATAACAATATCAAATGTTGCAGTAGCACACCTAGTTAAGGATTGGAAAGTGATGGAGCATGCAACAATAAGTGATCACAACATTATAACTTTCAATCTTAATAACCTAAATCCACGTAATACGGAAATATCTTCGGTAAGATACAATATAGGTAAAGCAAATTATGAACTGTTAAAGTCTGAGTTTCGACCACCTTGTCTGGTACAAAGGGGATCTAATATAAATATTGCAACAAAAGAATTAACCAAACAAATTAAAAAAGCAATGGATATAGCAATACCAAAAATAAAAGAAAATAGTAAAGTAAAAAACTCAGCCTGGAAGGAAAACCTCACAAGAATGAGAAGCAGAGTTAGATATGCGCGAAAGCGATATCAACGATGTGGTATCTATCTTGAGAGGCAAATCCTTCTAGGTGAATATAGAAGACTAAAACAAGAATATAAACAAGAAATAAAAATAACAAAAGCTAAAAGTTGGGAAACCTTCGTATCAAGACACTTAGAATTAGATATGTGGGGAATACCATATAAAATAGTTTCTAAAAAAATTAGATGTCCGACAATGCTTTCTACTTTAAAAAAAGAAGATGGAACATTTACAGAAAGTTGGGAAGAATCGGCCGAAACATTACTTAATGTATTATTACCTCCAGATAAATTAGAAGGAGAAACAGTAGAACAAAGAAATATAAGAGAAGAAATGATACAAGAATACCAAATAGAAGAAGAAAGAGAAATAGAGGAATTCACAGAAGAAGAAGTATATGAAAGTATGAGAGAAATGAAAAGAAAGAAGGCACCTGGACCGGATAATATTCATGTTGAAATACTTCAAGCATTGTCGGAACAAATAATTCCAGTACTAACATCATTATATAATGAATGTCTTAGACAAAGAAGGTTTCCCAATAATTTTAAACAAGCAGAAGTTATAATAATACATAAAGGGGAAGATAAAGATCCTGCCTTACCGAAATCATATAGACCGGTATGTTTATTGAATACAATGGGAAAATTACAAGAAAAATTACTATGTAAAAAATTAAATCAAATAAGAACAGAAATTGGATTACATCCTGGTCAGTATGGTTTTAGGAAAGGTAGATCAACAGAAGATGCAATAAATAAAGTATTTGAAATAGTAAACGAAAGCATAAAAAAGTATGTTTTAATGATCTTTATAGACGTGTCTGGGGCTTTTGACAATCTTTGGTGGCCGTCATTCTTTGAAAGACTTCGAAGAATGAGATGTCCAAAGAATCTGTACGGAAGTCTCAGAAACTACTGTCAAGACCGATATGCAAGCCTAAGCTGTCCAACAGGAAAAAAGACAAAACATATCACAAAAGGATGTCCACAAGGATCAGTTTGTGGACCTATGTTCTGGGATGTAATGCTAGAGGAACTGTTGGAACAATTGACTATAGATCCTGAAGTGCTTGGAAGCATAGCATATGCAGATGATTTGTTGTTGATCATAGATGCAAACTCAAGAAGAGAATTAGAAAATAAATCAAATGAAGTATTAATAAGAGTAAATGATTGGATGAATAAAGTAAAATTAACAATATCAGATTCAAAAACAACATATAGTTTAATAAAAGGAAATTTAGAAAGAGATCCAATTATAAAAATTAGAGGGAAAACAATAAAAAGAAAAATGGAAACAAGATATTTAGGTATTATAATAGACGAACAAAAATTATTTACAAAACACATGAATTGTGTCTGTGAAAAGGCAACAAAGATCATGCATAGCATTGCTAGTCTAGCACAGAAGGAATATAGAATTTCGTTCCGACAGATGAGAATATACCTAAGTACAATACTTGCATCAATTGTAGGGTACGGTTCAAGTGTATGGGCACATAGATTAATAAATAAAAAAAACGCAGAAAAATTAAATAGAGCTCAGAGAGGATTTCTTGTAAGAATGACGGGAGCATTTGGAACAACTGCAACACAGGCACTCACAGTTTTAACTGGAGTAATGCCAATGCATTTAGAAACACAAAAAAGAGCATGTAATTATTGGCTAAAAAAAGAAAAATATGAAAAAATAATACAAATAATAGGATTAGATATAAGAAATAAAAGAGAATTAAAAGAAATAATAAATAGAAAAAGACAAAATGAATGGGAAAATTCAACAAAATCTAGACGTTTATACAATTTTATACCAATATTAGAAAACATTCCAAATTATTTTAATCCAAACAAGGTTTAATACACTTTTTAACAGGACATGGACCGTACCCAACATATTTGGAAAGATTTAACTTAAAAGATGATGCATATTGTGAATGTGGAGAACTAGGTACACCAGAACATATAGTGTTACATTGTGAAAATACTATAGAAAATGAAGAACACAGAGAAATGAGAAGAAGATTAGAAAGAATTGAAATAAGAGATATATTACAAAATGAAGAATATTTTGAAATATTAAACAATCTCACACAAATAATATCTAAAAAACAACAAGAAATCTATAATAATAGAAGAAGACAACCAATAATCCAACCCTGATGAAGTTGAGTAAGATAAAGTTAAAATAAATAAAATAAAATATAAATTCAAAAATAGATATTTACAATTATAATAATAATAATTCAATATAAAATAAATAAATAAAAATAATAATTCAATACATAATTCATAAAAAAAATAAAAAAAAAAAAAAAAAAAAAACTACCAACTCTCTTCTGAAAATAGAGGGACTGTCTTTATAACTTAGAAGGGAGTTGATAGTACCAAAAATATTTTAAATTGTTTATTTAAATTTGTTTGTTATACGTAATTAAGAGATTATGGCAAATTGTTATTGTAAAAATAGATTTAATAGTTGAGTAAAAAATGTAAAAATATAAAAAAAAATATCTGTAATCCCATCAGGAAAAAACGACCTGGATTAGTCACTAGAGGCCAGGTCATATGTATAAATAATAAATAAATAAAAAAATCTTACTAAGTAAATTAAACAAGAATTTAATAAGAAAATTTATTTTTTATCAGTCGTGTGCCTTTGCTATCCCTGACTTGATGTTTGCTTTCATTTTTTCACTTTGTAAGTGGAAGTTCTTGAAAAATGTATTCGCGTGGGAAAAATATGGTTAATTTAGTTTTAAATAGTTTGGATCAAAATAAAGAAAACCGAGACAATCTCGAAGGTAAGTGACATAAAATCTTATTTTTTTTTTAAATTTTATAATTTAAAAATTGGACTATTTGGAATATTGTAAAGAAATAAATGTTGAGCCAGATAAATTCAGTTTCTACAAATCAGCGTTCGTGTCAGAGTTTAACTACGGATTTCACACTCCCAAATATGATCAGTGTGATTTTTGTACACAGTACAAAAACAAGTCAGACGAGGATAAAGTAAGAGATGAAGAAACTTATAAAGTACACTTGGCTCGTAAAGAAGAAGCTAAGAAACACAAAAAATTGATAAGGACCACGTGTGATACAAATTTCTCTGCCTTTATTATGGATTTGGAAAAAATACTATTAATCCGTAGTTTACAAGTAGGTCAATTATATTAAAAAATACGTTAAAACATAACTTCACAGTATATGATCTTGCTTCGTGACAAGCAACAAATTACATGTGGCATGAGGGTGATGGGAAGAAAGGTGCTTCGGAGATCGCCACGTGTCTTTGGAAACTTCTGGTTTCACTAGGTGCCAAGAAAGAAGTGACATTTTATTCGGACACAGCATTAGGACAACATCGAAACACTATTGTATGTGCTGTTCTTACACGCCGTGGAGCAGCTACTCATACAAACAATAAATCAGAGGTTTATGGAATCGGGACAGTCAGAGATAGAGTACGATTCTGTGCACTCCACAACAGTCCCGTGGAAAGCAATTTGACGTGTATATACCAGAAGGGTACATATGATCGCTTGCACTGCAAAAACCAGTAAACCTTACCACAAGGTAATTGAAATGGATTATTCTGACTTTTTAGTTTATAAGAAATATAGCAACCAGGTAATTATAGTATATTAACTACAAAAGCAAGATTACGTAGGTCAAAATTTCTGACGTAAAAGCACTGTCAAAACATTAGAATGTGACTTTTCATCATGTCTACGTTTATGTTATTACTTGTCAGATATTTTTCTTTGTTTTTGTTTACTATAAAAAAATATCTAATTCTTTATTCTAATTGATGATGTCAATCGGATTTTATCAATTGCCGAAATATATTAATAATATGCCAAAATATTTGTTAATGTTAACGAAAATAATGATATTCCATAACATCAACTCTAGAATTGAAATTTGTGTAGCACAACTAAAATACGACACCAACACGGAACTTCCCGATCTTGAATAAGCGTCCATATGGTATAATATTTTAATAGGAAAATCGTAATCGCGATTACATTGACAATTTTAAAATTATATTAATTAAATAACCCAAAAAACATTTATTTTTATCAATAATATAAATTTTCTAAAACAATTATTTAAGTTCAATATTCAAAAAAAAATATAATTTTAGTTAAATATTTTAGACATTCGTACCTACGCTACTCATACATTCAAACGCAAATGACAGTTCAGTGTTGCTGGTTGCGGTCAATATTATGCTGTGAGCTGTGAAATTATCTATTTTAATGATTATACTTTATTTATAGTATCATGATTATAACTACACTATGATAATATTTTAATTAATATATTTCGGCAAGTAATGGAAACTAATTGACATCATTAATTAGAACAAATAATTATATAAATATGTATATTATTTTTATAGTAAACAAAAACAAAGAAATATATCTCTGACAAGTATAATGACATAAACGTGGCCATGATGAAAAGTCACATTCTAATGTTTTGACAGTGCTCATACGTAAAAAATTTTGACCTACGTAATCTTGCTTTTGTAGTAAAAATACTATACAAAATGAGGTGAATAAAAGTTAAATGGATCCAGTATCGTAAAAGTTGCCCCAAAACTATTTATTTTAAATATAGATTAAATGACAATGAATTTGACTCGCTAAAAACTGAAAAAAGACAGCGCAGAAGGGTACTCGACTTTGAAGTATCAAAGTCATATCTGTCGAAGCCTAAAATAAATAAAAACAAATTAAAAGACTTTTTAAAACTATGTAAAAATGGGATTGTTCCGTCTACATAATACAAGTTTTATAAAAGCTTGAAACTTGAAGATGAAGATGGACAAGAATCGCCCGATGCAGAGAGTAATGAAAGAGATTAATTGGTAGTAATAGTAGTTTGTCTATCAGATGAGAAATGTTACATAGTTGTTAAAAAATAATACTTAAAAAGCATACAAGGATCGTTTAATAAGTCCTTAGAAAATCCAAGAGTTTGTTATCTCTACCAATATCTAAGATATTCGTTTTTTTTTATGTTTTTCTAAGAACTTATTTAACGACCCTCGTATTATTTTACTAATGACAAAATTGATTGGTGCGTAATATCCAACTTACGATGATGATAAAAGTAGTTTTTTATGTTTTCTTCTTAAATTGTTTTTTTTATTTAATTTATTTTTTCTTATCTTCTGATTCTCATTTTGATTTTGTAAAAACTTTTCAAAGCGCATATTTACAAGGCCTACCGACAATAAATTATTTTGCCTTTGGGAATATAGTCATGTTAGTCTAAATAGTTGTTGACTTTGTAAATTGATTGTCGTTTTTCTTTATATTATTTGAATTAATAAATTTTGAGAACCTAAATACGACCATTTTTACAATATTACTTATTCACTTTTAATGATAACAGTATTAACAGATATTGTAGATTATAACAAAATTTAGACGCTTTTCCACTAATCGTCAGTGTCTCACCCAATAATTCTGAGGCTTGACGCTTTTGACTGCCACACAAGATTCTAACTATTAGATATGTTACTGTTCAGCGGTCAAGAGGTCTACTACACATATATTTTTAAGTAACAACTTAAACATGAAAGTAGATATTCTGTACCATTCCTGGAGCAAAGTAGGGTGGGAGAAACCGGTTTTTCAAGGTCACGTACCTGTTAAACCGGTTCCGGTCAAGGTCAATGTCAAGGTCAAAGTAAAGGTCAATGTCACGGTCAAGGTCACGGCCAAGGTCAATGTCAAGGTCAAAGTAAAGGTCAATGTCACGGCCAAGGTCAATGTCAAAGTCAAGGTCAATGTCACGGACAAGGTCAAGGTCAAAGTAAAGGTCAAGGTCACGGCCAAGGTCAATGTCAATTCAAGATCATTTGAAGGTCACAATCAAGGTTATTATTGTAATAAAACTTTTATCAAAAATAATACTTTATTAACTATTCATTACACTGTTAGACATATGTTTTAAATTTTCAAGCGCAGACTTGCATAAATGACAACTGGATTGCGCCGGTGCTGAACCTTCGAGCTCTGTTCTCCACTCGGGACGATTAAAATGTACATAACATGGAAGACGAGTCTGCACCTCAAAATCTTGAACTGCTTTCTTGGGTAATTTAGACCAAGATTGAAGTAATTCCCACGGATGGACATATTTTCTAAAGTATTGCAGGGTAAAGTTTTCTAATTCTTCTGCTGTAAACTTGTACAACGGTTTTTGCGGGTGTTGACCCATTATGAAAGCTTTGTAACAACACTCCATTGCTATTGAAGGTTAATGTCTGTAAACATCAAACGTATCTACTTTTATATTGTAAATCAAGGTCACCTCTGAGACATGCGAGTAATTCAAACGTAGACTACATATATTGCGGATAGTTGTAGGGATCTTTAGTAAATTTTGTTCTTCGTATCCAGTCATTTAGTAAATTCGTCGTGAGAAGTCAAAAAGGTAATAAATATTTTTAGTCAATATTGTTGCTAACTTTATAAATTTTAGTCATGGATGCGTGTGGTAGAAAAGTACTCGATGTCGTTGAAGCAATTAGAAACTTGAAATGGGTTTTTATTGACAATGCGGATAATTTTGAATACGAAGCCGAACGAGCTGTTATAAGAACAAGAAGGTACACGGTAGAAGAGTGTAACGAAGAAGCTACCAAATACCACAAGGGAGCAAGAGTATGTGAAGACTATCTCTCTGACGTGATATGCATGTGTTGCTTTTTAAAAAAAATTAAAAATCTAGGGCTGACTGATTTTTTAAATGACCTAAAAGATGTTCTACCTACTGAAGATGAAGGGGTAGATACTGTAAATACATGTAGATTTAATTAATAAATAATATATTTTATTTTGTAGTTTTCATTTCAAAACAACATATCATTAAAATTGGAGGAATTTATGAAAAAAATCGAGGAATTAAAGGAAAAATAAAACAATTTGAAGATAAACAAATAATGTTTAAGTCTTTTAGTAAACTGCACTTAAGTAAACCATACACTATGTAATTGTTGTTTTAATAAATTATTGTAATACTAATTGACTGTTTTATTTATAATTAAGAAATAAAACAAAAATAATATAATATATTTTTATTTTTGCATTAAAAAAGTATCATACAACCAAAATACATTAGATAAAGCACAAATACATTTTTCACTATTATGATAAAAACAAGCAGGTTCCTTAACTTCTAATGCTGGTTGTTCATCCAATTCGTATAAAGGAACAGCAATGTATTTTTTTAAATAATTTTTCTTTTCCAAACCTTTGACGTAAACTGCATCGGCGTTTCTTGTAATATCTTTTATAATATTTGCAAAATGATAAAGGGGTGTCGAACCAAAATTCCAATCAATACAGTGATGATTTCTTGTTAACCAAGTTGCCTGTCTCTGTAAATCGGGAGATAACATTCTAATCGGAAACGGAGACTTAAACACGTAATGGCAAATTTGTGTTCCATTGAAAGCAGCTAGTTCTTTAACTATAAATTTATTATTTTCTATTTTAAATCCTTGAACGTCTATTACTAGCTTCATGGTAACAACTGACATCCTGAATAAGATGCAACCCTTTTATTGTTGTCTTACAATTTTGGTTAAAGGATTGTAAGAGAATTCTTTTTCATGTAATATTAGACAATATGCGGAAACATTATTTCCCACAGATTTACTGGTTTCAAACTCTATTCTCAGAACAACAGAACCACTTTGAATAATTTCTTTTTGTCTTGAACAGTCAGTATGAACTATAGGGGCATTATTTTTAAATTCCTCTGGATTAAATATTGGTTGATTAGTTTGGAGGTGATAATAAGATTCTTGGAAATTAGCAAACATCTCATACAATGTTGCAAAACGGTTACTGTCAAAGTCTAAGTTGAGATCTTGATAAGGATATCGTTCAGAATTAAGGAACATACGAATATTTGTTAAATTGCAGTGATCAAATTTACTCATATCTTTCAGCATTTTTCCTTTTCGACCATCATGGAAAGCTACTACAATATGCCGAGGACTTTCTAATTTTGTAGTTGTTTTTACTGGCCAAGTATGACGTGTCGAATTATTTAAAGTGGGATATTCAATTAATTCCCAACTTCTAAATTTTATAGGTAGTTCCGTATTACTACGAACTATTTTGTTTAGCCGCAATTGTTCGCTAATATTAGGTAAAATATGAGGTACATTCCAATAAAGTTTATTAATTTCAATTTTTGGTTTTTCTGTTTCATCTGTAGCAATAATAGCATCAATATCATCTTTTTCTCGTATCAAGACTAATTCCTGTCTCATATTAATGATAATTTTTTGAAAATCTTCAAAGAAGCCAGACCAAATTTTTAATGGTATGCATACATTAAAATTACCATGCGTATCAATCTTCAACTTATCTTCTTTTGGAAACCAACCAGCATTTTGTAAGAGTTTACTCTGATTTTCATTAAGCGACAAGTAGTTTTTCAAAGTTGAAATTAAACCAATATTTCGTACGGAATCAATTGTAACACCATTTAACTCATACCTCAATTCTCTAAATAAATATGAAATACCGTTATTAATAAATTGAAATTTTGTAGGAACTTTATTGTCATCAGTTAACATTTTTCCTTCTATGTATATGTAACTGTTACATGGTAAAGTATAAGCATCTAGATCTTGAATATTTATTCTGATTTCATCATTATAGTTTAAATTTGATGTATATGGTTGATAAGTGTGATACTGATAAGCCTCAATAGTTGTATCACTAAAGGGTTGGCCCAAGACGTGCAAGATTTCCATTATACTAAAACTTGATAACCAAGTAATTTCAAAAATTTACGATTCTCTGATGTTAACAGCTTAGATGTTATTCTTTTACTAATTTTTTTACTGCGGTAACGTCTTTTATAGGAATATTTTGGATAATTACTTTGATGAAACTGCCAAACCATTTTTACTCAATTTTTTTAAGATGTAGTCGAACAGTAATTGTTTCTTTATTAAAATTAACTAAATTTCCTTGTTGATCTAAAACTCGTACAGTTATGTTGTTTATCGCTTTATTGCTTACAGGATAATACAAGATGGTCAAAGGTTGCTCAACTATTTTATACCCATTAGGAACTTGAGGAAAAAATTGATGAATAATATGTACAGCCTTTCCGTTTAGAAAAGATCCAACAGCAATATTACAGTCAATACAGATTGTATTAACTTTTAAAATATTTACTGTATTCGTGGATGTATGAAGTGTATTTGGTTTAAGTTTAACTCTTTCGAAACCTAGTAAGCTTCCTATAGAATTATCAACATCAAAATTAATCCAATCACTACTTTTAATACTTATCCTGTTTGTATTTATATTTGGCCTTATACGAATTGCGCTAGCTGTTTGAATCATTTCATATTTAATCATTTTAATTATATCACCAACTTCGTACGCACCTACAGGAATTTTGAAGGTAAACTCGCTGTTTTTACCCCACACAAAAACATTATTATGAACATCAACATTTGGAATACTGTTAAAAGTATCAAAATTTGCAACACCAATTTCATAATCGAAATTCTCATCAAGATAAATGGCAGGATTGTAATCATCACTGAGAATTGATGATTCTCCACTAAGGGCAAATGTGACTGACATGATGGTTCAAGTATAAATGATGCTCAATGATTAATTATAGTAATTAAATAAAAATCTTAAACAGTTTTGACCACAACTAAAAGAATTAAAATTTTGAATGACATCATAGTTATATACTATAATAGCGTTTCCATTACTTTTAAAATATCGTACTAACTCAGTAGGAGGTGGTAAATTTCCATAACTATCAAAATAAGTAATTAACGTATTTTGTTTAGCATATGCAGTCCAATGTGTACCATTTCCGCTTTCAGTATCGTGGTTTACTATACCTGATTCATGTTTTCGTATTACATTAGGTAAAGAATCACGCATAAAAACTCCACGAAAATGAGGAATATTTAACAAACCAGCAATTTTAACAAGATCTATATCAGTCATTGCTCGCCTAGGTAGCTTTAACGGGAGTTTTTTGAATACGGCTTTAAATGGAAACCTTTGCCGCGACGTTATATTCCGTAACCTTTGTACGGTCTTAGATAAAACCCCGACCCCTTTTTTGCTGCTTGTTCCATAGCCAGATTATGTCTTTGTTGTTCAGCAAGTTTTTCACGGTCAGCTTTGGCATCGTTAACTGCTTTGGCAATTCCAGCTGCACCTCCCCCAACAGCTCCTAACGCTCCGAGCAATGGTAACAACAAAGGTAAAAAACCACCTTTCTTGGGAGCTCGAATAATGCGTTTCTTTTTCTTCAACGCGCCACCTTTTTTTGATTTTTTAGAAAACCCCATACCCAATTTACGTTTACCTTTCATTGTTGTCGTTACAAACCAAGCTGCAATCTTTTCACCTAATTTAGCGTTTTTAGATTTTACCCGTTCCCACGCTTTATTTTCCAAGATTTTATCTGCTTCGTGTCTTGCACTTAAATTTTTATGTTGTGAATATGCAATATCGTGTGCTTTACACGCAGCGTCTAATGCATTAATTCCTTCGTCCCCTCTCTCTAATCGTTGCTGTAAGCGAGTCCCAGGCCCGCAAAATCGGTATCCAGGTATATGTGCTTCGAATGGAAGTTTGTTGATGAGACTGTTGACTAACCCTTTTCCTAGACGTGTTTTCACTTTCGCACGCTTTACCATTATGATATTATATATATATATATATATATATATATATATATATATATATATATATATATATATATATATATATATATATATATATATATATATATATATATATATTGCAATCTATTTATACCATCAGTTATCAGCTGAACGTTATGAAGATCGTTCAACAAAAGAATCGTTTACCTATTGAAAGTCATGATAATGATGAATTTAAAGCAGGGAAGCATGGTTGTTTGTTTGGTGGGGATTCTAAAAGAGGGCTTATTGTTGGGGCTAGTGGCTCAGGGAAAACCAATGCTATGTTATCTTTAATTGATCATCCTAATGGATTAAGATTTGAAAATGTCTATGTGTATTCTAAAAGTTTACATCAACCAAAATATGCATATTTGCGAAATTTAATTAGCCCAATCAAAGAAATAGGGTATGAGGAATATGACAATGTAGAAGACATCATTGCTCCGGAAGATATAAAAAATAATTCTGTTATCATATTTGACGATGTAGGTTCATGCAATCAAAAAATTATTCAAAGTTATTACTGCTTTGGTCGTCATAAATCTACAGATTCTTTTTATTTATGTCAAACCTATTCAGCAATTCCAAAACAGCTCATTAGAGATAATGCAAATTTTTTAATAGTTTTTAAACAAGATATGACAAATTTAAAACATATATATGATGATCATGTGAATATTGACATGTCCTTTCAAGATTTTAAAAATATGTGTTCTCACTGTTGGAAAGATAAATTTGGTTTTTTAACCATTGACAAAGATTGTTCATTATCATCGGGTCGGTATAGGAAAGACTTTGATGCATATATTAGTATATAAGCTTATAGTTTGCTTATATTTTATTTAGTTAAAATGAATCCTCAAATAACTAAACAACTAATTAAAGGTAGAAAAGCCTTAAAAGAAAAATATAAACGTTTAAAAAGTGGTATTACTAATTCTCAAATTGAATTGGAAAAAAGCTATGCTCCTCTTACAAAGCCTATCAAAGAATTGGTTACTGCGTTTAATCAGCCTTCTATTAAAAAAGAAATCTCAGACAGTCCCATTCCCACTTCTAATTTAACTCCCATTAAAAGAGATCCATCAACTTTTAGACGATTAACATTTTTGTCACCACAAGAAAGATCTCAACAAGATAGCACCCGTCTGGAGCCAACTCAGTTTATCACAAATGAAACAACATATGAATCCAGAAATAGAGAAGGTGATTTACCTGACAGGACGCTTCAAGATCAATTTATAGATGATACTGTTTTAGAATATTATCAGGCAGTTAACAATCCTAATGTTTTTCGTGAGTATTTGGAACACTTTGCATCACCGCTTCCAAGAGATTATATTGAAGGTATGGTGCGTGATTTAGAAGACAAATATGATCACGTCTTGGGAATCTTTCATAATCCTCGAGAAGAAAAATTTTATATCGGTGATTCACAAGTTGTTTTTGAAGGAGCCGATATAAAAATAAAAGGAGTGAAGTACCCCGGAACACCGGGTCTCTATGAATTACTATTTTTTAAAAATCCTACTACATATAAAACAGAAGATGTTAATAATTATGTTGATATTATTAGGAAGACCAATGCTTACCGTAGAGATAATAGAGGGGATTTAGCAGTTCGTAGATTTCCAAACAATATACTAGAAAAATGGTTATACATTGTCAGACCCGTTCTGAATAGCCCTACACGTCCTAGATCTGGCTCCGTGCCATCATCATTATTAACAGGAGTACTAACACGCGGAATGAAATCCAAACAAGGTGGAAACATGACGCTAATGACTTATACTGACAAACCGTATAATTATAAATATTTTGATAATTACAACGAATTAGTTGAAAGATTAAAAATACTTGTGGCATCCGAACAAGCAGGCAACACAGGAAACGACAACGAGATTATATCTATCATAGAAGAATTGAGAGAAGGAAAAATAATTGCATAAATATAAAAGTGCTTTGTTTATTGTATCAGTATGATAATGCCTCTTAGCAAGTTCAATCAACATTATCTGACTCCAAAAAAGTCTGTTTCCGATGAGATTGTTTCAGAATCTCCATCACAATTCTATATTTGTCAACCTGCAGATTATTGTAGTATATGTATAATTACTATTCGTGGAACAAAAGATAGTACTATTAATAAGAATTATTTTGTATTGGATGACAAAAGCGTTCAATATATTGTGCCTGTAACTGGAAAAGTAAAAAATGTTAAATGTTTCCCAGAGCCGCTTAAAATGAATATAATAAATGAAAATAATAGTACATCAAACATCATAGAAAAGTTGGTTGACAACAATGTTTTGAAGGAAAATGATGTATTAGCATTTCCGCTTGTACAGTTTAAGTCATTTAATGAAATTTATGTTGAATTGACACTTTGTTGTCCATTAGTGAAAACGTAAATAAAAGACACCATTTTTGGTGACTATTCATCAGCAAAGTATCCTTGTTCACGATTGTGAAACGTCCTCCTTAGTATATAAACAGGTTTCGTCAATTAACTTTAATCATTAAAATGCCTTTAAACAAATTTAATCAGCATTATCTTGCATCATCAGAAAGTTCTTCTGATGAAATGGTCTCAACATCATTACCACAATTAAACTCTGCATTTTATATCTGTGACTCCTTTGATTTTCACGTAAAATGTCTAATTCATTTGAGGGGAAAAAAAAAACTAATAAAAAATATTATGTACTGGACAATGGTGATACTAAATTTAAGAGCCCTCTAACAGCTAAAATTGAAAGTATTACTTATAATGCGGCAGATGGAGATGTTGAAATAAATTCCAAAACATAAATTTAATGAACTCGTTGGCGTAACCATTCAAAAAGATGATGTGATACTATTTAAACTAGGAAAAACAAATAGTATATGCATTGAGCTATTACTGCAGTGTCCTGTAGAAAAAAATGTCTAAAGCTCAAGTTATTCGAGAACTACATGCTCCAGCTAGAATTAATTATCCTCGCAGACATGTTATAGTTAAAGGACTACATGATCTTTTGCAAGCAGATTTGGCAATAATGAATGCATTTACCAAAGAAAACAGGATACAATTACATTTTAGTAGTAATTAACGCATTTAGTAAATACGTCTGGGTTGTACCCGTTAAAACTAAAACAGGAAAAGAAATTACATTCGCAATGAAAAATGTGTTATCCCAAATGAAAATAATACCTAAAAACCTGCAGACTGATAAAGGAACTGAATTTTATAATAAAGATTTTCAATCTTTAATGAAAAAATTTGGAATTAATCATTATAGCACTTTTTCTAACCTTAAAGCAAGTATTGCTGAACGAGTAATTCGCACTTTAAAATCGTTGCTTTGGAAACAATTTAGCTTGCAAGGTTCTTACAAATGGTTGGATATCTTACCAGAAATCGTATCAAAATATAATAATATGAAACACTCTACTACTAATGCTGTACCTAGTAAGGTAAACGATAAAAATGCGAAAAATATTAATGCATTTAATCACATAAAGATTGTAGATTCTAGAAAACCAAAATTTCAAAATGGAGATTATGTGCGTATTAGCAAGCATCGTCATGCATTCAACAAAGGATATACACCTAACTGGACGACTGAAATTTTTAAAATTGTTAAAATTAATTTAACTAATCCGGTAACATATGTTTTAGAAGATGAACAACATGAAGAAATTCAAGGATCATTTTATCGAGAAGAATTACAGAAAGTTAAATATCCAGACGTATATTTGATTGAAAAAGTGGTGAAACGAAAAGGGAATAAGATTCTTGTAAAATGGCTTGGATTGAATCAACAATCTTGGATTAATAAAACTAATGTTGTATAATTTATATTTTTAAATAAAAAACTGATTTATTGATATAGTGTTTTATTTACAATAATAATTTTTATAAATTTTATTTCTATGACTATTACTTAAAATTGGTGAAATACATTTTTCCACTTCCTTAATCCGACAATTAAACCGATACCTATCAACTGCATCTTGTTCCCAATTTCCTTTTCTAGCGTCTTGATAAGCAAAATTCCAAGTGCGTAGTATATACATTTCATTATTCTTATTAAATGTAACTCTCTTCATTTAAGTAGCTCAGGGTATCTATAAATAATTTCGACTGCTAAAGTGTATACTAGTGGATTTATATCTTTTATATATTTAAGTACGTTTAAACCAGCATCTATAATATTACTACAATTTTTAACTCCCAACTGCAAAATTTTAAAAGAGTTGATAAAGTTTATATTTTTATACGCATCCAAAATGCAATTTAATAACGGTGATACCTTCCACAGTTCTGAAATAGAAATTGTTCCTAACCAAACTGTATTTCTATCCTTTGATATGTTTAGTAACCTCATGTTGTCAATATTTTCAAACTGCAACCAAATATTTTCAAATTTTATTTTTTCTGGTTTTTGTGAATGGTTAAAATAAACGTTAATTAATTCTTTACTTGATAAAAATTGTTTCCACTCTTCATAGTTAAAAATGATGGAACCATTTGTAATTCCACATATTTTGATGCATGGTTCTAAAGATGATCCAAGTATACTTACAGCAACAAATACACTAGGATTTGCACTATTCAAGTAAAATCTTCTCTCGCCCAAGTAAACACTTGAACTGCACATGATTACTGCGTTCGTGTTACAGTTTAGTTTCTTTTATGTAGGATTACACAGGTGGGGATAAGAAAACAACAACGTGTTACATTTTAGTTTATTTTATGTAGGATTACAGAGGTGGGGATAAAATAACAACAAGAATAGTTAAATTAATATTTATTTTTATTTACATAATTATTGATGTTTAAAATGTCAGAAACTATAGTGACCCCAAGGAAGGGTATCACATGAATTACTAATTAAAAACCTTTTATCATCAAAAGGACTTAAACCAATTTTTGTTTGCTCTACACTAAAAACATTATGAGCATCAGAACGAATTAAACATTGAGAAATACATTTTTCCGAATTTTGTTGAAGACATTTTACATAATCATTAAAAGTAATTTTATTGTTAATAACACAATATTTAACTCCTTTTGACTTTTTTACAATAGTATGATCTTCACATTTATAACTATACATTTTAGATCTTAAACCAACAAAATGAGTTATAATTGTACCACTAGTCTCATCTTTCATTAGACCTGGAATATTTTTATTACAAAGAGGTATATTATATCGATTATTTGGAGCATAGTCACTTGTATCAAATCTGTGAATGTCAGTACAAACAATTTCTTTATACAAGTCATTACATTTAATTTCAAATATAAAACTGTCAGTATCAGTGTACATAATTTTACAGTTCATCCCTAGCTTTGGTAACATATAATTATAATAAAATTCATACATACATGTTTTTGAAATATCTAAAATAGACATTCCAATGTAAAGAGGTTTATTAAACAATATTTCAGTTTTTTTCATTTCAACTGCCATTAAATCAGTATCGAATATTGTTCTGCTGTGAAATTTTGGACTGGCTATTAAATTTTTTGCACCATATCGACCTTCCCATTGTCGCGTTAATTTCACAATTCTATGTTTGCGAATATTTTCCATAGTTTTACCGTAAATACTATTAACTTTAAGTTTAAAATGATTCTGTTCAAACTTAGTTTTAGCTTTAGTTCGAAGCTCTGTATTAAGATCGATGTAAGGCTTAAGCCAATCAGATTGTTTAAATTCTAAAACTATGAATTTTTGTAACAACCAGTCCGTAAGCTATAGCTTGTTTTAAAGCGCGATAGTGAATAATATAATTTTTTTTATCTGATAGTGTAGTCATTAATTTTGGTAACTTTGAACCGGGAGGTATTTGATGTTCTGAACAGAATGGAAAATCCTTATGCAAATCATGTAGATATTGTGGATATTCTATATCCACTTCACATATGTATCCAAATAATGAATCATCAGATATATCAGTTACATCAATATTTGTATCAACCCACTTGAAATTACTAATTGGAAGCGGTTGAGACATTGCCCAACCATATAAATTATTAACATCAACATAAAACAGATATTTATCCGGTTTGTTAGGGTCATAATTTGTCATATATTTATTGTTAGCCTCTGAATATCTTGAACAACATTGACTAATACCACCACGAATTCCTTTTTCGATAAATAATATCATATCTACATCACTTAGTAGCTCCAATTCACATTTTGTGTACAAGAGCATACAGTCAAAGGAATACCCGGGGATGGTATAGTACCATGCTGGATCTAAACCACTAGTTCCGTGACCTATATCTCTAAAATTTTCAAAAACGTCTGCCAATAAAAGTATATCTGTTTTTAAATATAAATCTGAATATTCTCCCAAATTTTGTATATTGAATCCATTCCAAACATTAAGTGCATGTTCATATCTGTCATTATTTAAAGGTTCGTCATTTAATTTATTATAAAAATGTTCTAAGGATGGTAATTGAGTTTCATCGAGTTTTTCCCATTTATCGATGTAATCATAACAAAATACACCTTTTCGTGTAAGTAACTGAAATAGAGTCAGGTAGGTGTTTAAATTCATATTTTAAATTTTTTAAATCTGTAATATCTACTGTAGATACTAATTCATCAAGAGATGCACCTAGAAATCTAAGTGAATCAATAAATCGAAATTTAATATTAAATGATAAATGTTGAGTAAACGAGATATATTTTTCTTTGTTTATAGGTAGTAATGTAATTTTTCCCCTTTTTGCAAGATCTCTTATTATAAAGTGAGAATCGTATCCGGACAAGTTATGAAAGCATACTGGTACTACAAATAGTTTTTTAAAATTCAAATTACAAATTTCGTGTGCAAAACCTCTAAAACCACCTGTGAAATGATTATGGTCTCGTACAACTACATCTGTAGATTTAAAATCATTTTCACAAATATGACATTTTTGTGCATATATTGTATTAGGTTTTAGTTTCAGAGGAACTATATTTTTATTTTTGATTGAATTATTTGAGCAACGTTTGACATTTCATTTGCAAACCAATCCATGCAATCAACTCCACGATAACTTTTAAAAAATGACAAATTATTATCATATTCACATTTCACAAAATATCCACAACTAAATGCGATATGTTTTTGATATTTTTTACTTTTTACACTCATTTCAAGAGGTTCAAGCATTGATTCAAAATCAGCATATATAATAAATGGTGTTCGTTGTTTATAAATAAAATTTTTAAATTTAATTATTTTGTTTTCGGGAATAGAAATTTTATAGTCATTCATTTTTTCACATAAATTTAAATGTTTGTCAAGCCGTTCTTGATTAGTAAAATAACACCTATCACATATAATTTTTTTATGACCATCCTTATTTAGTTGACTATTTAACAATTTAGAAAAAACAATAATGATAAGTTATATTTATTTGTTCATTGTCAAGTGGATCAGGTGCATCATAATCGTTTAACTTTGGAAAATATAAATTTTGAATCATTAGCAAATTAACGTGTCGCTCCAATTTACCCTTAGACAGACGTAACGGAATTACATTAAATTTCTTTCCAATTAGTTCTAGCCCATAAACATTTACTGAAATATTATTTAATTTTTCAAATACTGCTATTTTGTTAAATTTAATTGGAATTTCAACTCCTTCCAAATTTAAAACCTGACTATAATGTGGATATGAACTAATGCGACAGACCGAATGATTTGCTGGATGTAATGCACTTACTATGCTCCAGTAAAAACAAGCTTCATCAAAATTTTTAACGTTTACACAAGCTTTTTTATTAGCAATTTGTTGAGGTAATTGAATATAGCTTGAACCATTTCCAATTTCATACTTATTAATGTTTATCTCTAAAGATATGACTTTACTTAATGCCCAACCTGAATCACGTTCTTGAAACTCTGATAATTTGTTTAAAATAAAATCAACTATGTGCTCATAAAACCATTTATTTAAATCAGTAGATTTGTCAATTGTTGCATATGGTGTGTGAAAATATTTAAAATCTACCGTTTCCTCATTTCCTAATTTTTTTATAAATTTACCACAAAAGGTACTGTTAACCTTAATTACGTTAAATCTAGATAAAATTATTAAAATTTTAGTTTTAAATAAACACATAGCATCATTTAAAAACTGTAAAACATCTTTATGTTTTATATTTATTATGACACCACTTTGAACCCTTCCATGATAAACTGTCGCCAAATCTTCCCATTTAATTGTATATTTATTATCTTTTAATTATTTAAGCTTATTCGAAACAACTGTTAAATGACTTAATTTTGTTTGCCACATGCGTACATTTCCTATTTCAAAATTTTTTGTTTCTAAAGCCTTAAAACATAAACTAATGGCAATATCAACATGTTTAAGCCAAGATTCAATTTCCTCAACAGTAAAATCATAATTTTTTTCATAAAACTTTTTAACTAGTTTGTTTATATCATTAGCAAGTTTTTCTGACATTTTAAACACTCACCTCAAGATTTTACAAATTTAAATAAAGTTGCTGGATTTCCTTTGTTGTTGTCCTTTTCTCCAATGAAAACTAGGGAGTACCTTCCATTCCCTAGTTCCAAAGTATGATTTTTGAGCACCTCCGTTGATCTAGGTGGTAAATACACCACCTTATCTTCTAACTCCACAACAACACACTCGCCGAATCTCGAAGCAGTCACATTGGCTGATGAAATTTTGTAAGGAAGGTTTAACTGAAGTTCTTTCAACTTAATGATGGGTTTTCGTTGTCCTTCTAAAAGAAGAAACTCATTAAGTGCTTCTAAATCCATTTTCTGAAAATGTATCACAAATTACTCAACTGCAACTATCACTAAAACACTTAACTCACCAAATAATAACACCAAATTCGAATAACTAACGTGTACTATTAGAGAAGACTCTCAACTTACTTTGAAACGTTCTTCGGCTTGCAGCCTTTTATAGTAATTCTACAAGCATTTTCAAGGTTTTAACCACCTCCACTTTGACAAATCACATAGACCTTGACCTTGGCCTTGACCTCGATCTTGACCTCGACTTCGACCTTAACCTTCACCCTGACCTTGACATTGACCTCGACCTTGACTTCGACCTTGACTTCGACCTTGACCTTCACTCTGACCTTGACCTTGGCCTTGACCTCGACTTCGACCTTGACCTTGACATTGACCTTGACATCGACCTCGACCTTGACCTTAACTTTAACTTTAACCCCAACCTTGTATTGTCTGTGACTGTTCGATATTGAAGTAACCTCTGAAACAGAAGAAGAGATCTTATTTTGTATAAGACAACTCTATATAGCTTATATTAGAATATTTTGAGATGGTTTGGTCACATGAAATGGAGCATAAGAAATTAATAAAGTAACTACAATTGAAAAATACTGGGTATAAAATACACAAAAATTTAATCATTAAACAGTGCATCTCGACGTCCTAGAAACTATAAAGAGAAGATTTCATCACAATAATTTGAAATAGAAGAAAAGATAAAAATAGAACCTAAATTTTGTATAAGACAACTCTATATAGCTGATATTAGAATATTTTGAGATGGTTTGGTCACATGAAATGGAGCATAAGAAATTAATAAAGTAACTACAATTGAAAAATACTGGGTATAAGATACACAAAAATTTAATCATTAAACAGTGCATCTCGACGTCCTAGAAACTATAAAGAGAAGAAGATTTCATCACAATAATTTGAAATAGAAGAAGAGATAAAAATAGAACCTAAATTTTGTATAAGACAACTCTATATAGCTTATATTAGAATATTTTGAGATGGTTTGGTCACATGAAATGGAGCATAAGAAATTAATAAAGTAACTACAATTTAAAAATACTGGGTATAAGATACACAAAAAATTTAATCATTAAATAGTGCATCTCGACGTCCTAGAAACTATAAAAAAGAAGATTTCATCACAATAATTTGAAATAGAAGAAGAGATAAAAATAGAACCTAAATTTTGTATAAGACAACTCTATATAGCTTATATTAGAATATTTTGAGATGGTTTGGTCACATGAAATGGAGCATAAGAAATTAATAAAGTAACTAAAATTGAAAAATACTGGGTATAAGATAAACAAAAAATTTAATCATTAAACAGTGCATCTCGACGTCCTAGAAACTATAAAGAGAAGAAGATTTCATCACAATAATTTGAAATAGAAGAAGAGATACTAATTTTGTATAAGACAACTCTATATAGCTTATATTAGAATATTTTGAGATGGTTTGGTCACATGAAATGGAGCATAAGAAATTAATAAAGTAACTACAATTGAAAAATACTGGGTATAAAATACACAAAAAATTTAATCATTAAACAGTGCATCTCGACGTCCTAGAAACTATAAAGAGAAGAAGATTTCATCACAATAATTTGAAATAGAAAAAGAGATAAAAATAGAACCTAAATTTTGTATAAGACAACTCTATATAGCTTATATTAGAATATTTTGGGATGGTTTGGTCACATGAAATGGAGCATAAGAAATTAATAAAGTAACTACAATTTAAAAATACTGGGTATAAGATACACAAAAAATTTAATCATTAAATAGTGCATCTCGACGTCCTAGAAACTATAAAGAGAAGAAAATTTCATCACAATAATTTGAAATAGAAGAAGAGATACTAATTTTGTATAAGACAACTTTATTAGATTATTTTGAGATAGTTTGGTCACATGGAATGGAGCATAAAAGGTTAATGAAGTAACTACAGTCGGAATATGTGAGTAGGAAGAAGCTTACGTTCAGCAGTGGACTTTTGAGGTTGGATTAGGAATCCTCTTATCTATTTTTATAATTGATATAAATCATCTCATAAATTTGAATCATCCTATATTTAGTCAACATAATAATTCGACATAGAAGAGATAAACAAAATCAACTCCATAGTGTAGAAAGCGGTGCAGAATAAACGGGTTTGGAAATACGAGGAGGTCTATGTTCAGCAGTGGACTTTTAAGGTTGAATCATAAACCCTTTAATTTATTTATTATTGACATATTTTTCATTATTTAGTATCTCTGGTCTATTTATTATTGATACAAATTTTATCATTTTTAATTATTTGAATCACCCTATATTTAGAATAATAGTTTCGTATACTTGATCGCGTTTGTTAATTGTTTCGCGATATAAATCTTTCGCGGAGAGAATCACTCGTCCCCGGCAAAACTGCATTCTTTTTAGGTGAATGAAACGAAGCGGAATTTGGTTAATGAATTCCGTAAAAGATGAAAGCAAATAATTAATGATGTTTTAAATTTTTTAAGGTATGTTTACTTAAAAGATTGATTTTGTAAATTAGATTATTTTCAACTTTACATTCCAGATATTATGCGATTTTATGTAATATTTGGAATGCAGTCACGTATTATTTCTATACTGTTTACTGAATAAATTTTTTCATTCCAGATATTATACAATGTTGAACAATACGTGGAATGCAGAGTATTACTTTCTAATTAATAAAACGAAATAAAAATAATATAAATTTAATTAAAATAAAAATTAATGTCTTTTAAATTTGTGTAACATTCGTCAAACATTTGTTCACATTTTTTTTGTTCCTGTTTTAAAATTTTTAATTCGTGCTCCAGGTCTTTTATTTTGCATTCTCTTTTGTTTCTTTCTATTTCCAAAGTTTTTAATTTGGTAAAATTAATCTCCCAAGATTGAAAATTGGAAATAGTATCCTGGTAAACTGTTTTAATATGTTTGTCGGTTTGCTTCATAGTTTCCATTATTGAAGCAAACCGAGGTTCTTGAGGTTGCTGTTGTTGTTGTTGTTGTAGGGGTTGCTCTAAGGGTTGCTCTAGGGGTTGCTTTAGGGGTTGCTGCTGCTGTAGGGGTTGCTGTTGACCCTGGAGCATAGGAATAGACCTTAGGGGTTGCTGTAGGGGTTGCTGCTGCTGTAGGGGTTGCTGCTGCTGTAGAGGTTGCTGCTGCTGTAGGGGTTGCTGTTGACCCTGGAGCATAGGCATAGATCTCGCTTGATTGAGCCTAGAGATTGAGACTTGATGGTGGGACGTGGATGCTGTTTCCACGTCAAATGGCTCATTGAAAAAATCTAGCAGTTCCTGATTTTCCAGGGTCAGGTCAACCTGAAACAAAATTACAGTATAAGAATTTATATTTCAAAATAGTAAGATATATGAGACCATGAGAGTCCTAATATGTATTTTACTTGACAATCAAACAAAATTATCAGAATAATATCCGATTGTTTGAGTTATTCTAATCATTTTCTTTGATTATATCAAGTAATCTAAGGTCACTCTAGCCTCATATAGAATATAAAAATGTGAAACAGATTTAAATAAAATGGTTAGAAAACAAAAATTAAATACTACAAATACTGCAATAAAATAAAAACAAATTCTACAATGTTCTGGAAATGTTTTTATGTGATATGTTTAATTTTAGTATAATATTTATATGAAATTAAGTTACAATTGTTGGTGAAAATCCAATCAGTAAATAATTAAGAAAGGTAAAACTAAAACGGGAAGTTTCTCTTAAAAAATTATGTTTTTCACCAACAATTCTGACTGAAATCCATACCAATAAAATGCTAAAATAATTTAATAAAGTTCCTAAATATTAGTAAAACAATAAAAATAAAACAATAAAATCAATACTTACAGATGGGGGTTTATTTAACAATTGCTCTAGCACTGACACTTTTTCGACTTTTTGTTTTTTTGATGTGTTTTTGTTAATTACGTTGCGTTTTGTCATCTTGGTACTAATGTAGAAGAACTGATGCTAGAAATTACTAAATGCTGAATTTATATAGAAGATACTTTAAAAAAATGTACAGAACCTGCCCCAACAACAAAGAGATGAACGGGCATATGCGGTCATTTACTTAAATCACTAACCCTCTATAACCTTGCAATGATGTGAAGATACGCAACCTTGAACGTGTAAAAATGCGTAACCTGTATTATAACTTTCCTTTTCGTCTTCATTCGCATGAGGTAAAAATTACATTCTTGACAACCTTGAAAGGATTCTCTGCTAAGGAATGATGAACTGTAAAAATGTTGACCGTCTTCGTCCTCGTTCGCATGAGGTAAAAATTGCATTCTCTTGCAGATCATTTAGTTTAAAGGATGTGGTTACGCGAATATAAATTTATATAGGGTGATCAAACCAACTCAAAAGATTCTAATATATTTATATGGAGTTGGCTTAGACAAAATTAGGATCTCTTCTTCTGTTTTACAGTATTATGCTAAAATCTTCTTCTTCTTTATACTTTCTAGGATGCGCCATTTAATGATTAGATTTTTTGTGTATCTTATACTCAGTATCTTTCGATTGTAGTTACTTCATTAACCTCTTTGCTCCATTCCATGTAATAATAATAATAATAACCTGTGGGAGTTTTTTGTCAGTTCTTCTATCAGGCGCGGCCCCCTGCGAATGGGGGATGCTTTCTGGGTATTCGTAGCGCCAATACCCAGAGAGTAGCAGGAATACTTGCCGTGGAACAAAAACTGACACCTGGCAGTAGGTATAAAATGCACACCCATGAGAATGGAGAATAATAATTTGTGTTTAGGATCGCTGCCTGGGGATCGCCAGGGCACGTCTGGAGCCGGCGCTGGACGTGACAGCATGCGGGACGTCGGTGGCAGGGTGTTGAGGAGGCGGGCCCCTGTCATACAATCAGCTACAGCCCAACCACAACCACAAGCGAGCCAAAAAACAACAAGAGCTCCACCCGCCGAAGGTGCTGCGCTGGATCATCAGCCGGCGCTCACTCAAGCGGGACGACCGAGGCAGCGCATGAAATGGACTGTGTCCATCAATGAAAGCATTTTGCGCTTCTATTATAAGGTGACAAACCTCGGTCAAGAAACGATCGGCTACAGACAACAGCTGTATGCCGAATTTTGCAGGGAGTACCCAGATATTCAAGTATCGGAGCAAAGAGTATCAGATCAATACCGGGTAATCATAAGAAATAATCTTATCCCAGAGACTAGACGCGATGCCATCAAAAGCGAAGTCGAACGGGAGATTAATAACCAAGAGCTAGTTTTAGATCAAAACCCTAATGAAATCCTTGAGGAGCAGATTCCTGAGATTCCCATACCAGAAACTCAACCTGACAATACACAGCAGGAAAACAACGAGTGGCGCCATAGTCTAGAAAACGAAATGGCTCGTGCCTTACAAGAGTTTAATGGAACAAATCCACTTAGCAGACCACCGCTACCACGAATAGACTCTTGTAAGAAACTAGGTGCGCTGTTACAAATTGTGAACACTGAAGTCCTACCCAATTATGTCGTAGAAGCCCACACATTGGAATATCTGCATATACTAATCTATTGTGCAGCAACAGCAATTGCCAATGTAATGGGCGTTAAGATCAGAACACGACGGGGTACTAATAACGGAAGGACTGGTAACAGAATTGCACCATGGGAAAAAAGACTTCTCGGAAAAATTGAATTACTGCGTAGGGATATTGGTCAAGTCACAGAATATATAAGAGGTGTAACAAGTAGAAAAGTCATTAAGAGAGCTGAAGAAATAATGCGGAGCACTGCAAGACACTCGAGATACGATCCAGAAAATAACACAGCCCAACAGTGTCTGGATACATTAAAACAAAAACTCTCCGTCTATTCAGGACGATTAAGAAGGTATAAAGTTAGTAACAACCGAAAATGTGACAATGCACTTTTTGAGAACTCTGAGAAGGCGTTTTACCGAAAACTCAATTCCACCGTAGAAAGTGTCGACAAGTCTTACCCAAGCCAAGAAGAAATTCATGAGTTTTGGGGAAATCAACTTTCCACGCCAGCTGCTTTTAACAACAATGCTGGCTGGATAGAAGATACGACGCACAACTGCCACCACTACGTCACTGCTAACTACGAACCATTCACGACTGAAGAAGTCTCAAATGTCATCAAAGAGCTTCATAACTGGAAATCTCCTGGACCAGACGGAGTTCAGAACTTCTGGCTTAAAAAGTTTTGGAGTATTCATGAGTGCTTATCAACGTTAATTAATCATGTTATTTCTAATCCGCAGGAATTACCATCATTTCTAACTCAGGGAACTACTTATTTAATACCCAAGGATCAAAATAACACCCAAGATCCATCCAAGTACCGCCCAATTACTTGTCTTCCAACTTTGTATAAATTGGTCACATCCTGTGTAACCCGGCGTATCTACCAACATTGTGCTCTAAACGATATCATAGAGCCTCAACAGAAAGGATGCGCTAAGGGTTCCATGGGCTGCAAAGAACAGCTTATCATCGATTCAGTCATTTCTAACCAGGCATTCACTAAAAAAAGGAACCTTTTTACTGCTTTTATTGACTATAAAAAGGCCTTTGATTCAGTACCGCATGAATGGCTAATAGATATTTTGAAAATATACAAAGTCGATGATAACATAGTGACCTTTTTAAGGCATATAATGAGAGATTGGAAGACTAAAATTCACCTCCAAATACCTGGTGAAAAAAATATTGAAACCGAAAATATCGCAATCAACCGGGGCCTGTTTCAAGGAGACTCGTTGAGTCCACTGTGGTTCTGTTTAGCTTTGAACCCCCTTTCCCAGCTATTAAACTCCACTGACTCAGGTTTTAGCATTAAAAGCAATAATACTGTAGTAGCGAAGCTCAATCATCTGTTGTATATGGATGATTTGAAAGTAATGGCTTCCACTCGAGAACACCTAGAAGAGATGCTAAAAACTGTAGAAACATTCTCTAATGATATTAGTATGCAGTTCGGTCTAGACAAGTGCCGTGTTTTGAATATAGTCAGAGGAAAGGTACAGCCCGGTGGATTCGATATGCAAAATGGCCAGAACATCCAGGCCATGGGCGATAACGATATGTACAAATATCTTGGAGTAAAGCAGGCGCGGAAAATTGACCATAAGCAAATGAAAACTGAGATAACTACTGAGTTTATAAGAAGGGTAAAACAGCTACTTCGTTCACAGCTTAACAGTAAAAATTTGTTTAAGGCACTGAACACCTACGCTTGTTCCGCGCTTAGCTATTCATTTGGTATTGTTAAGTGGACAAAAACGGATATAGAAAATCTTCAGCGAAAAGTGCGAACACACCTCACAAAGGCACAAAAACACCACCCTAAAAGTGCAGTAGAACGAACGACATTACCCCGGTATTTAGGAGGAAGAGGACTTATGGATATAGGTGAGCAATTAGATAAACAGATTGCTAATTTAAGAACTTATTTTCAGATGCAGGCTGAGACATCTACTCTACACCGCGCAATTTGCGCAGTAGATGACACAACACCGGTCAAATTGAGGGAACCAGAAATGCGCATAAACCACCTTACTAAGGACGAAAAACTGCGCACCTGGATGGGTAAACCTCTGCACGGGCGACATCCCAATGAAGTTAGCCAAGACTATGTCGACAATATAGCGTCGAACTATTGGTTGACATCAGGAAAGATGTTCCCTGAAACGGAGGGTTCATTACTGGCCATTCAGGATCAGGTTATACCAACCAGAAATTACCTGAAATATATCGTCAAAGACCCTCAGGTTCAAAACGACAGATGCCGATATGGATGTCAAGCCCAAGAAACCATCCAACATATTACAGGGGGCTGCCAGGCATTTGCTGCAACTGAATACAAGGAACGGCATGACGCAGTGGGAAAAATCCTTCATCAAGAGATAGCTAACAAGCTGGGACTTCTCCAAACGGACCATCTCCCATATTATCAATACGTTCCTGAGAGTATGCTTGAGGATGGCAACTACAAGCTATACTGGGACCGCAGTGTGCTCACAGACCAAACAGTGGCACATAATAGACCAGATCTCGTACTAGTTAATAAATTAACAAGACAAACAACACTAATTGATGTGGCGATACCTAACAACAATAATTTACGTAGTAAATTTACTGAAAAGATCGCCAAGTATAGAGATCTGGAAATTCAAATACGGAGACAATGGAGAATGCAAAGTACGCAGACGATACCTATTGTTATGTCTACTACTGGAGTCATTCCGAAGACCCTCCTCGAAAGCATAAAAAAGCTGGGTCTCAATGAACATATTTATAAGACCATGCAGAAAGCTGTACTACTTGCGACGGCCAGAATTGTAAGAAAATTTTTGGGAGATACACCTGCATTCCAAGTCACCTAGGGCTCGATAACATGGAAAGAGTCCCACCAGAGCTCAATCCTTTTGATACCGTAGGTATCTGGGATGAGTCAATTTTCCCCTCAGAGGGAGTGTGAGCCGTATGGCTAAATAATAATAACTCCTGTGGGAGTTTTTTGTCAGTTCTTCTATCAGGCGCGGCCCCCTGCGAATGGGGGATGCTTTCTGGGTATTCGTAGCGCCAATACCCAGAGAGTAGCAGGAATACTTGCCGTGGAACAAAAACTGACACCTGGCAGTAGGTATAAAATGCACACCCATGAGAATGGAGAATAATAATTTGTGTTTAGGATCGCTGCCTGGGGATCGCCAGGGCACGTCTGGAGCCGGCGCTGGACGTGACAGCATGCGGGACGTCGGTGGCAGGGTGTTGAGGAGGCGGGCCCCTGTCATACAATCAGCTACAGCCCAACCACAACCACAAGCGAGCCAAATAACAACAAGAGCTCCACCCGCCGAAGGTGCTGCGCTGGATCATCAGCCGGCGCTCACTCAAGCGGGACGACCGAGGCAGCGCATGAAATGGACTATGTCCATCAACGAAAGCATTTTGCGCTTCTATTATAAGGTGACAAACCTCGGTCAAGAAACGATCGGCTACAGACAACAGCTGTATGCCGAATTTTGCAGGGAGTACCCAGATATTCAAGTATCGGAGCAAAGAGTATCAGATCAATACCGGGTAATCATAAGAAATAATCTTATCCCAGAGACTAGACGCGATGCCATCAAAAGCGAAGTCGAACGGGAGATTAATAACCAAGAGCTAGTTTTAGATCAAGTCCCTAATGAAATCCTTGAGGAGCAGATTCCTGAGATTCCCATACCAGAAACTCAACCTGACAATACACAGCAGGAAAACAACGAGTTGCGCGATACTCTAGAAAACGAAATGGCTCGTGCCGTACAAGAGTTTAATGGAACAAATCCACTTAGCAGACCACCGCTACCACGAATAAACTCTTGTAAGAAACTAGGTGCGCTGTTACAAATTGTGAACACTGAAGTCCTACCCAATTATATCGTAGAAGCCCACACATTGGAATATCTGCATATGCTAATCTACTGTGCAGCAACAGCAATTGCCAATGTAATGGGCGTTAAGATCAGAACACGACGGGGTACTAATAACGGAAGGACTGGTAACAGAATTGCACCATGGGAAAAAAGACTTCTCGGAAAAATTGAATTACTGCGTAGGGATATTGGTCAAGTCACAGAATATATAAGAGGTGTAACAAGTAGAAAAGTCATTAAGAGAGCTGAAGAAATAATGCGGAGCACTGCAAGACACTCGAGATACGATCCAGAAAATAACACAGCCCAACAGTGTCTGGATACATTAAAACAAAAACTCTCCGTCTATTCAGGACGATTAAGAAGGTATAAAGTTAGTAGCAACCGAAAATGTGACAATGCACTTTTTGAGAACTCTGAGAAGGCGTTTTACCGAAAACTCAATTCCACCGTAGAAAGTGTCGACAAGTCTTACCCAAGCCAAGAAGAAATTCATGAGTTTTGGGGAAATCAACTTTCCACACCAGCTGCTTTTAACAACAATGCTGGCTGGATAGAAGATACGACGCACAACTGTCACCACTACGTCGCTGCTAACTACGAACCATTCACGACTGAAGAAGTCTCAAATGTCATCAAAGAGCTTCATAACTGGAAATCTCCTGGACCAGACGGAGTTCAGAACTTCTGGCTTAAAAAGTTTTGGAGTATTCATGAGTGCTTATCAACATTAATTAATCATGTTATTTCTAATCCGCAGGAATTACCATCATTTCTAACTCAGGGAACTACTTATTTAATACCCAAGGATCAAAATAACACCCAAGATCCATCCAAGTACCGCCCAATTACTTGTCTTCCAACTTTGTATAAATTGGTCACATCCTGTGTAACCCGGCGTATCTACCAACACTGTGCTCTAAACAATATCATAGAGCCTCAACAGAAAGGATGCGCTAAGGGTTCCATGGGCTGCAAAGAACAGCTTATCATCGACTCAGTCATTTCTAACCAGGCATTCACTAAAAAAAGGAATCTTTTTACTGCTTTTATTGACTATAAAAAGGCCTTTGATTCAGTACCGCATGAATGGCTAATAGATATTTTGAAAATATACAAGGTCGATGATAACATAGTGACCTTTTTAAGGCATATAATGAGAGATTGGAAGACTAAAATTCACCTCCAAATACCTGGTGAAAACAATATTGAAACCGAAAATATCGCAATCAACCGGGGCCTGTTTCAAGGAGACTCGTTGAGTCCACTGTGGTTCTGTTTAGCTTTGAACCCCCTTTCCCAGCTATTAAACTCCACAGACTCAGGTTTTAGCATTAAAAGCAATAATACTGTAGTAGCGAAGCTCAATCATCTGTTGTATATGGATGATTTGAAATTAATGGCTTCCACTCGAGAACACCTAGAAGAGATGCTAAAAACTGTAGAAACATTCTCTAATGATATTAGTATGCAGTTCGGTCTAGACAAGTGCCGTGTTTTGAATATAGTCAAAGGAAAGGTACAGCCCGGTGGATTCGATATGCAAAATGGCCAGAACATCGAGGCCATGGGCGATAACGATATGTACAAATATCTTGGAGTAAAGCAGGCGCGGAAAATTGACCATAAGCAAATGAAAACTGAGATAACTACTGAGTTTATAAGAAGGGTTAAACAGCTGCTTCGTTCACAGCTTAACAGTAAAAATTTGTTTAAGGCACTGAACACCTACGCTTGTTCCGCGCTTAGCTATTCATTTGGTATTGTTAAGTGGACAAAAACGGATATAGAAAATCTTCAGCGAAAAGTACGAACACACCTCACAAAGGCACAAAAACACCACCCTAAAAGTGCAGTAGAACGAACGACATTACCCCGGTATTTAGGAGGAAGAGGACTTATGGATATAGGTGAGCAATTAGATAAACAGATTGCTAATTTAAGAACTTATTTTCAGATGCAGGCTGAGACATCTACTCTACACCGCGCAATTTGCGCAGTAGATGACATAACACCGATCAAACTGAAGGAACCAGAAATGCGCATAAACCACCTTACCAAGGATGAAAAACTGCGCACCTGGATGGGTAAACCTCTGCACGGGCGACATCCCAATGAAGTTAGCCAAGACTATGTCGACAATATAGCGTCGAACTATTGGTTGACATCAGGAAAGATGTTCCCTGAAACGGAGGGTTCATTACTGGCCATTCAGGATCAGGTTATACCAACCAGAAATTACCTGAAATATATCGTCAAAGACCCTCAGGTTCAAAACGACAGATGCCGATATGGATGTCAAGCCCAAGAAACCATCCAACATATTACAGGGGGCTGCCAGGCATTTGCTGCAACTGAATACAAGGAACGGCATGACGCAGTGGGAAAAATCCTTCATCAAGAGATAGCTAACAAACTGGGACTTCTCCAAACGGACCATCTCCCATATTATCAATACGTTCCTGAGAGTATGCTTGAGGATGGCAACTACAAGCTATACTGGGACCGCAGTGTGCTCACAGACCAAACAGTGGCACATAATAGACCAGATCTCGTACTAGTCAATAAATTAACAAGACAAACAACACTAATTGATGTGGCGATACCTAACAACAATAATCTACGAAGTAAATTTACTGAAAAGATCGCCAAGTATAGAGATCTGGAAATTCAAATACGGAGACAATGGAGAATGCAAAGTACCCAGACGATACCTATTGTTATGTCTACTACTGGAGTCATTCCGAAGACCCTCCTCGAAAGCATAAAAAAGCTGGGTCTCAATGAACATATTTATAAGACCATGCAGAAAGCTGTACTACTTGCGACGGCCAGAAGTGTAAGAAAATTTTTGGGAGATACACCTGCATTCCAAGTCACCTAGGGCTCGATAACACGGAAAGAGTCCCACCAGAGCTCAATCCTTTTGATACCGTAGGTATCTGGGATGAGTCAATTTTCCCCTCAGAGGGAGTGTGAGCCGTATGGCTAAATCTGATAATAATAATAATAATAATAGAGTTTATTCGTAGTAAATAAATTATACATAACAAAATAAACTCAGTTTCTCACTGAAGTTGTAGGTATTACAACTTGTGCGTGAGAGTTAAATTTTGATTGTATTAAATACTAATTAATTTTAAAATTTACAAAAAGGAATCAAATAAATAAAGTCTTTTTCGTTCATTGGTCTCCAAATTTGGGCTCCTTTTCTTACTAATTTAGTTACTTTTTGATGTTGTGTATCGGGCCTATGAAAATATCTCATACAATTCAGGAAAGTATGGTAAAACATTTCCTATGGGACTCTTCTGGCGAGACTTCGTTTTCTAACTGAATTATCATTACTTTTTAAATATCATATTTTTAAATATAAATGTAACCAAACCAACTCGAAATATTCTAATATAGGCTATATGGGGTTGTCTTATACAAGACGTTCAAGTGTTCTTACTGTGACTTTCAGGTAATTTTTGTAATCTTGAAAATAACTTTATGATTACCTTGAACTCAACCTTCAGGTAACCTTATTGTGACGTTCAAGTGATTTTACTGTGACCTTCAGGTAACTTTGCGTAATCTTGAACATGTCCGACCTTGACTGGAATCGGTCTAACCGGGATTTGATTATATTTACATCGCAGGTCACCTTTATGTGACCTTAAACTTGTCCGACCTTGACCGGAACCGGTTTAACAGGTACGTGACCTTGAAAAACCGGTTTCTCCCACCCTACTTTGCTCCAGGAATGGTACAGAATATCTACTCATGAATTAATTTAATCAAGTAAATAAATATAATGTAAAATCATGTATATTCAAAATTTAGTCATCAAAAAACAATAAATTCATACTTAAAATTTGCAAAAACTGATTAATTTGGTCAAAATAAATCTTTAAGCGCCCGTTTCTCAGGATTTTACTTTTGTGGCTTGGCTCCCTTGACTTCCACGGCGACGATATACGTTCGCAACCAATTGCTCAACAATTATCCAATCAAATTCCTGTGCAGACAAATGTTCCAGAATTATCGCTCCAAATTTGTGTTCAACAAATCGCACACCAAATGCCTGTTCAACAAATCTCAGCCCAAATTCCTGTGAGTAGTGGATATTCCTTCCTACAAATCGGAGGAGTGGGTCAATGAACAACCGCTGGCTAGGGTGAATATTAATTAGGTGAACAGCCACTGGCTAGGGTGAATATTAATTAGGTGACGCCAACACCATTTGGACTGGAATATTAATTAGGTGAACATCCGTTGTATAGGGTGAATATTAATTAGTTTAATTAACGCCATTTGAGTAAAGTAAAAAAAGGGGAGGGGAATATATGATATTGTACTAGCAAAATGAGCAGGGTCAACGACCTGGTCATCTGGTAGTCTACTGGCATCCTAAAAATAGGGAGGGGGAATTTATGTTATTTTCTATGCAAAAAGAAAGTGGAAAGAGTACGGGGGAGGGTTAACGTGTATAAGAACCCAAGACGTGCAGACATGCATCATAATTCCAAAATGAGTGCTACATATCGAAACGTAGTCCTGGGTGAACGCCGGTTTTACCTGAACCCATCGAACTCAAAATTTGTTTCTGTTTGCCTAGCACATGAATTAAATTTTGAACCGGTAGTTGTTATCAGTGGTAACAAACAAGATCGCGTTTTGTTTAGTGAACCCGAGTGGTTAAACTCTTTATCGCATAAAAGTGTAATTGACAGTTTTATGGCAGGGAATCCACAACAATCGATTAATGATGGTAAAGTACAACTAGAGTTCATGCATCTGCCCACATGTCAGTTGTGAAAGTTACCAATGGTGAGTCACAGATAATTTTGGGTGCCAATTCCATTGTATCGCTGTGGACAACACTTCCAATAGTCAACTACCTTTTAGAAACTTTGAAAAAGGAAAACTTTATCAGTTCGTTAAAAATACTAAAGACGGGGGTTGATTCAAATAATCCTATTGAATCTGGGTTGCAAATAATGGAACCAATAAAGAATATAAATAAAACAACTTATGGTATGATAACATAGAAATAAATATATGTAAAAATTGAATATATTAATTTACCACACCCCTTCCACTACAGAAATAAATTATTTTATATGTAAGAGCATATCTTTTAAAAACTAATAGTCACCATGTATCTAGAAGACGAGTCAGACAAACTGAATAGTTTTTATGGAAGGTTATCCACGTTTAAAAACTGGAGAGGGTTGGTTCCTTCGATTGAGTTAGCAGTATATGGATTTTACTATCTACAAAAAGAAGATATTGTAAGGTGCTTTTGGTGTCATGTAGAAATTTATCATTGGCTGTCTACTGATGATGTGTATAAAGAACACATCAAATTTAGTCCAAACTGTAGTTTCGCACAAATAATTCACTCCAAATTTCCGAAATACCAGATCAATAAAGAAATCCAAACCGAAAACAATCAACTAAATGGAAAAATTAATTTATATGTAAATGTGCTTCTTAGTATGGTACATTTTGTGTTTTTGCTATTAAGTATCTACGTAAGTAGAAAAATATGATCCAATATGTAGATATAAACAAAAACTGTGTGTATGTTAAATTATTTACGCAAGTGAAATAAAAATAATTTTTTTGTAAAAAAGTTTTTTATTTTAATATTATAATACATTATTTTTATTAATCCATGAATTATGAGTAGAATCCATCCCTAACCATTTCACAAACACCTTGTTACCCTTTCTTTTCAATACCTTCTCGACTAAGTAGACATCAGGGTGCTGGGTTTTCCATAATTCTTCGCTGTAAAACGCCCCTTGAGTTTCTTCTTTGCGTGAATCTTCTAGTAAGTAAGTCACTGGATTTGTCTGCTTGACTTTTCTTATTTTAAAAATCTCATTTGTCCAGTTGGGTAAATAACCCTTAGTAAACAAATTTCTATATCTCGAAATTCGGACGTAATCACCAATTTCCAGGAAGCGAATTTAAACGAGTTCTAGATGTTTTAGGTCTAGTCTCCAAAGCTGGTTTAATAATAACATCATATTTATCCTTTATTTTTGATGGAATACTTTTTATAGGTAATGCAGGATTATTCTTTCTATATATCGCATTTGTTCTACGTAATATATCAATATATTCGTTAACATCTTCTTTTTTAAACGATACGGGATTAGTTTTAAATAAAAGCTCGTATAAACCTGGTGTTCCGCGATATTTAACGTCGTTGATAGTTAAGTCAGGTCCTTCAAAATTAATTTGAGAATCTCCAATAGAAAATTTTTCAGTTTCAAGGTCGTGGTAAATTCCCAGGTCGTGGTCGAAATTACCTTCTGTGTCTTCAATGTTAGCTTTAATATAATCCTTTGGCAAGGGTGAAGTATAATTTTCATAAAATGTATTCATTACATCTGGATTAGTAATCATCTCATTAAATTCTCGAAGCGTGTCCTCAAAATACCGATTAATATTCTCATCCGTGGTATTCGTTTGTCCTTCCGACACAAAAGTTTCTTCTGGTTGTGATGTAAATACTTCTTCCCTTGGAATAATAGATTCATTTCCAAAATTAGTAGGTGTTTTCGATTGTTCAGAAATTACACTTTTATTTTTAGTAGGTGTTTTCGATTGTTCATAAATTACACTCTTATTTGGAGATGAATTTTCAGAAAATACACTCTTATTTGGAGATGAAAATGCTAAACGATAATTAGATTTTCGTATTTTATAGTCCTTTGGTGTGAGTGGTTGTGGTTCATATTTAATATTTGGCACTTGTTTAATAGATGGAACAGTATCGAGTTTGTGTAAAAGTTCATTAAGTGGTTGAGTAATTGGCTTATAGTTTTTTTCTAATGTAGACTGAGATTGAGCTATATCCCTTTTTAAACTGCGATACTTTTTCTTTAATGCTTGTCGCGATAAAAGCAGTTTTCGTGTAACTTTGGGATCCATTGTGTATTCTAAACCACTTCTTTACAGCCTTATGTACTTATCGAACCCACACCGATATCGCCCGTTAGATTTGGGGGAGTCTTTATCAATGAAAAGAAATCCATGTTTATCTTTCCAGCAGAATGAGCACAAATCCTTAAATTGTTGAAAAGTCATATCAATATTTACATGATCATCAAAGATGTTTTAAATTCGTAAAGTCTTGGTGAAAAACTACAAGTAAATTAGAATTATCTCTAATTAATTGTTTGTTTTGTCAATATTGTAGATATAAGAAGTGCTTAGAAGTCGGCATAAGGTCCATAAATATCACAACGTGTGCTATAAACGTTGAAACCAGGAATTACTGCAAATACTGTAGATACAAAAAGTGCCTGGAAGTCGGGATGAGTCAAGACAAGCTCAGGGCAAGGAGTAAGAGCCCCCGATCCCGACAATAGATAAAACAGTAACAGTCTTAGAAGTCGGCATGAGCCGCGACAGTAAGTTACTTTAAAAATATTTTTGTTTCAGCCCCACCGTCCTACATGTGCTGTGCCGTATGTGGAGACACATGCATAAGTAGTAATTACGGCGTGTGGTCCTTTGAAGGTTGGTTGCAAGAGCTTCTTCAAGAGGTCGCTAAAATGATGGAAATTACACATGCAGAGGGGAACATATCAATTATGTAATTAATAAAGATACCAGGAACAATTTTGTGGATATAAGAAGTGCTTAGAAGTCGGCATGAGCCGGGACAGTAAGTTACTTTAAAAATATTTTTGTTTCAGCCCCACCGTCCTACATGTGCTGCGCCGTATGTGGAGACACATGCATAAGTAGTAATTACGGTGCGTGGTCGTTTGAAAGTTGGTTGCAAGAGCTTCTTCAAGAGATCGCTAAAAACTGATGGAAATTACACATGCAGAGGGGAAAATAACAATTGTGTAATTAATAAAGACACAAGGAACAATTGCCAATATTGTAGATACAAGAAGTGCTTAGAAGTCGGCATAAGATGCATAAATATCACAACGTGTGTTATAAACGTTGAAACCAGGAATTACTGCAAATACTGTAGATACAAAAAGTGCCTGGAAGTCGGGATGAGTCAAGACAAGCTCAGGGCAAGGAGTAAGAGCCCCCGATCCCGACAACAGATAAAACAGTAACAGTCTTAGAAGTCGGCATGAGCCGCGACAGTAAGTTCTCCGGACCTTAGCCCGTTACATTTTTTTTCTTTGGGGTTATCATTCTAAAATCACGTGTTGACGTAGGTGACCAACATGCCTGCAGGATTTCAGACAAAGAATAATAATTGATGAATGTGAACTTAATAAAGATACAAGAAACAATTTCCAATATTGTAGATATAAGAAGTGCTTAGAAGTCGGCATGAGCCGGGACAGTAAGTTACTTTAAAAAATATTTTTGTTTCAGCCCCACCGTCCTTTATGTGCTGCGCCGTGTGTGGAGACACATGCATAAGTAGTAATTACGGTGTGTGGTCCTTTGAAGGTTGCAAGAGCTTCTTCAAGAGGTCGCTAAAAATGATGGAAATTACACGTGCAGAGGGGAAAATAACAATTGTGTTATTAATAAAGATACAAGGAACAATTGCCAATATTGTAGATATAAGAAGTGCTTAGAAGTCGGCATAAGATGCATAAATATCACAACGTGTGTTATAAACGTTGAAACTAGGAATTACTGCAAATACTGTAGATACAAAAAGTGCCTGAAAGTCGGGATGAGTCAAGACAAGCTCAGGGCAAGGAGTAAGAGCCGTCGATCCCGACAACAGATAAAACAGTAACAGTCTTAGAAGTCGGCATGAGCCGCGACAGTAAGTTACTTTAAAAATATTTTTGTTTCAGCCCCACCGTCCTACATGTGCTGCGCCGTATGTGGATGACACATGCATAAGTAGTAATTACGGTGCGTCGTCCTTTGAAGGTTGGTTGCAAGAGCTTCTTCAAGAGATCGCTAAAAACTGATGGATTTTACACATGCAGAGGGGAAAATAACAATTGTGTAATTAATAAAGACACAAGGAACAATTGCCAATATTGTAGATATAAGAAGTGCTTAGAAGTCGGCATAAGATGCATAAATATCACAATGTGTGTTATAAAGGTTCAAACCAGGAATTACTGCAAATACTGTAGATACAAAAAGTGCCTGGAAGTCAGGATGAGTCAAGACAAGCTCAGGGCAAGGAGTAAGAGCCCCCGATCCCGACAACAGATAAAACAGTAACAGTCTTAGAAGTCGGCATGAGCCGCGACAGTAAGTTACTTTAAATATATTTTTGTTTCAGCCCCACCGTCCTACATGTGCTGTGCCGTATGTGGAGACACATGCATAAGTAGTAATTACGGCGTGTGGTCCTTTGAAGGTTGGTTGCAAGAGCTTCTTCAAGAGGTCGCTACAAACTGATGGAAATTACACATGCAGAGGGGAAAATAACAATTGTGTAATTAATAAAGACACAAGGAACAATTGCCAATATTGTAGATATAAGAAGTGCTTAGAAGTCGGCATAAGGTGCATAAATATCACAACGTGTGTTATAAACGTTGAAACCAGGAATTACTGCAAATACTGTAGATACAAAAAGTGCCTGGAAGTCGGGATGAGTCAAGACAAGCTCAGGGCAAGGAGTAAGAGCCCCCGATCCCGACAATAGATAAAACAGTAACAGTCTTAGAAGTCGGCATGAGCCGCGACAGTAAGTTACTTTAAAAATCTTTTTGTTTCAGCCCCACCGTCCTACATGTGCTGTGCCGTATATGGAGACACATGCATAAGTAGTAATTACGGCGTGTGGTCCTTTGAAGGTTGGTTGCAGAGCTTCTTCAAGAGGTCGCTAAAAAATGATGGAAATTACACATGCAGAGGGGAAAATATCAACTGTGTAATTAATAAAGATACCAGGAACAATTGCCAATATTGTAGATATAAGAAGTGCTTAGAAGTCGGCATGAGCCGGGACAGTAAGTTACTTTAAAAATATTTTTGTTTCAGCCCCACCGTCCTACATGTGCTGCGCCATATGTGGAGACACATGCATAAGTAGTAATTACGGTGCGTGGTCCTTTGAAGGTTGGTTGCAAGAGCTTCTTCAAGAGATCGCTAAAAACTGATGGAAATTACACATGCAGAGGGGAAAATAACAATTGTGTAATTAATAAAGACACAAGGAACAATTGCCAATATTGTAGATAAAAGAAGTGCTTAGAAGTCGACATAAGATGCATAAATATCACAACGTGTGTTATAAACGTTGAAACCAGGAATTACTGCAAATACTGTAGATACAAAAAGTGCCTGGAAGTCGGGATGAGTCAAGACAAGCTCAGGGCAAGGAGTAAGAGCCCCCGATCCCGACAATAGATAAAACAGTAACAGTCTTAGAAGTCGGCATGAGCCGCGACAGTAAGTTACTTTAAATATATTTTTGTTTCAGCCCCACCGTCCTACATGTGCTGTGCCGTATGTGGAGACACATGCATAAGTAGTAATTACGGCGTGTGGTCCTTTGAAGGTTGGTTGCAAGAGCTTCTTCAAGAGGTCGCTACAAACTGATGGAAATTACACATGCAGAGGGGAAAATAACAATTGTGTAATTAATAAAGACACAAGGAACAATTGCCAATATTGTAGATAAAAGTGCTTAGAAGTCGGCATAAGATGCATAAATATCACAACGTGTGCTATAAACGTTGAAACCAGGAATTACTGCAAATACTGTAGATACAAAAAGTGCCTGGAAGTCGGGATAAGTCAAGACAAGCTCAGGGCAAGGAGTAAGAGCCCCCGATCCCGACAACAGATAAAACAGTAACAGTCTTAGAAGTCGGCATGAGCCGCGACAGTAAGTTACTTTAAAAATATTTTTGTTTCAGCCCCACCGTCCTACATGTGCTGCACCGTATGTGGAGACACATGCATAAGTAGTAATTACGGTGCGTGGTCCTTTGAAGGTTGGTTGCAAGAGCTTCTTCAAGAGATCGCTAAAAACTGATGGAAATTACACATGCAGAGGGGAAAATAACAATTGTGTAATTAATAAAGCCACAAGGAACAATTGCCAATATTGTAGATATAAGAAGTGCTTAGAAGTCGGCATGAGCCGGGACAGTAAGTTACTTTAAAAATATTTTTGTTTCAGCCCCACCGTCCTACATGTGCTGTGCCGTATGTGGAGACACATGCATAAGTAGTAATTACGGCGTGTGGTCCTTTGAAGGTTGGTTGCAAGAGCTTCTTCAAGAGGTCGCTAAAAACTGATGGAAATTACACATGCAGAGGGGAAAATAACAATTGTGTAATTAATAAAGACACAAGGAACAATTGCCAATATTGTAGATATAAGAAGTGCTTAGAAGTCGGCATAAGATGCATAAATATCACAACGTGTGTTATAAACGTTGAAACCAGGAATTACTGCAAATACTGTAGATACAAAAAGTGCCTGGAAGTCGGGATGAGTCAAGACAAGCTAAGGGCAAGGAGTAAGAGCCCCCGATCCCGACAATAGATAAAACAGTAACAGTCTTAGAAGTCGGCATGAGCCGCGACAGTAAGATACTTTAAAAATATTTTTGTTTCAGCCCCACCGTCCTACATGTGCTGTGCCGTATGTGGAGACACATGCATAAGTAGTAATTACGGTGTGTGGTCCTTTGAAGGTTGGTTGCAAGAGCTTCTTCAAGAGGTCGCTAAAAAATGATGGAAATTACACATGCAGAGGGGAAAATAAAAATTGTGTAATTAATAAAGATACCAGGAACAATTGCCAATATTGTAGATATAAGAAGTGCTTAGAAGTCGGCATGAGCCGGGACAGTAAGTTACTTTAAAAATATTTTTGTTTCAGCCCCACCGTCCTACATGTGCTGCGCCGTATGTGGAGACACATGCATAAGTAGTAATTACGGTGCGTGGTCCTTTGAAGGTTGGTTGCAAGAGCTTCTTCAAGAGATCGCTAAAAACTGATGGAAATTACACATGCAGAGGGGAAAATAACAATTGTGTAATTAATAAAGACACAAGGAACAATTGCCAATATTGTAGATATAAGAAGTGCTTAGAAGTCGGCATGATCCGGGACAGTAAGTTACTTTAAAAATATTTTTGTTTCAGCCCCACCGTCCTACATGTGCTGCGCCGTATGTGGAGACACATGCATAAGTAGTAATTACGGTGCGTGGTCCTTTGAAGGTTGGTTGCAAGAGCTTCTTCAAGAGATCGCTAAAAACTGATGGAAATTACACATGCAGAGGGGAAAATAACAATTGTGTAATTAATAAAGACACAAGGAACAATTGCCAATATTGTAGATAAAAGAAGTGCTTAGAAGTCGGCATAAGATGCATAAATATCATAACGTGTGTTATAAACGTTGAAACCAGGAATTACTGCAAATACTGTAGATACAAAAAGTGCCTGGAAGTCGGGATGAGTCAAGACAAGCTCAGGGCAAGGAGTAAGAGCCCCCGTTCCCGACAATAGATAAAACAGTAACAGTCTTAGAAGTCGGCATGAGCCGCGACAGTAAGTTACTTTAAAAATATTTTTGTTTCAGCCCCACCGTCCTACATGTGCTGTGCCGTATGTGGACACACATGCATAAGTAGTAATTACGGTGTGTGGTCCTTTGAAGGTTGGTTGCAAGAGCTTCTTCAAGAGGTCGCTAAAAAATGATGGAAATTACACATGCAGAGGGGAAAATATCAATTGTGTAATTAATAAAGATACCAGGAACAATTGCCAATATTGTAGATATAAGAAGTGCTTAGAAGCCGGCATGAGCCGGGACAGTAAGTTACTTTAAAAATATTTTTGTTTCAGCCCCACTGTCCTACATGTGCTGCGCCGTATGTGGAGACACATGCATAAGTAGTAATTACGGTGCGTGGTCCTTTGAAGGTGGGTTGCAAGAGCTTCTTCAAGAGATCGCTAAAAACTGATGGAAATTACACATGCAGAGGGGAAAATAACATTTGTGTAATTAATAAAGATACAAGCAACAATTTCCAATATTGTAGATATAACAAGTGCTTAGAAGTCGGCATGAGCCGGACCAGGAAGTTACTTTAAAAAATATTTTTGTTTTAGCCCCACCGTCCTTTATGTGCTGCGCCGTGTGTGGAGACACATGCATAAGTAGTAATTACGGTGTGTGGTCCTTTAGAGGTTGCAAGAGCTTATTCAAGAGGTCGCTAAAAATGATGGAAATTACACGTGCGGAGGGGAAAATAACAATTGTGTAATTAATAAAGATGCAAGAAGGATTGTAGATATAAGAAGTGTTTAGAAGTCGGCATGAGCCGGCACAGTAAGTTCTCCGGACCTTAGCCCGTTACATTTTTTTTCTTTGGGGTTATCATTCTAAAATCACGTGTTGACGTAGGTGACCAACATGCCTGCAGGATTTCAGACAAAGAATAATAATTGATGAATGTGAACTTAATAAAGATACAAGAAACAATTTCCAATATTGTAGATATAAGAAGTGCTTAGAAGTCGGCATGAGCCGGGACAGTAAGTTACTTTAAAAAATATTTTTGTTTCAGCCCCGCCGTCCTTTATGTGCTGCGCCGTGTGTGGAGACACATGCATAAGTAGTAATTACGGTGTGCGGTCCTTTGAAGGTTGCAAGAGCTTCTTCAAGAGGTCGCTAAAAATGATGGAAATTACACATGCAGAGGGGAAAATACCAATTGTGTAATTAATAAAGATACAAGGAACAATTGCCAATATTGTAGATATAAGAAGTGCTTAGAAGTCGGCATAAGATGCATAAATATCACAACGTGTTATAAACGTTGAAACCAGGAATTACTGCAAATACTGTAGATACAAAAACTGCCTGGAAGTCGGGAGGAGTCAAGACAAGCTCAGGGCAAGGAGTAAGAGCCCCCGATCCCGACAACAGATAAAACAGTAACAGTCTTAGAAGTCGGCATGAGCCGCGACAGTAAGTTACTTTAAAAATATTTTTGTTTCAGCCCCACCGTCCTACATGTGCTGCGCCGTATGTGGAGACACATGAATAAGTAGTAATTACGGTGCGTGGTCGTTTGAAGGTTGGTTGCAAGAGCTTCTTCAAGAGATCGCTAAAAACTAATGGAAATTACACATGCAGAGGGAAAAATAACAATTGTGTAATTAATAAAGACACAAGGAACAATTGCCAATATTGTAGATATAAGAAGTGCTTAGAAGTCGGCATAAGATGCATAAATATCACAACGTGTGTTATAAACGTTGAAACCAGGAATTACTGCAAATACTGTAGATACAAAAAGTGCCTGGAAGTCGGGATGAGTCAAGACAAGCTCAGGGCAAGGAGTAAGAGCCCCCGATCCCGACAACAGATAAAACAGTAACAGTCTTAGAAGTCGGCATGAGCCGCGACAGTAAGTTCTCCGGACCTTAGCCCGTTACATTTTTTTTCTTTGGGGTTATCATTCTAAAATCACGTGTTGACGTAGATGACCAACATGCCTGCAGGATTTCAGACAAAGAATAATAATTGATGAATGTGAACTTAATAAAGATACAAGAAACAATTGCCAATATTGTCGATCTAAGAAGTGCTGAGAAGTCGGCATGAGCCGGGACAGTAAGTTACTTTCAAAAATAGTTTTGTTTCAGCCCCACCGTCCTTTATGTGCTGCGCCGTGTGTGGAGACACATGCATAAGTAGTAATTACGGTGTGTGGTCCTTTAAAGGTTGCAAGAGCTTATTCAAGAGATCGCTAAAAACTGATGGAAATTACACATGCAGAGGGAAAAATAACAATTGTGTAATTAATAAAGACACAAGGAACAATTGCCAATATTGTAGATATAAGAAGTGCTTAGAAGTCGGCATAAGATGCATAAATATCACAACGTGTGTTATAAACGTTGAAACCAGGAATTACTGCAAATACTGTAGATACAAAAAGTGCCTGGAAGTCGGGATGAGTCAAGACAAGCTCAGGGCAAGGAGTAAGAGCCCCCGATCCCGACAACAGATAAAACAGTAACAGTCTTAGAAGTCGGCATGAGCCGCGACAGTAAGTTCTCCGGACCTTAGCCCGTTACATTTTTTTTCTTTGGGGTTATCATTCTAAAATCACGTGTTGACGTAGATGACCAACATGCCTGCAGGATTTCAGACAAAGAATAATAATTGATGAATGTGAACTTAATAAAGATACAAGAAACAATTTCCAATATTGTCGATCTAAGAAGTGCTTAGAAGTCGGCATGAGCCGGGACAGTAAGTTACTTTCAAAAATATTTTTGTTTCAGCCGCACCGTCCTTTATGTGCTGCGCCGTGTGTGGAGACACATGCATAAGTAGTAATTACGGTGTGTGGTCCTTTAAAGGTTGCAAGAGCTTATTCAAGAGGTCGCTAAAAAATGATGGAAATTACACGTGCGGAGGGGAAAATAACAATTGTGTAATTAATAAAGATGCAAGAAGGATTGTAGATATAAGAAGTGCTTAGAAGTCGGCATGAGCCGGCACAGTAAGTTCTCCGGACCTTAGCCCGTTACATTTTTTTTCTTTGGGGTTATCATTCTAAAATCACGTGTTGACGTAGGTGACCAACATGCCTGCAGGATTTCAGACAAAGAATAATAATTGATGAATGTGAACTTAATAAAGATACAAGAAACAATTTCCAATATTGTAGATATAAGAAGTGCTTAGAAGTCGGCATGAGCCGGGACAGTAAGTTACTTTAAAAAATATTTTTGTTTCAGCCCCACCGTCCTTTATGTGCTGCGCCGTGTGTGGAGACACATGGATAAGTAGTAATTATTGATTGAGTAGATTGAGTAGATTGATTGAGTAGATTGTTCATGGTCCTATCGAGAAAAAGAATACTTCAAGGAAGTTTGAGAAAGCCTATACAGTCCACACCAGCAACACCCTCAGAGAGAGACCACTAGACCCGGGAGAATGAGAGCCGATTGCAGAGCTAAGAGCAGTACCAAAGCCGAGAGCAGATTGCAGAGCTAAGAGCAGTACCAAAGCCGAGAGCCGATTGCAGAGCTAAGAGCAGTACCATAGCCGAGAGCCGATTGCAGAGCTAAGAGCAGTACCAAAGCCGAGAGCCGATTGCAGAGCAAAGAGCAGTACCAAAGCCGAGAGCCGATTGCAGAGCTAAGAGCAGTACCATAGCCGAGAGCCGATTGCAGAGCTAAGAGCAGTACCATAGCCGAGAGCCGATTGCAGAGCTAAGAGCAGTACCATAGCCGAGAGCCGATTGCAGAGCTAAGAGCAGTACCATAGCCGAAAGCCAATTGCAGAGCTAAGAGCAGTACCAAAGCCGAGAGCCGATTGCAGGGCTAAGAGCAGTACCAAAGCCGAGAGCCGATTGCAGTGCTAAGAGCAGTACCATAGCTGAGAGCCGATTGCAGAGCTAAGAGCAGTACCAAAGCCGAGAGCCGATTGCAGAGCTAAGAGCAGTACCAAAGCCGAGAGCCGATTGCAGAGCCTACCAGAAGCGAGGGACCCTAGACGTCTAAGAAAACAAAAAAAAAACGTAAGTTTTTGAATAATTACAAAATCTTCCAACTGTTACAATCGTACAATTTAACAAGTTTGTATTTTTATTATAATTCAACAATCTAGAACAACAATCTCCACTCTATACATAGTAAAATAATGTACTTTAGAATGTATACCATATAAATAATACAGAGACAAAAATATATTTGAAAAATAATTTGAAAAAAAAGAAACGTTCATAAACATATAGCTTGCTTTAATTTCAATTAAATACTTTATTTCGAAAAAATTAAAATACTACGTAACTTATAGAACGATAAAAGTCCACTCTATATAATAATTTCAGTTAAATTTTCACTATTTTAGAAAATGAAAATATTTTACCTATTTCTGTAAAAATTAATCATATAGATATCTAATTGCCAAATTTGAATAAGATTCCAGTATTAATATTACATATATCATTTACAGATCTTTTATAAATACAAAGGTTCATTAAATTATCCAACCAAAGAATTTCAATTTTAGCGTTAGTGAAATCGTAATACTATTCAGTTTATTTACAAACAGAAATCACTTAGTCAGGCAAGCGACCTACGGTAACGTTGAAAAATTGCAAACTTGACAAGGGCATACAATTAAATTTTTATTTATATACATTCTGGCTTACGAGAGAGCGTGATAGTACAGGTATAGTAAATAAATATAATTGTTAATAAGCAGATATTTTTTTGTGTGAATTTGATGGCCTTGGACTAGCCAATTAGCCAGACATTCTAGGCATATTTAAGTACATTGCTTAATAAATAAAATACAGTTCATATTGTTTAATATATTTACCGCTGAATTTAAAATTTTATAAAAATAACCATGGAAAGTGTATACGTTAAGCAAGCGGAGATAGGAGCAGAATTAGCGAAACTAGAAAAATTAGAAGAATATTGGGCAAAATTTCTGAATAACCACGAAAAGCTGCTAGAAGGAGGTATAACGAAAGAAAAATGTTTTGAAACAAAATACCATGATCAGGTATTTAAGACATATATTGAGGGGAAAACCCTGTTGGAAGAATATGGAAGGGTGCTGAAAAGAGGAAAAGCACCGAAAGTAAAGGAGATACAGATAAGGAAGCAAAGAATCGAGGAATTATTACGGCCAGAAAATGAACAAGATTTGCAGGAGGATGAAGAGCTGCAGTCAGAGTTAAGAGAATACATGGAAAAGGTGAATACACTAATAATTGAAGCAGCAGTAAATGAGGAACTAGACGCTATAGATAATGGAGAAGTAGAGAGAATAAATCAACTAAAGAGGAGAGTCAGGGAAACCTTGAAGAAAATAAGGCCAGGAATGCAACGGCCAGAAAGCACACAGAGGAGGGACGGTGTGACATTACCGCAGGTAAAAATCCCTGTGTATGAAGGCAGGTATGAAACGTGGAGAACTTTCCACGATCTGTTTACAAAAGTAATACATGAAAACGACCAGTTATCAAACGCAGAAAAAATGCAGTACCTAAAAACTCAACTAAGAGGGGAAGCCAACAGAATGATACAACAATTAAACATATCCGAGGCCAACTACGAAGTGGCCTGGAACATGCTAAAAGATAGATATGAGAATCCAAGGATGATATTGTTTAAATTGATAGACAGGATGCTACTAGCACAGGAAGTAAAGGAATCTTCTGCTAGAGCATTGAAATCACTACATGACACCTTCCACGAAAGTCTGGAAGCCATAGGAGGGTTAGGAACAGACACGGAAGCGTGGAGCCCATTGGTAGCCCGAATTATCATAACGAAATGGGACAATGAAACCAGGAGGCTGTACGAAAACCACGTTGGAGACAGTAGAGAGATACCGACGTACAAATCGACACAAACATTCTTACAGCGAAGATTCCAGACACTGGAACTGCTGGAGTCAGAAAAAAGACAAGAGAAGCAAGGAGGATCTGGGAGGAAACCAAGAACACGTTGCGTGATATGCAACGGAGATCACGGAGTTCCGAACTGCAGAGAATTTCAGGAACTCAATGTAAGAGACCGAAACAGGATGATAAAAGAAAAAGGATTGTGTGCAAACTGCCTAGCACATAAAAAAGAAAAACAATGTTATGTACAATATAGGTGCAGACACTGTGGCGGAGACCATCACCATATGTTGCATTATGAGAAAGGAACCACAGGCAACAAAAGAAACTCCAATGAAACGAAAGGAGAACAAACACAAGAAAGAAATGGAAGAGATTCGAATAATAGAAGAAACGGGTATCAAGCTAATAGGTACAGAGGAGGAAATAATAATCCATACAACGCCAGAGAACAAAATAACGGAAGGCGAGAAAATACACAAGATACCAATGGGCATAGGAATATCAACGACCACCAAAGAGGACAGAATTCAGTAAACTGTGCAAGCCATCACGAAGGTGAAGCATTACTAGCGACAGCTGTTGTACGCATAAGAGATGCGAAAGGAGATTCACACATAATGAGAGCATTAATCGACCAAGGGTCACAATGCGCATTTATAACGGAACAAGCTGCGACGACGCTAGGAACAACAAGGAAGCCCATACAGGCGACCATATCCGGGATAGGCTCGTCAGGAGAAAAAACAGCCAATTGGAGTATGAAACTTTTAATCGAAACTCATTACGAAAGTGACTTCGAGATGGAAATAGAAGTACTAGTATTACCGAAGATAACAAGGAATTTACCGGAACAGGATATAATTCTACCGGACTATAACGAGAAAAATGCAATACTGGCAGATCCAAGATATTACAAGGTAGGGAAAATAGACTTACTACTAGGAGTAAAAGAATACAGTTACATATTGACAGAAGGGATGCACAGAATAAGTAATGGACTCCTGAGTCAAAACACCAAACTAGGATGGATAGTTTCGGGGATAGCACGAGAGAAGGAGACTACAAAAGCAGAAGTATGCTGTATGATATCCAGACAAGAGATGGACATACAAATAAAGAAATTCTGGGAATTAGAAGAAGTAAATCAGGAAACAAGTTTATCAGTAGAAGAACAAGAATGTGAAGAAATGTATCGACAGACAGTAAAAAGAGATGAAGACGGGAGATACGAAGTGAGAATTCCGTTTAAGGAAGACGTAACAAAGCTAGGAGAATCTAAGCAGCAGGCATTCGCCAGATTGATGCAACTAGAAAGGAAGTTTGCAAAAGACAAACAGTTAGAAGCGAATTACAGACAATTCATGGAAGATTATGAAAACCAAGGTCATATGGTAATAGCAGAAAACCAGGGAGATGGGTACTACCTACCTCATCATCCAGTGAGAAAAGAGGACAGTACTACAACGAAAATAAGAGCCGTGTTTGATGCATCAAGTAAAAGCTCATCGGCAGTAAGACTGAATGATATTATGCACACAGGGCCGAAATTACAACAAGATTTGACAAATATACTATTACGATGGAGATCCAATAAGATAGCATACTCAGCGGATTTGGAAAAAATGTTTAGACAAATCAGAATGGCAGAAGAAGACCAAAAATATCAAAAAATTTTGTGGAGAAAGGACACAAAGGACCCAATACAAGAATATAACTTAACGACGGTGACATACGGCACGGCCGCAGCACCATTTTTAGCGTTGAGAACAATACAGCAATTACAAGAAGATGAAGGAGCGAGGTTCCCGTTGGCATCGAAAATTGTAAAAGAAAACATGTATGTAGACGGTATACTAGGAGGAGCGGAGACAGTGCAGGAAGCAGAAATAGCCCAAAAGGAATTAATACAACTGTTCAGAAAAGGAGGTTTCATTCTCAGAAAATGGTTTAGCAACGAAGAAAAAATAATGGAGAACGTACCGGAGGAAATGAGGAACGTAGACTCCAAGGCATTCAAACAAGAAGAAGTACGGAAAACGTTAGGAATACACTGGTCCCCTAAAGAAGATATAATCACATTCAAAATAGGGATAACGACAGCAAAGAAAATAACGAAAAGACACGTACTGTCAGAAGTAGCAAAACTATACGAACCACTAGGGTGGATAGCACCTGTAGTAATTCAGGCGAAAATGTTCATACAGGAATTATGGGAGCAAAAAACCAGTTGGGATAAAGAATTAACTAGCAACCAACAAAGCAGGTGGAATACATACCAGGCGCAATTAGTAAATCTGGAGAAAATAACATTGCCCAGGTGGAACAACTTAAGCAAGACAAACAGAGTAGAACTACATGGATTTGCAGATGCATCTATGAAAGGATATGGAGCGGTAATCTACTCAAGGGTGTTAGGCCCAGAAATCAAAACGAATCTAATGATAGCAAAATCGAAAGTCGCACCATTGAAAGGAAAAACGACATTACCGAGGCTCGAGTTGTGTGCCGCGGTGCTATTAGCAAATTTAATGAAGAAAACCCTACAAGCATTGAATAGGGAAAACATTGAGGTATATGCATGGTCAGACTCAATGATAACCCTGGCTTGGATAAGGGGATCATCAAAAATGTGGAAAATGTTCATCGCCAACAGAGTAGAGGAAATAAGAGGCGTTATAGGACCGAAAAATTGGCATAAGGTAGATACGAAGGAAAACCCAGCGGACATCCTCTCACGTGGAAGTACCGCATCAGAATTATTAGAAGCAGAGCTATGGTGGAAGGGACCAACTTGGCTGACTAGTAACAAAACTTTAACGCAGGAATCAGAAGAAATACCAGAGACAAATGAGGAGGAAGTCAAAACGAAAATAATGGTGCACACGACAACGATAAAGGAGGACATATGCGAGAGATTCTCAAATTTAGAAAGAATGAGAAGAGTACTTGCATACTGTAGGAGATTTGCAGACAAATGCAGAAAAAAGAAGGACAGTGGACAAAGTCAGCTGGCAGTCCAAGAATTAGAGGAAACGCTATTAAAGGTGATAAAGCACACACAGCACGCCTACTTCAAACAAGAAATAAAGAAGCTGGAGAAGAAACAGCAGTTAGACAAGAAAAATAAATTAGCGTCATTGGTACCATTCCTGGATAGACAAGGAATTCTAAGAGTCACCGGAAGACTGAGACACACGAATCTAAAGTACGGAGAAAAACATCCGATAATTTTGCCAAAGGATAGTGCATTAACAAAGTTACTTATAGCAGATAGTCACGCAAAAAATCTACATAGCGGATTACAACAAACACTACAGTACATAAAAAGGAAATACTGGATAATCAACGGCAGAAGAACCGTGAAAGATCATCTAGCAAAATGCTTAAGGTGCAGGAGGTATAAAAGCCAAGCAGCACAACAATTAATGGGAGATCTACCGAAAGACAGAGTGAACCCGAGTCATCCCTTTACTAACACAGGGATAGATTATGCCGGGCCAATAAAAATAAGTACCACGAGAGGCAGAGGACAGAGGAGCTATAAGGGCTACATCTCAGTATTTGTGTGTCTGTCAACGAAGGCAGTACACCTCGAAGTAGTAAGCGATATGTCTACGGATGCATTCATCGCGGCGTTCAAGAGATTTACGGCACGCAGAGGACAGTGCAACAACGTATACAGCGATAACGGAACCACATTCGTAGGAACAGCAAATTTGTTGAAAAAAGAAAATCAAAAAATAGATGACGAGATAAAACAAGGATTACTGGCACTAGGTACCCAATGGCATGTCATACCTGCATATGCACCACATTTCGGAGGACTATGGGAGAGCGCAGTGCGGATAATGAAATATCACTTGAAAAGAATCATCGGGGAAACAGTTCTAACATATGAAGAATTTAGTACGGTGCTGACACAAATAGAAGCATGTATGAACTCGAGACCATTATGTGGGTCATCAGAAGACCCTGAAGGGAAAATAGCCCTGACACCAGCTCACTTCCTTATAGGGAGAGAAATTATATCACCAAATCGGGAAGAAGAGCTTACGACTTATTTGAAGATGCCGACGAGGTGGAGATTATTGGAGAAAATAAAAAGAGACTTCTGGAAAATTTGGAAACAGGAATACCTGCACCAATTACAACAGAGAAATAGATGGCATAAGGCGCACTCTAACATAAAAGAAGAAGAAATAGTTATAATAAAAGAAGAAGATACACCTCCAGGCAGATGGCCATTAGCGAGGGTAACAGAAACACACCCTGGAGCGGAGGGACTAACCAGAGACGTAACAGTGAGAAAGGCGAACGGGAAACTGACAAAAAGACCCATACATAAACTAATACGACTGGAAGAAGAGAAACAGGAAAAGCCGAAGAAGGCAGCAGCACTAAGATGGAAGAAAATACTAGTAGCTATAATGTTTTTAACGATGTTAAAACCCATAAAGGCAGAACCGTATAAAATATATAATCCGGAACCAGGATTTTTCACAGAAGATCTTGGAGAGGTCGTTATAGACCGGGGAACATTTCGAATAAAGGTGTTACTAGAAAAGGGAAGAATTCGAACAGAGCACCAACTAATAGGAAATATGATACAAGGAGTACGAGAACTGTGTCAGGATATAAAAATCGTGAATTGTAAGGATATAATAGGGAAGTTAGAGGAAGGACAAAGAAAGGCGTAATCAGTAAGCGAGGGGTTGACAGTAGAAATAAAAGCAAGGGAAAGAAGAGGAATATTAGGAACAATATTAACCTCAGTATTTGGAGTCAATGACGAAGCCTACAGTAACATTGAAGCATTAGACAATAACCAAAAGGAGCTGATAAAGGGATCTCAGCATCAAGCGAAGATAATGTTAGAAACAATAACATCAATCAATCACACAGAGAACAGGATAAACGAGCAAATGAACAAGTTTAACAAAGCACTAATCACAGGCCTACAAGAAATATCTAAAGGACTTAACGAAGTAGAAGACAAAGCACAGAGACTAGAAACCGAATATAGCACGTTGCGAATACAAACGATAGCGTTGCAAGTTATGGAATTCATAAACGAATATACTCAATTTTACGAGGGAATATTAAACCTTCACTATAACCACGGACACTTCATTGATATAGTGAAACCGGGTGAGATAACCAAATTGATAGAGAAAGCAGGGCAGATACTGCCACAAGGGGTCGAAATACGACGACAGCCCATTATAGAAACAGAAGTCAGTCATGACGACAGATATATAACAGTCATCGGCTATTTCATAGTGACAGGGAAAATTAAGTACAGCATGCTGAAAGTCACGGCCATACCACTTAACGTTGAGGGGTCGGTGTTGCGCACATTTGTCGCCCCAAGGAATCTACTGGTCGTAGATTATAACACACTGCACTACTTCGAATTGACCGCAGAAGATAGGGGAAAATGTTTACTGTTGACAAAGACGCAGATAGCGTGCTCACCAACGGCTATAAGGAACATGGATACCCAACCAAACTGCATACTTGAAGAAATTTATGAGCGATCTAAGAATAGCACATGTCCAGTGGTAGCCAGGACAATACAGACAGCTCAATGGAGTAAGATGGGTACCCCCAACCTCTGGCTCGTTATCACGCCAGTCACGATACACATATCCATTATTTGCGATGGAAATCGGAGCGAAAGAGTACTGGAACGAGTCACATTCCTGAAACTTTCACCCAAATGTATCGCCCAAACGAAAAACATTACATTACTCCCCACTAGCAGTGGGATGGAGAGAGCGGTAACAAGCTACCTGAAGGCCCCAATCACTCCCGTGGCCCAATTGGTGGCGAGGACACCCCGCAGGTTTAACATGCCTCTAAACACCTACCTGGACATACCAGGAGGAGAGCTACGTCACGCGTTACTTGAGGAGGAAAGTCTAGAACAAGAAATGACGCATACGCAGTGGCAATAGATTCCAGAATCTAATTGGCATTATTTTGTAGCCACCGGGACCATTACTATAATGGTAATAATTGGGATACTCACGTTATGGAAATACCGTCCTGGTGTACGACTATGTCGTTCAGGGAATCCACATACTCAGACTAACGAACAGGAAGTACCTGTATTAAGTAGTAATCGGCATAACAATGTACCGTCGACTTCAAAGGCCGACCTCCCACTCTCCACATTTTCATCCAATTGCCCTAATTTTAATCTAGAGATAGAGTCGGACATTGATAGCTAGAGTACGGTTGGAAGATTGTTGATTATTCTTAAACTATTTATTTATTAACATGTTTGAATTTGACTATTTTATGTAATACTTATATGTAAACTTTGAGTATTGACACTTGGGCCAGTTTTGCCCGATTCCGCAGTATGTCCAATATCAAGTATTCAGTATTCATATCCGAAATTGGACAGTATCATTTTATCACCCAGTAGATCGAATGCATTTATTTGTTATTAAACACACACACGTAATTAATTAAATTACATACACATTTGGTCAATTATCAATAATATAATTTGGACATCAGCCAAAAGTTGCTGACATAAGATAAACAATTTACCTTAATTAGATACACAAAATCACGCGGGGCCCGTGTTTACATTGACCCAATTTAAACTTATATAAAACTAAGATCTCTTGTCTAGAAATTCAATTATTATTAATTCATTAACGCGAGTGATTGTCCTCAACGCTCATCATTTAAGTCTCTACTCAAAGTACCCCGGGTCAACATCCATAGTGTAAGTCTCATCAATAGACTCTGCTACTATTATTCGGTGTTTCCATCACAACTTAAAGACCATCTACACTGAGCCAACGAAGGGATATTGTTCACGGTGTGTGGTCCTTTGAAGGTTGCAAGAGCTTCTTCAAGAGGTCGCTAAAAATGATGGAAATTACACATGCAGAGGGGAAAATAACAATTGTGTAATTAATAAAGATACAAGGAACAATTGCCAATATTGTAGATATAAAAAGTGCTTAGAAGTCGGCATAAGATGCATAAATATCACAATGTGTGTTATAAACTTTGAAACCCGGAATTACTGCAAATACTGTAGATACAAAAAGTGCCTGGAAGTCGGGATGAGTCAAGACAAGCTCAGGGCAAGGAGTAAGAGCCCCCGATCCCGACAACAGATAAAACAGTAACAGTCTTAGAAGTCGGCATGAGCCGCGACAGTAAGTTACTTTAAAAATATTTTTCTTTCAGCCCCACCGTCCTACATGTGCTGCGCCGTATGTGGAGACAGATGCATAAGTAGTAATTACGGTGCGTCGTCCTTTGAAGGTTGGTTGCAAGAGCTTCTTCAAGAGATCGCTAAAAACTGATGGATTTTACACATGCAGAGGGGAAAATAACAATTGTGTAATTAATAAAGACACAAGGAACAATTGCCAATATTGTAGATATAAGAAGTGCTTAGAAGTCGGCATAAGATGCATAAATATCACAACGTGTGTTATAAACGTTGAAACCAGGAATTACTGCAAATACTGTAGATACAAAAAGTGCCTGGAAGTCGGGATGAGTCAAGACAAGCTCAGGGCAAGGAGTAAGAGCCCCCGATCCCGACAATAGATAAAACAGTAACAGTCTTAGAAGTCGGCATGAGCCGGGACAATAAGTTACTTTAAAAATATTTTTGTTTCAGCCCCACCGTCCTACATGTGCTGCGCCGTATGTGGAGACACATGCATAAGTAGTAATTACGGTGCGTGGTCCTTTGAAGGTTGGTTGCAAGAGCTTCTTCAAGAGGTCGCTAAAAACTGATGGAAATTACACATGCAAAGGGGAAAATAACAATTGTGTAATTAATAAAGACACAAGGAACAATTGCCAATATTGTAGATATAAGAAGTGCTTAGAAGTCGGCATAAGATGCATAAATATCACAACGTGTGTTATAAACGTTGAAACCAGGAATTACTGCAAATACTGTAGATACAAAAAGTGCCTGGAAGTCGGGATGAGTCAAGACAAGCTCAGGGCAAGGAGTAAGAGCCCCGATCCCGACAATAGATAAAACAGTAACAGTCTTAGAAGTCGGCATGAGCCGCGACAGTAAGTTACTTTAAAAATATTTTTGTTTCAGCCCCACCGTCCTACATGTGCTGTGCCGTATGTGGACACACATGCATAAGTAGTAATTACGGTGTGTGGTCCTTTGAAGGTTGGTTGCAAGAGCTTCTTCAAGAGGTCGCTAAAAAATGATGGAAATTACACATGCAGAGGGGAAAATATCAATTGTGTAATTAATAAAGATACCAGGAACAATTGCCAATATTGCAACGAGCGATCCACAATTATTGGGATCAAAGCTAGCCGTGCAAAAAATTACGTATGTCTTGTTTTAATCTGAATTTATATCATTGGTTTATCAATTAATTTTGATTAACATTATAAAACATAAAAAATCAGTCAAAGCCTAACACAGAACTTTAATCAGAAATAAAAAAAATTAACAAAATTATAAGTAACAATAATAAATAAAATCAAACAAACTACATAACCTAACTTTTCTTGTTAAGTTGACGTACACTCCAAAGTTGACGTAAACTGGAAAGTATATCTGAATTAAGAATAGACATGTACTATATAGCTGTCTCTGTCGTTCAAAGCCACCTATGGTGACAATAATTTTGGATCACCCGTTAGATATAAGAAGTGCTTAGAAGTCGGCATGAGCCGCGACAGTAAGTTACTTTAAAAATATTTTTCTTTCAGCCCCACCGTCCTACATGTGCTGCAACGTATGTGGAGACACATGCATAAGTAGTAATTACGGTGCGTGGTCCTTTGAAGGTTGGTTGCAAGAGCTTCTTCAAGAGATCGCTAAAAACTGATGGAAATTACACATGCAGAGGGGAAAATAACAATTGTGTAATTAATAAAGACACAAGGAACAATTGCCAATATTGTAGATATGAGAAGTGCTTAGAAGTCGGCATAAGATGCATAAATATCACAACGTGTGTTATAAACGTTGAAACCAGGAATTACTGCAAATACTGTAGATACAAAAAGTGCCTGGAAGTCGGGATGAGTCAAGACAAGCTCAGGGCAAGGAGTAAGAGCCCCCGATCCCGACAATAGATAAAACAGTAACAGTCTTAGAAGTCGGCATGAGCCGCGACAGTAAGTTACTTTAAAAATATTTTTGTTTCAGCCCCACCGTCCTACATGTGCTGCGCCGTATGTGGAGACACATGCATAAGTAGTAATTACGGTGCTTCGTCCTTTGAAGGTTGGTTGCAAGAGCTTCTTCAAGAGATCGCTAAAAACTGATGGATTTTACACATGCAGAGGGGAAAATAACAATTGTGTAATTAATAAAGACACAAGGAACAATTGCCAATATTGTAGATATAAGAAGTGCTTAGAAGTCGGCATAACATGCATAAATATCACAACGTGTGTTATAACCGTTGAAAGAGATCGCTAAAAAATGAGGGAAATTACACATGCAGAGGGGAAAATAACAATTGTGTAATTAATAAAGACACAAGGAACAATTGCCAATATTGTAGATATAAGAAGTGCTTAGAAGTCGGCATGAGCCGCGACAGTAAGTTACTTTAAAAATATTTTTGTTTCAGCCCCACCGTCCTACATGTGCTGCGCCGTATTTGGAGACACATGCATAAGTAGTAATTACGGTGTGTGGTGCTTGGAAGGTGGGTTGCAAGAGCTTCTTCAAGAGGTCGCTAAAAAGTGATGAAAATTACACATGCAGAGGGGAAAATAACAATTGTGTAATTAATAAAGATACAAGGAACAATTGCTAATATTGTAGATACAAGAAGTGCTTGGAAGTCGGCCTGAGCCGGGACAGTGTTACTTTAAAAATATTTTTGTGTCGGCCCCACCGTCCTACATGTGCTGCGCCGTATGTGGAGACACATGCTTAAGTAGTAATTATGGTGTGTGGTCCTTTGAAGGTTGGTTGCAAGAGCTTCTTCAAGAGATCGCTAAAAAATGATGGAAATTACACCTGCAGAGGGGAAAATAACAAATGTGTAATTAATAAAGATACAAGGAACAATTGCCAATATTGTAGATACAAGAAGAGCTTGGAAGTCGGCATGAGCCGGGACAGTAAGTTACTTTAAAAAATATATTTCTTTCAGCCCCACCGTCCTACATGTGCTGTGCCGTATGTGGAGACACATGCATAAGTAGTAATTACGGTGTGTGGTCCTTTAAAGGTTGCAAGAGCTTATTCAAGAGGTCGCTAAAAAATGATGGAAATTACACGTGCGGATGGGAAAATAACAATTGTGTAATTAATAAAGATGCAAGAAGGATTGTAGATATAAGAAGTGTTTAGAAGTCGGCATGAGCCGGCACAGTAAGTTCTCCGGACCTTAGCCCGTTAGATTTTTTTTTGGGGTTATCATTCTAAAATCACGTGTTGACGTAGGTGACCAACATGCCTGCAGGATTTCAGACAAAGAATAATAATTGATGAATGTGAACTTAATAAAGATACAAGAAACAATTTCCAATATTGTAGATATAAGAAGTGCTTAGAAGTCGGCATGAGCCGCGACAGTAAGTTACTTTAAAAATATTTTTGTTTCAGCCCCACCGTCCTACATGTGCTGCGCCGTATGTGGGGACACATGCATAAGTAGTAATTATGGTGTGTGGTCCTTTGAAGGTTGGCTGCAAGAGCTTCTTCAAGAGATCGCTAAAAAATGATGGAAATTACACATGCAGAGGGGAAAATAACAATTGTGTAATTAATAAAGATACAAGGAACAATTGCCAATATTGTAGATACAAGAAGAGCTTGGAAGTCGGCATGAGCCGGGACAGTAAGTTACTGTAAAAAATATTTTTGTTTCAGCCCCACCGTCCTACATGTGCTGCGCCGTGTGAGGAGACACATGCATAAGCAGTAATTACGGTGTGTGGTCCTTTGAAGGTTGCAAGAGCTTCTTCAAGAGGTCGGTAAAAATGATGGAAATTACACATGCAGAGGGGAAAATAACAATTGTGTAATTAATAAAGATACAAAGAACAATTGCCAATATTGTAGATATAAGAAGTGCTTAGAAGTCGGCATGAGCCGGGACAGTAAGTTACTTTAAAAAATATATTTGTTTCAGCCCCACCGTCCTACATGTGCTGTACCGTATGTGGAGACACATGCATAAGTAGTAATTACGGTGTGTGGTCCTTTGAAGGTTGCAAGAGCTTATTCAAGAGGTCGCTAAAAAATGATGGAAATTACACGTGCGGAGGGGAAAATAACAATTGTGTAATTAATAAAGATACAAGGAACAATTACTAATATTGTAGATACAAGAAGAGCTTGGAAGTCGGCATGAGCCGGCACAGTAAGTTCTCCGGACCTTAGCCCGTTAGATTTTTTTTCTTTGGGGTTATCATTCTAAAATCACGTGTTGACGTAGGTGACCAACATGCCTGCAGGATTTCAGACAAAGAATAATAATTGATGAATGTGAACTTAATAAAGATACAAGAAACAATTTCCAATATTGTAGATATAAGAAGTGCTTAGAAGTCGGCATAAGCCGGGAGTGTAAGTTACTTTAAAATATATTTTTGTTTCAGCCCCACCGTCCTACATGTGCTGCGCCGTGTGTGGAGACACATGCATAAGTAGTAATTACGGTGTGTGGTCCTTTGAAGGTTGCAAAAGCTTCTTCAAGAGGTCGCTAAAAATGATGGAAATTACAAATGCAGAGGGGAAAATATCAATTGTGTAATTAATAAAGATACAAGGAACAATTGCCAATATTGTAGATATAAGAAGTGCTTAGAAGTCGGCATGAGCCGGCACAGTAAGTTCTCCGGACCTTAGCCCGTTAGATTTTTTTTCTTTGGGGTTATCATTCTAAAATCACGTGTTGACGTAGGTGACCAACATGCCTGCAGGATTTCAGACAAAGAATAATAATTGATGAATGTGAACTTAATAAAGATACAAGAAACAATTTCCAATATTGTAGATATAAGAAGTGCTTAGAAGTCGGCATAAGCCGGGAGTGTAAATTACTTTAAAATATATTTTTGTTTCAGCCCCACCGTCCTACATGTGCTGCGCCGTGTGTGGAGACACATGCATAAGTAGTAATTACGGTGTGTGGTCCTTTGAAGGTTGCAAAAGCTTCTTCAAGAGGTCGCTAAAAATGATGGAAATTACACATGCAGAGGGGAAAATAACAATTGTGTAATTAATAAAGATACAAAGAACAATTGCCAATATTGTAGATATAAGAAGTGCTTAGAAGTCGGCATGAGCCGGGACAGTAAGTTACTTTAAAAAATATATTTGTTTCAGCCCCACCGTCCTACATGTGCTGTGCCGTATGTGGAGACACATGCATAAGTAGTAATTACGGTGTGTGGTCCTTTGAAGGTTGCAAGAGCTTCTTCAAGAGGTCGCTAAAAATGATAGAAATTACAAATGCAGAGGGGAAAATATCAATTGTGTAATTAATAAAGATACAAGGAACAATTGCCAATATTGTAGATATAAGAAGTGCTTAGAAGTCGGCATGAGCCGCGACAGTAAGGTACTTTAAAAATATTTTTGTTTCAGCCCCACCGTCCTACATGTGCTGCGCCGTATGTGGAGACACATGCATAAGTAGTAATTATGGTGTGTGGTCCTTTGAAGGTTGGTTGCAAGAGCTTCTTCAGGAGATCGCTAAAAAATGATGGAAATTACACATGCAGAGGGGAAAATAACAATTGTGTAATTAATAAAGATACAAGGAACAATTGCCAATATTGTAGATACAAGAAGTGCTTGGAAGTCGGCATGAGCCGGGACAGTAAGTTACTTTAAAAATATTTTTGTGTCGGCCCCACCGTCCTACATGTGCTGCGCCGTATGTGGAGACACATGCATAAGTAGTAATTATGGTGTGTGGTCCTTTGAAGGTTGGTTGCAAGAGCTTCTTCAAGAGGTCGCTAAAAAATTATGGAAATTGCACATGCAGAGGGGAAAATAACAATTGTGTAATTAATAAAGATACAAGGAACAATTGCCAACATTGTAGATATAAGAAGTGTTTAGAAGTCGACATAAGATGCATAAATCTTGTAATTTGAGGCCCTCAATTGCAGAAAAGATAATTCCCTGCCCTTTGCTTGGAAAAGTTATTGGTGAGTGGATTAGTACTGTGGAGTATTTTTTAGTGTTTGGCGAGTTATCAGTCTCAATAATACCTTTGCTGATATTATTATTTATTATGGTCGTTTTCGATTTTTCGGTTTCGTTAATTCGGCTGAGTACGGACCTGTTTTATTTAAAAGCGGACGAATAACCAGATTTTGGTAATTGCTCTTTTTATTCTAACCAAATTGTTAGGTGAGTTAGGACAATAATTTATTCAGTATATTATCATGCAATCAACAAAATCACGTTTTCTTTACTCATTAAGTTTTCTTTACTCACGTGCCATTCCTGCACTTAAACAATCACTATAATCACTTTAGTAGTAATTTTAACTTGTTAGTTAGCGGCTTTTTAAATAATATTTCAGAGCTATTTGTGGAACCAGTTGCTGGTAGCACGATCAGGTCTGGAGTCCAAGTTATGTAATTAATGCAATGAAAAAGTGTAATTGATTCAATATATCAAAAATAAGTTTTCAATCTAATAGCACATAAAACAACACCCAAAAATGTTATTCTATATCCTACCAGACTGAGAATAATGGGAACCTTCCCTGGTAACACTTCCGAGGCTTCTTCAATTCGCAAGCCATAACGGATGCTGAGACTAAGGAAGATGAGGGAATTTTACAATTTATAATTTACGTCCCATCTGCTAGGCGCGGTAAAGTTCCAACGAGAATGGTTCCCTTTGTACTCCAATCAGAGTAAACATGTAAATCAAAAATGAATAAAACATTTTCAATTTCGTTCCAACACGAAACTACAGCCGTATCATCATTCCAGTTCAATCAGAGAGCGCAGCAAGCACATCTACCGGTTTCGAAACTTATTAGTCTCTCACCAGGAAGCACATATGCTGCTCTCTCTGACCCAACTTAGGACAAACCCCGGCGTGCAGTCACGGAGGTGCAAATTGTAGAAGCCTCGGAAGTGTTACCAGAGAAGGTTCCCATTGATTTTATTCTGGTAGGATGTAGAATAACATTTTTGGGTGTTATTTTATGTGCTATTAGATTGAAAACTCGGGTTTTTTGCTAGCAGTTGCCGCTAGGGCATCCCTGCCATGTCGTTCGTTGCAATCCGTGACTGTGTAACGGAACGTTACTTAATGAAAATATTTTAATTAAAAATCAATAATTTAATATTTATAAAATGCTACTTTTCCATCTTGCAACACCGCCAACACTGGACATTAGTTCCACGAGTAGCCGCTGTCGCAAGTATCAAGAAGAACTGTCAAATTTTTAAAAAAGTTTCACTGTTAGCTGAACCTCCAAATAAATAAGTTCCAAGTGGTCGGTGGCTTTTTGAACAAAAAAAGGAATCACCTTTTAGTTATTTTTTTTATACGGAAGCTATCGTAATTAAGTTGAAGGAGGAGAAAGTTTTGTTTTGTTGAAGAAGAAAAGTATTAATTTGGTAAAAATTTGGGATGATTGCTATCGGGTAAGTTGTATTATTACTTCATTCATATAGGAAGCCATATTGATGACCGGAAAATTTATAATTTCCATAAATTCTTTTCATTTCTTCGTGTCTTTATTATATATTTCGACTAACTATCTATAGATACAATTTTTAATATCATTCCTAGCTCTAAATCCACATGTTTCTATATAAAATTCCATAAAGTTATTCAAGGTCAAGTGGAACCTATGTTTTTGGTACAGAAAAAAAAACAACACTTCTTTTAATGGATCCTGACCAGTTTTTATTGGAAGTTTAACTTCCAACTTATTTCCTAATTCCATAAGATTGATTACCCAAATTAACAATGGGTTTGTATCTTTTAGCCACTTGGAACCACTTAAATGTTCATCCCACTAACATCAGGGATGAAATGAAATAAAAAACTTTAGCAGCAGTCACGGGGTAGCCTAGGAGCTGGAATCGTCTTTTGAGTTGGTTTTTGGACTATCATTATTTTGTTTGGAACTTTGGAAAAGACTTTACGTTAGTTGGTGTTGGACAGTGATTAAGTATTTTTTTTTATTATTATTCTCAAGAACATTAATTTTTTCTAAATAATTGGAACATTAAATATCTATTAAAAATATCAAATTAAATAAGTTTACATTATACTCCACTAAGTTATTCATAATTTTTCAAACAAAAAACAAAAGAAATAATTTAAATATTTTCAATTTTTAATAATAAATAATACCTCCTCTTCAAGGCTTCAAATTTGCATTTTTCTAATAAATTAATTTCTTTTGTTTCTTTTCTCACGTGTAAAGGTAATTGAGCTCAACTATCCGGAGAAAATTTGGTAATTTTTTTTATATATTATAATTAATGAACCTTGGCTTTCGTCCCCCTCAGGGTAATTGACCATTTAACTTGTTTTTTTTTATTATTGTAACCGCACATGAAGTTAGAGTTTTACCTCGAGTAGTGTGTCGGTTCATTTTAGTACCATAAATTGGATTTGACATTTCAAACCAATTTTTAGGGGTGGACTTTGTTCCTCTTTTGTTTAAACTACTCTGTAGACTGTAAATTGTACATACTTTATTAGTAAAATATTTTTTTTTATTAATTTTAGGGTATACCTTGTTGGTACATATACGAATTTATTGTACATATAAGTAAAAGCTAAATACACTATTGATTGGGTTCTATAATATTTCTTTTATTACCTAGTTGTTGTCATATGTTTCTAGGTTTACTAATTTTATTGTCATAGCAACTAACTAGCAAGAGTGCAGCAGTATAGGATACCTGGTAGAGCCATAGTCTACGCTCTACTGGCGCCCACGATTTATTGTTATTTTTTTATATTTTCTAGTCTTTGTTCATCTTGATATTCCCTTTATATCCATCATCTATATTCTGTAGATTTACTGTCTTTGACGGCGCGAAAATTGGCCGAACTATCCTTGAGTATCAAGGGCTCATTCTCTTCTATACCCTGCTAGCTTAACTACAGTCAGTTTCATCCATCTACTTCTGTTTCTGTCAATAGTTTACCATCTGACTTTTTCATTTCACATTCCCATACAAGTACTACTTGTACGCTAAGGTAGTATTTGTTACAGTTGCTTCCCCTTCTTTGCCTACTTCTGTTGGAGTTTAGATATTTCTCCCAACGGTTACTCAAACAGAAGTACCCCACATTTTTGTTACAGTGGCGCCCAACGTGGGGCCATCTTAGGTCAAAGACAGTATTTTCTTTAGGTCATATTTTCTCTTTTATCTAAGTTTCTGTATTATTTTCTGTTGGTATTCCCTCACATCTTGTTGTTGATTTATTTTATCCCTAATTTTGTTATTACTATTTTTCAGGTACTCTTATATTGCTGTATTGTTAGATAAATATTTAAATACCCTATTTTTTGCTTATAGTTGTACAGCTGGCAGTCTATATTGGAGTTTATACTTTATTGGGAGTTTATATAATATATATTTAACCTAACAATAAATAACTAAAACATATATTATTCTATACATTTGAATACATTCAGACAATATTGGTATATTTTTAGGATCAACTAATTGTTGACCAAATATATAGGTACATATTTTTTTTCAGAGCTATTTTTGAACATAACTGAAAATTATTTTCATTACTCACATTTACATTGATAACCTGATTATAATTATTGGTGAGATTTGTTGATTCTGTTGGTGTGTTGCTAATATTTTCTTCATAGATACCCTTACAAACTTAAATATACTTTGCTGGTCACATTTTTGATTTTGATTGTTTCATTGTTTGTTTTTCCTCTCATCATGTGTGCCTTTCAGCCAGAGCATTTGTTAGTTAAGGAATTAGATTACGAGTTGAGGATAAGGGACATAGAGGTCGAAGAATCCGATAAAGTTGATAGAAAACGCAGTCTATTGCGGGGTGCTCTTAAACAAGAACAAGGGAATAGGAGTTTCCGACAAATTTCTGCTGCAGCTATTCCTTTTCCTGAACAACAACAGGGGATAAACGAGACGATTGAGGATCTTGCTAAAAAGATATCTGATTTTAGAGGGACTGTCCATGATAGCATGTATTCTAGGTGCATATCACGTCTTGCTCATATCTCTGGTCGTGTTCATTTACTATCTTGCTCTGATGAGGAACATCAAACTTACAAGCGCTCTATGTCCATTAGGATTCTTGGTTTAGAAGGCGAACTTGATTCTCGAGTATGTCCGATAGCCACCTCCACTCCTACTTCTTCTGCTCAAGTAGCTAACTCTTTCTTACACCCCAAACCTATTCACATACATAAGTGGGGAATTTCATTTTCTGGTCAAGGTCACTACGATCAAGTAATTACATTTTTGGAAAGAGTGGAATGTCTCCGTATTTCAAGAGGTGTGAGTGAGGATGATCTTTTTGCAGCTTCTGCTGAATTATTTACAGGTCCTGCATTTACTTGGTATATGAATAATCGTAATAGTTTTTCCACTTGGTCTGAGTTAGCTCAGAAATTAAAATCTGATTTTCTCCCTTATTCTTTTCAAGATGACCTCTTAGACGAAATAAAGAACCATAAACAGAAACCAAATGAACCTGTGACTATGTTTATTAACACAATTTTGGGCATGTGTAGTCGACTTGAGACTTCTCTAACAGACTCTGCCAAAATAAAAATTATTCTCAAATGTCTGTTACCTTCTTACCATAAGCAATTAGCTTTGATGGACATTCAAAGTATCACAGACCTCACTGAAAAGTGCAAACGTTTGGAGGAAACGTTATCTTGGTCTTCTCCACCTTCTTCCTCATCCCGACAATCGCCTATTTCTTCCTCTCAGCCAAATTCTTTTAGACACCGTTCATGGCAAAATAAGGGTCCTGAACGGAATGTTTCGGCATTGAGTTCTGTTGTCTGCTGGAATTGTCATCTTCCGGGTCACACGTTTGTTGGGTGGGAGATCCCTCAAAATCGTATTTTCTGCCACGGTTGTGGTCGAGAAAATACCCTCAAACGGAACTGTTTCAAATGTTCGGGAAACGGAACGTTGGAGGTCCGTCCCCTGAGCGTTTCTCCTTCCACTTCCCTATCAGGGAACCAAACCCCAGCATCAACAGAATCTGCAAGTCCAAGCACGTCAAGCAACACAAACCCATCTCCCAGTCGGAAAGGGAAAGGGGTGTCATCAAAAAGATCAGCACGCACCACAGATCAAAATCAATCAAAACAGTAAGCTCTAATTGTAATATATTAAGTCCACATGGTTCAAGTGATCATAGATGGTCATCCATAAATACTCCTTTAGTTGATAGTGTTGAACATAATGGTAAGTGTAGTAGTGAAGTAGTTCCCTTGTCTATACCCGTTTCTAGTTTTGTTAGTAATGATAATATGTCTGTGTTGTTACCCCATAATTTTGATAACCAAGCAGATCCTTTAGGTTTTGATATAAATTCTTTATTAGTCAGAAAACACAATGATAACCGACCGTATCTTGAAATTGAGATATTAGGACAATCATGCTTAGCTCTATTAGATAGTGGCTCAAATATTTCTTTAATAGGTTCTTATTCATTAAAGTTACTAGAAAATACTGTTATTACTATTATGCCTATTTCTTCTTTGCAAGTGTCTACTGCAGATGGTACAGTTCAGTCAATTACAGGTAAATTTGAGACAGACATCTTAGTTGCTAATATTCGGAAAACAATTACATTTTATATCATACCTTCTGTTCGAAACTCCATAATTCTTGGCATGGATTTCTTAAATACATTTAACAGCACATTGAACTGTTCTGACTTTTCAGTTTCTATATCATCATTCAATTTGTCAACCCTCAGTGCTATTCGTGAGTTTTCTAGTTTGTCTGTCAGGGAACAAAAACAACTAGAGAATATCATTTCTAAATTTTCATCGATTTCTTCTAAAGATAAATTAGGACGTACTCATCTAATGTCTCATACTATTGAAGTGAATACTTCAACCCCTTTTCGACAATATCAGTATCCCATACCTCAAGCATGGCAGGCAGATTTAGAAAAGGAGGTTGATTCGATGCTCTCCTTAAATATTATCGAACCGTCCAAGTCTTGTTATTGCAGTCCGCTTTGGCTCATAAAAAAGAAGGATGGATCCTTTAGAGTTTGTTTCGATGGTCGGAAATTAAATAGTATCACTGCTAATAGGGACGCTTATCCTATCCCCAGAATAGATGTTATCTTAAGCAAACTTCAGAATGCTAAATACATCTCTTCCATTGATCTATCTAAGGCCTTCTTACAAATTCCTTTGAGTGAAGAGAGTAAGAAGTATACCGCTTTTGCTGTCAGTGGGAAAGGGCTATTTCAATTTGTTACCATGCCTTTCGGTCTTGTTTCTGCTCCCCAGACAATGTGTCGTTTAATGGACTTGGTTATCGGTCCACAACTTGAGCCATATGTCTTTTATTATCTAGATGATATTTTAGTTGTTACTCCTGATTTTGATTTACATATTGAAATATTAGGCAAGCTATTTTCACGCCTTAAAGAGGCTAATCTTACGGTGAATTTAGATAAATGTAATTTTTGTCGTCCTAATTTGAAATTTCTAGGATACGTTGTTGATAGTCAGGGTCTTAGGACAGATCCGGATAAAGTATCCGCTATTAAGGACTTCCTTATACCTAAAACCACCACCCAGTTACGTAGGATCTTGGGAATGTGTGGATACTATCGCCGGTTTGTGCCTTCTTACTCTACTTTGTTGTCCCCTCTTACTGACCTTCTTAAAAATAGGAAAAAGGGCCAGACTATTACCTGGACTCCTGAGGCTGATGATGCTTTCCATCGCATTAAAGAAGCCCTTACCAGTGCTCCAGTCATGACCTCTCCTGATTTCAAGGAACATTTTTACCTCATGACTGATTGTTCGAATACAGCTTCAGGTGGTGTACTCTTTCAGATGAAAGACGGTTCGGAACACCCCATAGCTTACACGAGCAAGAAGCTGAATAAGGCTCAGAAAAATTACTCCACTACTGAGCGTGAACTCCTTGCCATCATTCATGGCTTGGAGGCATTCCGTTATTATTTGGAAGGTCGTAAGTGCACACTTATAACTGATCATAGTTCGTTGTTGTGGTTGCATTCTATGCGTAATCCATCTCAACGATTATCTCGTTGGATTTGTAAGTTATCAGCGTTTGACTATAATATCGTACATCGCAAGGCTAATGGTGTTGTAGTAGCTGATGCACTGTCTCGAACGTTTGATGTCAACCTTCTTGACATATCCACCTTAGTTCCGGATACATGGTATCAGAACATGTTGGAGAAGGTTACCCAAGAACCTAGTCAGTACCCTGATTTCAAAGTAGAGAATAATGTTCTATATAAACATGTTATCAGTCCTATAGAGTCACTGTCGAATATGTCTGACTGGAAAATAGTAGTTCCCACACCTAATAGAGAAGAAGTCTTGAGAAATTTTCATGATGATGTGACATCAGGTCACTTCGGGTTTTATAAAACTTTTTGTAAAATAGCTGATTTATATTACTGGCCTGGTCTGCGCAACTCGGTCAAGAAATACATCTCTAGATGTAGAGTTTGTGCAACCTGCAAGCCAAGTAACCTACCTCAAGCTGGACTCATGGGTTCCTTCAGGAACATTAATTTTCCTTGGCAAATGATATCATTAGATCTTATTGGACCATATCCACGTAGCTATAAGGGTAATACATGTTGTTTGGTAGTTGTGGATTATTTCACTAAGTTTCCCTTAGTTTTTCCTCTTCGTCAGGCCACAACTCCAGCCATTTTAAAATATTTAGAAGAACAAGTTTTCTTACTATTTGGGGTTCCTCAAATAGTATCATGTGATAATGGACCACAATTTGTGTCCAAAGCTTTTAAAGATCTCTTGAGTAAATACAAGGTCCAAAAGATTTTTTATAATGCTGCATACCATCCGCAGGCAAACCATACTGAGCGTGTTAATCGCAGTATCGTAACTGCACTAAGGTCTTATACTTATATGGATCATAGAGCTTGGGATCAATATATTCATTCAGTCGCTCAGGCCATTCGTACTTCTGTTCATGAAGTCACCCAATGTTCTCCAGCCTATCTTAATTTTGGAAGAAATGTTCCATTGTCTGGTGACTATTTTGGATTAATTTCTGAGAATCGTACTACTCTTCCTCAGATTTCGGAGAATCTCCATCGTCTGGAAGATCTCCAACAGTTACCCCCCATTTTTGCTGACATTAGGAAAAAGTTAAAAACTTCTTACCTCAGGAATCAGAGTCAGTATAATTTAAGGAAACGAGATTTGCGATTCTTTGTTGGTGATCGGGTCTTAAAGCGTAATTTTGTAAAATCCAGTAAGGGTGATGCCATTTCTGCAAAGTTTTGTTAGAAATATATCCCGTGCACGGTCGTGAGGGTATTATCTCCTTTAGTGTATGAATTAAAGGACAATTCGACGAACAAACGAATTGGTCAGTTTCACATAAAGGATTTACTGCCTGATAATACCATGGACGAGGTTGGTTCTTCCTCTTCAGACGAAAATTAGCTAAACAGAGTTGTTTAAGCTAATATCTTCCTCTGTTGTCTTTAGCTCGATTTTTACTGCGGTTTGTTATTTTAATCTAATGTTGTTTTGTCACCAGATAGGTTTTAGTTACATGGATTAATTTTTATCTTTTGGCAGTTTTTGGAGACTTCAATTTATTAGGTAATTATTGGATATGTAGTACCATATGTGTGAGGTCATCATTTTTTTTGTAATATAAATTGTGCATTTTAATTACTATCAGTTAATAAGCTTACTAGGTACTAGTCCTGTCATCAGCAATATAAAATAAATAGGGACTCAGACTTATTTCTTTTTGTTCTTTTTGATATACATCCACTACTTTTGATAGGAAGGATGATTTATATGTTTATATAATATATCTGGCAATGTAGACTCATACAACTACTCATATTTATCTGAAAGGGGACTACGTTGTACACTACTATATCTTGACTTGTGTGTTACCTTTTGATATTTGATTATCTGCTATTTGTTTTATATCCTGTTATTGGATTTGCCATATTGGAAAGATGTTACAGTTTAATTTGCTATTGGTTTACCTTATCTATGTTGTCACGGATGTCCTAAATACTTCACAATAATTTATACCCTTATTAATATACAGTATGAACCTGGAATTAGTTGCAATTTAGATTTAGGTATGGATTCTTGTGTCTTTCATATTATTTACTCTAAGAATTAGTCTGTGTGTACTAGGATTTAGTGAATACGTGGGTTCGAAGTTGTTGTTCGGTACGTGGCCAGTGCTGTTCGATTAAATTTCGTAATCTATGTCTTTCATGGCAGAGTACACAGATGTTTATTCGTCATAACCATGTTCAATCATGAAATGATTGATCCTTTTTTGTTGGATAATGACAACCATTTTTAGTGTAATTATCTAATTATTCCAGTTACCTTGTTACAGGTTGATAGGGAAGTTTATTTAGTTTATATTATGTCTCTTATTCATAGAGTTTGTGCTTTGACTATCCCTATACCTAGCAAGTTCATTTGATTCCATATTTAGGGTATTTAGACAGATGAGTTGTTATTGTCATTATATTGTTACTTCTTTCCTTAGGCAAAAGTTGTTGTTTAGATTCAGGTATATTTCCTAGATAATCCTACATATGTGAGAACATATCATAAATCTACAGTTTTATTTAAAATTGTTTGCTTGTTCTCGACATTTTTCTGTTACCCAGATAGTGGTATCACAGAACAGAATATTAGTTCACCACTTTATTTTTACTTATTATTGTGTCTGGTTATTGGCATACATCTGCTGTAGCAACATGCTATAACTAGCGAATACCAGCACGAATCAATTTTATTTAGTCACCGAATTCCTTTAGTCGATATACTTTAGGTATTTATTTTATTATCGGTTTAATTGATTACATCTCTGTTGGTTAGTATGGATAAGTGTGACATACATTACCTCACACTTTGTTCATTTTTTTTTTGTTTATTAGATTGGGTTCATGGATGCTATGGTAACTCGATATAAGGATGGAATCGATCTATGGCTGTCCTTTTGTTCGAAACCATAAATTCTATATCTATATCCAATAGATTAGTTTGGTATAAGGTTTGGTAGACCTATGTCCTCAATAGGGGAAATAGGTCGGAGTGTAAGTCCCCCAAAAGGGCCTCCGACTTATGACATGCAAGGGGCTACTCAGTTCACCCCCGGCCTATTGGGTCCTCGTCCATATGCTGATGAACGGCGTCGCTGGTCATCAGCTGGGCCCTAACCCTCCTGGGTTAAGGCTACGGCATCTTGCCGTGGGGAATTCGCACCATGGGCCTTAACAAAGGCCAGTGCAGTGTGTATCGAGTTCTAAAAAGAACTCGATACAAGTTTTCTTACATTACAATTACACCTAAAATAAAAATACTGGAACTTGAAGAGTTGTACTGAGTTCTGCCAACCCCAGAACTCAGTACAGTTCTTACACTTAAGAACTACGGCTTATCTTCTATCTGCTTATGGCTTCTAAGTGGAGAGACTTTGGCTGGTTCTGAAAAGAACCAGACCAAAGCCCGTTTTCTTACATTTTAAATTTACCTAAAAGAGAAACACTACTACTAACTATACAATAAAACGCCAGTTTTGCTCTTAGAACAACCCCAGACCACAGAGTCAGGGTAAGGTAGAGTGCAGCGCCCCAGGCTGACGGGACAAGCCCGTGCTGGCCGGAGGACGACTGCCGACTGAGATACCGAGGTTTGGAACCGCCAGCTTTTATAGAACCCGTCGCATGTGACGTATGCGGTAGCTGGGAATTCCAAAGTCTCGGCGGGAGGAGCCTCTGACTCGCGTCAGAGTGGAGAAGGCGGAGCGATGCACATCGAGAACGTAGGCCTCGATGACACCTAAGTTATTTATTTTATATAGTGTTAATGAGAATTGGTCCATAAATCTTCCTGATCGTTCTTCTCTGGATATGCTTTTATGAATCTGGTGTCCATTGTTAGTCCGATTTTGGATAGCGTCCGATTGCTCACTTATTTTGTGTTAATTATTTCCTTGTTATATTAGTATTATTTGGTATTAGTGAGAATTGTTCCAAAAATCTTCCTGGTTGTTCTTCTCTGGATATGCTGTTATAAATCTGGTGTCCATTGTGAGTTCAATTTTGGATTAAGTGTTCAATTCTTCATTTTCTTTAGTCAATCATTACTATGATTTTATTTTAGTATAGCTACTAGTTCCGTATTGTGCGAAATGGATCACATTTTTGCCTGGTTGTTCGTCCTTGGATATGCCATCATAAATCTCATGTCCATGGATAGTTCAATTTTGGATCTTGTCCATACTTTTTTTCTTGATCTATAAATTTTTTATCATGCGAATCAACGTGTAAAAAAAATAGACTACTATGGTTAGTGATATTTTAAGTTTAGAAAAAAAAATTTTGTACCTAAATTTTTTTTCATCAATTGGAGGGGAATGTAACGGAACGTTACTTAATGAAAATATTTTAATTAAAAATCAATAATTTAATATTTATAAAATGCTACTTTTCCATCTTGCAACACCGCCAACACTGGACATTGGTTCCACGAGTAGCCGCTGTCGCAAGTATCAAGAAGAACTGTCAAATTTTTAAAAAAGTTTCACTGTTAGCTGAACCTACAAATAAATAAGTTCCAAGTGGTCGGTGGCTTTTTGAACAAAAAAAGGAATCACCTTTTAGTTATTTTTTTTATACGGAAGCTATCGTAATTAAGTTAAAGGAGGAGAAAGTTTTGTTTTGTTGAAGAAGAAAAGTATTAATTTGGTAAAAATTTGGGATGATTGCTATCGGGTAAGTTGTATTATTACTTCATTCATATAGGAAGCCATATTGATGACCGGAAAATTTATAATTTCCATAAATTCTTTTCATTTCTTCTTGTCTTTATTATATATTTCGACTAACTATCTATAGATACAATTTTTAATATCATTCCTAGCTCTAAATCCACATGTTTCTATATAAAATTCCATAAAGTTATTCAAGGTCAAGTGGAACCTATGTTTTTGGTACAGAAAAAAAACAACACTTCTTTTAATGGATCCTGACCAGTTTTTATTGGAAGTTTAACTTCCAACTTATTTCCTAATTCCATAAGATTGATTACCCAAATTAACAATGGGTTTGTATCTTTTAGCCACTTGGAACCACTTAAATGTTCATCCCACTAACATCAGGGATGAAATGAAATAAAAAACTTTAGCAGCAGTCACGGGGTAGCCTAGGAGCTGGAATCGTCTTTTGAGTTGGTTTTTGGACTATCATTATTTTGTTTGGAACTTTGGAAAAGACTCAGGCCCGATTCTATAAATGGGCACGCTGGGCACGTGCCCAGGGGCGCACGAGCCTGGGGGCGCCAAGAGGGCGCAAGAAAAAAAATAATAAAAAAAATAAAAATTTTAATAATAGTTTAAAATAAACAAATATTTTCTGGAGATCGCGGCAAATTGTAAACAAAAACTACGAATAGCGATTTAATCATTGGGAGGGTATCAGCGTAAAATACACCACCACAACCCGACCTCAACGCCGCGCCCGCGCCGGTCCTAGACGACGGAACAAAGCGGAAGCGCGCCGCTCTACATGTGTCTATTTTTAGCCCGCCCGCCTCCCCCCACCATCCTCACCACAACATCCCTTTTGTCTCTTGACTCCACAGTCAGGTATTAGACACTGGACAGTCTATTGTGGCGTGGTCTTTCCACGGTTGCGCTGTTTGTTTACGTGCATCGTGCATCAGTTCTTTCAGTCGAGCGCTTCGCTGCTTCTTTTTTGATGTGATTGGTGACTAGTGAGTGTAGTAGGCTACTATGAGTGAGAAAAAGAAACCTAGTGGCGCTGAATTCCGTAAACGTGCAAATCAGAGAATAGCGCAAGAGGCGATCTTCCTAAAAAAGGTTCCTAGAATAAGTAATTTCTTTAACGTTGTATCTGATGTTCATACGAGTCAACATAATTCTAATGACAAAAATGTTGACACTCAAAAAAGCTTGCCTCAAAATGAAGCTTCTGCCTCATCATGTTCAGATAACATAAATCCAGCTTCAAATGATCAGAATTTTTGTTCAGCTTCTGAACTATCCTTACCATCCACCACATCTCGTACACATCATTCGCCTAGTAGGCCTAAGCAGGTTACCGTAGAACCACTAAACCCATATTCTAGAAATAGTTTTGATTTTACACTAGATGATCCGGCCACTTGGGACACAAAAAACGATGAACAAGTTCTTCAAATAATCAATTCAAATGTCAAGCAAGATTTGCAAGCAGATTTTTCAAAGTCAGAACGGTACTATAAAAATGATGTTAAAAAAAACCGTAAGCTTTCAGTAAATTTGTTTTCAGGCGAAATCCCGAACGGAGAACGTTTTAGAAGAGATTGGCTTTTGTATTCAAAATCCACTGGTTGTGTATTTTGCATTCCATGTCTTCTCTTTCAACCAGAAAATAAAAGAACTTCTTTTTGTGAAGGTTTCTGTGACTGGAAACATTCATTAACTTTAGCCAAGTCACACGAACAATCAAATGACCACAGGATTAATGTCCTTAAATTAATTTCAAGAAAAAAGTCTCTTTCCGTAGAGTCCTTGGTCTCTTCACAGCATCAACAAGAGGTGAAGTATTGGAGAGACGTTCTAACTAGAATAGTGACAGTTGTAAAATTTTTGGCATCTAGAGGACTTCCGTTTCGAGGTGACAATCAAGAATTAGGTTCAACTTCCAATGGCCTTTATTTAGGATGCCTTGAGCTAATTAGTGAGTTTGATCCATTCTTAGCACAACATTTCACTAAATACGGCAATAAGGGTAAAGGAAATGTATCATACTTGTCATCAGACGTATGCAATGAATTTATTACCGTCATGAGCAACGAGGTGCTTCGTACAATAATTGATGAGATTAATCAAGCACTACTACTAACTATACAATAAAACGCCAGTTTTGCTCTTAGAACAACCCCAGACCACAGAGTCAGGGTAAGGTAGAGTGCAGCGCCCCAGGCTGACGGGACAAGCCCGTGCTGGCCGGAGGACGACTGCCGACTGAGATACCGAGGTTTGGAACCGCCAGCTTTTATAGAACCCGTCGCATGTGACGTATGCAGTAGCTGGGAATTCCAAAGTCTCGGCGGGAGGAGCCTCTGACTCGCGTCAGAGTGGAGAAGGCGGAGCGATGCACATCGAGAACGTAGGCCTCGATGACACCTAAGTTATTTATTTTATATAGTGTTAATGAGAATTGGTCCATAAATCTTCCTGATCGTTCTTCTCTGGATATGCTTTTATGAATCTGGTGTCCATTGTTAGTCCGATTTTGGATAGCGTCCGATTGCTCACTTATTTTGTGTTAATTATTTCCTTGTTATATTAGTATTATTTGGTATTAGTGAGAATTGTTCCAAAAATCTTCCTGGTTGTTCTTCTCTGGATATGCTGTTATAAATCTGGTGTCCATTGTGAGTTCAATTTTGGATTAAGTGTTCAATTCTTCATTTTCTTTAGTCAATCATTACTATGATTTTATTTTAGTATAGCTACTAGTTCCGTATTGTGCGAAATGGATCACATTTTTGCCTGGTTGTTCGTCCTTGGATATGCCATCATAAATCTCATGTCCATGGATAGTTCAATTTTGGATCTTGTCCATACTTTTTTTCTTGATCTATAAATTTTTTATCATGCGAATCAACGTGTAAAAAAAATAGACTACTATGGTTAGTGATATTTTAAGTTTAGAAAAAAAAATTTTGTACCTAAATTTTTTTTCATCAATTGGAGGGGAATGTAACGGAACGTTACTTAATGAAAATATTTTAATTAAAAATCAATAATTTAATATTTATAAAATGCTACTTTTCCATCTTGCAACACCGCCAACACTGGACATTGGTTCCACGAGTAGCCGCTGTCGCAAGTATCAAGAAGAACTGTCAAATTTTTAAAAAAGTTTCACTGTTAGCTGAACCTACAAATAAATAAGTTCCAAGTGGTCGGTGGCTTTTTGAACAAAAAAAGGAATCACCTTTTAGTTATTTTTTTTATACGGAAGCTATCGTAATTAAGTTAAAGGAGGAGAAAGTTTTGTTTTGTTGAAGAAGAAAAGTATTAATTTGGTAAAAATTTGGGATGATTGCTATCGGGTAAGTTGTATTATTACTTCATTCATATAGGAAGCCATATTGATGACCGGAAAATTTATAATTTCCATAAATTCTTTTCATTTCTTCTTGTCTTTATTATATATTTCGACTAACTATCTATAGATACAATTTTTAATATCATTCCTAGCTCTAAATCCACATGTTTCTATATAAAATTCCATAAAGTTATTCAAGGTCAAGTGGAACCTATGTTTTTGGTACAGAAAAAAAAACAACACTTCTTTTAATGGATCCTGACCAGTTTTTATTGGAAGTTTAACTTCCAACTTATTTCCTAATTCCATAAGATTGATTACCCAAATTAACAATGGGTTTGTATCTTTTAGCCACTTGGAACCACTTAAATGTTCATCCCACTAACATCAGGGATGAAATGAAATAAAAAACTTTAGCAGCAGTCACGGGGTAGCCTAGGAGCTGGAATCGTCTTTTGAGTTGGTTTTTGGACTATCATTATTTTGTTTGGAACTTTGGAAAAGACTCAGGCCCGATTCTATAAATGGGCACGCTGGGCACGTGCCCAGGGGCGCACGAGCCTGGGGGCGCCAAGAGGGCGCAAGAAAAAAAATAATAAAAAAAATAAAAATTTTAATAATAGTTTAAAATAAACAAATATTTTCTGGAGATCGCGGCAAATTGTAAACAAAAACTACGAATAGCGATTTAATCATTGGGAGGGTATCAGCGTAAAATACACCACCACAACCCGACCTCAACGCCGCGCCCGCGCCGGTCCTAGACGACGGAACAAAGCGGAAGCGCGCCGCTCTACATGTGTCTATTTTTAGCCCGCCCGCCTCCCCCCACCATCCTCACCACAACATCCCTTTTGTCTCTTGACTCCACAGTCAGGTATTAGACACTGGACAGTCTATTGTGGCGTGGTCTTTCCACGGTTGCGCTGTTTGTTTACGTGCATCGTGCATCAGTTCTTTCAGTCGAGCGCTTCGCTGCTTCTTTTTTGATGTGATTGGTGACTAGTGAGTGTAGTAGGCTACTATGAGTGAGAAAAAGAAACCTAGTGGCGCTGAATTCCGTAAACGTGCAAATCAGAGAATAGCGCAAGAGGCGATCTTCCTAAAAAAGGTTCCTAGAATAAGTAATTTCTTTAACGTTGTATCTGATGTTCATACGAGTCAACATAATTCTAATGACAAAAATGTTGACACTCAAAAAAGCTTGCCTCAAAATGAAGCTTCTGCCTCATCATGTTCAGATAACATAAATCCAGCTTCAAATGATCAGAATTTTTGTTCAGCTTCTGAACTATCCTTACCATCCACCACATCTCGTACACATCATTCGCCTAGTAGGCCTAAGCAGGTTACCGTAGAACCACTAAACCCATATTCTAGAAATAGTTTTGATTTTACACTAGATGATCCGGCCACTTGGGACACAAAAAACGATGAACAAGTTCTTCAAATAATCAATTCAAATGTCAAGCAAGATTTGCAAGCAGATTTTTCAAAGTCAGAACGGTACTATAAAAATGATGTTAAAAAAAACCGTAAGCTTTCAGTAAATTTGTTTTCAGGCGAAATCCCGAACGGAGAACGTTTTAGAAGAGATTGGCTTTTGTATTCAAAATCCACTGGTTGTGTATTTTGCATTCCATGTCTTCTCTTTCAACCAGAAAATAAAAGAACTTCTTTTTGTGAAGGTTTCTGTGACTGGAAACATTCATTAACTTTAGCCAAGTCACACGAACAATCAAATGACCACAGGATTAATGTCCTTAAATTAATTTCAAGAAAAAAGTCTCTTTCCGTAGAGTCCTTGGTCTCTTCACAGCATCAACAAGAGGTGAAGTATTGGAGAGACGTTCTAACTAGAATAGTGACAGTTGTAAAATTTTTGGCATCTAGAGGACTTCCGTTTCGAGGTGACAATCAAGAATTAGGTTCAACTTCCAATGGCCTTTATTTAGGATGCCTTGAGCTAATTAGTGAGTTTGATCCATTCTTAGCACAACATTTCACTAAATACGGCAATAAGGGTAAAGGAAATGTATCATACTTGTCATCAGACGTATGCAATGAATTTATTACCGTCATGAGCAACGAGGTGCTTCGTACAATAATTGATGAGATTAATCAAGCACTACTACTAACTATACAATAAAACGCCAGTTTTGCTCTTAGAACAACCCCAGACCACAGAGTCAGGGTAAGGTAGAGTGCAGCGCCCCAGGCTGACGGGACAAGCCCGTGCTGGCCGGAGGACGACTGCCGACTGAGATACCGAGGTTTGGAACCGCCAGCTTTTATAGAACCCGTCGCATGTGACGTATGCGGTAGCTGGGAATTCCAAAGTCTCGGCGGGAGGAGCCTCTGACTCGCGTCAGAGTGGAGAAGGCGGAGCGATGCACATCGAGAACGTAGGCCTCGATGACACCTAAGTTATTTATTTTATATAGTGTTAATGAGAATTGGTCCATAAATCTTCCTGATCGTTCTTCTCTGGATATGCTTTTATGAATCTGGTGTCCATTGTTAGTCCGATTTTGGATAGCGTCCGATTGCTCACTTATTTTGTGTTAATTATTTCCTTGTTATATTAGTATTATTTGGTATTAGTGAGAATTGTTCCAAAAATCTTCCTGGTTGTTCTTCTCTGGATATGCTGTTATAAATCTGGTGTCCATTGTGAGTTCAATTTTGGATTAAGTGTTCAATTCTTCATTTTCTTTAGTCAATCATTACTATGATTTTATTTTGGTATAGCTACTAGTTCCGTATTGTGCGAAATGGATCACATTTTTGCCTGGTTGTTCGTCCTTGGATATGCCATCATAAATCTCATGTCCATGGATAGTTCAATTTTGGATCTTGTCCATACTTTTTTTCTTGATCTATAAATTTTTTATCATGCGAATCAACGTGTAAAAAAATAGACTACTATGGTTAGTGATATTTTAAGTTTAGAAAAAAAAATTTTGTACCTAAATTTTTTTTCATCAATTGGAGGGGAATGTAACGGAACGTTACTTAATGAAAATATTTTAATTAAAAATCAATAATTTAATATTTATAAAATGCTACTTTTCCATCTTGCAACACCGCCAACACTGGACATTGGTTCCACGAGTAGCCGCTGTCGCAAGTATCAAGAAGAACTGTCAAATTTTTAAAAAAGTTTCACTGTTAGCTGAACCTACAAATAAATAAGTTCCAAGTGGTCGGTGGCTTTTTGAACAAAAAAAGGAATCACCTTTTAGTTATTTTTTTTATACGGAAGCTATCGTAATTAAGTTAAAGGAGGAGAAAGTTTTGTTTTGTTGAAGAAGAAAAGTATTAATTTGGTAAAAATTTGGGATGATTGCTATCGGGTAAGTTGTATTATTACTTCATTCATATAGGAAGCCATATTGATGACCGGAAAATTTATAATTTCCATAAATTCTTTTCATTTCTTCTTGTCTTTATTATATATTTCGACTAACTATCTATAGATACAATTTTTAATATCATTCCTAGCTCTAAATCCACATGTTTCTATATAAAATTCCATAAAGTTATTGAAGGTCAAGTGGAACCTATGTTTTTGGTACAGAAAAAAAAAACAACACTTCTTTTAATGGATCCTGACCAGTTTTTATTGGAAGTTTAACTTCCAACTTATTTCCTAATTCCATAAGATTGATTACCCAAATTAACAATGGGTTTGTATCTTTTAGCCACTTGGAACCACTTAAATGTTCATCCCACTAACATCAGGGATGAAATGAAATAAAAAACTTTAGCAGCAGTCACGGGGTAGCCTAGGAGCTGGAATCGTCTTTTGAGTTGGTTTTTGGACTATCATTATTTTGTTTGGAACTTTGGAAAAGACTCAGGCCCGATTCTATAAATGGGCACGCTGGGCACGTGCCCAGGGGCGCACGAGCCTGGGGGCGCCAAGAGGGCGCAAGAAAAAAAATAAAAATTTTAATAATAGTTTAAAATAAACAAATATTTTCTGGAGATCGCGGCAAATTGTAAACAAAAACTACGAATAGCGATTTAATCATTGGGAGGGTATCAGCGTAAAATACACCACCACAACCCGACCTCAACGCCGCGCCCGCGCCGGTCCTAGACGACGGAACAAAGCGGAAGCGCGCCGCTCTACATGTGTCTATTTTTAGCCCGCCCGCCTCCCCCCACCATCCTCACCACAACATCCCTTTTGTCTCTTGACCCCACAGTCAGGTATTAGACACTGGACAGTCTATTGTGGCGTGGTCTTTCCACGGTTGCGCTGTTTGTTTACGTGCATCGTGCATCAGTTCTTTCAGTCGAGCGCTTCGCTGCTTCTTTTTTGATGTGATTGGTGACTAGTGAGTGTAGTAGGCTACTATGAGTGAGAAAAAGAAACCTAGTGGCGCTGAATTCCGTAAACGTGCAAATCAGAGAATAGCGCAAGAGGCGATCTTCCTAAAAAAGGTTCCTAGAATAAGTAATTTCTTTAACGTTGTATCTGATGTTCATACGAGTCAACATAATTCTAATGACAAAAATGTTGACACTCAAAAAAGCTTGCCTCAAAATGAAGCTTCTGCCTCATCATGTTCAGATAACATAAATCCAGCTTCAAATGATCAGAATTTTTGTTCAGCTTCTGAACTATCCTTACCATCCACCACATCTCGTACACATCATTCGCCTAGTAGGCCTAAGCAGGTTACCGTAGAACCACTAAACCCATATTCTAGAAATAGTTTTGATTTTACACTAGATGATCCGGCCACTTGGGACACAAAAAACGATGAACAAGTTCTTCAAATAATCAATTCAAATGTCAAGCAAGATTTGCAAGCAGATTTTTCAAAGTCAGAACGGTACTATAAAAATGATGTTAAAAAAAACCGTAAGCTTTCAGTAAATTTGTTTTCAGGCGAAATCCCGAACGGAGAACGTTTTAGAAGAGATTGGCTTTTGTATTCAAAATCCACTGGTTGTGTATTTTGCATTCCATGTCTTCTCTTTCAACCAGAAAATAAAAGAACTTCTTTTTGTGAAGGTTTCTGTGACTGGAAACATTCATTAACTTTAGCCAAGTCACACGAACAATCAAATGACCACAGGATTAATGTCCTTAAATTAATTTCAAGAAAAAAGTCTCTTTCCGTAGAGTCCTTGGTCTCTTCACAGCATCAACAAGAGGTGAAGTATTGGAGAGACGTTCTAACTAGAATAGTGACAGTTGTAAAATTTTTGGCATCTAGAGGACTTCCGTTTCGAGGTGACAATCAAGAATTAGGTTCAACTTCCAATGGCCTTTATTTAGGATGCCTTGAGCTAATTAGTGAGTTTGATCCATTCTTAGCACAACATTTCACTAAATACGGCAATAAGGGTAAAGGAAATGTATCATACTTGTCATCAGACGTATGCAATGAATTTATTACCGTCATGAGCAACGAGGTGCTTCGTACAATAATTGATGAGATTAATCAAGCACTACTACTAACTATACAATAAAACGCCAGTTTTGCTCTTAGAACAACCCCAGACCACAGAGTCAGGGTAAGGTAGAGTGCAGCGCCCCAGGCTGACGGGACAAGCCCGTGCTGGCCGGAGGACGACTGCCGACTGAGATACCGAGGTTTGGAACCGCCAGCTTTTATAGAACCCGTCGCATGTGACGTATGCGGTAGCTGGGAATTCCAAAGTCTCGGCGGGAGGAGCCTCTGACTCGCGTCAGAGTGGAGAAGGCGGAGCGATGCACATCGAGAACGTAGGCCTCGATGACACCTAAGTTATTTATTTTATATAGTGTTAATGAGAATTGGTCCATAAATCTTCCTGATCGTTCTTCTCTGGATATGCTTTTATGAATCTGGTGTCCATTGTTAGTCCGATTTTGGATAGCGTCCGATTGCTCACTTATTTTGTGTTAATTATTTCCTTGTTATATTAGTATTATTTGGTATTAGTGAGAATTGTTCCAAAAATCTTCCTGGTTGTTCTTCTCTGGATATGCTGTTATAAATCTGGTGTCCATTGTGAGTTCAATTTTGGATTAAGTGTTCAATTCTTCATTTTCTTTAGTCAATCATTACTATGATTTTATTTTAGTATAGCTACTAGTTCCGTATTGTGCGAAATGGATCACATTTTTGCCTGGTTGTTCGTCCTTGGATATGCCATCATAAATCTCATGTCCATGGATAGTTCAATTTTGGATCTTGTCCATACTTTTTTTCTTGATGTATAAATTTTTTATCATGCGAATCAACGTGTAAAAAAATAGACTACTATGGTTAGTGATATTTTAAGTTTAGAAAAAAAAATTTTGTACCTAAATTTTTTTTCATCAATTGGAGGGGAATGTAACGGAACGTTACTTAATGAAAATATTTTAATTAAAAATCAATAATTTAATATTTATAAAATGCTACTTTTCCATCTTGCAACACCGCCAACACTGGACATTGGTTCCACGAGTAGCCGCTGTCGCAAGTATCAAGAAGAACTGTCAAATTTTTAAAAAAGTTTCACTGTTAGCTGAACCTACAAATAAATAAGTTCCAAGTGGTCGGTGGCTTTTTGAACAAAAAAAGGAATCACCTTTTAGTTATTTTTTTTATACGGAAGCTATCGTAATTAAGTTAAAGGAGGAGAAAGTTTTGTTTTGTTGAAGAAGAAAAGTATTAATTTGGTAAAAATTTGGGATGATTGCTATCGGGTAAGTTGTATTATTACTTCATTCATATAGGAAGCCATATTGATGACCGGAAAATTTATAATTTCCATAAATTCTTTTCATTTCTTCTTGTCTTTATTATATATTTCGACTAACTATCTATAGATACAATTTTTAATATCATTCCTAGCTCTAAATCCACATGTTTCTATATAAAATTCCATAAAGTTATTCAAGGTCAAGTGGAACCTATGTTTTTGGTACAGAAAAAAAAAAACAACACTTCTTTTAATGGATCCTGACCAGTTTTTATTGGAAGTTTAACTTCCAACTTATTTCCTAATTCCATAAGATTGATTACCCAAATTAACAATGGGTTTGTATCTTTTAGCCACTTGGAACCACTTAAATGTTCATCCCACTAACATCAGGGATGAAATGAAATAAAAAACTTTAGCAGCAGTCACGGGGTAGCCTAGGAGCTGGAATCGTCTTTTGAGTTGGTTTTTGGACTATCATTATTTTGTTTGGAACTTTGGAAAAGACTCAGGCCCGATTCTATAAATGGGCACGCTGGGCACGTGCCCAGGGGCGCACGAGCCTGGGGGCGCCAAGAGGGCGCAAGAAAAAAAATAAAAATTTTAATAATAGTTTAAAATAAACAAATATTTTCTGGAGATCGCGGCAAATTGTAAACAAAAACTACGAATAGCGATTTAATCATTGGGAGGGTATCAGCGTAAAATACACCACCACAACCCGACCTCAACGCCGCGCCCGCGCCGGTCCTAGACGACGGAACAAAGCGGAAGCGCGCCGCTCTACATGTGTCTATTTTTAGCCCGCCCGCCTCCCCCCACCATCCTCACCACAACATCCCTTTTGTCTCTTGACCCCACAGTCAGGTATTAGACACTGGACAGTCTATTGTGGCGTGGTCTTTCCACGGTTGCGCTGTTTGTTTACGTGCATCGTGCATCAGTTCTTTCAGTCGAGCGCTTCGCTGCTTCTTTTTTGATGTGATTGGTGACTAGTGAGTGTAGTAGGCTACTATGAGTGAGAAAAAGAAACCTAGTGGCGCTGAATTCCGTAAACGTGCAAATCAGAGAATAGCGCAAGAGGCGATCTTCCTAAAAAAGGTTCCTAGAATAAGTAATTTCTTTAACGTTGTATCTGATGTTCATACGAGTCAACATAATTCTAATGACAAAAATGTTGACACTCAAAAAAGCTTGCCTCAAAATGAAGCTTCTGCCTCATCATGTTCAGATAACATAAATCCAGCTTCAAATGATCAGAATTTTTGTTCAGCTTCTGAACTATCCTTACCATCCACCACATCTCGTACACATCATTCGCCTAGTAGGCCTAAGCAGGTTACCGTAGAACCACTAAACCCATATTCTAGAAATAGTTTTGATTTTACACTAGATGATCCGGCCACTTGGGACACAAAAAACGATGAACAAGTTCTTCAAATAATCAATTCAAATGTCAAGCAAGATTTGCAAGCAGATTTTTCAAAGTCAGAACGGTACTATAAAAATGATGTTAAAAAAAACCGTAAGCTTTCAGTAAATTTGTTTTCAGGCGAAATCCCGAACGGAGAACGTTTTAGAAGAGATTGGCTTTTGTATTCAAAATCCACTGGTTGTGTATTTTGCATTCCATGTCTTCTCTTTCAACCAGAAAATAAAAGAACTTCTTTTTGTGAAGGTTTCTGTGACTGGAAACATTCATTAACTTTAGCCAAGTCACACGAACAATCAAATGACCACAGGATTAATGTCCTTAAATTAATTTCAAGAAAAAAGTCTCTTTCCGTAGAGTCCTTGGTCTCTTCACAGCATCAACAAGAGGTGAAGTATTGGAGAGACGTTCTAACTAGAATAGTGACAGTTGTAAAATTTTTGGCATCTAGAGGACTTCCGTTTCGAGGTGACAATCAAGAATTAGGTTCAACTTCCAATGGCCTTTATTTAGGATGCCTTGAGCTAATTAGTGAGTTTGATCCATTCTTAGCACAACATTTCACTAAATACGGCAATAAGGGTAAAGGAAATGTATCATACTTGTCATCAGACGTATGCAATGAATTTATTACCGTCATGAGCAACGAGGTGCTTCGTACAATAATTGATGAGATTAATCAAGCACGATATTTTGCCCTGGTTGTTGATTCGACACCTGATGCGTCACATAGTGACCAGCTGGCGGTAGTTTTACGGTATGTGTCCCTAAAAGATGCTTGTGCCACAGAGCGGCTTGTAAAACTCTTGCCACGTATATCGCACAAGTCTGAAGGTCTTGAAGAGGCAATCCTTTTGTCTCTTCAAGATCTGAAACTGGACATTCGAAATTGTCGTGGCCAAAGTTATGACAATGCATCAAACATGTCGGGCCCTTACAGTGGATTACAGTCAAGGATTAAACGAATAAACCACCTTGCAGATTATGTTCCGTGCGTCGCACATTCCCTTAATCTTGTAGGCAGCTATGCGGCCGAAAAGGCTTGTGTGGAGGTTGTAATCTTTTTCAACTTTGTTCAAAACCTCTTCAATTTTTTTTCAGCATCTACGCATAGATGGAATGTCCTAAAAGCATTAATAGGGAAGAGCAATGATGGAAAACCACAAAAAGAAAAGAAAACTCTGATGTTAAAATCCATGAGTGACACTAGGTGGTCAGCCAGGTCCGACGCACTACTTGCTTTGGTTACCAGCCATAAAGAAATCAAAGCTGCCCTTGAAGATTTGATTAAGGATAAAACACAAACACCAGACACACGGCTGACAGCAGAAGGGTTTGTTAAAACCTTGGAGAATTTCCAAACAGTTCTTTTAATTGTAATTTGGAATGATATCTTGCAAAGAGTGGACAAAGTTAGCAAAACGTTGCAAACAGAAGAATTAGACCTACTTGGTGCTACAAAAGAGCTTGAGTCTTTATCGTTGTTCTTAAACGAGAAAAGTGAAAAATTTGATGACTTTGAAGCTGAAGCTTTGAAAATGGCTAATTTAAGTACCCCTTCTTATGACAGAGCAAGAAAACGTACCATGTTTTTTGATGAACAAAGGGATGAACAGTTTGAGAAAATGGATCCTAGAACAAGATATAGAACTGGAGTTTTCAAACCCATTTTCGACCATCTAGTAGTGCAGCTCAGTAGCCGGAAAAATAGTTACGAAAATCTAAGTAAAAGATTTGAAATATTCAGTCAACTTCACGAGAAGAAGTATGAAGATCTAGTGGAACAAGCTAAAAAGGTTGCTCAGTACTACTCCAATGACATTTGCGAAAATGACTTCGTACAAGAGTGTCATCACTTTCAAATGTACATGAAGGCTGAGAAACTGAAGAGAATAAGAGACTGCTACTCATACATCAAAGAAAATAGTTTAACAAGCACATTTCCGAATTTGGAAGTAGCCATTAGGGTGTATTTGACTCTGCCAGTTACAAACTGTTCGGCAGAGAGGAGTTTTTCGGCCTTGAAGAAAATCAAGTCAGAAAATAGAAGTACAATTGCAGATGAAAAGCTAAACAGCTTGATGTTACTGTGCACTCAAAGTGACATAACCTTGAAACTTGACTGTGATAAACTGATTTCCACATTTTCAAACTTGAAAATGCGGAAGAAACCAATGTAAATAGAAACCGATGAACTGATGAACTTACAACAAAGATAATATAACATGAAAGTGTGATGTTATTATTAATATTGAACTAGTATATCAAGATGTAATGTTATAAAGGCAGAGTACAGTGTATATAGTAGAATAATAATTACAATTATAATAATAAGGGTGGGAGGGTGGTCCGTGATACCGTAGTAACAAAACCTATTGATTATTATGCTAATCTGTTATTGTTTAAGCGTCAATAACGGTTTTGTTTTGTTTTACGGTTGCCGGTTGCCAGTCCGGGACACGGCGGGTCCATAGGTGGTGGATAATGGAATATTCTCTATTTGTAAAGAGAATAGGGGTTAGATCCCCCCCGAACCAAAACTGGCAAATAAGAAAAAAAGTACAAGAAAAAGCGGAAATCTATTTCGAAATATGGCGCTAGTGGCCGGGTTGTGTTGGCGTATATTTGGTGGTTGGGAGGGGGGGGGGGCGCTTGTCAAAATGGTGCCCATAGCGCCAAAGACCCTAAAAACGGGCCTGAAAAGACTTTACGTTAGTTGGTGTTGGACAGTGATTAAGTATTTTTTTTTATTATTATTCTCAAGAACATTAATTTTTTCTAAATAATTGGAACATTAAATATCTATTAAAAATATCAAATTAAATAAGTTTACATTATACTCCACTAAGTTATTTATAATTTTTCAAACAAAAAACAAAAGAAATAATTTAAATATTTTCAATTTTTAATAATAAATAATACCTCCTCTTCAAGGCTTCAAATTTGCATTTTTCTAATAAATTAATTTCTTTTGTTTCTTTTCTCACGTGTAAAGGTAATTGAGCTCAACTATCCGGAGAAAATTTGGTAATTTTTTTTTATATATTATAATTAATGAACCTTGGCTTTCGTCCCCCTCAGGGTAATTGACCATTTAACTTGTTTTTTTTATTATTGTAACCGCACATGAATTTAGAGTTTTACCTCGAGTAGTGTGTCGGTTCATTTTTGTACCATAAATTGGATTTGACATTTCAAACCAATTTTTAGGGGTGGACTTTGTTCCTCTTTTGTTTAAACTACTCTGTAGACTGTAAATTGTACATACTTTATTAGTAAAATATTTTTTTTTATTAATTTTAGGGTATACCTTGTTGGTACATATACGAATTTATTGTACATATAAGTAAAAGCTAAATACACTATTCATTGGGTTGTATAATATTTATTTTATTACCTAGTTGTTGTCATATGTCTCTAGGCTTACTAATTTTATTGTCATAGCAACTAACTAGCAAGAGTGCAGCAGTATAGGATACCTGGTAGAGCCATAGTCTACGCTCTACTGGCGCCCACGATTTATTGTTATTTTTTTTATATTTTCTAGTCTTTGTTCATCTTGATATTCCCTTTATATCCATCATCTATATTCTGTAGATTTACTGTCTTTGACGGCGCGAAAATTGGCCGAACTATCCTTGAGTATCAAGGGCTCATTCTCTTCTATACCCTGCTAGCTTAACTACAGTCAGTTTCATCCATCTACTTCTGTTTCTGTCAATAGTTTACCATCTGACTTTTTCATTTCACATTCCCATACAAGTACTACTTGTACGCTAAGGTAGTATTTGTTACAGTTGCTTCCCCTTCTTTGCCTACTTCTGTTGGAGTTTAGATATTTCTCCCAACGGTTACTCAAACAGAAGTACCCCACATTTTTGTTACAACTGCACGCCGGGGTTTGTCCTAGTTGGGTCAGAGAGAGTAGCATATGTGCCTCCTGATGAGAGACTAATAAGTTTCGAAACCGGAACTGGAATTCCTTCTTATGGGGATTCTGTTGTTGGATGAGTGCAAGTTCAAAGGGATAGAAATGTGTGCACAGTTAAAGCTAAAGTGACACCTGAACACAGTGTGAGAAAAACACAATAGAGAAAGATGAGGTAAAATGGGATACTTGGGTAAAACGGGGTAGTGCCTCTAGCGGCCTACCAATGACGTCAGCCGCGGTGAAAAATACTTAAAACATTCGTCTAATGCGCCTTGGCTTGTAGTTCGAACGCGCCGTAGTTCAAACACCCGACCTCGTGCTCAGACCAAAATATGTGTTTTGACAGGTGCCTGATGTAATTTTCGAGTCCCACGTTTTAAGCTATAACTTTTGTTTTAAACAAGTTTTTGAACTCAGATGATGTGAACCAACTCATATTGAGCATACAAGGTAAGTTTTTTTTAAACAGCATGTGGGATAAAACGGGAAATAACCGTGTGGGGTAAAATGGGATATCCCGTTTTACCCTTTATGTGAAAACTCTACAGTTACGTCAAAATCATAATTTTTAAAAAAATAAAAGACTTTTAAAAGCAAAAAATATTCAAGCTTGTTTAGGGTAATATAAGAATAAACTTAGAATTGTTTTTGTTTCAGATGCCTAGAAATTACCAACGAACGACTGAGCGTCAAAAATGGCCTGAAAAATCTATGGCCAGCGCTCTGGAAGCATTAGAAAAAGGAACTTGTGGATTTCTAAAAGCATCCAAAAAATATGGAGTTCCAAAATCAACATTGGAAAGAAGGTTCAAAGGAAGAAATAAATCCGCAACAGGTCATTCTAAATTACTTGGGAGCCGACTGCCTACAGTTCCTCTAGAGTTGAAGCAACAATTGGTAACATATGCAAAGAATATGGAAACTATGATGTTCGGTCTTATAACTCGTTCCATCCGTAGCTTGGCATATCAGATGGCAGAGAAAAACAACATCAAACATAATTTCAACAAAAACAGCAAGTTGGCTGGGTCGGAATGGCTTCGCGCTTGTTTGAAACGGAATAAACTTTCGCTCCGTTTCCTGAAGCAACATCAGCTGCACGTGCTCGAGGTTTTAACAAGGAAGCAGTTTCATCATTTTTTGACATTTTGGAGCCTCTTCAAAAAAAAAATGAACTTTCCGCCCTCTCGTATTTTTAACGTTGACGAAACCGGGATTACAACAGTTCAAGGTCATCCATTAAGTGATTGCTGTCAAGGGTAGAAAACAGGTCGCACCCTAACATCTGCAGAACGAGGGGAGCTTTCTACTGCTGTAATCTACATGAGTGCAAGTGGAATATCTGTTCCTCCTATGATCATAATTCCCAGAGTTCGTATGAAGCCGCAGTTCTCAAAGGGTGCACCGCCAGGAACCTTAGTCGTTACTGATAAATCTGGTTGGATGCAGCTTAACTTGTTTGAACAATGGTCTGACAATTTTCTTCAGCACACTCAATCATCAAAAGAAAACCCATCTCTCTTAATCTTGGATGGCCATAAAACCCATACACAAAATATTGCTATTATTGATAAAGCACGTGAATAGTTCGGTATTATTATTCCTATTAATATTTAAGCAAACTATTCGGTATTATTATTCCTATTAGTATTTAAGAAAAATGTTGTGTATTATTCCTATTATTATTGGGTTTTTGGGTTTAACCCATCGTTATTTCTTATTTAGTTAATTGCTCTTTTTCGTTCCTTTTGAATTTTTGAGTTTAAGTTGTATTTTGCATAAAAATTAAAAAAATTAAACTTAAAAAAAAGAGAAAATTAATTAAAATAACATATAAAACTCCTATCCTATTTTACCCCCACGGTGTATCCCGTTTAACCCACACAGTGGGGGTAAAATGGGAAATTGTATTGGTGTCAAATTTTTGCATATAACTTTTTTATACATTTATAAAAAAATCTTTTTTTGTGCTTTTGATACAAAAATAATGAGTTTTCACTGTGCCAAAATATGAGTAGCCTCCAATACATAGTTTTGGTGTTATACAGTCTCAAACGTTAAGTATCCCATTTTATCTCACCTTCCCCTATATGTCTTTTATGCTATTTAAAAACTATTTATGTTTATGGAACGTCTTTTTACGCGCCATCTCCGCGACGAAGGTTGGCAATCATAATTGCCTATTCGAACTTTTGGCACTATACAGTCCGAAAGAGTTCAGTTGAGCTGCATCCAAACCATTCTCTGAGATTTCTCAGCCAGGATATTTTTTTTCTACCTATGCTGCGCCTTCCTTGAATCTTTCCCTGCATTATTAATATTAGGAGTTCATATCTGTCACCACCTGTTATATGACCCAAGTATTGCAGTTTTATTTTGATGGCATCCAGTATCTCCCTGTTGATCTCTATTCTTCTTAGTACTTCTTCATTAGTTATTCTGTCTATCCAGGAAATTCTTCGATATGTCCACATTTAAAATGCTTCCAATCTAATTGAAATATGGAATGCAAAGGATAGCAAATACATACTATGAAATGATATTAATTTTGGGTATAATTTATAGGTATAGCATTTACTTTGTTTTAGGTGGGTGTAATCATTCCATAGCACTCTTGATGTGGCTTCACAGAAGGAGTGAAGAACCTTCTCCAACTGAAGTTGCTTGTTACTGGGCAAAGAGTAAACTATCCAAAGTTGGAACTTCGGTTAAATAACTAACTTTGAAGGATTTTGGAGCACAAGAAGAACTGAGATCAGATGAAGAAAGCTCACTTTTTTTACAGGAAGTTGTGAACCAAGGAATAGAACATAATGTTGAGAGTCAGGTATTGAAGCCCTTCAAGCCTAACAGAATTTTGGAACACCTTGGACTAACATCAATTGATGTTAAATTTTGTTAGCAGAAAGGATTTTTTGGAAAGGCACTGAATTTTTCAGACTTTCTATAATTTTGTTATCAGGAAATGGATCCCCAACGATGTTCTGAAGCTGCAGCAATGACGAATGAACAGTCGAACTCCGGTTTATGGTTTGACCTGCGATATGCAAGAATAACTGCATCAAAGATTAATGATTCAGCACACTGCAAAAAATCACATGGTTCCCTGGTTAACCAAATACTTGGTATAACCAAATTTCTGGCTACAGAAGCCATGTCTCTAGGAAAAAGGCTTGAGGATGCTGTAATTAAAGCTTTAGAAAAAAAAATTAAAGATGAAACTCAGTCATATTGGGTTACAATTAAATCACAGGCATCCAATATTTGGGGCTTCTCCAGATGATATATCTGAAGAATTTGTAGTTGAAATAAAATGTCCTCAATCTGAGAAAACTATTTGTAACTATTTAACAAAAAATATGGAAATAACCAAATTCAAAGCTCAAGTGCCGCTACAGATGTTTCTATGTAAGAAACAAAAAGCATTATTTTGTGTTTCAGATCCTAATTTTGAGGAAAATTTAAAAATTTTGATATATGAGTACTATTTGATGAAGAATACATAAAGATGTTAATGGATGCTGGAGAAAACTTCTGGCAATATAATATATTTACACATTTATGTAACTTATTCAAAAAATGATAATATATTTGTATACAGCACTATCAGTTTCACTTTGTATTTGAGATTTGGATGTGAACTGGTGTTGACATCCCAGGCCCAGTTTCTGAGTTGCCAAATTGAGGAACTGAGGGAGGGTGGAAATGACGAAACAAGAAAGAATATTTCAAGGCCAACTCCAAGCTCTCCAACTCAAGGAAAATCAAGCAGAGGTGGACATTTTATTGCAGCAAAAAAAACTTGAGCTGAAGAATGACTCTAGAAAGGGAATTAAAAAATGTACATAGACATAAATAATTTTAATAAAAAGTGATTATTTATTAGATTATTATTTCTATTATATGCTGACACATTGTATTTGAGATCATCTTGTTTATTTATTTATCCATGTTATGGCACTACAGACCAATTCGAGCCCCGTCTCCCTTAGCCCCCCACTTTCATTATCTTCGTATTTTCTCTAGTTTATTTCCATGTCCATTAATTGTTTTTAGGCGTTTTCTCTTTTTTGTCGACACAGCTTATCAGCTAATCTATTTTCAAAGATGACAAAGCCTTAAGGGCACCCGAAGTCCCATTTAACGACAATGTTAACTTTATGTCACATAGCTCTGTAACCAAAGCACTTAGAGACCTAACTTTTTTTCATTTTAAAACTAGATGTATTTTTAGTGCTGCGTAGATTTTTATAAAGCTATAAAATTTTTAAAATACTGTTACAAAAAAAACAAAAAAGTTTAGATTTTATTTTTTATCTTACTTGTTTTTGTACATTTTTAATAAAACTTTACGCGGAACTTGATATTGTCTATCTACACCTACTGTAAAAATTTGGACCTTCTATCATCTAAGGATCCAGAGATATTTGACATCGAAATTTAAAAAACCTAGTATTAGGGAAATCGCAAAAACCTAAAACACTCTAATAGGCTATAAAGAAAGCTACCGGTACCAGTGGCGTAACCAGGAAGAGTTTTAGGCAGGGACTCGGACCGTACCGCTAAAAACAGAAAACCGAACCGAAACCGATATTTTTTAGTGGACCGGAACCGAAACTGAACCCTTATTTGATATTAAATATAATTTGTGAAACCGAATCGTAACACCTAATTTTACAAACGGTTTTTCGTAATTAAAAGTGATTTGGAGCAATATTTTTTGGAATATATTATAATATTAACAGAAATGGGTCGAAAAATCACCAATATAGCCCATCAACACTTTGATTTTGAGCCTTCAAGTAATAAATCTATTTGCAAATGTTGCAAAGAGTCATTAAAAGTAGGTTGGCCATTATTATCCTTAATGCCTGGTTGCAACAACAGATCTTAAGCTTAAGACGTGCTTTAAGCTCAGCTTACGAAGCATACGCGTTACAGCATTGAGTGTTAGATGAATTTTCAGCTTGTCACAATGGATTGCCACGTGGATTGGATAGAAAAGAATCAGATAATAAAAAATTATGGTGCAAAGTAAATTAGAGCCCCTATCTATAAACTGAGCTGGCCAAAGTTATGTAGAGCTTAAGGTTTGTTGGTGCAACCTGGCACCTCAATCTCTTGTGTTTGTTCTGCGCTTGACTAACTAGTGTTCATAGATATTTGTATTTATAAGCTTGAATGATATATAACTCATTATTTATAAGCTTGGTTTTATTACGTATTTTTTAATTAGGGGAATCATGCAACGAATTTAAAAAACACCTAATGCGGTTTCACGATTTCACTGAGGACCAGTTCACTACTGACACAACAGCATAATTACCCAAGCCCAAGAATCAACCCACTATAAAAGAGATGAATACTATTAAAGTTAACATCTCGAAGGAGATGTTAATTGATTCCTATGTGGAATTAGTTACTGTGAATGGTAGACCTTTTAGTCTAATGTTAGATTCAGGCTTTCAAAACATTTTGAAGCCATTTTGAATATATGATGGCCTTTCACGGAAAGACAATCAATTTTCCTTGTCTCCTAAATCTATCCAAAAGTATGTCTCCAGAGAAGCAAATGAACTGAAACAAAATAAATATTATAAAGGAAGTAAGAAATCGCATGATTTCAGTAAAAGTTGACGGTGTGACCAGATTGGATCGTTCATTCCTTGGAATAAACATTCAGTATGTAAAAGATGGTTATGTTGTTTTGAGAACTTTAGCATTGAAAGAAATTACAAAAAGACATACAGGTAAGTAATTTAATAGTGATGAGCATGCTAATGACCAGCAAAACAACACAAACGATGGACAACATAATGCGTTGTGAAATAAAGAGAGGTGAAACTCAAAGAGGTGGGAATTATCGGTCTAAACATATAAAACATCACCACTTACAATAGTTTACTACCTTTCAACGTTAACTTTTTTTCGTTTCGATTGATACAAATAAACGTCAAAATATGACAAAGTAGTAGCTGAATATCGTTTGCCTGAGTGTGTGGGAAAACGGTGTCTTTAATTTTTAAATTAGTTTTTAAAGAAAAATATTTCAAACATTAAAGTAAAATTATTAACTCATTAATCATAATCTTTGTTTTTGTTTTATTTATGGACAGCCTTGATTCCAAACTCAGTCTATATACGTTCTAACAGCTCCATCAAAGTTATTTAAAATAAATAAATTGTCACATTAACGGCATACATATGACTACAGTCAACTAGCTCTTAGCTAACATCTAAAGGTGGGAAACTTATTTAAAATTAAAAAGATGTTAATGTGATGTTAACATCATATGCATGACTAAAGTCAACTAGCTCTTAGCTAACGTCTAAAGGAGGGAAACTATCGTAATTGGTAATGTTTTATAGGATAATACCAATAATTTTCCACCTCTACTATTTTCATCCCTTTTTATTGCACAACGCATTATGTTGTCCATCTTTTGCATTATTTTGCGAGTATTAGCGCTCTCATCAATGTATATTTAAGCTGATCATTAATTATTGTTTCCATATTTTTAACAGGTTAAAATTTAAAGAGAATGATTCTTGAAATTTGCAATAATTTTCAAACTGTACAGGATCAAATATATAGCATAACTACAGATAATGGTTCAAATTTGCTAAAAGCAGTGAACATTATTGCCTCTGAAAATGGAGAGTATGATGTTATCGAAAACCATGAATCGAGGCCAAGTGATATCACATTTGGTGAAAATTTAGGAAATATCGAAATAATAATAGAAAATAATGATGATGAAAATATAGGGACAGATCTAGAGTTTTTAAAGGATGATTTATTTGAAATCTTTCATAATAGTTATCCAGCTGATTTGCCAAGTTTGAAGTTGAATATTACTGGTAAAATATTTATGATTTTTAATATTGTTCTGAAGCTATTTCTTTGGGGCATTTATGTAATTTACTATTCTAACTGGGAAATAAGCCACAATTTAACTTAAAAATGATTTTATTGACGTTTTGACTTCCACCTTGGACGTGGCTATCAAAATACAAAATATTATTAAATTAAACAAAAATGTTGTTGCTTAGTAAAAAAATATTCTAATAATTCAATTTAATCTGACTCATTCGTATAAGCAATTCAGACATACATTATGTAGAAGACTTTAAAATGATATTGCCAATATTTATGAGTTGCGTTCCTGGGACGACTTTATTGAAAGATGGTTCATTCGATTACATGAAATCAACTTTAACTAAAGAATATCAGTCATAGAAAAATCATAGCATGTGGTCTGTCTAAATAATATTAATAATACATAGATATACAAATAATACTAAAATATAAATTATGTACTATCCTCGATATGTTATTGACGTACTAATCGTGGTATTTTCTTTCTATTGACTTCCTCTTTTAGTCTGGGTAACCACATCATACTGCATTCTACTGAGTAATTTGTGACACAATTATTGGTTTCATTTATCATAATTAGAGCCGCTTCTTTGATTTTTCTCTTTTTACTACCCGTTTATTTCAGGACTATACTTGAATCCACTCAACTCAACAAGAAGAAGCAATAAGAAAAATAAAGATTGGAAAAGCACCAGGAAGCGATGAAGTAGCACAAGAAATGATGAAATATATAGGAGTAAAAGCAAAAGAAACATTGTTATACATATATAACCTAATATGGAAGAGAAAAGTAATACCCAGAGAATGGACAAATGCAGTAATTATACCTATATACAAGAAAGGAAACACAAGAGACTGTAAGAACTATAGAGGTATATCACTACTATGTGTAGCAGCAAAAGTATACGAAACCATAATAGAAAGGAAAATCAGAAAAGAAATAGAACATAAATTAGAGGACGTACTAAGTGGATTCAGGAAAGGACACAACACACAAGACCATATATTCACCATGCAACAAGTAATAGAAAAAGCATTAAAGAAAAATAGAGAAATATATCTGAGATTTATAGACATGGAAAAAGCATTCGACTCAGTCAAAAGAAAAGATATATGGGAAAGCCTAAAGAAGAAGGAAGTAAGTGAAGAACAAAGCAACAAAGAAGCAACAAAGAGTATATACATGAAAACAACAAATACAGTAAGAATGTTAAATATAGTCAGAACCATTTGAAACAACTCAAGGAGTTAGACAAGGGGGAAGTCTCAGCACAGTGCTATTCATAAATGTAATAGATGAGATAGTGAAATAATGTAAGAAAACTTTCAAGAAATACTGCATCGGTTGGAACAGAATGCAAATGATAAACGCTGAGATGTGTATATTTGCAGACGACATAGTATTAATTGCGGAAACAGCAGAAAAACTGAAATACAACTTAGAGAAATGGAACCTAGAAGCAAGCAAATACAACTTAAAGAGAAGACTTAGATAATGAAAATATCAAGGGAACAAGGGACGGAAGATCAAATAGAAGTAATGATAGACCAACATCTAATAATACAGACAAATTCATACAAATACTTAGGAACAGTAATCAACAACAAAGGAGACATCGAGGACGATCTTAACAACAGAATGGAAAACACAGGAAAACTATTCCAAGCACTAAACAGAGGATTCCTTAATACCAAAGAAATATCAACGAAGACCAAGATGGCAATATACAAAACAATATATAGACCTACGGTGACATATGGATCAGAAAATTGGATATTAAACAAAAGACATCAGAGCAGAATACAGGCAGCAGAGATGAAATACCTCAGAAGAACGATCGGAGTAAAAAGAACTGGTAGAATCAGAAATTAAGAAATAAGAGAAAGACTCAAAATCAAACCGATACTCGACTCAATCAAGGAGAAAAAATTGGCATGGTTCGGACATCTAGCCCGGATGAACAATAATAGACAAGTAAAAACAGTGTGGGACGCCAAACTAATAGTTAAGACTAGAAGAGGAAGACCCATTAAAGAATGGAACAGTGACATTTCGCAGATACTGCAGAGTAAGGGTAAGACTTGGCAGGAAGCAACACAGATAACATCCAATAGGAAGGAATAGAGAAAGTTCGTTAAGAGCTAGGACAATTCAGAAGATTGTAAAATATTGTAATTTAATTAATTGTAATATAAATGGCCCAACACCGAAAGGTAGAAATGGGTCTACAGATTAAGTAAAGTTATTTCAGGACTATACTTGAATCCATTCAACTCTATCTTCATTGATCCATGCGTGTTGACATATTTGAGATCTATCAAATTCTCAATTTTTAATATACGACTGATGTTCACTTATTCTAACAGTTTCTCGGATAGTCTTTTTATATTTGGTATTGATATTTTCCTCGTATTATTTCTTGTGAATGTTATGTGATTCCATTCTGAGTTGTTCTGTTCCATTCGATTCAATCTTGATCCAATTCCTTATTTATAAACGACAAAAGATAATCATTTTTTTTTAATAAAACAGATGTTAACGATTGTATTTCTTTTATGAATGAATATTCGTTAGAACAAGTAATTTTGACTCTATTATATAAGGATTTAATGATTCCCTTTTTAACGTTGATATTGTGATTTGATTTGTAATTTAGATAGCTGTTAAGTTACTGTGTGTTGGTTTTTTATACACGTCAGTCTCATATCCCGTTTCCTTCTTGGAGACTAAAACATCAAGGAATTTTATTGCCTCTTCTTAATCGTTTATAATATTTAGGAATGTCTCCAATAAATCTATGAGGCTATATTGAAAACACATCATCTACATTTCTCCACCATACTGTGGGTTTTAAATTTTGTTTAGAAATGATATTAGTTTCGAAATCCTCCATAAATATATTAGCTAATAATGGAGATAAAGAAGAGCCCATTGCTATACCAAAATTTTGTTTATAAAGGGCGCTTTACAGCTTGCAAGAAAACTTGCATGCAATTGAAAGTTTTACCTTTAACCTTTTACCTTTTAAAAAGGTGGCGATAGCAGCAACCTTAAGTATAATGATTGGTGCAGCCAGCCTTATAGTTAATAATTCAGAACGCCGATGTAACGGTCCACCCGTTATAGTATCATTTTTAGCGCTTTAATTATTTTTATAATTATTTTCTCTTGATCGCTTAATTAATTTCTGTAACTTTCTCGTAAAGAACCACTTACGACTTAAAGGTTTAAACTCACTAAGGTACTTTTTAAAAAGACCCTTTATTAACTTTTACAAATATACTTCACTTTTAATTGATCGAAAATAACTAAAATTAATTACAATGATATTACTTTTATATAAAATCAAAATGCTGAATATAAAAGGTAAAACTGCTGATTGCGATCGCTGACCTCTGGGGTTATTGCACCATAATTTCTCCATCCCCTTGAGAAGTTTTGTGAGGGATGAACAAAACTGAAGGCGTTGGTTCCGGATCGGCTGCATCCTCTTCTTCTTCGTCTTCTTCCATTTTCTTCTTTTTCCATAACTCTCGTAATTTGTAAACCAGGAGAATGATAAGGGCAATTACCAAGAAATATATTAGTGGTGTCCACAGATGAGAATGGTCCATTGTTGTTAGGGACACGGGTTGGAGTCTTTCTTCTTCGGTTGAGAGTTTATGCAGTTCATCTAATTGAATTCTGTCTAACTTTAGAGGCTTCACTGTTGGATCTTCTCCTTGGAATTTAATTTTGATCTTTGGCAGGGTTAAAGGTTCTTCTTTTACTGCTGCTTTGGAGTTGATGTAAACTTCGTTGTTGGTTCTGAACTCGCATCCTGGGGGTAGTTCTATCAGGAATGTTCCTTCTAGTACTTCAATTTTGGAAGTAGAACAGTGGGTGGAAATTTTAGTAGCTTTTGGAAAAACAGCAATATAGTGGGCTTCAGATAATTTTTGGATAATTGTTGTGCTAATTGTGATCGGCACGTTTTGACATTGAGCGGCGTCGTTGGATAATTTTAGGATTTGATTTATGCAGTCATCGGTTTCTGTATTTTCTTGTGGGAACTTCTCTGGACAGATGAATTTCTTCGGTTCGCTTTTTCTGCATGGTAGGTCCATGTATTGGAAAAGTTCCGAATTAGAAACTAAATATGGCCCAGGTGGGATAATTATTGTATTGATGATGGTGGGAAGTGAATATAAATGAAAATATGTAAATACTTTGGAATGAAGAATGGGGAAATGTAAGATAAAGACTAGAGAATGGTTGAAATAGTAACCATCTACTTCTACTATCTCGTAGTATTTCATCAGATCTTCTTCTTGGAGGTATGGTAGCTGAGAAGCTGGGTGATGTTCTAGCATCTTCTGGATGGTCCATCTGATTTCGTCTGGTTTTATAAGTCCATTGTGAAGAGTTTTGATTTTTTCAAACGTAATTGCTGTCTGTAAGTCATCTAATATTTGTATGATAGTTTGTAAGGCTAAATTCATCTGGTCTAAAACGTTTCGAACTTAAATGTAGTGGTTGAAATCAAAGACAAATTGGTTTAAATCCGTTCTGATTCTGTTGGTTTCTGCTGCTATTATCTCTTGATTGTGGGTTAGCAACGTTACTGTCTCATTATAGTTGTTCATTATTTTCTTATTAAGGCTTAATTGGTTGTTGATGTTGTTAATAATATTCTGTTGATTAAGTTCAAGTGTCTGAATTGCAGCATCATATCTTACTGCATCTTCTTGATCTAAGTTTCCTGATATGGATTTTATAATACTTCCTAAGCCATTGATAAGACCTCTGTTATTTCTGGTTGCTGGATAGATTGAGTCGAGTTTCTCTCGGGCTGTTTTGAGGAGATATTGCAATGTTTGGTCGAAGTTCTGTAGACTGTCGAAGTACGGTTGGCTGAGTCCATTTTCTATAGCTATGGTTGTAGTTTGATATTGAGATTCTAATGTTTCGATTTCTTGTGCTATTGGTTCTAATTGGAAATAGTGGATGAAATTGTGAGTGCTAGTTTGGATTCTGGCTTCTCCGATCTTAACAGGAAGGATCCCTGGATTGTCTCGAAGGTCCTGGATCTTCACTTCTTGGGCTGTTACTGAGATACATCTGTAAAGTATTTTTGGGGTTAGTTTTCATTGGTGGTTGATGTTTAATCTTCTTCTTGTGCACCGTAGTATCTTGGGTATCAATAGTAACAGGATTGTTATTTTTGACTATTTTAGATGAAAATCTGGGGAGCAATTTGTTTCGTTTTACTGTTTTTCGAGTGTAGATTTTCGTGCTTGGTTTATATGTTATAGGTGAGTGTCGTTTTTCGTTCAATTTTTCAATATTTTTCTGTTTGCTCTCTTGCAATTTCTTATTTATTTCTTTATACATCTCTTTTGTTTTCAATCTCTGCTCCTGTGTGTAATTATTTATAAGTGTTCTGTTAATGTCAATGTCGAATGGATCTTGGGCATCTATATGACCATTGAGGACGTTGATGGGCTTCTGTTTGGTAGCTGAGTGGATAGAGTTGTTGTATGCCATAATGGCGTAAAGCATCTGGTCTTTTATGTTAAGTGTTTTCTTTTTTCTTTTAATATTCGAAGATGCTCTATGATTGTGGAGTGAAAACGATTGCGGACCATTCCATTGGATTGCGGGTTATCAGGTGTTGTGTAGTGGATTAGAATCTTGTGAGTGTCCACGAATTCTTGAACGAGTCCATTTTTAAATTCGGTTCCACTGTCCGAAATTATCATATGTGGTAGTCCATGATGTGTGATGAATAACAGGAATGCGTTTAAAATGTTGATAGCGTTTGATCCTTCTATTGGGTATGCTTGTCCGTATTTTGAAAATGCGTCGAAGATGGTAAGGAATTTTTGTCCTGCTGCTTGGAATGTGTCTACGTGAACAATTTCCAGTGGTTTCGTTGGTGTTGGGGTTAACATAAACTTCGGTTTTTCGGGATTTCTGTCGTATCTGTTTGTTTGACAAGTATCGCAGAGATTAATATATTCTTCTATGTCCTTTTTCAACGTTGGCCAATAATAGTGTTTTCTGATTTGAATTTCTGTTTCGTTAATTCCTCTATGGTTTGTTTTTCCTTGATGATAGTCTTGTACGATGGTTTTCTGTATCTCTGTACTCAGGGCCGGCCCGTCCATATAGGCGAACTAGGCGGCCGCCTAGGGCGCAAAATCCGCCTAGGGCGCAAAATTAGGGACGTAGTACTTTCTCATGTAGTAGTTGTGTAACTCGCAGAGACAGAAAAATCACTGGGTAATGAAAGGTGAAGGATATTTTATTTTAGTTGTCTTATAAAATAAGAAAACGCAAAACTATAACTTAACGTTAACATTAATTACTCGTTTTGGCAACCTCGCTGAGCGTAAGCCTACTTAGTGGCGCAGTGGTCGCGGCAACCCCACACTCTTCACTTCAGTCAAGCCAGCAGTCATAGCGTGAACAGAATAAGAGTACTAGTCTGTCATTAGGGCGCTGCGTGTTATGCATTTTCACTTTTCAGTTTAGTGTAGTAGTGCAGTGTTGTTGACTTTGTTTGTGCATTGATTGACAGTAGTAGTAGTTGTTAATTTACGATAACAAAACTGCAAAAGGAAGTTTGAATTAACAAGTAAGTAGCTTATACTCTTCATATTTATAATTTTTTTCAGTCATCATATCATATAGGCCATTGTCATATTGTTGTTGTATATAGGCCTAAATCAAATCAAAATTGAGATTGTTTAATTATCATAACTTAAAGAAAACCCCTTGTGAACACTTGCCTCTGTTTCGCCTACGATGCCGATGTGATTGATTAGGAACTGGCTGCTGAGTGCTGGTCATGCTGGCTGCTGTTCTGGGATTTGGGCGAACTGAGTGGTTGTTTAATTTATTTAATATTACACAATATGAATGTTGAATGAATTATTAGTTTTGAAATCCACCTGGACATTTCTAATTTTGCTTCCAAATATTTATCAAAACAAATTATTTTTTGTTGAAAACAGTATAACTTGACTTTTTAAGCAAGAATGACCATTGGATTTTTTTGTAAAATTTTTTAACTTCTAATTTCTATCAAATTGATTTCAAAATTAGGCCTACTTTAAATGTATTTATAAATAATATTAAAATAATAGGCTATTAATGTAATTTTATTTAAGAGAAGTCCTTGCTTCTTGGGGGTGTAATCCTAATTTCATATCTTGAGTAAAGACATTCAAAATTTTTTCATTTTTTCAAAATGAAGTTAGCTTAATCCAATCATTGTTTTCTTTCCAGATATGATGTCAGGAAAACACTCGGGCTCTTGGTTTAAGAAAAGAAGACAGGAAAGAGAGGAGTCAGCAAAAAAAGCTAAAGGGTCTTTTGAAAAATATTTAATTAAACCAAATGACACAACTCTTAGGGAGGAAAGTTATAATGAATCACCTTCCACCTCTGGAAAAACCAACCAGCTCCTACCTCAAGAATATGCTACAGAGAAAACAGATACTGAATCACCTTCTACTTCTGGGGGAATCATCCAGATCCAACCTCAAGAATGTCCTAGGAGGATAACAGCTATTGAACCGCCATCTACTTCTGCAGAAAACAACGAACGTCAACTGCAAGAATTTCAAAATAATTTCGTTGAAATGGACGTTGACGTTACAGATAATGCAGTGGAATTACTGCCGGAAAATTCAATCTCACCCAAAGTTACGCTTGATTATGCTGATCCAGCGTCTTGGGACACTCTAAATATTAATCGCCAAACTTTACGAACCATTTTAGTAGAGCATGGACCTGACCAAGTAAAAGGAAAATTTCCGAAGGGTGTGAATAACAGAAAATTTTCTGACTTTCATTATAGAAGGAGGCTTCCAAATGGTGAATATGTGTACCGAGACTATCTTCAATACTCAAAATCTACCGACAAAGTTTTCTGTTTTTGTTGTAAGGTGTTTGGCGGCATAAATGTCTCTTCTTCATTAGGCAAAAGTGGTTGTAATGACTGGCACAATATGTCGGCCCTCCTTGAAACGCACGAAACATCAAATGATCACCTTCAAAACTTTGAAAAATGGAAAACACTGAAAAAAGCACTTAAAAAAAATTTAACTGTTGACAATGTTTATGAACAAAAAATAAAACAAGAGGAAATTTACTGGCAGAAAATTCTAGAACGGCTGTTTGCTCTCGTCAAAACTCTTGGGTCCCAAAACTTGTCATTTCGCGGCACGACAGAAAAATTAGATGTTAATGACAACGGAAATTTTTTAAAATTTATTGAATATTTGGCCATGTTTGACCCAATAATGAATGAGCATCTAAGAAAAATCAAAAGTGATGTCAACAGGCACACTCATTACTTAGGGAAAAATATACAAAATGAGATGATTCAAACTTTAGCTAATGCAATAAATGCAGATATATTGTCCTCAGTACATACGGCTAAATATTTTTCTATTATTTTAGACTGCACACCAGATGTTAGTCACGTAGAGCAAATGACAATTATTATTCGATTTGTTGAACTACCAAAGTCATCTCTGGCATCCTCAACAGAAGTATCTAGTTATCATCAAGTACTTGTAAAAGAACACTTTTTGGGATTTGTGCCTCTCACTGAAAGTACCAGTGGTGAGTATATGACGGAAGTAGTTTTAGAAAAGTTAAAAGAGATTTCTTTGCCTGTAGAGAATATTCGTGGGCAAGGTTATGACAACGGAAGCAACATGAGAGGAAAAGAAAGTGGAGTTCAAAAGAGAATTTTAGATGTCAACCCACGTGCATTTTATGTTCCATGCTGCTCACACACTTTGAACCTTGTTGTGAACGATGCAGCTTCGTGCTGTGTAGAGGTTACTACTTTTTTCGATGTGGTTCAACGAACATATGTGTTTTTTTCGGCATCAACTCGACGATGGGATGTTTTGCGCCGTCATGTTCCAGCTTTGACATTAAAACCCTTAAGTGATACAAGATGGTCCAGTCGAATTGATGCACTAACGCCTCTGCGGTACCACTTGTCTCATGTGTGTGATGCTTTGGAGGAGATTTCTGAGGACACTTCTCTAAAAGGATCAAGTGGCAGTATTGCGAAGGTAGAAGCACTTGGATTACTTAAACACCTCTCAGACTTCAAGTTTATTGTTGCCCTTGTTACATGGCACAATATTTTATTTCAGGTAAACCTAACCAGTAAGATACTACAAGAAAAGGATTTGAGTCTCCAGAAAGCAGTTAGTCACCTGAAAAAAACCGAAGAGTTTTTGGTTACAGCCAGAAGTGATGTACAGTTTCAGAGAGTTCTGGTTGATGCTAAGGAAGTAGCAGAAGAAGTTGGAATAGAACCAATTTTTGAGAGGGAGAAGGTCCGAATAAGAAAAAAGAAGAAAATGTTTGATTATGAATCAACAGATGAATCAGCAAATGTTGCCAGTGACCCGTCAGAAAGTTTCAAGATTCAATTTTATTTTGCTCTTTTAGACACGGCTGCTAATGCGGTAAAAGAAAGATTTTCCCAGTTAAATACAGTATCTGGTGTCTTTGGATTTTTATACAACATTACTGATCTTAAAAACAAGACTACATCTGAGGTTAAGTCGATGTGCAACAACTTAGAAAAATCATTAGGAATTCAAAAAGATGGACGTTTAATTGAATCTGATATTGATGCTGTAGGACTGTGTTCTGAATTGAAAGCAATTTCTCATCATCTCATCGACTCTATATCAAGCCCTGAAGAAGTCCTAAACTACATTTACCAACACAACCTTGAGAATGGATTTCCTAACATATGTGTAGCACTTCGTATTTTGCTTACGATGCCACTTTCTGTAGCTAGTGCAGAACGGAGTTTTTCCAAACTTAAATTAATTAAAACCTATCTCCGCAGTACAATGTGCCAGGAGAGACTTGTAGGTCTGGCGACAATATCTATTGAAAGTGAGAGAGCAAGACAAGTAGACTTAAAAGTTCTCATTCAAGAATTTGCTAAGCAGAAAGCAAGAAAAGTGCCCTTAGGACTTTAGTTTTTAGCCAAGAAATACTGTTAATTTCTAATCTGTATTTAAAAGTGACTTTCAGTCCGAAGTTAATAGAACAGTAATCCAATAGCAAACAATATTGCAATATGTTAGTCAGTGTATTGTTTAAGACAGTGTTATAAAAGATTTGTAGACTAACTTTGAGTCTCCGTTTTTTATGATGAAAATTATATGTACAGAATTCAACTTTGACCCATTAAACCCATATGCCTTTGGTTAAAGTACGTCTTATGTAATTACATTTGCTTTTTATGAAATTAAAGTTTGTGTTATGTAAAATAGCAGTTATTTTATTTATATATCCCAGTCATTAATCAAAGGTTTATTAAATTAAATTAAATTATTAACATAACACAGAGTTGAAATACCGTGTCCCGGTAAAGTGCTAGTTGAACTTTTTCAACTGTAATGAGGGCGCAAAATTTGTTTTCGCCTAGGGCGCCGCAAACCCTAGGGCCGGCCCTGTCTGTACTGTTTATATCTTCTAAGAGGTTGTTGCATTTGACAAGATCAAATGCAGAATTCTTGAATGGTTCACGAAGTATGTTGCAGAAAGTCTGGTAGAGTTCATCAGTTTCGAATAGGATGGCGTATTTCTTTTTTGTGTCAACGTAATTTTTGAAGAAGTTGAAAATATCATTTTTGCAGGTCGCTTTTGTCGAGTTGGACGTGCATTCTTTTCTTTGTTACGAAGCACTGTTCTGTAATGGGTTTTGCAGGATTGTAGTTTACCAATTTGAATATGATTTGATTGTTGTAACAGTTCAATGGTCTTTCGCTGATTGGAATTCCGAGTATTGGGTTTTCTTCTGCAGAATGCTGGGTACCATCTGTGTTGTTGCCTTGTTGATATAGAGAACTTATTGGCTGACTTTCAATTTTTTGATTTTGTTCCTGAAGAATTTCATCTATTACTTTCATTTCTTCTGCAGTTAGGCCGGATGTTTGTTTTTCTTTAATAATTTCTTCTAAGTCATCCAAAGGAATTACTTCGTCTGGATCGCGTACTGAACTTGGGTGGTTGACCATGGATGTGTCGTCATCTTCTTTTCTGGATAATAGGCTGATTATTTCTTCCATGTGCTCATCAACGGTGTTCATTTCTTTAGTGTGGATTTCAATACGGGATAATGCATCAGCGTTGGTGTTGAATTTTCCTTTTTTGTATATGACTTCGTAGTCGAATTCTTCAAGTTTTAACCTCCATCTAACAAGTTTTGAGTTCGGATCTTTTAGAGAAAATAGCCATTGAAGTGGTCGATGATCGGAGAGGATTTTGAACTTTCTTCCAAATAAATAAGGCCGAAAATATTTAGTAGCCCATACGATTGCAAGCATTTCCTTTTCAATAGTGGAATATTTGAGCTCTGTTTCGTTCAGTGTTCGAGATGCATATGCGATGGGTTTATCTTGTCCTACAGGACCCTGTGACAGGATAGCATCTATAGCAAAGTTGCTTGCATCTGTGGTGAGGTTGAAAGGCTGCGTAAAATCCGGGTATTGTAAAAGTGGTTCGTTGGTTAGCAGGTTCTTGCAGATTTTGATACAGTTGAGGAATTGTTCAGTGTGTTCTATCTTGGTATCTTTCTTCAAACATGAGGTGAGAGGCTTTGTTATTTTTGCGAAATCCCTGATGAACTTCCTGTAATAGCCAAGTAGTCCGAGAAATCCTCTAATCTCTTTTGCTGTCCTTTTTACATGACATGACCCAAAAATTCGACTTCCTTTTTCAGAAATTCGCATTTATCTATCTGTATCTTGAACTTTGTTTCTCGTAGTCTCTCGAAGATTTTCTTAAGGTTGACCATGTGTTCCTGGAGTGAGGTCGAGTATACGATAATGTCATCCATGTATACTAAGCAGATGTCTCCTACAAATCCTTTAAGCACGTTGTCCATTATCCTCCGGAATGTAGCTGGTGCATTCTTCAATCCAAAAGGCATTCTGAGATATTCGTAGTGGCCATTTTCAACGTTAAATGCTGTTTTCTGTATATCTTCCTCTGCCATTTCTATCTGGTGAAATCCACTGGCTAGATCAAGGGTGAAAAAATATTGACAGCGTCCCAGTTTATCGAGGATGTCCGTGATATTTGGGATTGGGTATCTATCATCTATAGTCTTCTCATTCAACTTCCTATAATCGACTACGATTCTCCATTTGATTTTTCCTGAGGCGTCTGGTTTTTTTGCCACGACCCAGATTGGCGACGACCAGGGTGACTGACTTGGTCTGATGATGCCTTGGTCCAGCATTGATGTTATCTGCTTGTTAACTTCTTCTCGATGAACATGTGGATATCGATATGATTTTGTGAAAACTGGGACTTCATCTGTTGTTCTTATATGGTGTTTTATTTGATTTGTAAATGTTAAAGTCTCATCAGGATTATGGAATATGTCTGCAACTTTTCTGCATAAACGTCTGATATGCATCTCCTCTTCTGGATTTAGATAGATGATCTGTTCTGATGAGGGGATCAATGTCTATTAGTGTTTCTGTTTCCATAGGAATGATGTCCGAAGTGTACAGATGATATTCATGAAGATCTACTGCATTGCTCTTAACAGAATCGGTGAGTGCTTCTTGAATAGGTTCATCGGTGTTGTTGATCATTTCGGTCCAGGCTAGTTGATTGCAGGCTTCGCTGAGAGTTTCTCTTAAAATCTCCCCCTGTATTTCTTGTTTCGGTATAAGTATGGTGCCTTTTGTTTGTTTCACTGGAAGTCGTACTTGTGTGATTGTTCTGGGTTCTACTTTAATTGTAGAAAACTGTGTCTTATTGGTTTCATAATAAAAGATAGGGAGAACTGAATGTGCCGTAGTTAGTGTGGATGCTGGGAAATTAAGATGTGCTTGTAAAAGTTTTAAGTTATCAAGGCCTATAAGACCATCAAATGTTATATGAAATTTAAAAAGGTAAAATTTTAGGTTAATATTAGAATTAAATTCAGGGAAGATGGGAATTTCGGCACAATATTCTTGTGAATGGTTTTGAAATATTGAACTGACTACAAAAGGTTAGTGCTTGATGAAATTTTTATAAAATTTGGAAGCAATGTCGGCGTTAAGAAATGATTTGGTTGCCCCTGTATCAAGAAGAAGTTTGAGTGGGGGATTTTGGATTTTGATATACGGAAGTTCTTTTTTGTCTGAATGAGAATTGAGTTCGACTACGTTTGTTCGTTTTCCTCTTGGGGTTTTGGAAAATTTACATCTTCTTCCTCCTCGTATTGGGTATTCTGGTAGTCTTCTACGTAGTAGTCATCCGAATATGTGTCCTGATTTGGGTAGTAATATGCCTGTTCTCCATAGTAGGCATTGGTGTCGTTTTCGTCTTGCTGTTCAATATTAAACAGCTCTTCTACGATGATAGTTGGAGCGTATTGTTGCTGTGGCTGTGATCTAAAATTTCTGAAGCTTTGTCCTCTGTTAAATCCTGTTTGGCGTGTGCTTACAGACATCGGTGTTGGCTTGTATTGTTGCGGTGGTTTGCTTGCCCATGGGTTAGGTCTTGGAGGTTGTGTATTTGTTACGGCTTGTCGTTTCTGTGGTTGGAATCGAGCGGGTTGTATTGGCCATCTTGGATTAAATGTGGACTGTTGTGGTCGTGACGGTCCTGGATTATTTCCAAAAAATGGTTGATGTAACTGGGGCCTGGGCATGGGTTGTTGCCATTGTGGTGCTGTTACGAACTGCGGCTGTCTCTGGGGTTGTATGTGAGTAGTTTTATTTGGCAATGAGAAATTGGTTCTTTGTAAGTATCTGATATTGTTCTCTTCTTGGATAAATCGGAGAGCGACAGCGAGGCTTGTAGGCCTCATTGATCGTATGGTTGATCCTATTGGTTCCCTTAATCCTGCTAGGAACGTAGTTAGGGCTTGTTGTTGAAAGAATGTCTTTTTGCTTGCTTTTACAGCTTCATTATCGTTATGGAGTTCGATATGATTTGAAATTGTGTTTAAAAGTGTCATTACTTTTTCATGAAATTGTTGGGGAGACTCATTGGGCCCTTGCTTCAAGTTTACCATATCTCGTGTGAGCGAATTTTCATTGCGTTGCTCGGCAAAATTTTTTATTAGCGTGGTCCTTATTGTGTTCCAGTCTTTACACCCATATACAGAAATGACTTCTCGAGCACGTCCTTTAAATGTTATTCATTATGCCTCAAGTCAACATGTGATTTTGAAAGCTTTCGGGATTAGCACGATCCCAGAAATGATCAAGAACCATTGTAGTAACTTAAATGAAGTTATGCAGTTCGTTAGGGTTTCCATCGTAATCAGGTATGAGAGATAGATGTTTATTGACATCAAAAACAAGAGCGGGAGCGGGTACCACGGTCATAATATCTAATTGACTAGCGGGAGCAGGAGTAATAATTATAGACGGTATATCTAAGCTTATTGGAGTATTATTTGAAGAATTGTCGTTAGCTTTTAAACTAAATTGAGCAAATGAGTTATTTTGCGAAATAGAAGCAGCACCAAGTTCGACAATCGATTCACTGATAGTTGCAAGAGAATTACTAATTTTCTTCTTCTTCTTCTTAGCCTTCTATCGTCCACGTTTGGACATAGGCCTCTCCCAACTCCTTCCATCGGTCTCTATCCTGAGCAACATATTTCCAATTCGTTCCGGCTACTCTTTTAATATCATCAACCCATCTCATCTGTGGTCTTCCTCTCGGTCGTTTACTTTGGTAAGGTCTCCAATGTTGTATCGTGGCATTCCAACGTTGGTCTTTTTGTCTAACAGTGTGGCCTGCAAAGCTCCATTTAAGTTTGGCAACTTTTGTTGTTATGTCCTCGACTTTTGTTTTTGATCTTACCCAGTCGCTCCTCTTTTTATCTGACAGTCGTATACCTAACATTGCTCTTTCCATAGCTCTTTCTGTTGTAGCTAGTTTATTCATATTTGCCTTGGTTAGGGTCCAGGTTTGACACCCATATGTCATGATAGGAAGGATGCACTGGTTGAACACTTTGGTCCTCAAATATTGATGTATTTTGCGGTTCTTAAGTATCCAACCAAGTTTTCCAAATCCTGCCCATGCTAGTCTTGCTCTCCTATTAATTTCCGCACTTTGGTTTTCTTTGTCAAGTTTCAGGATTTGGCCTAGGTAGATATATTCCTGGACTTTTTCTATCTCACTGCCATTTATAGTTATGCGTCTGGGGTCATCTGTGTTTGTCATTATTTTTGTTTTCTTCATGTTCATTTTTAGACCGACGTATTGGGAGCTGCCTGCGAGTTCCTCTATCATAATTTGCAGTTCCTCGAATGAGCTCGCTATAATCACAATGTCGTCAGCGAATCTGAGGTGATTTAGCTTCTTGCCATTAACGTTAATGCCATAGGTTGACCAATTTGTCGTTTTGAAGACGTCTTCTAGTGCTAGATTGAAAAGCTTTGGCGATATTACGTCTCCTTGTCTCACGCCTCTCTTAATAGGGATGGGATTTGTATTTTCGTCTAGTTGTACTATCATAGTTGCATTTTCATATATATTATGTATTAGTTGTCTATATCTCGAATCTATTCTACAATTATTAATAGCTTGTTCTATGGCCCACATCTCGATACTATCAAACGCCTTTTCATAGTCTACGAAGGCAAGAAATACGGGTAGTTGGTATTCATTTGCCTTCTCTATCAATGTTCTCATTACTAATTTTAAGCGATGAAATTTGTGAAGCAATTAAATTAGGATTAAAAAAAATATTGACCTCTGGGGTTATTGCACCATAATTTACGTGACGTCACACGTCGACGTCCACGGAACACTTGTCGAATCGTTCCGTGACATTTAATTCATGTTCTGTGGTCGTTTGAGGTTCTCCACTTTGAAGTGAGAGGAATGTTCGTTACTTGACTTCTGTGAGGTGGGCAGTTGGTACCATAAAATGGCGGTGGATTTCCATCATAATTATTTTATTCAACATCAGTTTTAAAGTGAAAAAGTTACCACCAAGGGTTGTCTGGAGTTAGGGAGACATGTGGGTAACACAACTCCTTTTGGAATCAGAATAGGAATCACCGGTAAAAAATTCTTTTTTATAATAAGTTTTCAGTTAGCCTTGGGAGTTTTTTTGTTATAGAATATTTGAAATATTAGTTTCATTGTTAAAATTCCTTAGTGAACCCATTAAGTGAAGTATGTAGATTATTTTGATTTTATTTAATATTCATTCAAGGGAAATTATAAGTATATTAATATGTTTTGGGTTTTTACATAACAAAACATTTCTGAAGTCCTCAAATTAATATTGGAAATAATTATCATTACTTCGCTGTACGTTTTAAACTGATTGAGCATCCAATATATCTATAAATTGTCAAATAACTATCTTTGCCTGACACTTAGACGGTCTCAAAAATACCATACTTAAGGGGTCTTAGTTCATTAATAACAAAGATACTGGGTGTTTTATGTATTTTGCCATTTTTTTATTTGGTACATAACATTTTAACCAAACTATATATTTATTTTATATTTGGCACGCAAATATTATTTAACGTGTACAATCAACTAATTTATTTTAAATTGTAAAAAATCAAGGTCCGGATTAAAAAATATTTGAAAAATGTTCCGACCCAAAAACAACACCCTGTACATTGAATTTTTTTAAAATAGATTTTGCATTTGAAAAGATGATGAATAACTAAATTTAGTGGTATACTTTAAATTTTCGGCAAAATGATTTTTCTGGTCGAATTTTGAATTTGAATTCTGTAACTGTGAATTGCGAAAGCTCGAAGTAGAAAAAAAATTGAAATACGACTTACAACTTGCTAACCATACTTTATTTTTATTTTATATTTATCACTGAATATTTTTTAAGGTGTCCAATCATTTAATTTATTTACAATTATAAAAAAGTCCAGAGCCTGATTAAAAAATATTGGAAAAATGTTCCCAAAAACAACACCCTGTACATTGATTTTTTTTAAATAGATTTTTCATTTGGAAAGGATGAAAAACTAAATTTAGAGGTATACTTTAAATTTTCGGCAAAATGATTTTTCCGGCGAAATTTTAAATTTGAATTCTGAAATTATGTGACTTGCGAGATCTTGAAGTAAAAAAAATTAAAATGTGACTTAATTTTAATTAATACCATTATTTAATGTAAATTGTTAAAATGTTAACATTTTAGTATTTTTTTTTATTACGGCGACAAATAATTCATAGCAAATATTAACCTTTAATTAATAAATAAAAATAATACAGTCCAAAAAAAATACATAACTTTAATCAACAAACATAAAAAAACAGAAAATGTTTGCTGAAAAATAACTTTTGGATATCTAAAATCCAAAGTTTATAACGAGGAAATAAATAGCAGAGAAGAACTTCTTGAGCGGATTCGAGACGCCTTCCAATAAATGAAGAATAACTCTGACGATATTAGGAAGTCAGACAAATAACAAAAAGAGCAAGACTTTGTCTTCGAAAAGGTGGTGGCCATTTTGAACAATTACTATAGTTTTGATAAGTTATGTTTTGGAAAAATTTTTGTTTTTTTTTAATTTGTAAGATAGTTCGTTGATTAAAGTTCTGTATTTTTTGTGGGCCCTTTATTATTTATTCATTAATTAAAGGTGAATATTTGTTATGAATTTTTTGTCCCCATAATAAAAAACCACTAAAATGTTAACATTTAACCAATTTAGATTAAATAATGGTATTAATTAAAATTAAGTCACAGTTTAATTTTTTTACTTCGAGCTCTCGCAGTTCACATAATTTCGGAATTCAAATTCCAAATTTTATCAGAAAAATCATTTTGCCGAACATTCAAAGTATACCACTAAATTTAGTTTTTCGTCCTCTATTTAAGTGCAAAATCCATTAAAAAAAATTAGTGTACAAGGTGTTTTTTTGGGTCGGAACATTTTCCCAATATTTTTTAGTCCGGCCCTGGATTTTTTTTATAATTGTAAATAAATTAATTGATTACGCACCTTAAATAATCTTCTGTGTTTAATATAAAATAAATATACAGTGTGTTTAACAAGTTTTAAGTCTTATTTCCATTTTTTTTACTTCAAGCTCTCGCAATTCGCATAATTTCAGAATTCAAATTGAAAATTTTACCAGAAAAATCATTTTGCCAAAAATTCAAAGTATACCAATAAATTTAATTTTTCATCAACTTTTGAAATAAAAAATCTATTTTAAAAAAATTTAATGTACAGGGTGTTGTTTTTGGGTCGGAACATTTTTCCTTTTAAATCCGGACCTGGATTTTATATTTGGGATTGCTCAAAGGGCCCTTTGAGCACTCCTAACACATTTCATCTTGTAACATCGACTTGGAGTCGCTACAAATACCACTTAATTACTATGTAAACCATTAATATGGATGTAACCTTTTTCAAAAAGTTGCTAGTTTCTTTTACGAAGCAGAACGCACTGAGGATGATCTGATTCAGATTGAAAACGTTTTGCAAATCCTTTTGGAGGACTTTTATGTTTTTTAAATAAACATTTATTAAAGATAATTACTAGATCTTTGACAATCTCTGAGTTAAACAATGCATATAATGTGACTCTAACATGACAGAAGTTATACAAAAGTTATATCTATCTAAGATAACAACGATGATGTTACCTGTTACAAAACTTAAAGGTATAAGTACCTCTTACTAACATATAGGGTACAACTCACATGAGACTTCTACCAAATGGTTATAGTACGCCTGCTACGTACAACTAAATTAAAACCGAAAAATATTGAAAAGTGATATAAATAAATAGGCACAAGCCTGACTAAGGGAAAATACTAAATGAATTAAGCAAGTTATATATACAATGAATGAAATAGAAATAAAGTTGAGATAAATACCGGCGATGACCTAAATTAACAGTACAAATGGAATAAAGCGAATAACAATAAAATATTTGGGAAACAAGCAAGTAATATTACAAAATAAATATCAAACCAATAATAAAATACAAAACCTAATTTTCTAGGCTTATTGCCTTGTGCACACAAGTAACTTACCATAGATACAATATTTTGGGTGAAAGGGAAAAACATTAATATACAAATATCTGAAAAGATAATTAATAAACATAGTGCATCAAATAAATATCTGAAATGTAAAACCAATAGTTACTCAATGCACAACACTAAATGTTCCCAAACAAACCCATTCATCGAACGACTTCCAGATAAGGTTCGATGCTGCAATCCGTAGAATGAGCACACGGAGAGTGCTAACCTATCCTATCCGTAGGTGCAGGTGGAAAGATGACATAAAATTGGACTGGAACGTCCCAAAGTGTGTTTCCCTAGGTGGTCAAATAAGGGGCTACTACTTCATATTAGGGTTTCTCCCAAATGGCTAAAAAACATTCCCAGTTTTATTTCCCATATAAACATGAGCAAATGGTAAACAGAAGAAATAAAAGAGAAACCTTTTAGAAGAATGAACATAGAAAAACCGACCATTAAAATGGAACAAAAACTAATCTCCGGTAACCTTGAACTATTTTGAGTGTGAAGACATGAACAAATAATGAGATTGAATGTGAAATTTGAATATGATTTATCTGAGGGAATATCTGTAAAAATATATTGAATTTATAAAAATATTGGATGTTCAATAAATTTAAAACCTACAGAGAAATGATAATTATTTCCAATATTAATTGAGAATTGCATATGTTTGGTTATGTCTAACCAAAATCTATTGATATATAATTTTCCTTGAATGGATATTAAATAAACAATCAATATTAAATAATGGGTTGACTCAGAAAATTTACCAATGAAACTACTATTTCAAATCTTATACAAGCTTACATAAGACTAACAAAAAATTATTATATAAAAAATAAATCTCACCGAATGATTCCTATTCAGACTCCAAAAGGAGTTGTCACACATGTCTCCCAACTCCAGACAACCCTTGGTTTTAACTTTTTACTTTAATGAAACTGGATGTTATAAAATAAGTTGGATGGAAATCATCCGCCATTTTATGGTACCAACTACCCACCTCACAGCCACAAGTCAAGTAACGAACATTCCTCTCACTTCAAAGTGGAGAACCTCAAACGACCACAGAACATGAATTAAATGTCACGGAACGATTCGACAAGTGTTCCGTGGACGTCGACGTGTGACGTCACGTAAGTGGTCCTTTACGAGAAAGTCACAGAAATTAATTAAGCGATCAAGAGAAAATAATTATAAAAATAATTAAAGCGCTAAAAATGATATAACGGGTGGAGCGTTACAATCCCCTGCTACTTGAGAAAAAAAATTTTTATCAAAAAAATTTTTTTTCTAAACTTCAGAATATTAAAAACTAAATATACAATAGTCTAACAATCCACGTTGATTCGCAAGATTACCACTAAGCGTAAACTAAGGTTCAAGGAAAAATAAATAAATATATGACACAAACTCATACTAAAATGTTACCATGTTACTCTCTGCTACCAAAAATATTAACATATTGCTTAAAAACCAAACAAACTCAATATTGTACTAAAGTTCATAATAGTAACTAAGTGTCGAATTGGGTACTAAAACCAAAATTGGACATCAGATTGGATCATAAATCATAAAGTTCATAATAGTAACTAAGTGTCGAATTGGGTACTAAAACCAAAATTGGACATCTGATGGATCCATGGACATCAGATTTATAAAGGGTATATCCAAGGAAGGAACAACCAGGAAAAGGTGTGAGCCAATTCGGACCATATCACAAGTAAATATACTAAAGTGAATAAAAAAAAATCAGTAACTAAAATAAGTAAAGAATTGAACACTTAATCCAAAATTGAACTAACAATGGACACCAGATTCATAATAGCATATCCAGAGAAGAACAATCAGGAAAATTTGTGGAACAATTCTGACCAAAGCCAAATAATACCAATAATAAACATACCAAAGGAATCCAAAACTCAATAACCAAAATAAATGTGAAATCGGACACTTAATCCAAGGTCAGACTATCAGTGGACACCAGATTCATAAAAGCATATCCAAAGAAGAACGACCAGGAAGATTTATGGACCAATTCACACCCATACTAAATCACATAAACAAATCAGGTCTACGTACACCCACATCCGGTAATTGTAGCGGTTACTGATTACTTCCATTAAAAGAAAAATTAAAGAGATATCCCTCCAGAAATATCCAAGATACGCCGGTGATCGCTTTAATACGATTTTTAAACATGCGAGCGCTGTCAGCGTGTACTTCGCGCAAATGAAATTCTGACTGAAGCGATAGTATGGAAATAGACTGAACGAGGCAAACACAGACAAATTTCTGTGCAAGGAACGGCATCTGAAGCGTCCATACAAGTACGAGGCATGTTTTTTATGTAAGTACCGTTTTGCGATTCCGCCGCCGCAGCGCTACGGTCGGCGTTCCGCGCATGAGCGCTGGTTACCTACATCTCTTGTCTACGCACACTGACGCCATTACAGTCTGATTCTTCATTGTATACTTGTTTACTCCAGTGTTTAAGATGCATCCAACAATCGTGAGTCCCGCTGATTGTGAAGTACGGGCTGTTATACGATTTCTTAGTGCTAAAGGCGTAAAACCGATCGATATTCATCGTGAGATCATTGAAGTTTACGGGCAAAACATTATGAGTGATGGAATGGTAAGGAAATGGGTGAGAGCATTTAAAGATGTCCGCACAAATGTGCATGATGAAAAACGGAGTGGGCGTCCTTCGGTCGTTAATGAAAATTTGGTGCAGAAAGTGGACGAAAAGGTGAGAGAAAACAGACGCTTTACAATTTCATCATTGTCCGACTGCTTTCCTCAGTATTCTCGTAGTGTTTTGTATCGCATTGTGACCGAGAACTTGAATTACCGGAATTTGTGATGCAGTGGTTAACAAGTCAGGCGGCAGAATTTTATCAGGAGGGTATTCAAAAACTGGTGCCACGTTATGACAAGTGCCTCAATATTCACGGAAATTATGTAGAAAAGTAGATTAAGGTACAGGCTTTCATGTAAAAATAAAATTATTGCCATATCTTTGCAGGTCTTTTTCTAATTCCAAAAAGGTACTTACTTAAAAAACACGCCTCGTATAACGTCGATTATATAAAGAAAAACTACCTTAAACAACAGTTATACCCATAGGAAAAATAGAAGAAGTTAAAAGTTGCCGTTAAAATTTCAGTAATAATAGTAACTGCGGAATACCGCAAAGGTTGTCTGTGTTTTAAGCTTCAGGTAAGTCTACTTATTATTTCTTGGTATAAAACTCATCATCCATCATCATTACTTCTTTATTTTGTTTGATATTCTTTTAATTTATTTTGCTAATTATATCTATTGCTATACATTCATTTGTGTTTCAAGTATATTTTATTATAATACCGTATTCAAGGTCGAGAGTTTTTATCGTCAAAATATCGTTCCACTTAAACGTTTTTGTACATCATTAGTTTTTCGTCAATTTTTTTCTTCTACCATATGGATGGCATGTTCAAAGTTTTAACGCGCAGATACAAGTAAATGCGCATGTGCCGTTTAATGCTGAGACTGTGGACTGACATAAGGTTTGACATGACATAACCAAACCAACATGTTTATTTATTTTTTTTCCTGTAATTGATTTTAAATAAAAGCCGAACAGTAATGCTTTGTTCGGTACAATATTTTGTGCACTGTCCAGAGTATATCCAGTTTCTATAAAAAAAATGTTTTTATCTTGTAGATAGCCGTTCCCCTAAAGTATTTATTTTGTGGGTCACACCCAGCACAGGGGTTGTAAATTTGGACATACATTTGGAAGTAACATTTGGAAATAACATCATTACCTAATTTCACCACCTTCAATAGAGCAGCAGCTTCACTTCTTTTTGGACAGCTTCCCATCTGCGTTGGATGTTATCGTACCCGGAGGAATAAAACACCTAGTGGACGACTTATAGGGATAATCATCTGTTTAAAAGATAAGCCTATTTTTTTTTGTTAATTTCATACCTATTTATTATTCTTATTTACAACTACTGTTTTTATATGCATATAAACCCAGTATATTTTCCATAGGTTTTTTTTATAAATAGGAGGGTTTGTTTTTGTTTTATTTCAGAATATTAGGATTTCAAAGATATATTAACTAGGTAATGATCAATAATAAATTAATTAATCAGTTTTTTAAGTAAATAGGGTAAAAGGGGTATTAAAAATTTATATAGTGGATTTAAAGGAAAAGAAAGAGATGATAGAAGGTTGTTAAAGTATATATAGATATTGTGTCATTTAAATTAAGAGTCTAACCCATACTCATTTTTAGTGTTATTTTTATATACCTACCGTTTGGTAAAAGTGGTTAAATTTTAAAAATATATGTGTAGGAGACTATAAGGACTTGTTGGAACTATACACCATCACCACGATTGTTAAATTATTTATTTATATGTATATTTATCTAAATTATTATTTTTTATATCTACACTGTTAAAAATTATTTATTATAAATATATTAGTAAAGGTTGATTTTTATTCAGTTCTCTATCAACAGTATATAATATAGCAAGACAAAGTTAGTATTGAGTATTTTGTTTTTCAGGTGCTTGTATCAATTGTCATTTATTTCCTGTCATTTGTTATTTCAAAAAATCTCGAACTTTTCCCACTTCGGTCGAGTTGGCGCCCTTTCTCTTCTTCTTTCCTTGTTGTACCTCCATATCATTTTATATCTAGCATTATCTACTTTCCTTCCCTTTTTGTATTGACGGGTCTCATTTTCTTTCGTATTACGTCCATTTCATTATCCCATCTATCATTTTATATCTCTTAAGCCAATATTCAATATATTGAAGCTAGCCCGAATACTCACTTGAGATTTAGTGTCTCTCTGCCCTTTTGATTTTTTTTTCTTTTGAGCTACGCCACTCTTCATTTCTGTCTTAAAATTCTTCTCTCATATTTTTCCCATATTTCGTCAGTTCTTTTTCTTCAAAAATCTCTATACCCAGAGTATAGAGGTTTCATAATACGAACCTATCCAACCAAATACACAAAATAAATGAAGAATCGGACACTTGTCCAGAATCGGACTATCAATGGACAACAGATTTATATAAGAGCATATCCAAAGAATAACGATCAGGCAAATTTATGGACCAATTCTTACTAATACTAAATAAACTAAATTATTGGATCTAATGGTAACTAATACTTAACAAAATAAATAAATTAGGTCTACATATACACCCTCATCCGGTAATATGAACCTATCCAAACTAAGTAATCAAAATAAGTCACAAAAAAAAGTTTCCTCAATTATTTCTTCTCTTTACTCATGTTTATATGGGAAATAAAACTGGGAATGTTTTTTAGCCATTTTGGAGAAACCAGAATGTGAAGTCGTAGCCCCTTTGACCACCTAGGGAAACCACTACAGCCACAGTCAAGTCATCACTGGGAATATGTCAATTTGGAAAACACACTTTGGGACGTTTCAGTCCCATTTTCTGTCATCTTTCCACCTGCACCTACGGATAGGACAGGTTAGCACTCTCCGTGTGTTCATTCTACGGATTGCAGCATCGAACCTTATCTGGAAGTTGTTCGATGCATGGGTTTGTTTGCGAACATTTAGTGTTGTGCATTGAGTAACTATTGGTTTTACATTTCAGATATTTATTTGATGCACTATTTTTATTAATTACCTTTTCAGATATTTGTATATTAATGTATTATGTTCCCAAAATATTGTATATATGGTAAGTTACTTGTGTGCACAAAGTAATAAGCCTAGAAAATTAGGTTTTGTATTTTATTATTGGTTTGATATTTATTTTGTAATATTACTTGCTTGTTTCCCAAATATTTTATTGTTATTCGCTTTATTCCATTTGTTCGGTTAATTTAGGTCATCGTCGGTATTTATCTTAGCTTCATTTTTATAACTTTTATTAATTCATTTGCTTAATTCATCATTGTATTTTCTCGTCGTCAGGCTTGTGCCTATTTATTTATATTACTTTTAATATTTGTCGGTTTTACTTTAGTTGTACGTAGCAAGCGTACTATAACCATTTGGTAGAAATCACATGTGAGTTGTACCCTATATGTAAGTAAGAGGTACTTATACCTATAATTTTGTAACAGGTAACATTATTGTTGTAATCTTAGATAGATATAACTTTTGTCATGTTAGCGTCACATTACTCATTGTTTAACTCGGAGATTGTCAAAGATCTAGTAGTTATCTTTAATAAATGTTTATTTATTTTGCATATCATTTCTTATTATTCCTTTATATTTACATTTACTCATATATTTAATATTTGACAGCAGTGTAAGATACCTGGAAGAGTGATCGAGGATCATTTTCATGGCGCCCATGATTTGTTAGTTTTATTTATTTTATTCGTCTTTAGCAATTATTCATCTTCATTCATTTTCAGTACATAATTCTTATTTTAATTATTTCACCTTTTAGTCATCATTACTATCTACTTAGAGCTACTGTTCTTCGACAGGCATGCAAACGAGCCGTATCCATCCTTGAGTGTCAAGTTGTTCTCTTGCATCTCTTGCTAGCCAATTCTATTTAGTTTGTCTATGTCTCTACATCCGTCCACTTTCCTCCACCAATACTACTGGAAAGTAGTATTTTTCCTACTGCGGCTTCTCCACGTAGAAGCCACAGATCGGAGATAGTGGGTAAAATAGCCAAAAATAAAACGAAAAAGGTAGCGATAGCAGCAACCTTAAGTATAATTATTGGTGCAGCCAGCCTTATAGTTAATAATTCAGAACGCCGAGATCGGAGATAGTGGGTAAGAGCTTGGTTGAACAAGAAGAGGGGTAATATATCTCTAACAGAAGAATTTATCCAAGTAGATGATGAAAAATACTCAAATTTTGTACGAATGAATAAAAGTACATTTAATAAACTCTTGGGAAAAATTGAACAAGCAATTACAAAGAAATATATTTTCGAGAGAAAAATCAAATTCCCCTAGACTTGCATGAAAACTTGCAGAGAAAATGGCACCAAACCGATTATCGCGCAATTGCAAGAAGTTGCATGCAATAATCAACTGACGACATACTACGCATGCCTTTAGGCAACTTGCAAGCTGTAGAGCACCCTTACTGCCGGTTTCACAATCTGTGGTTAACCCTAGCGGTCAACTAACCTCTACCCTTGGTCTAACTGACAGATGGTGTTTCACAACCACAGATTCAGTTATGATTAGTTGACCGTAAGCTTTGTTTTATTTTTCTTATGTTGGTATGAAATTATGGAAAATGATCACCAGAAATAACATTTTTATGGAAAATTATCAGCATATATTATGTACATTGACCAGTTTTGACATTAGTTATTCCGTTATTTTTAAAATTTTGAAACTCCATTTTGTGATTTACCCTTACCATTCTGGATTGTGATTCTGCTTTCTCTATTTGCTAGTGCACGTTGTAGTGTTTTTCTGCAAAGTGAATACATTGATCAATAAAATGGAACCTACAAACCCTTTGAAAAGGTCGGCAAACTTTACGCCAGAGGAGGAGCAGGTTTTAATATCACTCTGCATGAAATATCGAAAAACCATCGAAAACAAGGAAACTAACGCTTTCACACGGCGCCAAAAAACAAATGGTGCATGGGTCCGCATTGAAAGAGAAATCAATGCTACATGTGGGGCAAGTGGTTACCGCAGCATAGACATTAAAGGAGAAGTATTTGAACTTAAAAAAGAAAACTAAAAAACGTATTACAGAGAATAAATTCCAATTGAAGATGACTGGAGGTGGCCCCTACACAGACAAGCCATTGTCTGAAATTGAAATGGCCGTATCAGAATTAATTGGAGTGGAAACATTGCATGGGACGGTGCCCTCTTATGATAGCGACAAAAACAGAGGTATGTATCCATTTAATAAAGTTAATTAAACATTAAGGCCCGGTCTTTTCACTTCGGAATAAAAGTAATTCGGAGGTTTATTTGACAGATTTACATGTAATCTGCTGGATAAACTTCCTAATAAATAGTTATTGGGAGGTGAAAAGACCGGGCCTAAATTTATTAAATATTATTTAATAAAGTAATATTAAATAACACATGAAATAAAAAGAAATGAAACTAGTAGAGTTGGAAATTATCAATATAAACCTATAGTTTACAGTCTAATGCTTCTCGTTTGTTTGGAGCTGCTGTCATATGTCGTATGTTAATATTATACACGGATTATAGGGCATATGACGAAAAAGCTCAAAACAAAAATGAGAAGCATTGAAAAGTCCTATCGATAGTTTCCCACCAAAATATCAAAATGGTGATGAAATATATTTCATAACTGTAGAGTATATATTCACTTTGCAATTTCTATAAATTGTTGCAAATATATCGATTTTGTTTTTTTTTCTTTACTTTATTAACTTATATTTTGTATTTTTGTATATTTTTTTTATATTGACGATTTATCAAATTTCAGAAAATTGTATTTGTTATTGTTATTGTTAGATATTATTTATTTATTTTTTCTGACATTAATTAAGCTTTGTCCATAAAATTTGTATTTTCAGTGACAATAAAGCATATTTCTATTCTATTCTAGTAATTAACTATTTTACTTTCTATTTTGATAATACCTTATTAATTATAAAATTCAAAATATAGAAAAATGCAAAAAGTCCTTTTTTATAGCTTATACTCTAAGTACATAGCACATCAGAATATATTGTATTAATATTTTAGTTATAATTTATGCATTTTTTTTTTAGCCAAGAACATACCTCAAGAAAACATTGTTCTAGTTGTAGAAGATGAAGAAAAGGAGGAAGTTGCAGAGGATTTTGATTATGCAGTACAAGGTGAGGTTTTTGAATAGGAGGAAAAAAACTTACCATCGACCTCTACAGGTTTTAGGGGAAGTTGGGAGACATATTGCCCCAAAGATTTGCAGCAACCCATTTCGGAGAAGTTGGTTACTCCAAAAAGAGGTAAGGTATAAGTTAATATGTATTAGTTACATAGAAGTAAAAACTTGTATTATAATGGTATAATTTTTTTTTAAAAGTCATCCAAATTGTATAAAAAAACAACATAAGAACATTTTTGATCTAGTCAGATTATCCTCATCGATATTCTGTGTAGTAAGTCAAACCAGCCCACTATAGTTCATTCGCTTTCAAGATGAGTAACGAGGCCAGATTCGTGGGTTTTTCGTGTCATCACACTTGTTATTAAACGAACATGAAACTGACATGAAAACCCACGAATCAGGTGTCTGAAACTGGCATCGTTACTAATCTTGAAAGCAAATGAACTATAGTTGAAATAAATGGATGACTTTAAAGTTTTAATAAACTTTATATCATTATACAAATCGAAGTTTTTACTTCTATATAAGTTTTATAACTATGGTATACAGCCAACCACTCCAGGCACTCTCCCTTTAATTTCTAATATGTACAGTGGAACCCCGATAAGTCGGCCTCCAATAACCCGGAAGTCCGGCTAACCCGGACCGATTTTCATCAGACAAAACAATTTTTCAGTTTGACTGAGTTTTTTACCGTAAAATTAACAAAACTGTATACAAATGTGCGTAATTTAGATAATAATAACTTATGATTTATATAATAATATCTGTGTTACAATTAATGTAAACATTAATGTAACATGTATAATTTGTGTTTAAGTTTAATTTCAAACTTCTCAAAATATTTGTCACATTTTCAAATTTTATTTACCCGTTGTCGGCATAGTAGGCACGGCCGATTTTCGTCGATTAACTGGTTCCGTAAATAGATCGAAATAAATTATTTTAAACAATTTTATTTTGAGCTTTAGTTGTTCAGTATGTGTTAGCTGCTCAAAGGCGATTGTAAGTACTTACTTCCAGCTTCGTTTTTCCTTCATTAAGGTAATTTTTTCTCTTTCGTTTTCTTTTAGAGAAATCGCCAATCAGGTTAGGGCGTGTGGCCTGTCTTTTGAGGCTGAATTAAAGCTTAAATTGCCTAATCCTCTGGATGTTACTGATCAAAGTAGTCTAAGATAAACCCTTATTATTAAGGATTTCTGGAGCTTTTCATAGGATGTCAGATTTTTGGTTTGGTTTATTCCCGGTGTCCCGATATAGAGGAGCACGTTCCGTAGGATTTGGGTTAGTAGGATGAATATGGACTTCATGGTCTAGTTCCGGAGTGAGCACGTATTTTATGGTTGGACGAGTTCACATTTTTTTGTTTGGAGTATGGCAATGTCAAAGTTAAGTACATAGTGTTTTAATCTTAAGAACTATTCTATTTGGGAATTTAACTTGAATTCGACTACAAATTATTTTAAAAATTTATAGCTGTTCTGGGCCCTAGATGCGTTAAGCATAGTGGTACATTTTTCTTATTAAGGTAATTTTTTGTATCGGGTGACCAGGCGAGAAATTATCCGATAATTTTTTTCCTGGTCATTAACAAGCGATTCAAAGGTCCAAGATACATTTATAACGAACAACCTTGTAATTAAGTTCGTTAGTATAGAAAGATTTGTAAATTTTTGAATTAAATTATTTGATAAGTTTTCTTTGTAACTTTTGATTGATCCTTCAGGAATTTATATAAAATAAAATAGAGTTTATTTTCTTTCAATAAATATATTCTTAGATTTGTTTATGAAGGTACGTTGTTTTATTTTATGTTTTATTTTGTTTTATTTTATGTTTTATTTAATACACCCCAGGACGTATCTTGTTCGATGGTGATCCATACACCGTAAATACTCTTTCTTTTTTGTTTGGGTTTTGCTATTTAGTTTTTTTAGTAGGTACCTTGATGGTATTCCCAGGGTACAGTTATTGTAATAAGTAAGTGAATACCTGGCGCCCTATAGAGTATTTATTGGTGGATGACTCATTTTCGAACCTCCTAAGAAAGAAGCAATTTCCTTAGGAGAATACTCCCCTTGAAGATTGAAGAGGTCTCAGTGAAATTTTAGTTTCAAAGCCGGAGCTTTAATTTTTTTGCACTTTTGAGTAGTAAATTTTCTTGTGCCTTCACAGGAATTTTTTATTCTGTAACAGTGGCGCCCAACGCGGGGCCAGATTTGAATTTTTGAGATTTTGATTTAAATTATCTAATTTCTGTTCATGTAAAACAACTGCCTTCATAGATTTATAAATTTTGTTAGATTTGTTGACCATTATACGTAGTGTTGTACTTAATTTTTGACATACAATTTGTATTTAGATTCTAATACCTACTGTTTTATGTGTTTTAGTTTGGGAAACCATTAGAAACCATTTGTAATCCATACCTATGCATATGTAATACTGGACCTTTGAGTAGAGAATCGAAAATTGGATGAAGTAGATTTTTTAGTCAATATTTCAAGCTGGAATTAGCTGTTACCATACCAAAGTGGACAGAACATCTGTTATTAAGGAAAATTTAAGGGTAAGATGCATTGTAAATTTATTTTAGAACCTTTACCTGTGTTACCTATTTTTTTTTTGAGTTTATTGGTTTGTAGTACATTTTTTTGGGTTTTTGTGTAAAAATTTTGAGTAAATATGGCGACTAGGTTTAAGGTAGAGCATTTGTTGACTGGAGAGTTGGAGTATGAGTTGAGAAGTAGAGGAGTATTGGTTCCTGACACAGTAGAGTTAAAGAGATCAGTTTTACGTGGTGCTTTAAGTCAGGAGGCTTCTAATCGGAGTGTTTTAGATCCTACAGTGTGTGATTATGCTTTAGAGAACGCAGGTATTGTAGCTACAGTTGAGGATTTAGTAGGTAAGGTAGTTAAATTTTGTGGAGGTGTTAGAGATCCAGAGTATGGTAGGCTATTGTCTAGGTTGAGTCATGTTACAGGTCGGATTCAAAATTGTACGAGTAATGAAGATGAGAAGGAGGCTGAAAGGAAAGCATTTTTGTGTCAAGTCTTAGGTTTAGAAGGAGATTTGGAACTTAAGGTACATCCTAATCCCCCTGCACAGTCAACACCTGTCTCTTTTGCTACTAATCGGTTTACCTATTCGAAACCTTATTCGATACACAAACTAGGTCTGACTTTTGATGGTGGGTCTGAGGAAAATTCTGTTGTAAATTTCTTAGAGAAATTAGAATGTTTGAGATTATCTCGAGGTATTTCCGAAGCTGAGCTATTAGCATCTGCAGGGGATTTATTTGTTGGAGTTGCTTTTACCTGGTATCTTAATAATAGGTCTTCTTTTGTTGATTGGAGTGATCTGGTGAAGCAGTTAAAGCTTGAGTTTTTACCATATAACTATCAAGAGGACTTGTTAGATGAAATTCGTGCAAGGAAACAAGAAAGTAGGGAACCTGTGTCTCTTTTTGTTAATTCGATGCAACGTTTATTTGACCGGTTGGAGACAAAGTTAGATGAGGCAACGATGGTGAAGTATATTCGTCGTAATCTTTTGCCAAAATTCATGCAGTCGTTAGCTTTAGTAGATATCTTTTCAGTAGCAGAATTAAAGGTTAAGTGTCGACGATTAGAAGAATCGTTTGATTTAACAGAAGCTTCTAGTAGTTCGTATCGTCCTAGGAATGATATGGAGTCCAACGTTAGTGCTCGATCTTCAGATACCCGGACTTTCCGTCCTATCCGTCAACAAATAAATGCTGTTACGTCCAATAACAGGAAGCCAGGCTGTTGGAATTGTGGAGGAGGTCATTTTTTTGTTCAATGTACACTCCCCTTAAAAATGTTTTGTTATGGTTGCGGACTTCCTGGAGTTATTAAGCCTAGGTGTAAGGTTTGTTCAAAAAACGAGTATGGCAGGGGCGATGTGCAGGCTCACGACGTCCCTCTAGCTACAAACAACCCATCGTCAAACGGTCCTTCTCAAAGCACCGACAAATCTCGCAAAAAGGGGTCCCATACAAAAACGTCTCCATCAAAAGACAAATAAAACACTTGTCAACTCGTCGTTCATCATCTGTTAGGTTTAGTAAGACGTCCAAGGATGAGTGGTGTTCTTGGCTTCAAGTTGTGAAAAAATTTTGTTGTGCAGATGTTTCGTTACCTTTGTCTATGAGTACTCTGTTGTTTAAGAAGGAGCATGATAATCGTCCTTATATCACTGTGAGTGTACTAAATAAGGAAGTTTCTGCTTTAATTGATAGTGGTTCGAACATCTCAGTTTTAGGTTTTGGGTATAAAAAGTTGATGGACGCGGATGTTTTACAGTTTTCTTGTCTGGAAGGTGTTGCAGTTACCACCGCTGATGGCCAGGTTCAGAATGTTAATGGTTGTATTGATATTCCAGTATTAGTTTCAGGAATTAGCAAGGTTATTAAATTCTTTGTTATTCCAACTGTCACATGTCCTATTATTTTGGGAATGGATTTTTTGCGCTTATTTAAGGTTCAGTTAGATTTCTCCCTAAATTCTTTTGATGTGTCGTCTCTCTCGCTTATGGTTGTGAATACAATTACGGATTTTTCACGGTTGTCGGATTTGCAGAAAAGTCAGTTAGAGTTAGTCTTGGATCAGTTCAAAGAGATTGGACCTGAAGATCGTCTTGGTCGAACACATTTGTTGAAGCACACTATAGATACTGGTGATTCACCACCTTTTAAGCAACGTCAATATCCATTGTCAGTGGCTATGCAGGATCATTTGTATAAAGAAGTTGATAACATGCTTAAGTTGGGGATAATTGAGGAAAGTCATTCTAGTTATTCTTCACCAATATGGTTAGTTAAGAAATCTGACGATACATATCGAATTTGCTTTGATGGTCGTAAATTAAATTCTTTAACAGTTAATAAGGATTCTTTTCCCTTACCATTAATTGATACCATATTAAGTAAACTTCGAGACACAAAATATATTTCTTCAATTGACCTTAAACAGGCATTCTATCAAATTCCGTTGGATGAAGGATCTAAATGCAAAACTGCATTTGCTGTGCATCAGAAGGGATTATTTCACTTCAATGTTATGCCATTTGGTTTAGTGTCTGCACCACAGACAATGTGTAGATTGATGGATTTAGTTTTGGGTCCTGCGTTTGATCAGTATGTGTTTTGGTATTTAGACGATATTATTGTTGTTACTCCTACATTTGAAAAACATTTAGAAATTTTGAGTCAGGTTAGAGAACGGTTGAAGGCTGCCAACCTTACTGTTAATTATAAGAAGTGCAATTTTTGTCGACCTTCGTTGAAGTATTTAGGTTACATCGTAGATGATAAGGGGCTTCGTACCGATCCAGAAAAGGTTTCAGTTATTTGTGATTTTCCTACCCCTAGAACTACTACTCAGGTTCGTAGATTAATTGGTATGATTGGGTATTATCGTCGGTTTATTGCAGATTATTCTTCTTTGGCTACCCCAATTACGAATTTGTTGAAAGATCGGAAAAAGGGACAATCTATTGAATGGACATCAGAAGCTGAGGAAGCTTTTACTCGCATCAAGTCGTCGCTCACCACCGCGCCTGTTTTAAGTAGCCCTGATTTTCAGAAACCGTTCTTTTTGATGTGTGATGCTAGTGATTTTGGTGTTGGTTGTGTTATTTTTCAACTTGAAGATGGGTTGGAGCATCCAATTGCGTATACTAGCAAGAAATTCAATAAGTGTCAACGAAATTATACTAGTACGGAGAAAGAGTTAATGGCTGTGTTACATGGGGTGGAACATTTTCGTTATTTTTTGGAAGGTCGACATTTCACTGTCTTTACTGATCATTCATCGTTAGTGTGGCTGCATAACATGAAAAATCCGTCACCAAGATTAGCTCGTTGGATTGTTCGTTTAGCGCAGTATGATTTTACTATAAATCATCGTAAGGGTTCAAGTAACGTGGTAGCTGATTGTCTTTCTCGTATTCATGATGTCAATGTTCTGGATTTATCGTTATTGAAACCAGACTCGTGGTATAAACGAATGGTTACTCGAGTGTCAAGTGATCCTGAGAAGTATCCTACATTTAAGGTAGAAAATGGTGTATTATACAAGCATATTTTTAACCGTTTCGAACCTTTGTCTAATGCTTCGAATTGGAAAATTGTCGTTCCTTTCTTGAACCGTAGAGAAATAATTTCAAAATTCCACGATGATCCCACAGCTGCACATTTTGGAGTGTACAAAACTTTAGGTAGAGTACTGGAGTTATATTATTGGCCGAATATGCGATGAACCATTTATAATTATGTTAGGAAATGTGAGGTCTGTGCAGCTTGTAAAGTTGACAATCTTCCACAGGCAGGTTTGTTAGGGTCCTATAGGAATATTAATTTTCCATTTCAAATGTTGTCTTGTGATTTATTAGGTCCTTACCCTCGTTCGAAGAATGGAAATACTTCATTATTAGTTGTTGTGGATTGGTTCACTAAGTTTACGTTGGTTCATCCTATGCCTAAAGCTACAGCGGCTCGTATAGTTCGTTTCTTGGAGAACGATGTGTTCTTGATTTTTGGCGTTCCGCAAATTATGTCGTGTGACAATGGAAGGCAGTTTATCTCTCAAAATTTTAAGGATTTGATGTCGAGGTATTCAGTCCAAAAGATATTCTATAACGCAAATTTTCATCCTCAAATTAACCATACAGAGCGTGTAAACAAATCAATTGTAACTGCTATTCGATCTTATTGTCACGACAATCATCGTGATTGGGACAAGAATATTTATCAGATTGCCCAAGCTATTCGGTTGTCCAAACATGAGGTTACTGAGCAGACTCCTGCTTATTTGACTTTTGCTCGTCATGTGCCAATAGATGGTGGTTATTTTGGGAAAATTAGTGAGAATGCTGATAATTTATTTGAGATTGAGGATAAACTTCACCGTCTTGAAGATGTTCAAGTGATGCCGAAAATATTTAGTGATGTTAGGAAGCGAATTCATAATTCGTATGTCAGATCGAGTCAGAGGTATAATTTGCGAAAACGAAATGTACAGTTTCATGTGGGTGATGCTGTTTGGAAACGGAATTTTACGCAGTCTAGTAAGGTGGATTTTGTTGCAGCGAAGCTGAATAAGAAGTATATTCCTTGTGTGGTTAGTAAGGTAGTGTCTCCAGTTATTTATGAATTGAAATCGAGGGATGGTAAAAATTTAGGTCGTTGGCATATTAAAGATTTAAAGGCTGATACAAGTAGAGTAGAGTCAGAGTCAGAGTCGTCCTCTGATTCCTCCGAGTCATCCGTTGAGTCGGATCAAAATTAGATGTGACTTTTGTGTTGTAAGGACGTACAGAATGCACTTCATAAGTATGTACTTTCATTTAGTATTGGGATGTAAATCCACTTTAGCGTTATGTTACTTATTGCATTGTTTTGGTCAGGGTTGAGTAAATTTAAGGTAACACTTCCTGTAGTAGTATAGCTATAGTGGTTCTGGGCCCAAAATATCGGGCCCAGAATTCCTAGGACTTTTCCATGTTAATTTTTGGACCCAGAATTCCTAGTACTTTTCAATGTAAAATATCGGGCCCAGAATTCCTAGGACTTTTCAATGCTTTTTCTCTCTAGGACATATCGTCGAGGTTCGGTGAGGCTCGGTGAGGCTCGTGGTGGGGGATTTGGTTTATTAGCAGAAATGTGTGAATTGTGTGTTAGCAGTAACAACAAAAAAATGGTAGAGAATTATGAAGTGCGAGATAGAGTGTCAGAGTTGTATAACGTTTTTTGGAGCCTATCAAGAGAAGCATGGCATGAGTATAAGGTAACGTCAGATCGTTCAAAGTTGTATCTAGCATGTGATTATGATGAAGCGGTAGGTGTTTGTGCTGCGTTCCTGAGCAATGATATTAATCTGAATACATTATGTGGGGACATAACTGATTTAGGATATGGTCAATATTGTAATGCTCTAATGCCAGATGAAGGGTTTTTTAGTGAAGAGGAAGAAGAGGAGGAAGATGAAGTCGATTAAGAATAGTAAAGAACAAAAAATGTTACTTTTGTGTGTGTGTATGTGATTTTAAAATAAAATAAAAATTTCATACTATTGTTTTTATCTGAGATTGGTTTTAGGTAAGAAGTATGACTAAGAAAGAAATAAAAGACATATTTTGTTATTCTTTTATTAAATTCATAGGTATACAAAACAAATGTCATTCAAATGTAGTATATTTATATAGATTCGTGATTTTAAAATAAAATAAAAATTTCATACTATTGTTTTTTTTTATCTGAGATTGGTTTTAGGTAAGAAGTATGACTAAGAAAGAAATAAAAGAAATTTTTTTTTATTCTTTTTATTAAATTCATAGGTATACAAAACAAATGTCATTCAATGTAGTATATTTATATAGATTCGATATCTTCAGAGCAGCAGCTTGTTTGTAAAAGCTTTCGGCGTTCTTCCAAAAATAATCTCTGTAGCTGATAGGTCTATTTTGAAATTGTGTAAGTTTATAGTGTCCACATAAGATTGGGCTTTTGAATGGAACAATAGGATAATAATGGTCATTTGATCCTATTGTAAAACCACAGGAATAGTTTCCTACTTTCTCATCTTTACAGGTAACTGAGGAATACATTGGTACTGGATTTTCAGAACGGAACGCTAAATATTCATTTAAAATTATTTCATTGTGATATACTTCTGCAACTATAAAGTCACCATCGTCAATTTGGTATTCAGTATTAACAAACACAGTTTTGGATGCTGGAACTCCAATAATTTGTGTAACAAGAACGATAGCAAATAATAAATAAAAAAAATACATCTTCATTGTTGTGGCTCTTCAATACACAGTGAAATTGAAAATCTCTTGTAGCTGTATATATCTTTTAAAGAGAGAGAGAACTGGAGGGGGTAGTAGCGCCTTCGCATGAACTAAAACAAGAAAAAAATATAAAATTAAAAGTGATTCTTTTTGTATTAATTTTTTTATATTTTACGTTTTTTAGTGTGGATCTTGATGTATTCTTGTATGAAGGTCTTCTAAAATGGCAATTGAGGAGTTCATTCTTCTTCTTCCCACCCCCAAGGGAGAGTATCAGTTTCAAAATAATTGACTATTCTTTTATCATCAGTAGGTCTTAAGGCAACTTTATTTTGTTGAATTGTGTAAACCTCATGTTTTTTAGAAATGATAAGATTTTGGGTAGCTTTGATAAGATTTAATACTATATTCTTCTTTTTCATTTAATACTTTTAATGCATACATTTTTGATCGTAAACCTACAAACTCAGTCATAATTCGACCACCATTTTCATCTTTCATTAATCCTAAAACTTTTTTATTACATAGTGGCATGTTATAGGCATTATTTACTGAAAAATTTGATGTGTCAAACTTATTTATATCAGCCCTCATATGCTCATATACATTTTCGTCGAAAATATGATAAATTAAAGAGTCAGTGTCACAATAAAGGAGTTTTGCGTTATCTCCAAATTTGTTTTTAGTATAGTTATAATTGAAGTCGTACAACCAAACTTTAGATAAATCTAAAATAGAAAAACCTATAAAAAGAGGTTTATTAAATGTTATTTGTGTTCGTTTCATTTCTACAACTACAAGATTTTCATTAATAATAGATAGACTATGAAAATTGGGTTTTGAAATGTAATTTCGAACACCATAACGGCCTTTCCACTTTGATAGTAATTTACAGTCCTTGTATTTACGTACATTTTCACAGGTCTTACCGAAGAAGGAATTTGTCATCATTTTGTAATTATTTGATTCAAATTCATTTTTACTTTTTTTCCTAAGTTCTGTATTTAGATCAACATATTTCTTCACCCAAGGTGCCTGATTGAATTTTAAGACTCTGTAAATTTTATCAAGTTTTAAACCTAGTGTTACTGCTTGTTGAAGAGCTCTGTAATGAATTATATAGTGTTTTTTATCAAATAAAGTTGTTAATAATTTTGTTACTTTGGATTTTGATTTTGGTGGTATTAGATGTTCAGGACATAAGGGTAAATCTTTGTGTATATTAAATAGTTCTTTTGAATAAATAATGTCACATTCTAATATATATCCGATATCAGAGTTTTTATCAACGGTTGTAATATCTGACATCACATTAGGATCTATCCATTCAAAACCTCCATAAGGTAGAGAAAAACACATTATTGTACCATATAAATTTACAAAATCCCAATATATTAAGTAGGAATCACGATCTTGTTCATTATAGTCTTTACTCATATATTTGTTATTTGCTTTGCCATATCTATTGGATACTTGTGAAATTCCTCCTCGTAGACCTCGTTCGATAAACATTACTTTATCTATGTCATCTAATAACTCAATTTCTACTCCAGTAATCTTAAGACATGCATCAAATGATAATCCTGGAGCTGTGTAATAGTGAAGAGGATCTAAGCCATATGTTTTTAAAGAAGTTTCCCGAAAATTTTCAACAATATCACCTAATAATAATACGTCTGTAGTTAGATAAATTTCCGAAAAATCTTTTAACGTATTATTATGAAATTCTGTCCATATGTTGCATGCATGATTGTAATCATCATCCCTAATATGTGTTTTAGTAAGAGTGCTATAAAAAGCATTTTTAGGAGGTAAATTTTCATCTTTAAGTTTCTCCCAAGAATCTAAATACTCATAAGGAAAAACACCTTTTCGTGTCAACAAATTAAATTGGATTTCATTTGGGAAAAACGATTTTAAAATTTTGTTTTGAGAAGTAGTCAAATAGGAGGCAAGCTTATCGATACTTTCAGACATAAATCTATAGGAATCGATAAATCGTAAACTGCATTTAGTACCTTGTACAAATTTTGTAAAGGAAATATATCTTTCTTTATTTAGAGGTAATATTTGAAAATTTCCTTCAATGTCCGTATTTAAATGTTTAATTAGGAAGTGACTATCATATCCCAAATTATGAAATACTATAGGTATCATAAAAGTTTCACGTAACTGTAAATTGCAACATTGATGTGAAGGACCCCTATAGGTTCCAGTCCTGTGGCAATGATCTTTGCATTTAATATCATCATCTGAAAAGGGTTGTGTGCAAATATAACAATTCTGCATTTAAAAATAGATTTTCTTCTAGATTTGTCAAAGGTGTCATTGGAACAACGTTTGAATAGATATCATCCAGTTTTTTACTGATTAACCCTAATTCTTTAACAAACCAGGATATACAGTCCTCTCCTGTATAAATTTTAAATTGTGTTAATGAATCATCATATGAACATTTTAGTAGAAAAGCTACACTATAAGGTACATGATGTTGAATTTTTCTCATGTTCGCCGTTGGAATGGTAGGATCGGAATACTTTAATAGGACACATTCTATATCTGCGTAAATGACAAAGGAAACTTTAATTTTGTTCTTAAAATTAGAAAATTTCAAGATTCTCTTATTCCAATTGGGAATTATCATTTTAGTATTATTCATTGTAAAACAGTCCACCCAATGTTGTTGAAGAAGAGGTTCAGATGAAAAATAATTTAAACATCGATCACATATCCACTTTTTAGTATTACTATTATTTAATTGTGTAAAAACTAATTTTGATAAATTTTTTATAAGGACATAATGGTAAATCTGATAGTGATCAATACAAATATTTTCAAAATTAATATTATTATCTCGATTGTCATATTCAATATTTTCATTTGTATAAGGAAGTATTAGTAGATTGACACGTTTTCTAAAGTCAAATTTACTTAAACAGACTGGTGCTATGCTGTTATGTTCAAAAATACCAAAAACGTTTATGGATATATTATTCATTTGTTCAAATTTCCCTATATCTTTTAATCTCATTGGGAAATCAATGTTATCATATTTTAGAACACTTGAAAAATGTGGATATGAGGATATTCTACTAGAATTTGTATTTGGTTGTACAGGAAACAAATATGCCACAACAGACCAAAGGAAACAGTAATTATCATTGTTTTTAATATTAATACAAGATTTTTTATTTTTAATAAAATCAGGTAATTCTATGTAACTAGAACAACCTACTGCTATGGGTATATACTGATTTATATTTACTTTTAAATTCAAAATTTCATACAATGCAAATCCTGAATCTCTCTCCTGAAAATCTTCAATTTTTGATAATATTCTATTAATGACGTATTCCTCATACCACTCTTTTAAATTAGTAGTGTGATCAATTATTTCGTTTTTTGTTGCAAAATGTTTAATATCAGTTTCTAAATTATGAGGTTTAATAAAATTTGCTAAAAATACAGTATTGACTTTTAAAAGTGTTTGTTTTAGTGCCTCTTTAATTTTTAGAAAAAAACTTCTAAATGCCTTTTTCAAAAATGTTTTAGGATCTTTAAAATTTAAATTAATAATTACACCAGTTTTGATTCTTTTATTAAAACTTGACTCTAAATCACGCCATATTAAATTATTATTAGTTTTTTTTTTAGATTTTTGTTTTTTTGACTGTAGTTTTAATAATTTTCGATGTTTCAAATTGTGTTTGTGATAATTTAAAAGACCCAAACCCGTTTTAATTCTATTACGATGTTTAATATGGTGAGACTTATTTTGAATTGCTTTCTTAACTAAATTTATACTTATTTTGATAAATCTGATCCACTTGTTGAACTCCTCAATTGTTCGTAACAGCATTACAACTTTTTCCACTTTCTTCACCATATCCAAAACAAACATATCCAAAGTTTGTGAAGACATGGTATGTTTTATATTATTTTCAAAAATACTGACAACTCATTGGCACTTCTGCTACACTGAAGCTACCGATTCTAAATGAACCGCAAGCAGTACGTAAATGATTGTTTGATCATGTTTGTGCATAGTAATTATTTGTAAGTAGGTATGCATGGTCATTAGATAACAACAATGTTGCAAATAACCATTATTTTAATTATTCATTAAAACATTTTTCTTCACAATTAGATAGATAGCAACAAAGTAATAAATAAGGTATTTTTACAATAATTGGATTCTAATTATATATATGCAAAATTATTCATTAAAACATTTTTCTTGTCAATGAGATAGATAGCAACAAAGTAATAAAATAAGGTATTTCACAATAATTGGATCCTAATTATTTTAAAATAAGTGGAATTGCATAGATATGCTTAAACAAAAAAACAATTTGTAATTAATGACCATTAGATAACAACAATGTCACAAACACCAATTATTTTAATTATTCATTAAAACATTTTCTTGCAATGCACTTATTAGAAAAAAATATGTAATATAATTGCTTTGTTTTCCAATAAGTGCATCTCATTAAAAATGTTTTATGTAGTATTTTAGTAGGTAATAGATAAAATTTTGATATATATATATATATATATATATATATATATATATATATATATATATATACAGGTGCCTGCAAACGGATATGATATTATACCAATAACAGGTGGAAATAAGTACTAAGTGAGTAACATTTTGTCATTGTTGGTGTATTCATCGTGGTCTCATTTATTGTCACTGTTTTATTTATTGTTTATTGTTGTTCTTTTCTATATATAAAATGTCTGGTGTACCATGTACAATTTTGGTATCCATAGAAGATAGATTAAATTTCCCCACGAAAATGGCTCTAGTAGTCATAAGGCAGCTATTCAGGTATGTTTTTTTTTTAACAATCAGTTTTTGCATTCCATTTCAGATATGGTTTAAGAAGCATATCTCTCCGGAATGATAGAATCTTAATAGACTTAGTATATACCCCAAAGTCCACAACGCTGTCGAGAAAATTTGGTAACTTACCAGTAAAATATATCCGTATGCAAATAAATGATTCTAATGAGATATGATTGTTTGAAAAAGCAATGAAGAGATACTACTTTGACTTAGAGGAGGAGACAGAAGCTCTTCCTCCTCCTCCTACTACTACTCCTTCTATTAAATCAATTCAGAAGGAACCTTTAAAGAAAAAATGGAAGAGGAGAGTAACACAGCATGTTGAGTCCATTGATCTTGATCAAAATTCACAAGTGTGGTCATTTGATGAACACATTATAGATGATGATGATGATGATAAAGAAGATCATACCAGAAGAGCGACAATAAGTGAGACCAGAAATGACTACGGCGACGACGATGACGATGACTGCACCACCACATTGATACCTCCTACGGAGTAATTTTGTATTAATATATATATAACTGCAATTTATTTTTTGGTTTTTTTTTGTTTTAGAGGTACAGTACTGTGTGGAGATTGTAAAATTTTTTTTTGTTTCTGCAAACTTTCCTTAAGAATTCACTTAACTTCATTATATTGTGAGGAAACACTTCCAACAAGTGCAGAATGGTAAATGCATCAGAAACTGAAGAACGAGCTAAAATTCAGAAAATAGCAGTTGAGATTATAAAGGCACCTATGATAAGACATATTTTTATAACACTACTGGCAGTCTGTAAAAATCCACGAACGTTAAGCCCTAACGATTTAAGTAGGATTATTAATCACCACTCACATCGTGTACTCCCAAGTATTGTAACAGATGCATTTTTTCGAAACTTCAACTTACCAGTTGAACCAGAGGAGTCCGATTATGATTCTGATGAAACAATTTGTGAATAATAATAATGATAATTGCAGCTATATTATACATATATATATATTTGTTTGCGTTATGCTTTGTACATGAGGAAAAAAAAATAAAAAAAATTTTTTGACAATATGAGTTTTATTTGTCACAAGTAACATTTTCAATATTAGTAATAAATTTATTCATTAACCAATCATGTATTACATTTACAATTTCTAGAGAACAACTTAAGGTATTGATAGTATGTACATTGCAATGGATTAACATATTGCGTGAATTTTGTTTTAATACACATAATTTTGGACAGTTCATTGTAGCTTCTATATCTATAATTTTATTACACAAAAACTTTTGGAGTGTCTTCTTTTTCGGACTTCCTTTGACTACAATTGTATTGGTTCCAATAATATTTTTAATGTACTCACTAATAGTTTCCATTGAAATATTATTGGGATGTGAACTATTCCAATTTATTCCATGTATATTGTCGGTTATCCACTGAAGATGGTGTTTATGTTTTTCTGCAAAACAATCCAAACTCACAGGATAATTGACAAATGTATGATGCCACACACGTGTATATATATTAAATATACATATTTCTTTAATAAAGAACTCGCTGTCTTTATATTGGAAACCTTGGATATCTATAATAAACATTATTGCACTTTTACTAAATTTGATAATGGATTGTAGATAACAGTACGATCATGAATTATTAAACAGTATACTGAAGTGTTGTCTGGAAAGTTTTCTGATGATTCTAGTTCTAATCGCACATCTATAGCACCACCTTTTACTGCTTCGTTTTGGTGACTACAATCTATGATGAATATCGGTGCTTTTTGTATGAAATTGGTTAAGGATAAGCAAGGTTCGCTTTTACCTTGAAAATAATATGATTCTTGAAACCTTGCACACATTTCATAAGCAATGGCATAGTGTTTCTTTTTAAAATCAATATTTAAATTATCATATGGATAAACCTCAGAATTCAAATACACTTTTAAATTAGTCAAATTACAATGATCAAAATCGCTATTATCTCGTGTTTTACTATTTTCTCTATCTGTCTGAAAACCTACAATCATGTATCGAGGCACTTCGCTTTGTTTAACTGTCATGATGGTCCAATCGTAAGATTTTGTTTTTGGTAGAACTTGTAACTTTTGTAAAGACCAATTTCTGAATGAAATTTCCAAATTATTTTGCATTTCCAAGTGTTGTAATAATACCAATTTTTGTTCATCAGAAACAGATATATGAGGTACTTTCCACATAATTTTTGTAATTTTAACTTTTGGAGTATCAGTAGCACCATCTGTCGTTATAGTTGCGTTAAAATCAGTATGACTGCGAACCAATACGAGTTCCTGCTGTAAATTAATAATAATTTTTTTAAAATCTTCTCCAAAGCCTAAAATTTGTTTCAGTGGAATGCAAACGTTAAAATAACCCGTTGTCGGTTCAACAATTTTAGGATGCTCCGTTATGGACCAATCAGAATTGGCATTTTTAATACAATCATTGGGAGTAAATGATGCATATCCTTTTAATGTTGATGTGATTCCAGGAAATCTAGAACGCGCAATTATTGTTCCTCCAAGTTCATATCTACATTCTTCAAATAAATGAAGAAATCCATTATTGATAAAACTGAGTTTCGTACTGTAATGGCCTTTTTCTTGTGATATCAAATTTCCCTCCAAAATTATATAACTCTCGCTGGGATATGTATAAATATTTTGTGATTGAATTGGTATTCTAATTTCATCATTATTGTCTAAAGATGTAGCTGAATATGGAAGGTGTGTATGATATTCAGAGTTAATTATAGATTCATCTACAGGTACAGTTTTATTGACATTAAGTATACTACCGTTCATTTTTTTTTGTATGTAACTGTAAACCTACAAAAACACTTTATAAAATATTCTTTGATAATAGTAAATAATTTACAGCGACACAAAAATCTTTGCTTCTTCTCCTTCTTCTTCTTCGTTTTCTTATTCTGCTTCTGTTTCGTAATTTTTAACTTTTAATCCTAAGGATATTAAGAATAAAATATTTTTCTGTGTTAATGGTTTGTACGTTGTCTTTAGACTAATAGGACTCAATATTTTTCTTTCTTTTATATTGTTCCACTCAATAGGATGTACATTATATAATACAACCATGTTTTTAAATCTTTTTTAAATGTAGTCTTATCGTTACCACCTCACCATTAAAATTGATTATATTTCCATCTTGGTCAACTATTTTAAGGTTAATTTCTTCAATATGACTTGTATTTATTGGTAAATAAATGACGTTAGCAGGAATTTCCACAATGCGGTGTCCAGGTGGAACTTTATGAAAAAACATATGGATCATATGAGTACTCTTTTCATTATTATAAGTATTTGTAACTAAATTGCACTCAACCCCTATAGAATTTACTCTTGTAATATTTACAGGATACTCTGAAATATGTTTGTCTGGTTTTGTATGTAAGAGTGGTTTAAAACCGAGAAGAGAGCCAATGTTATTGGGTTTTTTGAAATCCACGGTCCTGTTACATTTTAATTCACTTCTTAACGTATTTCTATTTGCAACTAACGTGAAGATTGTTTTATCAGTTGCAGGATTATTCCTTTCAAGCCATTCAATGTGTTCTTTTAAATATTTTTCAATATCTTCAACCTCGTATGCTCCATTTGGAATCGTAATTTTTTGAGATTTACCAAAATAAAATGTGTTATTACTTTCATCAACATTCGGAATAGAATTATAACTTACGAAATCAATAAGACCTAACACATATTCATTTTGATCACTTAACGTTATAGGAGGATTGATTTTAACTGAAAGGATAGAACTTCTCCCTGAAACAGTGAAAGTATATGACATCGTGACGACTTTCGTTCAAATGAAAACACACTGGTAAAATTATTATTTTTATTGACATAGAAATGATAAACATAACTGACCACAATTATAACTATTATATGATTGATATCTATCATGATTATATAGTACTTTACAAGGTCCATTTGATAAAAAGTAATCTCTTACTTCCAGAGGAGGACGAAGGTTGCCAAAACTATCAAAATAAATAACTGTTTTTCCAAATTTTTTGTATGCTGTCCAGTGAGTTCCAGAACCTGTATCATCATCTAAGTTTATAACAGCACATTCATTATTTCGTATTTTCTTTGGTAACTGACTTTTCATATATACACCACGAAAGTATGGAATTTTAGCACTAGTAGCAAAATATTTTATATCAATATTAGTTAAAGGACGTTTAGGCATGTTTATATTACAGTTTTTCCTAAAAAAAAGACCCATTCCATTTTTATGAGGTTTAAAATAGAGTCCTTTTCCCATTGCTACGGCTTCCATGGTTCTGTTGTGTCTTTGTGATTCTTCTAATTGTTGTTTAGCTGCACGTGCCTCATTTATGACTTTTGCCACTCCTGCAACGCCTCCTGTAACGGCTCCTAACGCTGAGAGACCTGCAAAAATGGGAATCAAGGGAAGAAAACCACCACTTTTCGGTACTGGAATCACACGAGCGGGCAATACTTTTTTCTTAAATTTTTCAATAACTTTAAGAGCAAGCGAAATACCGCTATATAAATCTCTTGGTTTATGTCTAGTTAACGCTTTTCTAATTTCTCTTAATAATACATTAAATTTTATTTTTTTTGTTCTTTTTTTAACTTTGACATTTTTACGTTTTTTCGTCTTATAACTCGTTCTTCCTCTTTTAATGTTTTGTACTGCAACCATTTCTATACGATGTTTCAATATATACTACAACATTGTTCTACACAAACTATCTTATATATTTTTTTTTCGTTTCACATTCCTATTGAAGTCATGATCCTCACGTTTTCGCTTTTTTGCTACTGCTAGCACTGGATATGTGCTAATTTCATTCAATTTTATTTTTTTATCTCTTGTGCTTTCATTATTATTATTATTATTATTGTCATCATCATCGTCATTATCTGATACCGATAATTTTCTTTTTAAACTTGTATGAACATGTTTTGGTACAGTTAGAGATTTTTGTTGGGCTTCTTCTTCTCCTTTATTAATTCTAAAATTAATTGGTGGTGGTCTAATTTTAGGCATAATAATTTTTTTAGGTTTTCTGTTGATTCGTTTTAATGATTTATTAGCCTTAAAATCATCAATTTGTCTTAAACAATGTTCCATAGTTTCCATTGATTTATTCATTATATTTCTAACAGTTGATATTGACTTATAACAACTTTCAAGTACTTTTGGACAACTTTTTGTATACCCCATTCCTAATTTGACTTTTGCATGCATAGCCCCACTTACTCCTAGAGCTGCAATTTTTTCACCTAAAGAAGCATCTTTTGACTTATATCTACCATAAGCATTTTCAGCTAAAATTTTATCAGCTTGGTGGCGTTCGTTTAAATCATTTGTAGAACTATAGGCTATATCATGATTCTTGCAAAAATCATGAAGAGGATTTATACCAACATCTCCACGTTTTAGTCGTTTTCTAAGCTTAGTACCAGGTCCACAATATCTGTATCCTCCTGGTATATGAAGTTCAAATGGTAGTTTATTAATTAAACTGTTTACAACACCAGTTCCTGAATAATACTTCATTATTTGACCAACTTCTACATAATGATTATAAAACTAGTGTATTAGATATTTATAATCATTTTATAAGTTAGTGTTTGACGATATCGTTGTCTCTTATGAACAAATTTAAAATTATTAAACAAAAAACTAAACTAAATATATGCAATCATGATGTTCTAACAGAAAATACACCGAAACATGGGTTACTTCTTCCAAATACAATTCAATGTTTAATTGTCGGAAAATCTAATTGTGGAAAAACAAATTTGATGATTAGTCTATTAGAACATGAAAATGGGTTAAAGTTTGAAAACATTTATTTATATTCAAAATCTCAAGACCAACCAAAATATTTATATTTACAAGATTTATTAAAACCAATTAAAGGTATTAAGTTTTTCACGTTTACTAACGAAGATATTATACCACCCTGTAAAGCGAGACAGAATTCAGTTTTTATATTTGATGACGTAGCTTGTGAAAAACAAAAAGTAATTCAAGAATATTTTAGTATGGGTCGACATAATGGAGTTGATTCATTTTACCTAAATCAATCATATGCCAAGATTCCAAAACATTTGTTACGTGATAATGCCAATACTATACTTACGTTTCGACAAGATGAACGAAATCTTAAACATATATTTGATGACCACGTAAGCCCGGATTTTACTTTTGAAGAACTAAAACAAATCTGTTCACTGTGTTGGCAAGAACCGTATGGTTTCTTTAGCATTTTTAAAGATAAACCAATCAATAATGGATGATACAGAAAGGACCTTGATCATTTCATACAAATATATAATTAACAATTTGAACAGATCAGATCAGTACCCTTTAAGAGAGGAACCGTTCAAAACAGTTCAAAGCAGTTCAGACACTTGTTATGATGACAGATCGTATTTTGAAAAAACAAATTATTGCAAAACGTAAAATTATTAGAAATAAATTAAAACTTTTAAAACATGGAGAAGTTATAAAAGAAAAAATTTTCTCACCAATAACAAGACACTTAAAGGTTATTGAAACAAAACTTAACAAACCGAAAGATCCATATAAAGAAGAGGAATTTGGAACCAACTATGATGAACCATTAGATCGAATTAACAACGAAGAAGAAGAAGGAGAAAGCGAAGAAAAAGAAGAAAAAAACGAAGAATAAACCGAAGAAAAAAGGAATGATGTTGATTTAGAAAATTTTCATGCACTACCTAGAAAATATTTACAAAATATGCAATCTGATAATAAAGAATTTGATTCTAAATATGGTGTGAGATATATTAATGATAAAAAACAATTCTTTATAGGAGATTCACAAATACATTTTGACAATTCCAATATAGTACTTAAACATAAACAATATAAAGGAACTCCCGGATTATTTGAACTTATCTTTAAGAAAAATCCAAAGAATTATTTAGAAACAGACCTACAAGTATATAAAGACATAGTATCTAAAACTCATGCCCATAAAAGACACTACCATCCTTCAAAGCAGATTGATGGTAATAAATCCGAAAAATATAAAAACATTATAGCGCCTATGTTTGGATTGGGTATGTTAATGGAATCCACTAATACTCCAATACAATATGTATATTTTGATGATCCAAACGAGCTGGTTAAACGATTAGAATTGCTTATAGCTTCAACACAAGCAGGACATACTGGTCATACTAACGAAATAAATTCGATTATCGAGGAATTACGTGAACTTAATATAATTATCTAACAATGTCTTCTAACCAGAATGATACAAAAAGGAAGGTAGTAAACGAAATACATAAAACAGCACGAATTAATTTTAAACGTCGTAAAGTTATCTTAAAATCAATTAGTGATTTATTTCAAGCAGATCTCATTGATATGCAAAAATATCAAGATGTAAATAATGGATATAAATACATTTTAGTGATAATTAATTGTTTTTCAAAATTTGTTTGGACATGGCCGCTTAAAAATAAATCTGGCAACAACGTTGCAATTATGTTGGAAAAAACTTTCAAAAAACAGCATCCAAAAAATTCACATACTGATATGGGTACTGAATTTTATAACCCACATGTCAGAAATGTAACTAAAAAATATAAGGTTAACCATTACAGTACATATAGTGAAAAAAAGGCATCAATAGTTGAAAGAGTAATTAGCTTTAAAGAGAAATATATGGAAAGAATTTAACTATCAAGGACATTACAAATGGATTAATATTTTAGATGATATTGTAAATAATTCTAATAATACAAAACATACAACGATTCAAATGAAACCAGCTGCTGTTACTAAACAAGATGAACCACATCTATTACGTACAGTATTCAATCGAATTAAAATAGCACATAAGAAGAACAAATTTAAATTAGGAGATCACGTTCGCATATCTAAACATAGAGGTGTATTTGATAAACACTATACACCAAACTGGAGTACAGAAATTTTTACAATAAACAAAGTTCAACTTACAAATCCTACCACCTACCTTCTTCAAGATTTTGAACACAAAGATATCAAAGGAGGATTTTATACTGAACAGCTCCAGAAAGTTGAATTTCCTGATGTATATCTCGTCGAAAAAGTTCTCCAAAGAAGAGGTGACAGATTATTTGTAAAATGGTTGGGATTTTCCGACACACACAACAGTTGGATACATAAAAATGAATTAATATAAAAACATGTATACATTTTATTAAATAAAAGAATAGAAATGTTAGATTTTTTTTATTTACAAAATTACATTAAATTTTCATTACATGATTATTCATTACCATCTTTCTTTGCACCTTCTTCTTCTCTACTAAAAAAACTGTAATCATTTTCCACTGGCACTGAGTTATAATTTTCATGATTAATGAAACTAGGCCATAGGTTATTACAATATGACATAAATCCCAAATAACATAATTTATCATATAAAGTACTCAAATTAATTTGATCTTGAAGGAATCGATTACAAAATTCTACAGCTTCATCATAATCGATTGCTAATAGTTTATATACATGGGTATCTTTTTTGAAATACAGCTGCCATGTTTGTATTGATAATTCTGAAAAAACTTTACACAATTCCAATACTCTATCTTGCACTACCTTTTTGTCTGTCATTTTTGGTGGGCTACACATAGACTTAATTTTTAATAATACTAAACTGAAATATTCTTATGTTTCTGCTAATAAACCAAATCCCCCACCACGAGCCTCACCGAACCTCGACGATATGTCCTAGAGAGAAAAAGCATTGAAAAGTCCTAGGAATTCTGGGCCCGATATTTTACATTGAAAAGTACTAGGAATTCTGGGTCCAAAAATTAACATGGAAAAGTCCTAGGAATTCTGGGCCCGATATTTTGGGCCCAGAACCACTATAGCTATACTACTTCCTGTATTCCTATATTTCCCTACAATGCATCTTTTCTTGATTATGTATATTATTTAATATCTACCTTTATGTTGTACTATATATACTTACATGAGTTAACATGATAATAATCAGTCTAATTAACTATTAATTTGATGCTTTATGTAAAATGTTTTAAACACATTTATTTGTTATATTTTAGGTACCTTTTAGTTAACCTTTGAATGGTGTGTTATGAATCATTTTAGGTATGCATTTTTATTTTTTTTAATGAACCTATAGAGTAATTAGATTGTGCGAACTGGACTGTCATTATAGTGGACGCATTATAAGGATGGTTGTGATTGGTGTTGTGCGAACTAGTGTCTTTATAGTGGACGCATTGTAAGGATGACTGTGATTGGTACGAAACCATGGTAGTAGAATACTTGTTATGGTATGTATAGTGTATAGGTATAGAAGGTATGAGATTTTTTTTTGGATATTGAGATTTTTCGGTTTGGTGTAGTGTGTATGGTGTCGGTAGTGAAAGATCTATCCGCATGCCCATAATTTCAGTTTTGAATGTGACCTTGTCAGTAGTTGTAACGGATGAAAGACTCCTAGTCTACGTGATGATCACGTTTTTGTCAGGTTTTTCTGTACAGTATTTTGCATACGTTTTGAATGTGGTTTTGTCAGTGCAAGTATCGGATGCAAGACTCCTAGCGTACGTGACGATCACATTATTGTGAACAAGTATATGTGAGCTTATTTAGTTGAGAATTTTTAGGTTTAGGTAAGCTTGTTTATATTGCCATATTGATTTTGACGTTTATATTCTCGATTTAGACCATTTACCGATTTTGACGTTTTGTAGTACCGATTGTGACGTAGTTTGTTAGTCCTCTTTTGTATATTAAGTAAAACTTAATATCTGGGTTTAATTTTTTTAGTAAGAATGTTTGTATTGGTAAGCTTATATTTGACTTATATTGTTAGGTTTTGTGCTTCCTTAATGTATACTAGGATGAGTAGGTTCGGTGGTTGTTTCCTTGTAGTGTCGAAGTTATTGTAGTAGTGGCTATGCATGATCATCATCATCATCCAGCCTCAAAAGTCCACTGCTGAACATAGGCCTCCTCCCCTCGTTTCCAACCCCATCTATCCTGCGCCGCCCTCATCCAGTTTTTATTTACCTTTCTTAAGTCGTCAGTCCATCTTGTAGGCGGTCGACCGACGCTTCTCTTGTCTTCTCTTGGCCTCCATTCCAATAACCTCTTCGTCCATCGCCCATCTGTCATTCTGGCTACGTGTCCTGCCCATCTCCACTTCAACCTGGCTATCCTCTCGATGACGTCAGTCACCTTTGTTCTTCTCCTGATTTCTTCGTTTCTGATTTTGTCTCGCAGAGTTATTCGTAACATTGACCGCTCCATTCTTCTCTGCGTGACTCTTAGTTTGGTAGCAGAGGCTTTAGTTAAGGTAAGTGTTTCTGATCCGTACGTCAAGACTGGGAGGACGCACTGATCGAATACCTTTCTCTTTAGACATGTGGGTAACTCACTTTTAAAAGTTTCTCTCAGTTTTCCAAATGCTGCCCACCCAAGACCGATTCTTCTCTTCAGCTCATGAGTCTGGTTATCCCTGCCAATCGTAATTTCATGTCCCAGGTATTTATATCTATCTACGAGTTCTATTTCCTTCCCACCAATACTGATGTTCTGGTTGGGTACCAACGGCCTTCACAACGCCAATATTCCAACAGACTGGAACAACGCTACTATGATTCTATTACACAAAGCAGGAGACAAAGCCAATTTAGAGAATTACAGACCGATTAGCCTCCTCAGCCATTTATATAAGTTATTTACGCGAATAATAGTTAAGAGAATGGAAAGAAAGTTAGAGACTTATCAACCAAGAGAACAGGCAGGATTCCGAAAAAATTACGGAACAAATGACCATCTACAAAGTATAAAAACCCTGATAGAGAAAGTAGTGGAATACAATAAACCCCTAGTTCTAGTTTTTATCGATTTTCATAGAGCCTTTGATACAGTTGAACTTAGCAAAATATTACAGGCGCTTAAAGAATGCAGGCTAGATTATAGGTATACAAAATTATTACACAAAATATACTTACAGGCAACAACCACTGTCAAATTACATACTAACAGTAATCGCATAAAAATAGAACGGGGGGTTAGACAAGGAGACCCAATGTCACCTAAACTTTTTAATACGGTCTTAGAACATGCTTTCAAGAGTTTGGATTGGATGACAAAGGGAATAAAAATAGATGGAGAATACCTAAACAACTTACGTTTCGCCGATGATATAGTCATAGTAGCTGAGGATCTAGGTATGGCAAGAGAGATGGTACAAGAACTCGTTGTAGCTACAGAAAATGTTGGTTTAAATATAAACATCTCAAAATAATGACTATGCATGATAGAGGGGAGGAAATTATGTTTGAATTTTCAAACCACTTCATTGGTGATCGTTCCTGTATTGAGTGTCATATGTCTGTGGTTCCAGTATCCAGTGGTACACGAAGAAGGGTTAGGGTGGTAATGCGAATCCCACTCGCCAGCGACTTGTATGTTTAACATTGATATGGTTCCATTGGCTTTATGGTGTTTGTGCAGAGTTGTACATTGGTGGTAGTTGTGAATTTTCTTTCCTTTTATTCTCTATAGTTTTCCTTTCGACGTGTGAGGGGAGAGTTTACCGGATTTGCTTGGTTCAACAAGTTCCCTTGATTAATTTCTATTGTACACATGGTTTGGTTTAGTGGTCAATTGTCACCTCTATTCATGAAGAGTGAAGGTTGCGTTAAGTTTGAAATCGTGTTTTTCTTTTTTGATATATATTGAGGTTGAGACATGTGGTATGTAGATGTGATCATATATAGTTTTTGAGATATGTTGAGTTTGAGATATGTTGAAGTTGAAATATGTTGAGGTTGAGATATGCTGTGACATGTAGATATTAGATCATATATGGGGGATGAATTTGTGCGTCTGTTGGGTATGTCAGTGTTTGTATAAGTGCGGTTTGATAAGATCACCTTACCCTCTCTTAAAAGACTGAATATTATTGTGTTTTTTTTATTAAATTTAAGTTTGATTTTGAGTAACTTGGATATTGCCATGTTCTTTGACCAGTTAGTAAACTTAGGGTTGTGTGTGTTAGAGAAGTAAATGTCCTATTAAAAAATTTTTCGCAAGCTGCAAAATTTTTTTTCGGGGGTTTTGGGAGTGTGTTACAATTAATGTAAACATTAATGTAACATGTATAATTTGTGTTTAAGTTTAATTTCAAACTTCTCAAAATATTTGTCACATTTTCAAATTTTATTTACCCGTTGTCGGCATAGTAGGCACGGCCGATTTTCGTCGATTAACTGGTTCCGTAAATAGATCGAAATAAATTATTTTAAACAATTTTATTTTGAGCTTTAGTTGTTCAGTATGTGTTAGCTGCTCAAAGGCGATTGTAAGTACTTACTTCCAGCTTCGTTTTTCCTTCATTAAGGTAATTTTTTCTCTTTCGTTTTCTTTTAGAGAAATCGCCAATCAGGTTAGGGCGTGTGGCCTGTCTTTTGAGGCTGAATTAAAGCTTAAATTGCCTAATCCTCTGGATGTTACTGATCAAAGTAGTCTAAGATAAACCCTTATTATTAAGGATTTCTGGAGCTTTTCATAGGATGTCAGATTTTTGGTTTGGTTTATTCCCGGTGTCCCGATATAGAGGAGCACGTTCCGTAGGATTTGGGTTAGTAGGATGAATATGGACTTCATGGTCTAGTTCCGGAGTGAGCACGTATTTTATGGTTGGACGAGTTCACATTTTTTTGTTTGGAGTATGGCAATGTCAAAGTTAAGTACATAGTGTTTTAATCTTAAGAACTATTCTATTTGGGAATTTAACTTGAATTCGACTACAAATTATTTTAAATATTTATAGCTGTTCTGGGCCCTAGATGCGTTAAGCATAGTGGTACATTTTTCTTATTAAGGTAATTTTTTGTATCGGGTGACCAGGCGAGAAATTATCCGATAATTTTTTTCCTGGTCATTAACAAGCGATTCAAAGGTCCAAGATACATTTATAACGAACAACCTTGTAATTAAGTTCGTTAGTATAGAAAGATTTGTAAATTTTTGAATTAAATTATTTGATAAGTTTTCTTTGTAACTTTTGATTGATCCTTCAGGAATTTATATAAAATAAAATAGAGTTTATTTTCTTTCAATAAATATATTCTTAGATTTGTTTATGAAGGTACGTTGTTTTATTTTATGTTTTATTTTGTTTTATTTTATGTTTTATTTAATACACCCCAGGACGTATCTTGTTCGATGGTGATCCATACACCGTAAATACTCTTTCTTTTTTGTTTGGGTTTTGCTATTTAGTTTTTTTAGTAGGTACCTTGATGGTATTCCCAGGGTACAGTTATTGTAATAAGTAAGTGAATACCTGGCGCCCTATAGAGTATTTATTGGTGGATGACTCATTTTCGAACCTCCTAAGAAAGAAGCAATTTCCTTAGGAGAATACTCCCCTTGAAGATTGAAGAGGTCTCAGTGAAATTTTAGTTTCAAAGCCGGAGCTTTAATTTTTTTGCACTTTTGAGTAGTAAATTTTCTTGTGCCTTCACAGGAATTTTTTATTCTGTAACAGTGCATAATATGTATTTCATGTTTTTACAATTATTATAATGGAGTTTAGGCTGTAAGCATACCTTATTTTATTAATGTTTACTATGTTCTCCGGCTAATCCAGATTTTCGATATCCCCGATCGGCCTCGGTCCTGATTAATCCGACTTCTCGAGTTTCCACTGTATTGATTATTTACAATTTATATATTTATAAACGGGCAATCACCCAATTAAAATATAATGTAAACATTATTAATAAAGCACAAAAGGGTAAAATAATGATTTGTTTTAGGAGGGAAATCAAGTGTCAAGATAGAGGAAAGAACGAAAGTTTCCAAAATAATAGACACAAAGTCCGGCCAATTGATAACAAAAAAAATTGAGTTCGTTGGTTTTCAAAAAGAAAAGTTTGAAGAAGAACACGAACTCAGAATGAAAAATTTGAGGTCGGATGAAAAAATAAAAGCTAAGAAGTTAGAATTATTAGAATTAGATATTCAAATCAAAAAGAAACAATTATCACTGTTAGAAAATTAGGTACCTACGGCCTGGCTCTGGACCAAGAAGAAAAACCACGGCACGAGATGACCGTCTCCTTGTGAGCCAAGCTTTACTAAACCGGACCTGAACTGCAGTTCTGCATCGAAATCGTCTACAGGAAGTACGAAATTGCAACGTTAGCGTTGCAAAAGTCAGTAGAAGACTTCGCTATTCTGGACTATCTTCTCGGGTAATGGCTACAGGACCGCCACTTCGCCGGGAGGATCGAGTTGCACGACTAGCTTTTGCTTGACAACACGCGCATTGGGGAATTAACGATTGGAACAAAGTGTTATTCTCAGATGAATCCCGTTTCTGCCTAACTGGATCCGATAGACGTGTAAGAGTTTGGAGGAAAACCAGCGAACGATTTTCACAAGCTTTCATTGCTTCAAGAATGCCATTTGGTGGTGGCTCGGTTATGGCTTGGGGAGGTGTGGCTTCCGACTTCCGCACAGAGTTACCTTTTGTCGAAAATGGGTCCTTAACTGCACTAAGGTACATTACGGAGATTCTGGAGGAACATGTTACGCCCGCCATGGTGGGGCTTGGAGAAGATGCCGTTTTTATGCGTTGCCGGGATCAGTATGCAATACTTGGACGAGGTTGGAATTACGAGGTTACCCTGGCCAGCTAGGTCTCCGGACATAAATCCTATCGAACGTATCTGGGACGATTTGAAAAAACGTATTAAGCTTAAGGATCTGTTAGTTAGAGAGTGGAATAACATACCACAACATGTAATCTGGAGTAAAATTCAGAGTATGCCCCGTCGTCTGCAAGAGGTTATTAGAGCAAGAGGAGGCAATACACTATATTAGACATTTAAATTTCACTGATGTTCTACCACGTTCTGTACTTTCCATTTTTTTTTTTTCGTTTGTCTGAATTATCAACAATTTGGTTTGTTATCTGCTGTTTCAATAAAAACAATAAAAAACCGGTTTTTTTTCAAACAAACATTGATGACAAATAAAAAATACATTAGCTTAGCCTAAAAAATGTTATTACTGTACCAGAAGCAAAAATGTTCAAGACACTTGAAATGTTCAGGGCGACCCGGATTTTATGATAGCGAGTGTAGATTGTGATGAATTACCATCTTCAAAACGCCCGAAGCTCCAGCAGTCGACAAGGATAGCTCCAGCAGTCCAGCAGTTTTGAAGAAATAATTTCTTATACATACATCAAAATCAGTTGATAAAGCCAAAAAAAATTACTAATGCAATTTTGTATTTTATTTGTAAAGACAATCAGCAATTTTCCGTAGAAGTTATGATGGTTTCAGACATATTCTTAAAGTAACAGCTCCTCACTATAAAATCCCTAGCAGAAGTACTATTACGGTGGATTGATGACAAATATGATGTTTTGTCAACAATGTTGAAAACTAAAATTTCTACTGTTAAACATCTAACTTTGACAAGCGATGTTTAGTCGGATATGCAAATGCGTAGTTTTTTTAAGCATAGTGTTGTGGCAAGTGACAACTTGAGAAAATCAATGAGAGGGAGGGTTGAAACAAAACTTATTCAAGATGTCTCCACGAGATCGAATAGCACGTATTATATGATACAGCGATCTTTAGAAGTGAAAAATTCCATTAGTGACATCTTGATAAGCAATAAAATAGTCCCTGCAATGTTGACTGGTTTGGAGCTAAATATTGTCTCATCACTACTTGATATTTTGCAACCACTTGAAGCTGCAACTAAAGAAGTGTCCTTTGGTCCACTACATGGTTTCAAAATTGAAATCCATTTCAATTGATGAACCAGCAGTGATCGAAGTTAAGAAACTAATCCTTAAAGAGATTACTAAACGGATGGTTGGCATAGAGCATGTGTCAACCTTAGCTATCAGCACGTTATTGGATCCGCGATTCAAGAAATTACATTGTGAAGATCCTATGGCATGTGCAAATGCTGTAAGAAAAATTAAAGTCGTGATGGAAAAGGATCTTCAAGAGGAGACCAATAATGTGGAATCTGAATCAGATCATTCCGACAAAATTGTAGATGGTTTCAGTCTTTGGACTGACCACCACAACCTGGTGCAAAAAAATTGGTTGAATAAAAATGAAGACAGCATTTCTGACGAGCTGTCTGTCTATTTAAGAACACCAGTCAGCAAATTTGAAGAGAACCCTTTACAAGTATGGGCTGACTGTAAAAATCAGTTTCCCAAGCTATATAAAGTTGCTTATAAATATTTAACCATAGTTTCCTGCTCTGTATCATCCGAAAGATTTTTCTCAAAGCATTAGAAGTGTTAAATCAACAACGCACGAGAATACAAGGAAAGAGGGTCAATGAAGCAAAAAAATATTGGGACTAATTTTTCACATCAAAAGTTATAAATCAGACACAATCTTCAGAACAATCCTACAGTTGCTCCTGTCTCTAGTAACTCTTCTCCACGCACTAATTCCAATAGATTTTAAATAATTCTCTAAGGTGTCTTGGTACCTAAGTCTCGGTCTTCCTCTTGCTCGTGGTCCTATCGGCACTCTTCGGCCAAAAACTTTTCTAACTGCTCTATCTTCATCTCACCTGATTACATGCCCCATCGCTACCTTAATGAATTTTACAATGTCAGGTTCTTCAAAACTTCTATACAAACTATACAAATTCTCTATTCTCACAGTTGTAATACCTGCGCCACATACCTTGTGTATTTATCCCTCCATATATTCTTAAGATTTTTCGCTCAAAATGTTTGAGCAGTTCTTTGTTCATTCTGTGTAAGTGACCAACTTTCTGAACCATATGTTACAAATATTATTTAAGTACAATATGTATTTTTTATTTTAGTTTAGTATTACAATTTTTTTTATTTTTCTACAGGGCTAGTTGCCAAAAGTTGTGACTAGTATTTATATAATGCTACACCAAATTTGGACCGTTTTAAAAAATATTTAACCGGGCCCCTGGCCCCTAAAAATTTTTTTTTTGGTTGTTGTTTTTTAATTTTCCTACGAGGCTAGTTACCAAAAGTTGAAACTAGTATTTTTAGCCCAGTAAATGAACGGGAAATATGGCGATACCGTGTTATTTTCAGGGGCAACTCCGAATTGCATGAAAATTTGGATATAGTTTGTACTTACCCTCCACTTCAAAGTTGAAATTGTGCCGTTGGTTGCTTTTACTTGGGTGGTGACAGTAACCCCTTCTCGGGGGTGAAAAAACATATATTCAAGATAAGACCGGAAATGGATAAATTGACTGATTTTAACCCTATACTGCGCAATGTAGCAGATCTGCTACAACCTATTTAAATAATCATTTCCTTAAATTGTGTGTGTTTAAAGCCGTCGCTGTGCTTCGTATCAAGTCTGATATGTCCTTACGTACTAGGAAATAAGGCTGCATACCCGGCAATCGTTTTAGTTCGCGCGTGACTTTTGTTAGTTGTCTGGCAAGTGCCTATTCGCGTTGAGCACGTGTTGTAGCTCTTCAGATTTTGGTTGGTTTTTATTCGTTTTTTCGTAATTCTTTTATTTTGGCTGCATGAACTTTGTTTAGAAGGTAAGTATTATGAATATAGATCGAGCTAATTTATATTTTTACGAGTAGTTTCTTCAAAATTTGTCCCTTTTTATGGTTGTATCACATCTGATACATTGCGTTTGTTACAGGGTCATTATGTATGGTAAAAAACCTTTGTCGGAGCGTGAATTAGAGGAGTTGGCAGCAAATTTTTGGAACAGTGATGACGACTTGGACAATAGCGACTCTGAAGAATGTTTTAGAGATGAGACCAACTTAGGTCCTGATGAGATTATTGATATTCAAAGCTTACCAGTAGAGTTTGAAGATGGGGTTACTGTCACAGAGTTTCCAGACCAACCAATAGAACCTATTGAGGAGCCAACTATCGTCGATGTCGATGTGGAGGTTGAGCCAATCACTAATCGAATCAAAAATATAGTGTGGAAGAAAAAAAACCTATCCATTGATGAAGTAGCTAAGACTTTTAGAGGAAATACCAACCTTCCTAATGCTATAATGGATTTTTCAACACCGTATGCTTTCTTCAAGTACTTTTTTGACAATGAGTTGATCGAAAAAATTGTATCAGAGTCCAATACCTATGTTATTCAAAAGGATCCGAGTTAACCTGCTGAACTGACCACCGCAGATATAAATCAATACCTAAGAATTTGCATTTATATGCCCCTAGTTCAGATGCCTAATTGTCGTAGTTATTGGTCCAATTCCCTAGGCTATCCGCAAATAAAAAACGTAATGAGTGAGAAAAGATTCGAATTTATCAGGAAATGTATACATTTCAACGACAATATGAGTTTGGATCAAAATGATGTGGATCGAGATCGTCTTCATAAATTACGGCCCCTTGTCGATCATTTGAATAAGAAATTTCAAAGCATACCATTGGAACAAAAGCTTTCAGTAGATGAGCAGATGTGCGCCTCAAAAGGAAGACACTATATGAAACAATACATGCCTGCCAAACCCCACAAGTGGGGATACAAACTTTTCGTTTTATGCGGTGTTAGTGGATATTCCTACAATTTCGAAATATACACTGGTACAGAAAACGATAGAAGGAATCGTGGGGTAAATGAACCAGACCTAGGAGCAAGTGCCAATGTAGTTGTCAGATTATCTAGGATTATCCCGGAAAATCAGAATTATGTTGTTTACTTTGATAACTATTATACGTCATTGCCTTTACTCCATTATCTTGCTAACAAAGGTATATATTCCCTAGGCACTGTTAGACGAAACCGTATTCCAAACTGTAAGTTGCCATCTGAAGATGAAGCAAAAAAATTGATCGTGGGACTTCAGTTGAGTATGTGTGTGACTTTGAAAGCGTGGAAATATCGTCAATCGCCTGGAGAGACAACAAGACTGTTTGCTTGTTGTCAACATATGCTGGAGAATTGCCGAAAGGAAATCTTGACAGGTTTGACAGAAAAAGAAAGCAAAAAATCAATACTGAATGCCCTAAGTTGGTTCAGGAATATAACCAACATATGGGAGGGGTGGATCTTATGGATAGCCTCATTGGGCGCTACAAAATCAAAATTAAATAAAAAAAGTGGTATATGAGGTTATTCTATCATCTTCTTGATATGACGCTTGTAAATTCTTGGCTTCTTTACCGTCGATGTTGCAGAGAAAACGAGGCAGAGAACTGTATGAAACTTGCCGAATTTCGGGCTGAGTAGCATATTGCTTATGCAACGTTGGTAGTAATCGTTTGGTGAAGAGAGGAAGGCCATCAGATCTTGAAAAAGAAATAGCAAAAAAAAAGAAAAGGTCAGCAACAACAACGTATATTCCTCCAAAAGACGTTAGGCTTGATGGTCACTCACACTGGCCATTGTACAAAGACACAAGACAGATGCAAGATGCCAAAGTGTACTTCTTTTTCGTATATTCAATGTTCAAAATGTGGACTACATCTTTGCCTGAACAAAAATAATAATTGTTTTCATAAATTCCATTCAATTTAGTTATTTAGTTATTATAACATATTATACTTAATAATAATCTATTGAAATCTGTTTTGTAAAAATTTCCGCTATGTATCACATATGATACAACAAGATTTTTAAAAAAATTAAAGTTTTTTTGAAAGTTAGATTTTTTTTACTATTTTTAGGCATAAGTTTATACCTTAATGCAATTAAAAATATTTTTTTTATTACAATACAAAAATTGCGCACTATTGGGTTAAGCAACTTTTGTTCTATATAGTTTTTTATGAAGTCAATACTTTTCGAGTTATTTTCGATTGAAAATGTTTATTTTTCGACAAAAAAAACTACGTTTTCGGACGGTTTTTCGCAAATAACTCAAAAAGTAAATACTTTTCGATCGACAAAATATCCTTAGCAAAAGTAGCTTATACAAAACACAAAAAATGTGTATCAGTAAAGTCTATCAATCGAGTAAAAACAAAGTTGTAGCTCATGAAAAATACGTTCTGGTGCGTCTAATTCCAAATCGAATATTTCAAGGTGAATTCGCCGAAAAATTAAGCACTTTTTAAGTGTTTATAAAAAGCTTTATTAGAAATGTTCATAAAAGTCTCTAGCATTAAAAATAGGCGAGTTACGCTCAAAGTAATGTTGGCCCTCTTTTTTTTTGTAAAAAAATCATGCAAATCTCCCCGTGTTTAGCTCCTGAAATAAAATTAATAGCTACCGCTTTACAAACAATTTACTTACATTACTTATATTTTATATGATTTGTCAGTCTCACCGGTTTAAAGTGCTTATTTTTGAAAGGGTTATAGTTAAAAAAGCCTGAACGGGTCACTAATCACGTGTATGCAAATTTTGAACAGCCATATCTTAACCAATTTTTGTCTTGCGGAAAAACAAAATGAAACTAGCATATTTATAATAACAAAACCTATATTTATTTACTCTTTAAGATTTTTCTTTTCACTACTACTTTTTAAGTTATTTTGAAAAAAGGAAATTTTTAAAAAATTTTTAGAAAATTTTGATTTACTATAAAACCAATTTTTTAAAAAAATGAGCACTTCAAGCCAATCAAACTTACAGATCATATAAACAATATAAATACATAAAGTTAAAATAAATGGTAAAACGGTAACGATTAATTTTATTTAGGGTGCTAAATAGAGGGAGGTTTTCACAATTTTTTTTTAACAAAAAAGGGGCCAACTTTTTTTTTTCAGTGTAACTCATTTACTTTTGGTGCTAGGAACTTTTGTAAAAAACAAATATAGATCTTCTTTTAGGTACTTTAAAAATGTTAATAAGCTGTTCCCGAAAAGTGCTTAATTTTTCGGTGATTTGCCGTTGACTTATTCGATTTGGAATTAGACAAATAAGAATGTATTTTTCATGAGCTACAACTTTGCTTTTACTCAATTTATATACTTTACTGATACATTTTTTTGCTTTTTTTATAATCTACACTTTTGCTTAGAATATTTTTTTCGATAAAATATTTACTTTTTGAGTTATTTGCGAAAAACGGTCTGAAAACGTAGTTTTTTGTCGAAAAATCAACATTTTCAATTGCGAATAACGCGAAAAGTATTGACTTACGTAAAAAACTTTATAGAACTAAAGTTGCTTATAATCGGTCAATTTATCCATTTCCGGGCTTATTTTAAACACTCGTTTTTCACCCCCTCAGAAGGGGTGACTGTCAACCCCCCAAGTAAAAGCAACCAATGGGACAAATTCAACTTTGAAGTGGAGGGTAAGTAGAACCTAAATCCAAATTTTCATGCAATTCGGAGTTGCCCCTGAAAATTACACTCCAAAACGGTCGTTTATTGGGCTATTTATACATATATTCCTATACCAAATTTAGGCCGGGCCCCCTGGCCCTTAAAGATTTTTTTTTAATTTTTGGGGCTAGTGAAAAATTGTTAGTAAACTACTTTATTATTCTGCAAAAAAATAGTCCATATAATATATGGTAAGTTCGACCGGCCCCTTTATTAAAATTAAATAGTGTGCGGACGTCGCTTCCTCAAACTAGGAAACAAGTTAAAACTAGTTGGAGCGCGCCAAGCGAGGCAAACTGTATCTCGTATCAGTTGATAGCCGATCATCAGAGTATCACCACAAGAGAGAGCGTTCGTAAGGTTTGTGTTATGAAATTTAAATATTTTTTTTGGATTATATTTGTTTAATCGGTATAAATAAACAGTGGCGAAGCAAACGCGTGCTCACTTTTATACGCTTACAATTGAAAGGTAATGAAAGTAAGGAACCAACGTCCAGAGATATTGCAAATATTGTTACCACAAAAATATAAGTTGTTTGGAAAAATCTTCTGTACCTACCGTTGTGGACAAGAGTGGTAGATATGATACTGCAATATAACACTAAATATCAGAACATCATCAAACCTTTTAAGTGCAGAAAAACTATTGTTTTCATAGAAAAAAATTAAAAATGAAGCCAGTCGGTTGTTTGATATTTGCTCCTGTAAATGCGAAAACAGAAAATTGTGTAAGTGTGACAAGACTAAAAAAATACCAAATCTAGAATGGATTTTTTTTATCGTATTCTATCATTAAACGAAAGAAAGATAATTTAGTCGACACGAAAAAAAGACTTACTCACACTTCTAAAGCTGCCGATTTGACAGGTGTATCTAATACAGCCGCTGCAAAAATTTCAATGCCGTTCTAGAAGATTTAAATTTAATTTCCAAAGACAATACAGCGCTGGTCATCGACAAAAATAAAATTCGGAGAGGAGTTAAGGTAAACAGACGACAACTTCAGCATGAGACCAAAAATTTAAGACCAAAGACAATAATTGAAGGGTTGTACTTCGATGAAAGAAAAGATCAAACGATGGTATTCGAAAACGCAAGGCGAATCGTGAAAATTGAAGAGCATATAGTTTTAATAAAAGAACAGGTAGTTTATATTTTGGGCACTTGGCTCTTAGCCAGTCTCGTACCATAGATATTGCCGAAGGAACTTACAAAGCCATAACATAGATTTAAGCAAATTAAGTGTTATAGGATGTGACGGAACAAATGTCAATACGGAAAGGTGGAGTCATTAGGATTATAGAAACACGAGCAAATAAACCATTACAGTGGAGTGTATGCCTGTTGCAGGCAAATGAACTTCCCTTACGACATTTGTTGCAAAAATTAGATGGTCACACAAAAGGTGCCTATTCATATTCTGGGCCTGTTGGATCCCTTCTTGCCAATTGCGAAAAAATTCCTGTTGTTAAATTTAAATCCATAGAAGCTGCCCTGCTTGTTTCAAACGAAAATGATCTAAGTACAGATCAACAGTATTTGTACAAATTATCTAAAGCAATTGGAGATGGACTATGTTCTCAAAGTTTGGCAGGGAGAAGTCCAGGGAAGATGGTACACTCACGTTGGTTAACGACAGCTAACCGCATTCTTAGAGTTTATGTAGCTACATCTGATCCTTGTGAAAGCTTAAAGATTTTAGCTGAGTTTGTAATAAAAGTATATTATCGTATCTGGTTTGAGATAAAAACACAGCCAATATTGTAATATGGAGCCAGGCATATATGGAAATTAGTGCAGATCTCGAGAGATTTTCAGAAGTATGTGTTATTGATTATCAATAAATTATTCAACACAATGCTTATTTTGCGCACCCGGAAAACATTCTAGAAGAATTTTAAAATGTAGGTAAGCTGGCATAAAAAATCGTATTTTCAAAGTACCGCAAATCAATTTCGATGCAGAAGATTACATAGATCTCATAGACTGGATGAATAATACTATAACTGAACTTCCTCTAACACAGCATTTGGCCGACAAGAAATTGTGGGATATGATGAAACAAGTTCCAAATTTTGGCAATTTTCCTTGCCATACTCAAGCGGTGGAGAGATGTGTTAAAATAATTACAGATGTGCCAATAAAAGTGTGTGGTGAAGAATCTAGAGATGGTTACATCCGACCTAAACTTGATGCCAGAAAGAATTTGCCGATATTTGAAAGTAAATGTCAATACTATGCTTCAAAAAGTGAGTAAGTAAAACTTACTATTATACATTTAATTCTGAGCAAAGGAGGGTGGGATGGGTAGAACTCACCGTGCAGCTACCTCCTCGAGGTGAGTTCTGGGTTGAATGAATATACGGAATAATGTTAAATATTTGCATATTTCAATGTAAAGAACCTTTCGTCCTGAATATTGATTCAAGCGAAGAGCTGCACTATTCAGAGCACATAAAAATTGTAAATATGAATTTTTTACCCCTCTTTTGTATATTTTGTCCTGGGGGCCGGTTAAATTTTTTTAGATCAAGATGACAAATTTTTTACGAGATAATAGCATCGATATTAATATTTTAGACACTAGCCCGCCCCAAAAATAAAGCAAAAAAATTTTTTAGGCCCCCGGGGGCCCGGTCAAAAATAATTTAATTCGGCCTATATTTGGTACATAGTATTAGGACGACCATATACAAATTTTTTTACTAGCCCGTTTAAAGTTTCCCAAAAAAGATTTTCTTGTCCTTTTTCGGCCCGGCCTAATATACAGGGTGCCTCAGAGTAAATTTTAGTATTTAAACTTACCTTACGCCGACCTTGTTCAAAATGCCATGGAAACGATACGTCAGACGTGTAGCCGACACGTGCGGATTTCAGTTACCATGGAACAGTGGACGAAGACGCAGCGTGCCTACATGGCTGAGGCGTATTTTAAAACCAAAGATTCCTATACAGTTGCTCAGCGACGTTTTGTGCGCGGTACAATATTAGACGCGTGGGTGATGCACCATCCGCAATGTTAGTGCATGCTTGGGTAAAGAAATTTAGAGAGGAAGGAGTTGTTACAAATGTGAAATATCCAGGCAAACCAAAAACTATTCCAACTCCTATCAATATTGCAAGGGTTCGACGTGCTGTGAATGGTAATTTTCGGCGTTCACTTCGCAAACATGCACAAGCGCTAAATCTGTCTGGTGCTAGTATCCAGCGTATTTTAAAGAAGGATTTAATTTTCACCCTTATAAAATTCAGTTAAGTTGTGTCTGAATTAAGCGAACCATTAGTCACATTTTTAAAATAGTTTGAAATAAAAAAAATCGATTTATCCATACAGGGTGATTGATTAGTGGGGTAAAGATCCGTTATAGTAATAGATAGCAATAAAAGTGAATAACAAAAAGTGTAGCCAACTTTGATTCCAGATTGATAATCAGTAATCGTAAATTGTCAGTTTTAGACAATTCAGTCATGGCTTACTTAAAATTTGGAAGGATTTAGACCCGTTATTAATAATTTGCTCTGAAAAATGAAAATATCTCGAAAACTAATAAATTTAGACATAGGGAATGTTATACAAAAATTAAATTACGGTAATACTACTTTTCGATAGTGATATAAAATACAGGTTGTCCCATTTAAAATTACTGAGAAAATAATGTACTTGCGTTTTGATTCACCCTGTATTCAATATCAATAAAATTAGTAATCAATCATTTATGAAAATTTTGACAATACATGAAAAAATATGGCATCAATAAACCATTGCCGTTGTACTTATTTTTATTTATACAGGGAGTTGAACTTGTTACGATTTTCATATAAAATTGGTTATAACTTTGTAAATACCCTGTATAACTTACCGGACCTTTATATTTTTGTAATGGAGAAGTTAAGATTTCGAATATAAAATAAAATACATAAAATACAAAATAAAATATTTCGAATATAAAATGCTGATACAGACAAAGAAAATTGGTATGGTGTCGCATTACCCTATTTGAACTTTTTTGCTGCTTTTGAAATGAGGTTTAAGGAAGTACGTACCGGTTCAACCAAGATGTCTTATAAAAAGGTAGGAGAAATGCTGAATTCTTTCCCTTTGTCGAAGTACGGAATAGATGGTGGTCTGCAGGTGTTAGCAGAGGGATGCACTTACAAGCCAGAACGTCGTTCCGCTATGGCACAGACATTGGGCCCTCTTACCTCATTACTCTTACACATCCGCGGAGATGGAATTTTTAGGGACAAGTGGACAAAGGCGTCGAAGAAGGCGTTGGCACACATTCCATATATAGACGAGATCTTAGAAGTAACTAAGGGCCGAAATGCACCAGAAGTAGCTCCCCTAATCAACGTTATAGGTAGAATCTTGACTATTATTACAGGTAGATCTTCACAACGTATGTTTTTCCCTTAAATATATTTACTACAATATACCTAAGTGAAGGTGTAGCTGTGCCTAATACTTTTTCGATCGTTGGCGTAGATGACTTCTTAAAAGCATTCAATGTTACTGGAAAAGGAGCCTTTTACAAATTTAAGGCAGCAGGCTGCTATCCATGGACCATAGAGGGCACATTTACACCTGAACAGACTGCACAAGTAGTGACCCAAGGGATCGTCGGTACTCATTTAGAGGACTTCGGAATCTTACGCACCATCACCAACGTCGGAACTTGGTTTAGAAGAGATGAACTCAAGGATAGCTTCAAGAAGAAAGAAACTGATCCTACTCTCGTAAGATTTAATTTACCAAATTTCGAATATTATTCTAAGTTGGCACAAGCAAGCATGACTGGCATGCTTTCTACATCTCAAGCTCAGACTTTCGCAGTGCCAGTATTTGCTGGAAAAAGAAAAGCAATTTACTCCAAGGAGTTTTTCGAACAGATGCGGAAGAAATCATCTAATGCACCTTTAGTCTCGAAAACAATCCCTCAACTGACGTTCGCATTAGAAACCATATTTGAGATGTTAGCTACTGAATTGGAGAGAAACGGAGGCAGTCTTGCTATGAGTGACGTGTTATGGAAGAAAACAGACTTTAAAAAACCAGGTAATGAGGGCACTGACATGGACAAAGAGTTCATTCCTCAGGGTAATGGTGAATTTTATTTGGGTAAAAAAGTAAACATAGTCTAGTTTTAATGTTTAGTTGATTGTACTTTATTATTGTAATTAGGATCTCTTATTATAAGTTTAGACAAAAAAAAGTATTTTGTATTTTGACAACGAAACCCGATTTGGGCTTCGAAACGTTAATGAAATCTTTTTTTGGTAAAATTGTGGCTTATTTCCCATTATATAATTGATTATAAAAATTACACAAATAAATAGTTTCAGAACGACATTAAAATACATTCCATTAAAAAAAACATAAGTTTGGTCGGCCACTATGTTATCGAACACCCTGTAACATTCCAACTAATTTTGTAATGTGAAGTTCAAAGTTGGCTACAATTTTTGTTATTAACTTTTATTGCTATCTATTACTATAACGCATCTACGAGGTTTACCACACTAATCAATCACCATGTATAATAGGAGTTAAATATTGCATTCCTAGCTAGTTCAGAGCTATTCTGAAAATTTCAGCTGCCCACGTAGTCTAGAACTATTTGTAAAACGGATTACAAAATTTGCGGAGACAGTGACACAGACCAAGCCAAGTATATAAAAACGTTTTAAAAATATTAAATTTGGTGTCAGTGCAATTTCATTTGGTGTATTTCATTAAAAGACGCAAGTCTGCGAAGGGCCAGCCAGGTCTAAAAATCAACAGTTGTTCTACGGCTGCCAGCGCACCCCAAGACAATAATACAAAAATCCTATTTTTACGAAATAAAAATATATAAAGAGTTCTATACACGATAATCTTTAGGTCAGTTGCGGGATCGGAAGATAAAGTCCGATTTGAATAATTGTTTTTTTGTTTTTCTTGTAATTACCAATCGCAACTTTTCCGCACTATAGCGACACGGAATTATCAACTTCGATTCCCTACAGCAACACAGCGATATACAGACATCTGACCAATCCAGTCATCACTCAGGCCAAGGTGCATCTAGGTCTGGAAATGAGAGTGGACTATAGAAGTTCTTTGGACACCCCATTATCGACACGGACGAGAGCGTAAAGACGTGGGCCAGAAAGGGGATGTGCATGAAGGAAGGAGTGATAGAGAGAGGAGAAGAACTAGCTGACATGTTCACACTGGTTTTCTGCCGAATTTACTTTAAAGAGAAGCGATCCTGGCCCCCGTTAACTTACACCAGATAAACCGGTACGAGAATAATTCTCAACTATGAAAAGGAGACCTGGGACGAGGACAAGCGCTTCCCGTGGTTATCGAGGGAGTTTAAAGGAATCACGTTTGGTAAAAACTTCAACTTTGATATGCATGTGTACGTCACTGACCGGCTCCATGATAAATCCATCATCCCCTGTAGATCTCAATGGGTACACGAATACGATAAACAAGTTCACAGAACCCTTTACGGAAGATTTTCTTTTGGTCCTCCACCCACCAGCAAGAGCGCCATAATCGCCTTCCTAGAAACAGAGGAAGTGAACGTCGAGGAAATCATACACGTCATCGATTCCGGAGTGATCCCACTAGAATGGAGGGTCATAGTCGCAGTGGCTAAAGAGAGAGAGCAAAAACAGACAAATGCCAGGTTTTACGCCAAGATGACACCCGAAATGCGACTATATCAAACGGCCACGGAGAGCAACATCGCTGAGCAAATCATGCCTTACATCCCTCAGCAGACGATGACCATGGGAGAGGAGCAGTTAATTCGCACCATCACCCGAATGACTAGTCCTAAGGCAGACGAAACAAGTCCAGATTATAGGTACATTGTGGTTGACTTCTCCTCGTGGTGCACAAATTTTAGACTGGAGCTGGCCACCCTGACCTGCAAACGTTTTGACAACCTCTTCGGACTAACCTGCGTCTACTCAAGCACCCACATATTTCACATGTGTAGCATCCTGCTGTTCCAAGACAGGTTCTGTCCCCCTGAACAGGATAGAGTCACCGGACTGCCCTTGGAGGGGACGCGCTGCATCCTGGGTCCGGAGGCCTGGCAAGAACACTAATATCGAAGTTTTTAACGAAAAAGAGGATACTACCGAAATCACTGGAGGTAGATCCTCAAGAAAATTGAATCCACATAAGAGAAATAACAAAAACTCCCTTAGCATTTACTATCAAAATGTACGTGGAATACGCACGAAACTAAGAGAATTCTCTTCATCAATAATATCAGATGAACTTGATGTTATACTCCTAACAGAAACATCTTTACATTCTGAAATCCATGATAAGGAACTAAACATTGACGATTACGTTATTTATCGATGTGATCGTTCAAAAGAAACAAGCAATGCTCAAAGATTGGGTGGATCACTAATTGCAGTTAAGAAAACACTAGAATCTTCAGTTGTAAAATCTACTATATCAAATATAGAAAATGTTTTTGTACAAATCATATGTGCTACTAAGAAAATTCTTTTTGGGTGTGTCTACATTCCTCCTGATGCGTCGTTGGAAATTTATGAAGATTATGCAAGATCAGTGGAAGAAATATTGGCAAGACAGAATTTCTCGTCAGTATTTTTATCTGGTGACTTTAATCTATCAAAGATAAGATGGGAAAGTGATGAATTTGGTTCTAGAGCTATTGGTATGTTAACGGATAAAGTTGAATGCATATCTGATCTTTTTGCTTACTTAAATTTTTTTCAAGTAAATACTATGCCTAATTATCTCGGTAACTACCTTGATTTGATTTTCACAAATGTTGAAAATATAAAAACACGAGCCAAGACCGTACCAATTGTTAAATGTGACAGACATCATCCAGCCTTAATTTTTGATCTAAATCTTGATAAGATATCTTTACTAAAATTTGACTATGTTTATACTGATTTTAGAAATGCTAATTATATCCAAGTGAATGAATTTTTAGGTTCTTTTAATTGGGATGATATTTTTAAGAGTAATAATATTAATCAAGCTATACGCATGTTATATGAAATATTACATTATGCTATAGACGTTTTTATACCAAAACCTAGATGTAAAAACCGCAAATTTCCAAAATGGTACTCACCCGAATTGATAGAACTTATTTTTTCTAAAAAACAAGCTCACAAAAAATATAAGTTAACAAAATCACCTGAAGATTATAAAATTTTTTCAAATCTTATAAAAGAATGTAAAACTCAATCAGTAAATAGCTATAATGTATATGTTAGGGATCTAGAAGGGATTGTGTCAAATAAAAAGGAATTTTGGAAATTTGTAAATAGTAAACGGAATCATTATGAATTACCTAGTACTATGAATTATGGCGATATTTCAACGGAAGATCCTCAACAAATTTGTAACTATTTTGGAAGTTTTTTTGCCTCTGCATATACAATTTCGAATTCTAGTTTAGATACAGCAAAATCGTTTCTATATAATAATTATGTCGATATTAATAGCTGTGATATTAGTGAAGTAGATGTATATAATAGTATAGAAAAAATAAACCTTAATCTAAAATGCGGCCCTGATAATACTTCACCCATTTTTGTTTATAATTGTAGATTCATCCTTTCTCAGGTTTTATGTAAAGTTTTTAATTTGTCGTTGTCTCAAGGTGTTTTTCCTGATAAATGGAAAGGTAGTTATGTTACCCCGATACACAAAAATAACGATAAGAAATCTATTGAGAACTACAGAGCAGTTTCAAAAATCTCTATTTTTGCTAAAATCTTTGAAATGTTAATAACTGAAAAAATATATCCAAAAATAAAATCCATACTAATAAATGAACAACATGGTTTTATGTCAGGTAGAACTACAAACCTACTTGTCTTGGAGGAATTCATTTTAGAGGCCTTGGAGAGCCGGTGGCAGGTTGATGTGATCTACACCGATTTCTCCAAGGCATTTGACAGAGGGAATAAGGATATATTAGTTAAAAAATTATCTGCATTAGGAATTCATGGATCATTATTATCATGGCTTGAAAGTTACTTAACAAATAGAAGACAATTTGTCAAAATTCATGATTGCTTATCATCAGAAATTAAAGTCTTATCAGGAGTTCCTCAAGGAAGTCATCTCTCTCCAATGCTTTTTAATTGTTTTGTCAATGATGTTTTAAACTGTTTTTCCGATTGTAAAATATTACTGTAGGCTGATGATTTAAAGATATTTAGGGTAGTTAAAGATGTAAATGACTGTCTTCTAATACAAGAGAATCTTGATAATTTTTTCAGGTGGTGTTGTGACAATAAACTGAATTTAAATATTGATAAATGTAAAATAATGAGATATCACAGAATCTTACAACCTACACTCTTTAACTATTCTATTGACAACAAAAACTTAGAAATTTTAACATCCATTAAAGATTTAGGCATTATTTTTGACTCATCTTTGAGTTTTACTAAGCACTTTGAGTTTGTTGTTAATAGAGCTTTGAAGATGCTTGATTTTGTAAAACGTAGTCTTTCTGATTTTAATAATATAAATTGTCTTAAATCTGTCTATTGTGCATTAGTTAGATCAATATTAAAATATTCAAGCTGCATATGGACACCCTATTACGGATGCCACATCGATAATATAAAGTCCAAAAAAAATTTCTAAGATTCATTGCATATAAACTAAATATACCATCTGAAAACATCAATTATAGTGAAATTCTCAACTTATTAGATTTATCATCACTGGAAAATAGAAGATCATTTCTTGATTTAGTTTTCTTATATAAGATTGCTAATGGATTGGATATATATATATATATATATATCGAGAAAAGGAGTACGACCGTTAATCCAATATAAATTAAGGATCACTCGAAGAGTGGTGGGTTTTTCGGTCAATAGGTGGAGAAATAAGACAAAGAAGGTGGCTACTTCATCTATTTATTCGAAGACGTTTCGCTCTCTAATCAAAGAGCATCATCGGTTCATCTAAAAAGAATAATATGAAAATTAAACATCCAAAGAGAAGTTAATACAACAGTGTTACCTCAAAAAGACATGTAGCAGTCAAAGGTATAAAATTGTAAAAAAAGCTTGAAACAATGAACCATTGAATCATTAGGTTGTAGAAACAATCAATAAAAAGTACAGTTTACAGTTTAACAAAGACTTTGAACAGCAAAAGCAGCATGTGGTTATCATACATGTGATTAAAAAAATATGTAAAAAACTTGTATTCGCCGAGAAACTAAGTAAGATCACAAGATCAACCTTCCAACAAAAGCATATTAATTTAGTTTGATTTTGACTTTAGGTAACATTATTAAAATGATTATAAAAGTTAATAGTAGCAAAATTTATAAAAAAGGTATTAAAAGTTACCACAAAAGCTTCTACACTATTCAAATCCACTCGGCAAAATGGGCATTTCTAAAGACAACGAACCATCCCGTAAAAGACAGTGACCTTGAAGTCAAAACTGACACAACAAGGCGAAATACCAACCGCTAATGCATTTGAGCGGTAAATTTGAAGATGTAATATAATATGGTAAGAAAAACTTGTTGTTTGTACGAAACATTATAAAGAAAGCAACAAATGGTTAGTAAACACCATTTAACTTTCAAGGAATGGTTCGAGGAAAAAACAAACTAGTGAGGACGATCTTTCCATATCACCATACAAGTGACTTGGTTTTAGCTGGCTAGCCAGCCAAAAACAAGTATAAATTTAATTTAACTTCCACAGTCCAAGGTTCATAATATTATAGAACTGAGTAAGTAATGAGAATTAATGAATCCAATTAATTTAAAATTTCATTAAACTATTTTATCAAAAATTTTATTTCCAGCAATAAATATTTAGTTAATAATAGTTATGGTTAAAGTAAAAAATTTTAAATTGAATTTATTTAAAAGTGAAAATTTATACAGAAACACACCATAGGAGACAATATTACAGTAAACTGACAATGACTAATTCTGCAATATTAATGCATGATAAATTTGGCTCAGGTTACTAATGTCCATTCTTTTATTCAGAGCATTGGGGTGCTTCAGTATCGAACACATTTCCAAGAATTGCCTTTTCATGAGATTACGTTCGTTGCCAAGAATCCTAACTTCATTGAAGTCTACCTTGTGTTTTGTGGTAATAGCATGCTGAGAAAGAGCACACGTATGCTTGGATAAGTTAATATCACTGCGGTGTGTTGTAAGACGCCCCCTTAGTGATCTCCCTGTCTGACCGATATAACAAGAGTCACACTCAGCACAAGGTATGTGATAGATGACGTTAACTTGTTCCAGAAGGGACAAGGGTGTTTTAGTTTTAGAAAACAAATTTTTGACCGACTTGGCATTCTTAACAGCAATTTTGACAGGTATGTTATTGTGTTTATACAGTTTAATAAGTTTTTCAGTAACATGAGGAAAATATGGTAAAGAGGAGTAATGGGTAGTTGGAGTCCCAAGTACAGTAGTAGGCAGAACAGTGTCATTGACAGTGTTATTTGATATTGATCTGAGTTGGTCACCATTGGGTATGTCATTTAAAGAAGAACCATAACTCTGTGAATAAAGGTATTTATTAAGGAGGGAAGATGGGTAGGAATTCTCAATCAATATGTTTCTGAGCAATATGTTTCACTCTTCGAGTGATCCTTAATTTATATATATATATATATATATATATATATATTTGTTTATTTATTATTACTTATTTATTATATATTACTTATTTATTTTTATATTTGTACTCGATTATCCAACATCATTTTATTTATATATATATATATATATATATATATATATATATATATATATATATATATATATATATATATATATATATATATATATATATATATATATATATATATATATATATATATATATATATATATATATATCAAGCAGTGATTCTTGAGGATGCAGTCTATTTTGGCCCACAAGACAAAGAAAACTCTTTGTCTTGTGGGCCAAAATAGACTGCATCCTCAAGAATCACTGCTTGATATTTGAATATACAGTCAAGAATACCATAATCTTATATATATATATATATATATATATATATATATATATATATATATATATACATACAGTATGTCCCTGTAAGTTGTATCCATATGGAAAACTTTTTTATTATTAATTTTACGAAAAAAAGTTATTCTTTATAAAAAGCTCTGCATGGTCCAAAACCTAAGATTTAACCATCAAATATCAATTTTTTTGAATATTATACGAGGTATGTCAAAAAGTTTGAATTTCACTCAAGAGTAAAGTAGCTTTATTTTTCACAATATTGAAAATTGCTATTAAGAAAAGTTGTTTGGAATTTAAAACTGTATTCTAGTATGCAATTACATCCTTCTAGTTGAAAATTTTTTTTTTTAAATATTATGGATAACTAACATTATTTTCACTTATTTTAATTCAGATAACTCTTTTATTATTAATTACGAAAAAAAGTGATTCTTAATAAAAAGTTCTGCATGGTCTAAAATCTAAAATACAACCATCTTTTGTCAAATTTTATCAATTTTATACGAGGTATGTCAAAAAATATGAATTTCGCTCAAGAGTAAAATACGTTTATTTTTCACAATATCGAAAATTGTTATTATGAAAAGTGATTTAGAATTAAAAATTGTGTTTCAGCATGTAATTACATCCTTCTAATTGAAATATTCTGAACTATAAAGGTACTTTACTTTTGCTCTAAATTTATCTTTTTTTGACATACCTCGTATAAAATTGATAAAATTTGATATAAGATGGTTGTATTTTAAGTTTTAGACTATCCAGAACTTTTTATTAAGAATCACTTTTTTTCGTAAAATTAATAATAAAAGAGTTATCAGAATTGAAATAACTGAAAAAATAATGATAGTTATCCATAATTTCTCAAAATAAAAATTTTTCAATAAGAAGGATGTAATTGCATATTAGAATATAGTTTTTAATTCCAAACAACTTTTCATAATAGCAATTTCCAATATTACGAAAAATAAAGCTACTTTACTCTTGAGTGAAATTCAAACTTTTTGACATACCTCGTATAATATTCAAAAAATTTGATATTTGATGATTAAATCTTAGGTTTTGGACCATGCAGAGCTTTTTCTAAAGAATAACTTTTTTTCGTAAAATTAATAATAAAAAAGTTTTCCATATGGATACAACTTACAGAGACATACTGTATATATATATATATATATATATATATATATATATATATATATATATATATATATATATATATATATATATATATATATATATATATATATATATATATATATATATATATATCAGTCTTTATATAGTGATATTGTACCTTCAAACATTGAAAGATCTGGAGTCCCGATTCCAAGGTTTGACTAGTCTGAAAGTGCCAACTTGGTTTATCAATCCTTTCTGCGTGAAAGTTTCAAAGGCATGTCCTTCTCTTCAATGAAGCTTAATCGATTTGAAACGTGATGCTGAAATTGAAAATCTATTTCGGAGTGTGGGTATGAAAGATTTTGGCCTCGGATAAAAGAAGTGTATCCAACATTTTGGAATGCAATCAAATTACTATTATTAGCATTACCCATAACGTATATAGTGCAGAAAGGTTTTAGTTCGGTATGTATATTGAAAAACAAACAAAGAAATAGGCTCGCCATAATAGAAAGGGGCCTTTGAGGTTGCTATTACACAACATTGAGCCAGACATAAATAAATTATTTGAGGGACATCGGGCTTAAGGCAGTCATTAACAATTATTTTACATAAATACCATTTAATGCCATGATAACCATTTATCATTTTAGGAAATGTAAAAATTCTTAAATATGGATGCTTACCTTTTATACTGATTAATTGTTTGTTTCAATTTAATTGGGAAGGGGAGAGGCGATTGTACTATCCACAACTGGTGAAACGACAGGTTTGGGAAAGACCATGCACCCGTACTTAAAGGCTACATTAAAGAACGCCGCGAAAGATTAGTCGCTCGTCTGCCATATGTTTCTCAAACTGAAAAACTAACCGAGTTGCAAACTTTTTAACTCATCGCTTTTACTGCTTGCAATATCAAAGAATACAGAATAGTCAGAGACAATTTTGAATAAAATATTGTTAAATTTATTGCTCGCCGATACCAATTGAAGCAACAGGAAATCAAGACAAATAAATTTTTATTTGATGCAAGTTTTACTGCTGAATCGCTTGAAGAGCAGTATCAAATCGAACAAGAAAAAGCGAGAACTGAAAATCAAATTACTGATAACGAAAAAAGTGAAGAAGAGATTGAAAACATCGAAAAATATTATCCATTTAAGTCCTCAAAACAACCAAAACCTTCAATCAACTCACGAATTCCTTGTATCATTTCTCGACCATCCATTGCTCTAGTTGAAAATCTCAACGAGATATGCCGATCTCTTAATGAAAAGCAAAATGAGATTTTTTACATCATTCTCCGACTGAGAAACAACCAAACTCCATTTTTTGAATGTTATTGTACCAGCTGGTACAGGAAAGTCTCGTTTGATTAAAGCTCTTCACTTAGGAGTCACAAAATGTTTGACTTATTCTCAGAAAATGTCGAAAACAAATACGTTCTATGGCACGAACTAGACTAGCAGCGTATAATGTCAAAGGATACACTATTCGTAACGCTCTCTGTATTTACAACAGACGCCAACGCAAGAATAACTATGATTTGTACGATATTGATCCTCTTGAAGACAGAAAGCTCACAGAATTGAAAACTGAATTTGCTAACCTTAAACTCATAATAATTTATGAAATTTCGATGGTATCAAATACACTTTTCCGTCATTCTAAGCAAATTGTGGATAAGCAATAATACTTTGGTGGAATACCAATAGTTGTTTTGGGTGATTTTTTTCAACTACCTCCTGTTTTTGGACACCCCGTCTATAAATCAGTTGACGGACGTGGAATATCTTTTCTTTGGCACCAGTTTGATGCTAAAGAACTCAATCAAATTATGAGACAATTAGATACTGAATTTACAACCGCACTTAACCGACTTGGTCGTGGAGAACTCAGACTCTCGTAAACTGCTTCAATCATTATATACGTTCACTCTGATTTTGATCTCGCTATACATTTGTTTCACAGAAACGCAGGTCGGACTCTCATATATGATACGAAAAAATCTAGATACGAGTGATGGTTTAGTCAATGGATCCTATGGCCGACTGGAAGAAATTCTTTACGATAAAGAAAGAAATCCAATATTTGTTCTTATGTCCTTCGAAAATAAAGACTAGACAAAAGAATAGAACCGCCGCGAAAACGACAATCAAAATTCGAGCTAATGATTGGGTTCCTATTGGAAAATACACAGACGACTTTATCCATGACAATTACAATGTCATGATACGGCGCATCCAATTTCCAATAGTTCTGATGGCTGCATGCACCAAAGTACAGCGACAAATTCTCCCTAAAGTCATTCACAACGAAATGAAAACAAAACTATCACGAGATCTCATGTACTTAACGATGACTAGAGTGAAGTCGAAGTTCGACTAGAGATTTAAAATTTCCGGAAAAAAACCTATTTTTTCCGGAAAAAAACAGGAAAAAATGGAAAAATTCGGAAAAATTGAAATTTGTTATATACACGATAAAAGTGTTTTAGTTACTGAATTTATCATTAGGGGGAAAGGAACAAAATGCAAAATTTTGATGCCTGTCAAAATTTTCAATGTATTTTAAATGTAATAATTTTTTTCGAATCCTGAGAAAACTAATAAGTATTTTTGAAAAATTTTAACATAGAATGAAAGACTACTTTATTACCGAGGGCCGAAAGTCCCTTAGAATGAATAAAAAGATTCTTTTGAATGAGATATTTGAAATTAAAAAGCACACTACATTTTTTCTTAGTTTTTCACCCCTGTAATTTATTAAAATAAACATTATAGAAGTGTTCAGGGACTTTCGGCCCTCGGTAAGAACGTAATTTTTTATTCTGCGTTTAAATTTCTCAAAAACACGTATTAATTTTCTCAGGATTCGAAAAAAAATGAATCCCCATTTGAATAGCATTGCAGCCGAAAATACGTACCATCCCCTTAATATGAATCAAACAGAAGTACTTGCAAGGTACGGCTCTGTAGGATTAGTTCTCGGTAAATAAAATACCCCTCGATTTTCGGTGATTCCGGGAAAACTATGGTTAATTTCGGAGATTCTTCAAGAATGGCACGTTTTTTCAAATTTTAAAGCACGCATTTGAGTAGTTTAGCCTTATCCGCAGTCAATGCGTGAACAAAGTGAAACTTTGCTGTAAAATAGTTGAGTCTTTGTTTTGAAAATTGTTAGGTTTTGACCAAAGTGTTTGTTCTGGTTTCTGGTAAGTAAATGTTTTATAAATTTGGCATAGTTTTTAGTGTTTTGAAGGTGTGATTTCAGTTTCCATGCATATTTTTATTACTATTGCTAATTTTGAAGATTTAAATTATCTGTATAACATACTGTATACTCATTCTGTATAATATACTGTATACTCATTCAATTACAATGAGAATTTGATCAGTTGTTGAAGTGCAGCAAATAACTAAATGCTTTTTAATTTATCAAAATCATCAAAAATTTCAAATTTTTATAGATTTTGATTGACCTTGAGGGATCGGAAAATATTTGTTAAATGCGTAAAAGTATTTTTTTATTACTCATCCATGCAAACTAAATAAATATTACTATAGCGATCAATAAAATGTACACGAAGGATGAATAAAATTTTTTGAAAAAAGGTAAAATTTCATTTTTTTCATAATCTTTAGGTCAGTTGCGGGATCGGAAGATAAAGTCCGATTTGAATAATTGTTTTTTGTTTTTCTTGTAATTACCAATCGCAACTTTTCCGCACTAGAGCGACACGGAATTATCAACTTGACTTTCTTCGCACCACCCTAGTGCGCGTACGGCAATCTTCACACGCTAAACATTAAGACGGACGAGGTGATGATCATAACCCACGCACATCTTGCTGGCATTAGGGACATGGTAAATTCATGGTTAGATGTACTGCTGTATGGGGCCATCAACCGCAACAAATATAAGGGATTTGACCTGCTGCGTCACTGTCTCGACATAATAGAGATGATAAAGACCTTCTCCATTACTCATCTCCAGCACATGCCGGCCCTCCTGAAATATTGGCCCTCTTTAGCAATAGCGTCCATACTGCGTGATATGGAGAACCGCCCTATGTTTTTCGATAGCCTTGCTGCGGAGTCGATTCCCTACAGCAACACAGCGATATACAGACATCTGACCAATCCATTCATCACTCAGGCCGAGGTGCATCTGCGTCTGGAAATGAGAGTGGACTATGGAAGTGCTTTGGACACCCCATTATCGACACGGACGAGAGCGTAAAGACGTGGGCCAGAAAGGGGATGTGCATGAAGGAAGGAGTGATAGAGAGAGGAGAAGAACTAGCTGACATGTTCACACTGGTTTTCTGCCGAAATTACTTTAAAGAGAAGCGATCCTGGCCCCCGTTAACTTACACCAGATAAACCGGTACGAGAATAATTCTCAACTGTGAAAAGGGGACCTGGGACGAGGACAAGCGCTTCCCGTGGTTATCGAGGGAGTTTAAAGGAATCACGTTTGGTAAAAACTTCAACTTTGATATGCGTGTGTACGTCACTGACCTGCTCCATGATAAATCCATCATCCCCTGTAGATCTCAATGGGTACACGAATACGATAAACAAGTTCACAGAACCCTTTACGGAAGATTTTCTTTTGGTCCTCCACCCATCAGCAAGAGCGCCATAATCGCCTTCCTAGAAACAGAGGAAGTGAACGTAGAGGAAATCATAAGCGTCATCGATTCCGGAGTGATTCCACTAGAATGGAGGGTCATAGTCGCAGTGGCTAAAGAGAGAGAGCAAAAACAGGCAAATGCCAGGTTTTACGCCAAGATGACACCCGAAATGCCACTATATCAAACGGCCACGGAGAGTAACATCGCTGAGCAAATCATGCCTTACATCCCTCAGCAGACGATGACCATGGGAGAGGAGCAGTTAATTCGCACCATCACCCGAATGACTAGTCCTAAGGCAGACGAAACAAGTCCAGATTATAGGTACATTGTGGTTGACTTCTCCTCGTGGTGCACAAATTTTAGACTGGAGCTGGCCACCCCCACCTTCAAACGTTTTGACAACCTCTTCGGACTAACCTGCGTCTACTCAAGCACCCACATATTTCAGATGTGTAGCATCCTGCTGTTCCAAGACAGCTTCTGTCCCCCTGAACAGGATCGAGTCACCGGACTGCCCTTGGAGGGGACGCGCTGCATCCTGCCCATCAAAGGAGACGAGACATGGAGGTCACAAGGGCTTTTCGAGAACTCGAGGGAGTATTATTATCAAGGATTCTGTGTCAGATCCGCGTTGAAGAGGGTGAGCAGACTAGCCAGTGAGGCCAACCAGACCCTTCCGACCCTCAACGGTGACTTGACCAGCCTCTACTCCACTGGCACAGCGACAGCAGCGAAAGACACCCATCCCTTGCCCGCTTATTGGTGTACCTCTGTAGAGGCAGCTTATTTAATCCGACGCAAGGTTCCATGGACTATATATTTTTGAAGTCTGACCAAATTCCCTAACTCGAAATCTTCGTATGGTAATTCTGAGGACCTTCAAACATATTGTCTCCACCTTCAAACATTGAAAGATCTGGAGTCCCAATTTCAAGGTTTGACTAGTCTGAAAGTGCCAACTTGGTTTATCAATCCTTTCTGCGTGAAAGTTTCAAAGGCATGTCCTTCTCTTCAATGAAGCTTAATTGATTTGAAACGTGATGAAACGTATGAAAGATTTTGGCCTCAGATAAAAGAAGTGTATCCAACATTTTGGAATGCAATCAAATTACTATTATTAGCATTACCCATAACGTATATAGTGGAGAAAGGTTTTAGTTCGGTATGTATATTGAAAAACAAACAAAGAAATAGGCTCGCCATAATAGAAAGGGGCCTTTGAGGTTGCTATTAAACAACATTGAGCCAATGTAGCGGCATCTATTAACCAGCATTTAAAGCTGGGGAAATATCCGGAAGGCTTTAAATTATAGAAAAACGGTACTACTAAACATAATAGGATACACTCTAAGTGAAAAATGATTCGGTTTTTTTTGGTCTCCTGTAAAATCATCATCTTAAACTTACGAGGTCCTGCTTTTCTGCCGTCGATGTCTCACACTCGAAATTATATTAATATTTCCTTATTGTAGATTTTGATGTGAATTCTACTTCAGGGCAGCACATATTTGCTAGTGGTGCTAATCAAGACAGAAACATATAACACAGAACATGTACTCATTCTGTTGACCTGGGCAAAGGTGAGTAGCTGATATTGAATGTTAGCCTACTGTTATTTATTTTTCCTTTACTTCTTGTGTATAATTGAAGCGTTTATTCAAACAATTATATTGTTTATTAAAACTACTATTAAACAGAAACAGAAACTACTGTTCTCATAGAATGGTAGTTTCATTATCCATCTCACACATTCAGTTTTGTAAAAATCTCATATGTCCGGCGTAAACTAACAGTAACTACTTAAATTGAAATAAACTTTTTTTTATATATTTTATTATTTTTTTAATCCATTTTTATTAACGAATTTTTATGGAACAGTGAGACAACACAGCAGATTAGACGCGCCTCACTGTTCCGATATAGTTGTATAAGCCAGGTCATTTGCAAAATAATTTCTTACAGAAAGAAAATGCCAAGAAAAATAAAATAAATAGGAAAATAGGAAGATTCTCTGAAGATCCGATGAGACAAGCTATTGAATTAATACAAGGTGGCACCTCTATACAACAAGCAGCACGAATGAAAGGACTATCTTTCCCAACAGTCCACGCGTAAGTAAAAAAACTCAACAAGACGAGAACCTCCGTTTACGTCCTAATTACAAAGTAAAACAAATTTTTACTATCGAACAGGAGAACGATTTCTGCGAATATACGTGTACACTTTAGTATTTTCTTTTGTTCTCGGTATTTTAAACATAAGGCAATTTTTTTCCTAAGTTATTGATTATAATGTTGTTCTGAAGCTATTTTCTTGTGGCATTTTTACAATTTTAACTATTTAGAATGGTGGAATTAATAAATAATAAATAACCAATTGTGTCGCAAATTCCTCGGTGGAATGCAGTAGGATGTGGATACCCATATTGAAAGAGGAAGTCAATAGAAAGAAAATACCACAATTAGTAAGTCAATAGTCGAGTTAGTACATATTTTATATTTTAGTATTACTTATATATCCATGTATTATTGATATTATTTATAATTTAAACAAAATTATAGTAAAGTCAGAATTTGGTATTAATTTTGAGAGTAAATTAAATGTAAGACCAAATACTTACGATGTCGGGATAGTATCACGAGGTTTTTCCTGGTTTCCCTCGTGATTTACTATGAGATCTCTAACGCGAGAATTTTAATGTCACCGTTTCATGTGGTTGTCTTTTTAAAGACAGATCACATGCTATGAATTTTTTTTGTGACGGATATTCTTGAGTTGGGGTTGATTTCATGTAATCGAATGAACTATCTTTCAGTAAAGTCGTCCCAGGAACGCAACTCATAAATATTGGCAATATCATTTTAAAGTCTTCTACTTTAAAATATATGATATGTATCTGAATTGCCGATATAAATGAGTCAAATTAAATAAATTATTAGAAGATTTTTTTTACTAAGCAACAATATTTTTGTTTATGTTAATAGTATTTTGTATTTTGACAACGGCATCCGATTTGGGCGTCGAAACGTTAATAAAAATAATTTTTTAATAATATTGTGGCTTATTTCCCATTCTAAATAGTTAAAATTATTGATTATACATATTGTACCGAACAATTCGTACAAGTAATGTCTGCCTAACTTAAGATGACCATTGTTTTACCCAATTTGTATTATAGAATCATTTGGTATTTTGCATTAAGTATACAGCAGGGGTGGCCAAACTGCGGCTCGCGAGCCACATGCGGCTCTTTGAAGAATTGCTTGTGGCTCTCGATAAATGTACCCGAGATCCTTTTCAATTTTGTGTTATTATTTAAAAAAATTATTATCGTTCCATATGTGTTTCAGAATGTCTTTTAAATTACTGACAACAAATATGAGAGACCAAGACTTAAAAAATTTGTTACAATATTAAATTAGAAAAACTTAATTAGTAAATAGAAAAGCAAGAAGGAATATTGACCGAAGCACAACATTTATTTCAAAATTTAAAATCTTTTAAATCGTCTCTTAATTTTTTTCTGAATTCATTTGAAATATACATAGTCCATAAGGTGATTTTTTTATGTATTACCAATATATGACCCAAACAACATCTGGTGAATTAAAATTAATAGAGACGCAAGAAGATCAAGCTCGAAAATAAAACTATAAGTCGACACCGATTACCGAATTTTGGAAATTTGTACCAAAATCGAAGTACATACTCTAAATTAAAAAAGGATGCTTGTCGAATTATTTCCATATTAGAAACAACGTACTTGTATGGGCCATTTAATTCCATTTTAAAATTCGTGAAATCCTAACACGTATCAGTATTAACTAATCAGCATCTGAAAGAGTTACTGAGAAGTGCTACCACAAATTATTCACCAAATTTTAAAGAATTACCAAAAGAAGGAAAGCAAATGTTTTCCTTTCCTTTCCCAAATAGGGAAAGGAACGAAAACATTAGAAACATGCTAAGACAGGGACCAACAGAGAAAAAAAAATGAAAAAAGAAACCTGAATTGGTTTGTAAATATAACTGGAATGAACGAGAACAGACTAGTAAAGAAGGTGACAGATGCCAAGAGGCAGGGGAAAAGAAGAAGGAGCAGACCTAGAAAGGAGTGGATGGAACAAATCCAGGAAATCGGAACCAAGAGACGGAAAAAGCGCAACAGGTGAAGGAAATGGGAAGAAGGCCGGAAGACGTGGAAGAAATGGGTAAAAGATGGATAGGTGACAGCAAAGTTCGACTCCCTTATTGGGCGTAAGGACAACGAGAAGAAGAATAAGGAACAGAAAAATGTAATTAAGTTTTAATATTTCATAATTTTATTTCTGTTTTCAACAAGTAAAAGTTCTGTTAAAAAACATTGTACATACCTTCTTTACATACTTTTTGAATACGTTTTTAATTGCGGCTCGCGAAAAATTTTAACTTATGAAAAGTGGTTCTGGTTATCAAGGAGCTTGGCCACCCCTGGTATACAGGATAGGATACTTTTAACTATTTTTTAACTCCAACACTGCGATATCTAATACTATCATTATTTTAACATCACTATAAATTCTAAATCTTTTGGCTGAAGTAACATTATACACAACTAAAGTTTTCCATGGTGCATTGACATTATTCAAGAAGTGCCTTTTAATTCAGTTGCCACCTTAAGTCCGTCAATAGAGGTTCATCCTCTGGACATGGGACAGAATTATACACACAACGCAAAAGTCTAAGGATATTTTAATAATTTGACAATACCAATGACAGAAATTTCATGACCATATAAATTTGCTTGTACTATAATTGTTGATACAGACACTCACTTCTTATCAAAAAAAATTTGTAAAACTGATAGCAATACGTGTTTTAGAATGTTTTTTTATGGGACAAAAAAATCGACATTTTTATGTTTTGTTTATTTTTAATTTTAGTCACTTTATACCATTCTTGCTTAATAGGTAAGAAGATATTGTCTTTTTACCATGCAACGACAACATTTAACGTTGGACGAGATAAATAGAGCCGTGGTATGCGACAAACTCAAGTTGTTGACCAGCTGGGTATCTCACAAAGCATCGTAAGTCATTTGTGGCGTCGCGTCGGTTTAGAGACACTGGGAGTCCAGCCGAGCAACATCCAGGACGTGGTCGCTCTACAACCGTCGCTCAAGACCAATATTTAATTTTAAATGCCAGAAAGCAGCCAACAATCCCAGTACCCGAGCTGGTTAATGAATAACAGCTTGCACATATTGTAAGAATTAGCCGCAGTACTGTGGGGAATCGTCTCCATGAAGCCTATCTTCGTAGTCGGCGACCACTGAGGTGTCCACCTCTATCTAGAGGCAATCGCGCTGCAAGATTAACCTGGTATCAAGAGTTTCAGAACTGGACTGACAATGACTGGGACACAGTTTTGTTTAGTGACGAGTCTAGATATGGATTTCATCCAGATTCTCGTCAGACAAGAGTTTGGAGACGATCCGGAAATGGAGAACGATTACGACATCTTCAAGAAGTGTATGCATACAGAGGCGGTACATTAATGGTATGGGGAAGAATCATGATTGACGGAAGAACTGACCTCATTTTCCCACATGGCTTTCTCAGAAGTCACCAATATTTGGACACTATTCTTGAACCTGTTGTGCGCCCGTTTGCTGCTGCTGTTGGAGAAAATTTTTACTTTATGCATGATAACGCTCGACCACATGTTGCGCATATTCTAACAAACTGGTTGGATAACGAGGGTATTGATGTACTGCCGTGGCCAGCACAATCACCGGACTTGAATCCCATTGAGCATGTATGTGACATGCTCCAACGAAGCATTACTCCACATATGGGCAATATCTACAATGAGTTTCAATTAAAAGAGCTTCTGAGAGAACAATGGACACTACTACCTCAAGCAGACATTAAACATGTGATTCGGAGCATGAACAGTAGATGTAGAGCTGTGATAAACCAACGTGGTGGCCATACTTTATTTTAAGTTTATATTTCGTATTTTTGACATTTTATGGTGGTATGTGAAACATGGGTGATTTGCAATATATTTTTTTGCTTCATTTTTCTGTTTTTTTTGCAATTTATGGTTTTTGACATATTAAACAACAATTTAAACTACAAATTTTGTATTACTTTTTTTAAGTTGATTGTAAATATACAAAATGCGTCTATTTATAAAAATATCCCTAGACTTTTGCGTTGTGTGTATGTTGCCTGAAGTTAAATCTAGAAAAATTTAAAACATCCTAACTTTAAAATAGCAATACGTACAATCTTTATAAACACTAACTGTAATATGATACAAAAACACTTGTAAGCCCAAAAGTAACATTTATTTGTCTACATACTAATCACGACTGGTTGATTATTTTACCTGTGTAATTAACTAAAATAGAATCCAATAAATACACATGAGTGTCGCGAGTGGGGCTTGTAATTACATATGGCCAATACATTACAATAACTACTTTAAAGGGTATTGAAGTTATTATTTTGGTGGCTCAGGCATGCTATGTTGTAAGTATAACCATCTTGTACTTTAACCTTTGTCAAAATTGAAAAACCATGTTTGTCTTAATTAAGGTTATACTTATTATTTTAGGAATTTAAAACCTGATGATGGAATTCTTATTCCGAAAAAGTTTGTTGTTTTGAGGTAGTCATTTTTGGGGTTATTTTTAAATATACCTTTTACAAACAAATTTTACATTTTTTTATATAATTAAATGTTCTAAAATGTTTAAAGGTCTATCAAGAGAAGATACCCGAAAACTGTCATGTGAAGCCCAGCCTACAATAACATAGTGGTTCCAGCAAACTGGCATACATCAAACATCGCTTCACTCGTCTGGACGAAAGGATTTCAGAAACGTCATTCCAATAATTTATCACTTCGGACCCCAGAAGAATGTAGTCTTGCAAGGGCAACCGGTTTCAATAAATTTAACGTTGAGATGTTTTTAAGTAAAGTTTCACTTGAAACTGTTTTAAGCGTTTCCCTGTGTTTGGAGATGGTAATGTAGCGTTTAAAAAACCTACACTAGTCAATCTCTTAGGGCGAGTTGTATAAAAGCTTCCTTAAAGTTGGCTTAGCTAAGCCGTGGCTTAAAGTTAAACTAGCTTATCACGCAAACAGTGTTGTATAATGCTAATCCTTATGATTACGTCAATTTCACAAAGGTTGGTATTAATTCTGTCAAATAGAGTCATATTGCAAGTGTTCTATGATAATTATAACCCAAATAAAGAAAGAAGATTATAACCTACTAAAAGTTTGTATTATTGTTTTGTTAAACTCAATAAATAATAACCGTTGTGTAAAAATTAACTGAATATGGCTAATAGGCAACGTTCAACGAATTTTACTGAGACTGAAATTCAACTGTTGGCAGTTTTAGTAAAAGAGCATATGAAAGGGGTAAACAAGGAAGAAATCAGGAAGGAAACATAGGATAAAATTACCCAAAAGTTTAATTCACAAATAGGGGGAGTCTTCCGTTCAAGTAAAGTACTCAAAACAAAATATAAAAACTGGCGCACAACAACTGCAAAAAAATTTGCGGATATAAAGCTAAACTATCGAGGCACAGGTGGTGGTCCCCCCAATAATATTATCATAACCAAATTAGATGAGACTATAAAATATATTCATGGTCCGCAAGTGGTTGGAAACACAAGCTCATATGACGATGATGCCGAAGCTAGTGCAGGTAACAAAAAGTGGTTTGTTTATTACTACTTATTTATTATAATTGATATTTTTTTAGCATTAGAAGATGAGAGAGACACTCCAATGATAGTTTGCACTGGTAAGATATTTAAAACCGCTTTTATTATATGGATCATGTGATAAGTAAAATGTGTTTCAGAAAAAGACAAGATTGGAATCCAGGAAGATCTTACTTATATTTGTGAGTTCATTGATGAACCAGTAATTGATGAGAACAGTAGTAACATTGTATGAAAAAAATCCTTTCCTATTTCTGTAGATTTCAAGTTGATTACCTCCTGGAGATATTATTGGATAAAGCACCTACACATCTTGGAAATCTACAAATGTTATAAAAGCCTTGACGAACACTATCAATTTCTTCATTGGTTTGTGGCATTTGTATGAATTCATTCTTTAGTGCAGCTATGGCATGTATGACTGTTGTTATAACACGACTGCTAGTAGCAAAAAACATTTGCGCGGGAGACAGTGCATGATTCCTAAAAAATAACATATTAAATTTTCAATCAGACGTACTAAAATACCTATACCAACCTAAATGTTCTTGAAGTAATTGAGTGAGCAATTTTATTCAAAACATAGCGCACTACAGGTTTTGACATTCTAAAACGATTTCGAAATTCTTCGTCAGTCCACTTCTGGAAATGGTCAACTCGACCTCTAAAATGTCGACGAGCCCGATTTACAAGAACCACCAATTCTGCAAAATCTTCATCGTCGGTCATATCGTTAACAACATCCAACAATTGATTAGCATTCATGGCTTTTAAAAGATTTTTTTAACATAAAACGGTGCTGCACGAAGTCCGTATGAAATAGACAATCATGGCCCAGAAATAACAAACGAAGAAGTAACTATGGCCATTAAGCGGATTAAAGATGGGAAATCACCAGGACCTGATGCGGTGCATGGTGAAATTTTAAAGCTATTAGAGGCACAACAAATTACAGCTCTTACGAAGTTATTCAACAACATATACGAGACTGGTTACTTACCAAAAGACTGGCTACTATCAGTATTCATTCTACTTCCCAAAAAAGCCAACGCTAGAAAATGTGAAGAACATAGATTAATTAGTTTGATGAGCCATGTACTTAAAGTACTCCTTACTATCATTCACTCGCGCATATACACCAAATTAGAAAAACAGCTGAGTAAAGTTCAATTTGGATTCAGATCAGGACTCGGAACGAGGGAAGCACTTTTCAGCTTGCAAGTTCTAATACAGAGAGCCAAGGATGTCAATTGCGATGTGTATGCATGTCTCATAGATTTCGAGAAGGCATTTGATAAAGTCCCACATGGAAAACTAATCGATATCCTAAAAACATCAGGACTCGATGGTAAGGATATAAGACTCGTTTCAAACTTATATCTCCAACAAAAAGCAACAGTTCGATTCGAAAATGAACTGTCCGAAATCTTCACGGTTGAAAAAGGAGTCAGACAGGGTTGCATACTGTCACCAACATTATTTAACATATACTCTGAAAACATCTTTAGAGAGGCCTTGGACGAATCAGAAGATGGTATTGCAGTCAATGGACAACTTATAAATAATGTTAGATATGCAGACGATACAGTATTGCTGGCGGATAGTGCGCAGGGGCTCCAAAGGATCATGGATAATGTTGTAGAAGCATGTAACAAATACGGCCTAAAACTAAACTGTAAGAAGACAAAAATAATGATCATTAGTAAAAACACCAACATAAACGCCCACATTACAGTAAACAATCCACCTCTAGAGAGAGTACAGAAAATATGCTACCTGGGCTGCAACATTAAGGATACTTGGGATCATAGCTACGAAATAAAAACTCGTATTGAAAAAGCCAGAAGCTCTTTTAACAGTCTTAAGAAAATTCTCTGCAACTTGTCTTTAAGTATCAATATACGCATAAGAATTCTTAGATGTTACGTCTTTAGTGTCCTCCTATACGGAGTTGAAAGCTGGAGCCTGACAGAAGATGCAATAAAACGGTTAGAGGCGTTTGAAATGTGGTGCTACCGACGTATGTTGAGGGTCTCATATATACACCACACAACTAATATAACTATTCTCCAGAGGCTAGGAAAAGACAAAGAAATAATTAACACCGTAAAGAACAGAAAATTGGCTTACTTCGGCCACATTATGCGTAATGAAAAATACCGACTGCTGCAGTTGATTCTACAAGGCAAGATTGAGGGCAGGAGAGGCCCTGGACGTAGACGTATATCCTGGCTGGCCAATCTTAGGAAGTGGACTGGTCTAACGTCAACTGATCTATTTCGAGCTGCCGTAAATAGAATAAGATGGGTCAATGTGGTCGCCAACATCTCCAGAAGATAGGCATTTTTAGAAGAAGATAAAACGGTCACACAACAAATATTAAAATTTTTAGGTTGACATTACTTGAAGTTGACAGAATAAACACAAATTTTTAAGCGCGTGCTTAAAAGTTAAACCGTCGCTAAAGCTGGTTTACAGTTAAGCTGGCCAAATGTAGGGTTTAAAGTTTTATACAACACAAATCGAACGTAAACTCGATTTAATCACTCTTTATACAACTCGCCCTCAGAATAAAACCTATTTCTTTAATTCAAATTTTTTCATGAATTTTATACCGTCCCTGTACGTACATATAAGCTTGAAACCTTCCTTTTTTTGTTTATTTGATGTGTAGAAGATATTCATCTGTGTAAGCATTTCTTAACTACATAGAAAATTCGTTGGAAGTTCCTTGAAAAAGTCTACGCATAAAACGGATTTGAGATTTCTTCGTAATTGGTTGTTTTTGAGAAACAACGCGGAAATAATAGCTTCTGATTGGAGATCAGTTATGAGGCGATAGCGCTTTCAGCCGAAGAAGGTGCTTCGGCCGATACGCGAGGAGATATGTGATGGAGAAAAACCAGTTCTAATTTACCATCTGAACTGCGAGTATCTGACGCAGGTTCGATCGAACTCACACAAGATGGCGTCGTCTCAAGTTGAAATAGTCCCAGAAACCCACAACTAGTGTTTTTTTTAATAATTTAGGGTCGGTTTCACCAACAAAAAATAAATCAGTGAATAGTTATTCCTCGAATAAGATTTATTAGTCGATTAAATTTTATTGCGTTTCAATAACTATTTGTAATCCACAGTTAGTTATTTGTCGAATAAGTTCAAAGTATAATGATTTTCCACACACTGTACTCGTTGACACAAGCGAATGACAGTTCTTCTTCCTCATGTTAGTTTGTTGGCCTTCACCTCTTCGGTGTTTTGCCAGGCGCATTGCATTATTTCCCACTGTAATCATATAAGTAAATAAGTACATAACCTATACCTACAATATTTGTTGAGGTTGTCAAATAAACAAAATCAGAAAATTTGTGTAAATTGTGAATCATTTGTGAATTAAATAAAAAAATGGAATCGAAAAAACGCGAGAGAAGTAGAAATTATTTGGAAGAGGAGAAGGAACACCTGATAGCGATTGTGGAAAAATATAAGCATATAATAGAAAATAAGAAAACGGACAGTGTGTGGTCCAAGCAAAAGAATGCCACTTGGTAACGAATTGCTGGTGAATATAACAGTACCAGCAAAACGGGAATCAGAAGTGGAATGCAATTGAAGCTCTTATATGAGGGCCTTAAAAAAAGGGCTAAGAAACTTAGAGCTGACGATAAGGTAGGTAGTATAAAATTGTAGATGTTTAAAATACATTTTAAACAAAATTTTTATATTGAAATTTTTAAATCTTGCAATATTTACAGGTTCAAACGTACATCACAGGAGGTGTACAAAGGTAACACTGATGACCCCTCAGGATGACAGAATTGTTGCCATAATGGGACCCCAAATAATCCCTATGGAGTCTGTGTATGACAGCAATATCACGAGTCAGGATGTTTATCAAGGTAAAATTTAATATTATTTGAGATTAACATAAAATAGTTAAGGTTAAATATCATTAACACATTGCGTGCCACGTCGCTCATATATATGAGAGACACAGATATTTTGCCAGGGGCCATGTCACTCATTTTTGATATACATGTATGACTAACTTTCATGGCCTTGGATATCAATGGCCCCTGAGAGTAGTATCACGGTGAAAGTGTGGCACGCAATGTGTTAAACAGTATACATACATGCCACAGTTATGTTCACATTGTGTCTGCAATTACAAACAGTTTTTAATAATATATAATCACATTGATTCGTATTTTGCTTGCAGGTGATATAAGCCAATGTGAAGGGGATGCTATGGATGCCATACAGTTGTTACAATCACATACTGCTATGGACATTCCTGGTACGTCCCAAGCACCTCCTGCTATGGACATCCCCAATACGTCCCGAGCACCTCCTGCTATGGACATCCCCAGTACGTCCCGAGCACCTCCTGTGATGGATGTCCCTAGTACGTCCACTGGTTTAACACCAATTATAATACAAGGTAATAGTATAATTTTAAACACTATAAATCCCAGTCACAACATTTAGTTTAAGGGTCCGAGAAGCTAGCTATAGTCTGTTCGCTAAACTCAGACACAACTGGCTATTGATTTTAGTATGTAATGTTTTTCTTTTTGGCCAATTTTGCCAAAACTAGCAAAATTACTAACTATTTAGTAATTATTAGCTATTTAGTAATTTCTTTGCCAATTTTAGTAAATTGGCAAAATTACTTATGCCCAGTTGCACCAACAGACTGTAAATCAACTGATTTGCTGTCAATCAAGTTTACACCATCAGTTTCTACCTTATATTTCTGTATATAAGTTCTGTGTATAAGTGAGCTGATATAATGGTCTATGTTGGTTAATGATAATGCACGAAGATATCAATGTTCCATGATTAAAAACCATTTGAACATCATCAAAAAGAAAAATTTTATTATTTCAATACTAAAATTTTAGAATTTACATAATAAAAACATCTACATTCACCAATATGAGTATAATATAACCTATAGTCTTACCAAGGCCATATGTATTTTTAATGTTTTGATAACAGATACTGTAATGAAACTCTAGAATCTGTATTATATTTGGGTTTCTTTAACTAAAATTACATATTTTGTAATCTAATATTTATACTTTTTAAAATGTATATAATGAGTACATAGATACCTATATTTGCATAATTTTGACTATTAGATTACAACACAAATATCAGTTGGTGATACTAAAACATTTAATAAGGAAATATATCTCTATTAAATATTAAGAAAGAAAAAATAAATATGAGTAAAATATATTTTTTTAAAATTACAACTTTTCAGGTAGGTTCTTCTTAATTGCTGTCTTCCAATCAAAGGTTGGACATAGGTATATAGGAAAAATAATAACACAAGCGGTGGGAAACATATTAAGTTGAGAGACAAAGAGAAATGAAACTAGTGAAGGTGGAAAATTTAGCGATAAAAACCTATAAATTTATATTCTATTTATTGTTTCCCACCTTTAGTCATATCGGATGAGTTTGGCAACTGCCATTGTGACTGTTTTAATGATAACAATTAGAAGAATGTAAATTTATACGTATTTATCGCTAAATTTCTCTCCTCCACTAGTTTCATTTCTTTTTATCTCACAACTTAATATCTATGCTTTTCATCTTTTGCGTTATTTTGCCGGTTATTAGTGAGCTCATCACTGGATATATATATTAAAGGAGACATATTGTTTTTTCACAGAAGTAAAACAAATTTTAATTAGGAATTTATTTTAATTCAGGGCTATTCAACGCTTTTCATTTGTTTCGGGCACTTGTCATATGCCATATAATATTAATACATCTACATCATATGTTATTGATAGGTATATACCAATTATACATACCAAAGATGTGTAACATATATAGATTAATATTATATGACATTTAACAAGTACCCAAAACAAATGAGAAGCGTTGAATTGAGTAAACACACATTTTAAATAATTTTATTATTAAAGTTTATTATGCAAATAATAAAAATTCATTGTTTTTTACAGATGAGAAAGATTCATTGCAGCAAGGTGGGCCAGCAGCTGCAAAAACAAGAAAAGGCAGTAAAAGGAAATGTCCTTCATGTGAGGAAATGCAGGACAAAAAAAAATCTTGTATTAGATAAAAAATTAGAAATTTTGGAAATTGTGAGGAGGAAGGAGTTGGTTGAATTAAAATTAAAAGAAATAGAACTGAAATCAAAAGATCCGAATTGGAATCCAAATTGGAATTAATAAATATTATGCTTCATACCTTGGAAAATGTGTTTTAACACATTGCTGGACACACCTGCTACAACCGTCCTGCGTGCTGCGACACCCCTGCTATACCCTTCCTCTGTTCAGAAAGATAGTACGGTGACAACCGTCTCGCAAACTATGTAAACTTTACACAGAATTACTTAATGTGTCCCTGTAAACAGATTGTAAAATTGGTTGCATACATTTCAGGCTTGCTAGTTCTGAAATAGCTGTTTGTTAGCCAGTGCGTGGGCAGTAGCTTGTAGACCGTTACAAATACAAGTAGTGTTCCTCTTTTTTTCGTAGCGCGTACGTTTGGATACTGTTTTTACCGTGTTTTTTGTATTGTTTGAGGTAAGTTGTTAATTAATATTATACGAAAATATATTTTATAAGAATATATTTTAGGTATGGATCCTAAAGAAGAAAACCGCCTATTGCGGTTGTATGAAGACGTAAATACAGATGATGAAGCAGAGTCGTATTCAGCAAGTGATGAAAGTTTCAGACCAGAAAGTGATGAAGGTAATCTTTTAGATTCGGATGTTGATAATAGAAACAGTGAAACTCCTGAAAGTGATGACTCAGAGCAAACTACGGATGATAATTTACAAGAGCCAGGTGGTTCACACGAACCAAATAATAGTATTCAAGAACCGGATATTGGATGGCATAGTGATGTTGCCGACATTGATGTTTTCTGTGAAGAACCTTTAAGAGAGCAAATTACAATTGAAGGCGATATTCATACACCACATGAAATATTTAGTAAGCTATGGGATGATGAAATTATGACTCTTTTACTTGATTGTACCAACAACTACGGAGAGACACTTTGTCAGCAGGTTCGCCCTAAAACCAGATACTCTCGAAGTAGGATTTACAAGCCTATTGATAAGCAAGAGTTACATAAATTTTTAGGCTTATGTTTATTACGGGGGCAAACGAAAAATTGCGATATACGAAGACTTTTTAGCCTAAAACCATTAAACTATTTTCCGATATTTCCTATAACCATGTCTGGTAGGCGTTTTGAACAAATTTTACGCTGCTTTTCAGCGCATAAGAAGCAGGAAATTCCTACTGAGGCCGATAGATTAGCGAAGGTAAGAAATATTTTAGACTTGTGTATTAGAAATTTTCAATCTTGTTATAAGCCTCCCCAACAATTATCTCTAGATGAATCATTACTTTTATTTCGAGGACGATTAGCTTTCAGAACATACATGAAAAATAAAAAAACTAAATATGGCATAAAATTTTATGAACTCTGTAGTGCACATGGTTATGTCCTAAACATAGATATATACAAAGGGCAAGGGGAGAACTCGCCCGATGAAGTTATGTCCAAAACTGAGGCAGTTGTTGTAAAACTAATGCAACCATATATGAACAAGGGGTACCATCTGTATATGGATAATTACTATAACAGCATATCACTAGCTAATCGACTTCTTCGATATAAAACTCACGTGACGGGTACTCTTAGAAGAGACAGGCGAGGAAATCCTGCTTTAGTAACTAAAGCAAAACTAAGAAAAGGAGATCATACGTGGAAAAGGCAAGGAAAAGTATACATTTCAAAATGGAGAGATAATCGCGAAGTGCTTGCGATTACCACTTCGCATCACCCAAAACTAATAAGATCAAAAACCGAAGAGAACAAGAAAAAATAAAACCCATAGAAGTTTTTGATTATAACAAATATATGTCTGGGATAGACAGGTGTGATCAAATGATTTCATACTTTTCATGCCCCAGGAAAACAATTTTCTGGTATAAAAAGATCATATTTCATCTATTAGATATAGCTGTCTGGAATGAATTTTTTTTTGTTCAAAAAGATTAACAGTCCCAACCCGGCAGCAACAATCAGATTTATCGATTTCAGAGATTTACTTATCCAAAGCCTGTTAGGACTCGACCCTAAAATAAAGGATGCAAGAACGTTGATCAAGTTTTCTCCACAACATACACCACACGAACATCCGGCTCTTCCTGGTGCTCCTGAAAATTTGCCTGTACAACATTTTCAGGAAACTATACCTCGTCCACAGAATTATAGCCGAAATAAGTATTTTCTGCGCTGCAAGCAGTGCACAAAAGACGGAAGGAGGAGAGAGACCAGCTACAGGTGCAAAACATGTGCTGAACATCCTCCACTGTGTCCAGGACTTTGTTTTGAGTTGTGGCATACGCAAATGTAAAAGCGTAAATGTATTTTGTATTTTATTTTTTGTATTTTATTTCTTGTATTTTATTTTTATTTTATGTTATTTTATTAGAATAAATGATTTTGTGTTATAAATATGCGGACGGTAGTAACCGTCATGTCCTGTTACGCAGATAATATCTGCATAGTGGGACAGGGACGGTTACCACCGTCGGTGTTTTTTTTTGCAAAAAACACTATATTATTTACTACTTGACACACCCCTAAAGCAATTTTTAAATATTACTCTTAGATCCTCAAATATCCGTGTGCCAAGTTTTGACCGATTCGCAAATCGGGAGTGTCCAGCAATGTGTTAATATTCTTTATACAGGCTAATCCCTATGCATAAGTATTAGTATAAATTGTATAAAATATATAAAAACACGCTGTATTTTCCTGTCACCTTGTCACACAAAAAATTGGCCAGCGCAAGTACCTGTAATAATTATTGTTACATGTACTTGCACTGGACAATTTTCTTTATGACATGGTGACAGGAAAATACAGGGTGTTTTATATGTTTGTTCATGGGTATTTTTTTGCAGTTAAATTTTAAATATATTCATCCTACACTATGTCTAACAACGATCAAAAATATAAGCAGCAACACCGTATATCATAATATACAGTCGGAAAAATGAAAGAATACCCATGAACGATCACATCAACCACTTATTTTGTATTTGCTGTCTTTTTCTACAACAAACGTTTGATATTTATAGAAAAAGACCTCAAATACAAAATGAGTGATTTATGTGATCGTTCATGGGTATTCTTTCATTTTTCCGACTGCAAGTGAATACACTGTGATCGATTAAACAACATGCAAATCGGTTTACTGAAAGTAAAAACATAATTTATGAGGAAATGAGAAGGGATCTTTCAGGGCCGTAGGTTAAGTTATCCTTTCAGCTTTGAGAAACAGAGGAAAACATAATATGGGGTTAACTTATTTTCAATCTAAAAAAGAGGTGAATGAAGAGATGAAAAGATGATTACAAAATAATAAAAAATCTAAGAATACATTATGAGAGTTATGTATTGGGTTAACTTGTTTTTCCTACAAAAAGAGAAATGTTCATTTACAACAGTAGCAGGATAACCGACTGGGCAGTTTGTTAGTAAACGATCTTGATCAGGGAGTCCACAAAGCCAAAGACAAACTATAATATCTAAAACACTGTATTAATTAAAGCTGTTCTTACAGCATTGTGAGTATTTGGCAATTCTTGAAGTTGAAGTTCTGGTTGTTCTAACGCAATTGGTATTTCTTCATTCGGTACTTCGTCACCTATTCCAATTGCCATATTATGTAAGACAGCAGTTGCAACTATTACAGCTAACGTCGTCTGCTCCTTGATGCGCATACCCACTGAAAGACATGGAAAACGTCTCTTCCAAACTCCAAATGCTCTCTCTATAACATTCCGAGTTCGTATGTGAGCCCTGTTGTATGCCTGTTCTGAACGAGTTTGTGGATTCAGCAGTGGTGTTAATAAATACTTCTTACAAGCATATCCACTATCACCTAATAAATAGCAGTCAGGGAATTCATTATTTTCCAGTCCGGCCCGTAAGAGAGAATCATTAAAAATTGTTGAGTCATGTACGCTTCCAGGCCACCGAGCAACTATATCAATAAATTTCAATTGTGCATTGCATGTTGCTTGAACATTTATCGAAAACCATCCTTTTCTGTTTCTAAACAACTCACCATGCTCTCCTCCAGGGGCTTGAATTTTTATATGCGTGCAATCAATCGCTCCAAGGACCCTCGGAAATCTTAAAATGTGATAAAAATCATTTTGCACCTTATTTAATTCATTACGGTTTTGTGGCATTTGTAAAAACTGAGGACGTAAGAGAGCTATGTAATGGGATACTTTTCTCACAATACGGCAGACTGTTGCCTTTGAAACGTTAAAGTGATCACCAGTACATATCTGAAATGATCCTGTAGCATAAAAACGAAGAGCAATTAACACTTGATTTCGCACATCTATTGGTCTGTTTTTGTTGCTTAGAGGATGCAATTGATTACCTATCAAATGTAATAATTGATCTACAAAATCTCTAGATAATCTAAATCTAGTTTTGAAGTCCACATCATCAAATTCACCAAAGGGGTTTCTTCTCTGCAGCAACAAACGTGGTCTTCTCCTTCTCTCTCGCTGCTCATTTCTGTCATCATCAGAGGATGCTGATGAAGATAATAATCTAAAATTAATATATATATATATATATATATATATATATATATATATATATATATATATATATATATATATTAATACATGTATCCATGTGACTTCCAAAGTAGATTCTCGTAATACGTTGTTACTTCATATATACCGTTATGACTTCCGATTTCGGAAGTCACAACGTTTTGCCTATATTTTTACGAATTTGGCTACTAGATGGTATCAGAAGGCTTATATTAAAAATTTCGCTGGAAGTCATATCGTATCTAACATACTCATAAGATCAGATTTTAGTTCGACGGTATATCACCAGCGCTAGTGTCGCTCCCGTGCTACTATACAGATTATGTACACAACGCGTAGCGTCTTCCGTATACCACACCGCTCGGTGTGACTTCCGTTTTTTGGCAACTCTGTGTAACGGTTTCCAGACATTTATCTGTTGTAGATTCGCGGTCCTAATCGTACTTAGTGTTTTGTGTGCCTTTTGTTTTTAAACATGAATAATAGCAGATCTGCTTTACTTTTAAAGTTAGCCTTAAATGAAGGTACAATAAGTGATTATATATCTCTATAATTATATATTTTCTGTACTTATTTTAATCTATAATATTTACTTACCTATTTACTTATATACATTCATTTTTCTCGTGTTTTTGTTTACTTCCTTTTTTACAATGAACTTCTAATTTAATCTACACTCACCGGCACGAAAAACGGGCACCCCAAAAAAATGGGTAATTTTTGATGGCTCGTATCTCCCAAACCTGTTGTCCGATTTAAGTAATTTTTTTAATATGTTATAGCCTTATTCTTTAACAATATAGCTATGATAATATTGTTGATAGACAGGTAAATTTTCATTGTACACCGGGTGTACCAATCAAACTGGGTTTTTTTCTCAATTTTCACAACACCCTGTGGAATATTCTAGCCTTAATAAAATATTGAAATTAAAACCCGACTATAGCTCCAGGTTTTCTTAACATTCTGTTTTTTTATTCATTCGCTTACGTTGGATAATAAAAAAGTTAAGGACTTTAACAACTAGCCATGTTCTTTATCGATATAGGTGTTTCTAAATATAAGTGCGACAAACTTTAAGGGGTAATTTCTGCATGAAAAAATAATGATCGTTTGGCAAAAGAATTTTATATTTGCAAGCATTTGCGGACATAGCTTTATCAAGTAAACGATCATTATTTTTTCATGCAGAATTACCCCTTAAAGTTTGTCGCACTTATTTAGAAACACCATGTATTGATAAAGAACAGATAAAGAACATGTTTAGTTGTTAAAGTCCCTAACTTTTTTATTATCCAACATAAGCGAATGAATAACAAACAGAACGTTAAGAAAACCTGGGGCTATAGTTGGGTTTTAATTTCAATATTGTATAAAGACTAGAATATTCCACAGGGTGTTGTGAAAATTGAAAAAAAAAACAGTTTGATTGGTACGCCCAGTATACAATGATAATTTACCTGTCTAGAAACAATATTATTACAGCGATATAGTTAAAGAATAAGGCTATAACATATTAAAGAAATACTTAAATCGGAGAATAGGTTTAGGAGATACGAGCCATCAAAAATGACCCATTTTTTGGGGTGCCCGTTTTTCGTGCCGGTGAATGTATCTATTAAATAATCTAAATTATTTTTAAAAATCTTATTAAAAGCTTAAATACAAGAAATGTAGGTAAATGTTCTCATTTAACGAAATTTCCGAAAATTGCGTATTTTTTTGACCCAAGTAGGCTGAAAAATCGATTTTATAGTTATTGTTATTTCGAAAGTAATAAAACGTGTAAAAATATACAAAAAAATTGAATGTACAATTACAATTGAATGGAATTAAATACACGAAAAAAGAGCGATAAAAAGTTTAAAGTAATAAATTCTAGTAATAATATGAAATACAGTAAACTCTCTCTTAAGGGGGTAGGCGCAAAATCTCGGTCCAATGCTATTTAAATGCATTCATTTTTTCCGAATTCTGAGAAAACTAATAAATACTTTTTAAAACTTACACCCAGAATGAAAGATTATTATTCCGGAGGACCGAAAGTCCCTTAGAATAAACAAAAAGTTTCTTGATAATGAAATATTCGAAATTAAAAATCACACTAACTTTTCTCTTGTTTTTTATCCCGTTATCTTATTAAAATAAACATTATATAAGTTTTCAGGGACTTTCGGCCCTCGGTAATAATGTAATATTCCATTCTGCGTTTAAATTTTTCAAAAATACTTATTAGTTTTCTCAGAATTCGAAAAAAATTAGTGCATTTAATTAGCATTTTACCAAGATTTTGCGCCTATCTCCTTAACGGACACCTCCTCTATACGGACGGTATTTAAGACAAAACTCATTTGCCGATAATATTGAACCTGTACTCTTCAGCGGACACTCCCTTAAAATGATGTGTAAATGAAAAAAAATACATAGGTATTTTTTCCAAATATTTTAGAATACAAAACTACATATATTTTATTATTTAAAATTAATACAGAGATGTCAACGAGTGATATTTGATACTGTTTAATTTATCAGCAGTAGGTAATTAAAACATGTTTCTTAAGTTTGATGTTTCTACTACATTCTCAACTGTTTAGCAAAATATGGGATCCGTAATTAAAATATAATATGTGTGTCGGTCATTAAAAGAAACGTGACACCGTAACATTGATATGTTGTGACTAAAAATTCTGCTTGAACGGAAATGTCTGCTTGAGCATATCCAATAAAAATTTTATTTTCTTTTAAAAATGTTTGGGATTCAAGGGCGACTTGACTGTATGATAAAACAATAATTATACAAACAAAACTTGTAATTATCAAGATTTTTGCTGTAAACTCGTGGAGAAATACATCAAATACTTAAAAAAAACCTTAAATTATGCAAAAAAACAGTTGAATAATTGAAATATGCACTAAAATATTATGCTTTTATACATTTATAAAAAACGCAATGATTATTGGTGTATTGAAAGTAGGTATTTTATTTTACCTAGTCCAGGTTGTATCTTAGTCGATAGGAAAAATATTCTGATTCGTTTTTTACGATCTTACCGAAATACATTCGAACCCGCTTATCTTATTGGAATAGCCTTCGTGCCAATCAAAAGTATTCCTATAACCGGGATATTTTAATAACCGATCATTGGTCGCTAGTAGAAACGTTTCCGGACCGCAAATTTCTATTCCTTAAACCGGGATATTCCTTTAAGAGGTATTCTAATAAGCGGGTTTGACTGCAGTATAGTTCATTAACGGTTTTTGCTCCAAATTTTAAAGAACGGATTGACGTGAAATTTAGCATACACATAAGTAACATGTCAAAGAAAAAAGTGAAAAGAAAACTTTGCCCTGGGGGGCGAGTTTCTCCTCTTCTCGGAGGTGAAAAATATACGTTCAAAATAAGTTCGGAAATGGATAAACTGACTAATTCTAAGCAACTTTTGCTATATAGAATTTTTTCACTAAGTTAATACTTTTTGAGTTATTTGCGAGTCAATATGGCAATTTATCATCAAAAAAACACTTTTATACGGTTTTTTTGCCAATAACTCAAAAAGTAAGTATGTTATCGGGAAAAACATTAAAAATATAGCTTATAAAGTAACAACATTGATGTACGTATGAACTTTTTAGAATCAGTAGAAGCAAAGTTGTAGCTAATGTAAAACAGGAAACAGGTTCATATTCGTCAAATTTAAAAACGAATAATTTCACGTGAAATAACCAAAAAATGATAGCAACCAAAAAATGATGCACTGTTCTGAGACAACTTATTACAACTTTTTTAAAGTTTTAAAAAAATATTTTTTATGTTTTCTAAAAACTTTCTAGCATCAAAATTAAGCAAGATACGCTCAAAATAAGGTAGGTCCTATTTTTGTTAAAAAAAATTCGAAAAAGCACCCCTTAATTGGAATCTCATATGAAATTAATACTTACCGCTTCACAAGTTACTTAACTTATATAATATTTATATGATCTGTATATCTTATATGATCGGCTCAAAGGGCTAATTTTTGAAAAAAATTGGTTTTAAAGTAAAATTTTTTGCAGAAAAAAATGCTGTTTCAAAATGACATAAAATTTATTAGTGATACTAAAAACTACGAATAGTAAAAAATGTAGGTTTTGCTTTTCTAAATATTTAGGATTATGTGTTTTTCTTTGAGACAAATATTGGTTAAGATATGGCTGTTCAAAATTGGCTTACACAGTTGGTTCGTGACTAGTTCAATCCCTTTCAATTACATCCCCTTAAAATAAGCATTTTGAACCGATGAAGCTTACAGATCATATTTATAAACAATACATACACGAGTAAATCAACTTCTGAAGTGGTGACTATTAATTTCATTTCGGATGCTAATTAGGAGGTGAATTTTATAATTTTTTACAAAAAAAAAGGATCTTCATTTTGAGCGCAACTTCCTTAATTTAATGCTAAAACTGTTTTAACCTTTTTTTAAACACTACAAAAAAGTTGTAATGAATGTTCCCCAAAAAGTGCTTTAGTTTTTGACAGTTCACGTTGAAATATTCAATTTGGAACTTGGCGTGTATGAACCTATTTTTCATTAGTTACAACTCTTCTCTTACTGGGTCTAGGGATCTCATTCATAAGCACACCATTTTTTTTACTTTTTTATGGACTATATTTTTCCTAAGAATGGTTTTTTCGATAAAATACTTACTTTTTGAGTTAATTGCCAAAAAAACCGTTAAAAAATGTTTTTTTTGTTGAAAAATTACCATATTTACTCGCAAATAACTCGAAAAGTAACTAAGTGAAAAAATGCTATAGAACAAAGTTGCCTAGAATTAGTCAGTTAATCCATTTCCGGACTTATTTTGAACGTATATTTTTTCATCAAGAGACGAGGTAAAAGTCACCCCCATGGCAAAAGCACACATCGGCACAATATCAATGTGCTTCTTTGACATGTTACCTATGTGTATGCCAAATTTCATGTCAATCTAAGCGGTTTCTTAAAATTTATGGGTTTTGCAATATTTTACCGTCAGCGAACGGACTAATAGTAGAGGATCCGATATAAGGCCGATCTGCATCGATCTATTTAATGGATAACGTGTGCGTGAAGTAACAATGTATTTTAAACGGGATTTACTTTTTCGCACTGTTTTTGACACACTTTCATATAATCAAATATCCTTAATTTTAGCGTTGTCATGGTGATGACATAATAAGCAATAAATTACAAAAAAAATTTTGACAGTTTTGTGGTTTGAAAGAAATTAGAATGTTTAAATAAGTTCTAAAAATTGTAGAATAGGAATGAATTCCAGTGATGGAGAGTTACAGTGATTTTATTTGTTTATCGTAGATAAAATATTGTATGAAACTGTGCGTGAAGTACTTTTTGCGAACTTACGCGATGTATAGCACTCGCTCCGTATAGCACTCGCTCCGTTGTCGCTCGTGCTCTAAACATCACGTGCATTCGTAAAAAGCATACTTCACGAACTGTTTCATAAATAACTATTTTCATATATTAAAAAAAATGTTTCGACCCGGGTAGATATTATTCCAGATTTTCAGATTTCAGCACAGTGTTAGATGGTTGGGGCATATATGGAGAGCAGGTAGCGTAACAACTATAAACTCAATTTTACAATGGAAACCCGGAGTTAGAAGGAGACGCGGAGGAACTAGAATAAATGGTTACAGGAAGTAAAGGAAAATTTATATAGGGCAGGAATTAGAGACTAGCAGAAAAAGACAGAGGATAGAAAGAAATGGAGAAGCACAGTCAATAGTATCGAGTAGCAGACTGGGACTAATCTGCTCTAAAAAGATGGATCTAGATAGCTTTTTAGCGGCTCAACCCCACCTGGTGTATTTAGCCATTTAATTTTCTTATTACACATTATTATTGGTCCATCAAAAATTAAAAGGACGGTGCCTGTAATAAAATCTAAAATTCAAAATTTAATCAAGAAAAATAATAAATATTAAAATTTCCTATAAGTTCAAATTTATTTATTAAAATTTTTGATATAATTTTCATAAATAAATTACTTACTAATAACACTTTTTTAATTAATTCCAAAAAATCCATTTTGCAACAATAATAAAATATTAGTATTTGTAAAATAAATATCAATCATATCATAAATAACACAGGTTTACAAAAAAAAACTAAATTTCGGACTATTTGAAGAAACCATATTACAAGGAGGTTTTTGGGGTGGCTGATCACGAATCCGGGGTCCGCTCACCCCTTTCACGCCAGGTAAAGGTCATTTCAAGGTCAAATCAAGATAAATCGACAGTCGCTCTGAGAAAGTATATTAGGGCGTTTTTGGTGTCGCTGATGACGAATCAGGAGTCCGCTGACCTCTATCACGTCTAGTTCAAGGTCAAATCAACATAAATCGACACAATCGCTCTGAAAATATAGGGGTTTTGGAGTCACTGATCATGAAAACTGCGGTCCGTTGAGCTCTACCACGTAAGGTAAAGGTCATTTCAAGGCCAAATCAGGACAAGTCCACAAAACTGATTTGACCTTGAAATGACCTTTACCTGTCGCGGTTGAGCTCAACGGACCCCAGTTTTGTGATCAGCGACCCCAAAACCCCCTAATATACTTTTTCAGAGCGATCGTGTCGATTTATCTTGATTTGACCTCGAAATGACCTTGAGCTAGACGTGATAGAGGTCAGCGGACACAAAATTCGTGATCAGCGACCACAAAAACCCCCTAATATACTTTTTCAGAGCGACTGTCGGTTTATCTTGATTTGACCTTGAGATGACCATTACCTGACGTGATAGAGGTCAGCGGACCCCGGATTCGTGACCAGCGAACCCAAAAACCCCCTAGTGATATGGTTTCGTCAAATATTCCGGAATGTATTTTTTTTGTAAACCTGTTTAATCAAAAGAATATCAATCTTTTAATTTAAATAGACAACTGTAAAACATAGAACTGCATTCACAACTGTATTCACAGTAAAAGTTTCAAAAGATCACACATTACGCTTAAAGTAAGAGGTAAATCAGCAGACGAGTCGTTGTGACTTCCAAAATATGACAACACCGCTGGAAGTTACAACGCACCTTGAACTAACCTATATATGGAAGCCATAACGTATGCTGTACGCTTCGGTATATACGTATATATATACAAAATTTATTTTGGTAAATCCTTTCCCCTCAATAGGTAGACCCATTTTATAAGCCCCCCTTTTACCAAATACACAATTTTTAAAAAATAATTCCTAGTAGAGAAAAGGTGGAAGTCGGACAGCCTCTTCTGTATACCGGAAGTCACAACTTAACGTGCATCAATATATATATATATATATATATGTATATCCTACACTTTAGGGACGCGTATAACTTATACTCTTATACGATTCGTATAACTTATACTTACAAGGTCCTCAAACTGTAGTATTAATCGTCAATTATCGTCAATAAATGAATATTTCTTTGACAGAAAATGTTAAGAACATGAGAGGACTAATAGACGTGGATCCCGCGTACCAAAAAAAAGTTGATTAATAACAAGCTGGAAATTTGTTAATAGTTGAACGGAGTCTAGTCGGACAAACTTTGATGCATGGGAACACTGGAATAGGGTAAGTTTTAATTGTGGGACAGGTTAGAAATTTGGAACGTCAGACTACGAAAACGTTCCATGGATTTTGTTCCAGAAAAACAGATTTTGTGACAGAACTTCCAATTGATTTGTTACCATTTCATTAAACTCTCATGCAAAAATCAGACTGGCGTTTATCACTAACTGGGTATTTTAATGAGTGGAACACGAAGAACATGTAAAATGACAGGAATCATGTTGATTAGTAATAGCAGTCTGATTTTTGCATGAGAGTTTAATGAAAGGGTAACAAATCAATTGGATGTTCTGTCCGACAAAATACATGGATCGTTTTCGTAATCTGACGTTCCAAATTTTTAAACTGTTCCCAATTAAAACTTCTCCTGTTCCAGTGTTCCCGTACATCAAAATTTGTCCGACTAGACAACGTTAAGCTATTAACAAATTTTCAGCTTGCTATTAATCAACTTTTTTTGGTACGCGGGGTCCAGGTCTGTAACAACGCTACAAGAATTATTTCTTGCATTCATTGTTTGTAATTACCATATTTATATTAATTTAAACTGAAACCTGGAGATATAGCAGATGTAGTGTTATCGGTTCGATACAATCCAACCACCACAATTCTAAATCTACGAATCTGTTGGGTAAGCTGATCTCAGTAGCACACATGCTATACATATACAGCTGGATGTAAAAAGCGCAATTTGAATATTATTACTGGGATATTATCTTGAAAATGGGAATATGTTAGGAACTGAATAGTAGAATGAATTGCTTCTACTTACAATGTTGTTTGTAATTAATCAATTTGGGTCCATATTTATTTTTATTCACTGACTGCAATATTTATTTATTTATTATATTACTAATTCATTTACAAATATACAATTTATTTCAAACGGTTATAATGACACGGAATTCTAGTAATAACTGCTCTGCCCCTGCCCTCGTTCGGGGTTTCCTCTTATAGTCCGCACCGCTTGGTTCCCGTAGCGCGCCGAAGATAGACCAGAACTGCAAAATTGCAGAGCTGGAATCTGGAATAACGCGCATTTGCGTTACACTGCCCCCTCTTAGCTCTGACCGTTCCAATCAAAAAATTTCCGGCATCTCTTTTTGGTGGCAGCGACAGGTTAAGCCTCGGAGGAAGAATTAACAGTCCACGGTTTTCTAACACAATCCCATCGGATTAAAGCAACACACGGTAATTTGTACGCCCGCCTCTTGAAAAATCATTTCTCTCATACCTCTTACGATCTTCCAATCAAGGTTCTCCGATCTATGGTCTATTTGGGTAAGACTAACTTCCTGATGTTATTGTTGCACACGGTGTGTCTTGATGATGATAGCGCGAGCCAAATGCTCTCATAATTTGCGTTTTCGGAAGCGAATCTCTTAGTCACCAGGTACAACAACGACCGCTATCTTCTAAACGCAGTACCTTACCGACTCTCGGCTGCGGGTTTTTCAATTCACACACACGTCCAAACTTGATGTTAATACTGATGAGATTCCTCTGGTCATATCGAGGTCTTGGGTAACACAATCAGCTATGGAGACACGGTTTGCTTGTTTTCGATTCAGAGGAATGCACAACCGCTGGACAGCTGTTTCTGCCATTGCAGGCTTCCTCAACAGCGCTAGCGTGCACAAACAGCTAGCCCATCTATTTAAGGGAAATTTCAAAGATCATTGAAATCCCCATTGGTACGCGATCCAGCGACATCTCTTAAACAAACTGAAAAGTCTCAGATGAAGAATTCACCATCATAATAAAATGAAAATAATAAATATTTATTTAAATCTGGAACTTTTCTTGTTGAAAGTTCTTTCTGGTACATCCTTAATCTGTGGTTTTCACAATTCTGTCCTTTTCCTAGACGAATGAAAACGGAATGTGACTGCATATAGTAGAGAGTCCTTTTTGTTTGTCTGTATTCGTCGTCTGCCGTCTTATAAATTGTAAATACTTAGAAAACTTTCAACAAGAAAAGTTTCAGATTGAAATAACTATTTACCATTTTAATTTTATTATGATGGTGAATTCTGCATTGGAGACTTTTCAGTTTGTTTAAGAGATGTCGCTGGATCGCATCCCAATGGAGATTTCAATGATCTTTGAAATGTTCCTTAAATAGATGGGCTAGCTGTTTTTCGGTTTAGAGGTAGAGGTGTGCACGCTAGCGCTGTTGAGGAAGCCTGCAATGGCAGAAACAGCTGTCCAGCGATTGTGCATCCCTCTGAATCGAAAATAAGCAAAACCATATTTTACTTTTACCAGTGTTTTTCATTTGTTTAGATATAAGTTATTAACAATAAATAAAGTCAACTCAAAATAAATATTAGTGCCTAAAAATCAAATTAGTAAAGTCAGTGGCGTAACCTTACAGTAAACTAAGGATGTCACGTATAAAAATGTATAATATTGTAATTTAATTAAAATTAAATAAAAAATGAGCAGATTGAAAGAGTTGACAAATATAACTATCTAGGAACACACGTAAATGAAAACAACGATTACACGAAGGAAATCACAATAATTGAGAAAGTGAGAAGCGCTTTTATGAATATCAAAAAATACGAACCAGTCGAGACTTGAGCTTAGAACTAAAAATACGTCCAGTAAAATGTTATAGTATTCATTCAATCCTTCTCTATGGTGTAGAGACATGGACTATGAATCAGTACTGCTGCAACAAAATAGAAGCATTCGAACTTTGGATTTATAGACGAATATAGAAAATACCCTGGACCGACAAAATAACAAATGCAGAGGTACTCAGAAGAACGAGAAAACATAATCTCGGGAAAAATTGTAGGAAAAAGAAGTATAAGGAGAAGAAAAATGTTTTGGCTGCGGAATTTAAGAGAGTGGTTTGGTTGTAACTCCAAATCTGTTCGGTTCATCTATATCTAATGTACAAATAGCAATGATGATAGCCTAACTTCGAAACCGAGACGGCAAGTAAAGAAGAAGATAGAATTTTAAACAATAAAAAACTTAAAAAGTGCAATGCTCCATAGACTAAATTTAAAACAAAAACAGAGTACAAGAATCGAATGGAAATGGAAAAAATTTTGCATTTTTCTTTCTATATCGTGTAGCATAGTTAAGACGACACTACATTTGAGCTAATAAGGTAACTTAGTCAACTTTGCAGGAGATAGAAAACTTTTTTATTTAGGAAGTTTTATTAAGAAATTTAAAATAACATAGGTGCGGACGTGCGGTACATTTGCTTTAAACCATATAACATCAGTTTTTTGGGAAGATTTTGCTAAAATCTTCCAAAGAACTTGATGATTATAGAGTTAACACAAGTTTGTGGACGTAATTGTACTTTATGTAAAATTTGCATACATGTATACACATACAAATGTGACAGTGTAGAGTGTACCGTAAAGAACAGTCTGTGTGAGCATGTGCACTTGGTATAGATATTATATGAACCACAGGGGAGAGTACCAAATTCCTTGTAGATAATACCACCAAGACAATGGGGAAAAAACTCTCATTCAATCACAGATATATCAAATGACCAAGCTAAAAGGGAAGTTAGGTTAGAGTGACCAAATGATACACTTGAAAAAACGGGACACATCCAAGGAGCAGTAGCCCACCTAGAATTTTTCTGTGGGGGGCGGGGGTTGGCTTGGGCACGGAAATTTTTTTGTATTGTTTGTGAAAGACAAGTTAAATTTTCCTACGATTATTCATAATTATATTTTTCATATGCCCTGGGGGAAAGGGGGTTTAACCCCCAAACCCCCCACCTCCTGAGTGCTCCACTGCCAAGGAGGGAAGAATACAAAATAGCGAGAACAAAGCCAACTCAATAAATAAAAAGAAGAAAAATGACTGGTTTCGCTGGAGGATAGATATTGAAAAGGACAGAGCAAACTATAAAATAAAATAATTTTACAAAAAAGTCAGAGCAACAAAAAATACGCCCAGCATTAAAACAAGAGGACTAAAAAACCAAAAAAGAGGAACCGTATTTGAAGACAAACAGATCAGCATAATATGGGAATAATAGTATTTACAAAAAAATACTATTTACTATGAAGGAAACACACTGCGATGAAAAAGTAAGGTTGTAGAAGATAACGACGAAGTAGAAATTTTTATAGAAGAAAAAATCAAATATTAAAATCCTAGGAAACGGAAAAACATCAGGAGAAGATGAAATAGCAGTGGAATTAATAAATACGGAGGAAGAAAATTCCATAAACAAATAAACCAGCTATTACAATAAATATGGTCAAAACAGATTACCAGACGATTTGAACACAGATATTATAGTAATACCTACATACAGTGATGAGCGCGCTAATAACCGGCAAAATAACGCAAAAAATGAAAACATATTAAGTTGTGAGATAAAAAGAAATGAAACTAGTGGTGGTGGGAGATTTAGCGATAAAAATCTATAAACTTACATTCTATTTCTTGTTTCCCACCTTTTGACGTATCAGAGGAGTATGCCAATTGCCAAATGCCAACTGCCAACTAAAACTCTCATTCTCACAGTGGCAGTTGCCAAACTCGTCCGATGCGTCTAAAGGTGGGAAATAATAAGTAGAATGTATAGGTTTTATCTCACAACTTAATGTGTTTTCCATCTTTTGCGTTATTTTGCCGGTTATTAGCGCGCTCATCACTGTATAAAAAAAGGAGATCGGGAGGAGTGCCAGAATTGCAGAGAAATTACTTAACTAAACACCATATAATATAAAATTCTCGCAAACATACTAAACATGAGACTTAAATCATGCGTTGAACGAATATTACGAGAATATCAAAACGGGACGATTAATACCATACCTACAATGGAGCAACTCATTCACAAATCGAAAGAATACAACAGAAAAACGCATCTAATATTCATAGATTTCAAAAGCGCTTTTGATACAATCAATCAGACGAAAATGATGGAGAAGCTAGAGAATGTTGGAATCTCAGAAAGATTAAGACTTAAGACATATGCTGACAGTGAGCCTAAAGAAAACCAGACCAAGGATCAGTTTCAACGGAACAACTTCTAAGGAGATCAATGGAAACAAAGACTTCGACTTCTAAGAGATCAAAAACATTAGACGACGAAACAACGATAAGAAAGAGGAAGATAGCCTTCTGAAATTTAAAAGAAAAACAATGAGAACAATACAGGTCCACAATGTAACAAGAGAGGGAGAAATAAGAATGAAAACAAATGGCGACATTAAAGAAGAATTAAAGAGAGAAAAAATAAGTCAGATACATAAAATCAACCCAACGCAAATACGGGACATTTACGCGTCCCGAGAGACTTTTTCAGGACCCCGGGACAAATCGTTAAAAAACGGGACAATCTCGTTTTTTCGGGACGTTTGGTCACCCTAAGTTAGGTGGACCAATTTCAAACATTAGAAGCTATTGGACAATACAGTTTTCAACAAATTGTAATAAATATTTAGAACGTGTTTGTCTATTTTCAGTAAACACATTGAAAGTTAATATATTAAATTGTTACAAAATTACAAAATCCTGGTCTAAATGCAAGACGATTCATTCATTTTTCGGCTATCTTTAATTCATAGCAATTATTGTACATTTTGTACGGATCTTTAAAACACTTTTAAGGTTAAATATTTAATAAATACAAGCCAGTTAAATACAAGCCAGTTTAAGTGTAAATATAAAATGATATTTATTTATCTAATAAATTGCAGTAGGAACCATTGACAAAATTGATACATTGGATTTTGTAGAACTATTATTAAAAAGCTGTTTTTATTCGAAGCGTATTGTACCTACCTACTTTTATAGCGGTAGGTACATAAATACCACCTTTTTCCTTTTTTTATTGCACAGGACAGCCAGTGTTAAGACATTGTAAAATGAGATTTATTTATCCAGTAACTTGTACTATTCTTTGCAAAATATTTCGGATTTTCTAGGTATAGTTGTATACAGGGTCGTACTTACTTATATACTGATACATTTGATCAAAATTACGGCAATCCCACAAAGTAAAAGAAAAATACATATAAGTAATACTTTTATATTAAAATATATATTTAACATAGTATAAAATAAAAAAAAAATTAAACTTAACTATCATCTACATTTAAATCGGTATCATTATCATCGCTATCGTTTAAATCTATAACTATTCTATTTATAATGTTTTGGAACTGTAAGTATTTTTGTTCTATTTTTTTGACATGCTCTATACATTTTTTCCAATTATCTGCTGTAATATTATTACATTCGGTCTTAATTAAATCTACAACAGTCGAAAATGATTTAGGAGAATTATTATTTTTCCTCACATTACTTTTTAATTGAGACCACAACAATTCTATTGGATTCAGTACACAATAATAGTAAGGAGGTAATCTTAATACTTTATGGCCATAAATCTCAGCTACCCTGTCGATACGTAATTTTTTTCACATTTAACTAATTTTAATAGTTCTACAAGTTCTTTTTTTGGGTAAGAATCCATAAACTATATTTCATGTTTTATAGTACAGGAACCTAAGCATTTCACCTCGCAATTTTTACAGAGTGGATGGATTTGTTTGAAAATTTGAGAATAAGTAGTGGATAGTCCAAGGGTCAAAATCTAGATGCCGAAAGCCGCTTTTACCATGGGGGTGGTTGCCACCCCATCTCGGGGGTGGAATTTTTTTATTATATTTTGACCGCAAAAGTTGATAAAAACATTCATTCCAAGCAAAAAATGTTCTATACATTTTTTTGATAAAATTAACAGTTTTCGATTTATTCGCTATCGAAAGTGTTAGTTTTATATCGAAAAAATCAATGTTTTTCGGTATTTTAATAATTTACGATTCACTCAATTTTTACCGTAGAAAAATTTTTTTAAACCACGTTGTTGGGAATTAAATATCCGACAATTTCATATTCAAATATTTTTTCCAATCTCTGATGCTAATCTTTATATTCTGAAGAAAATGGCATTTTTTTACCAAACTACGAAAATTTGTTATTCGCTTTTAACTCCATTTTTTTTAAAACTAATCATTCTAAGCCAATCAAATTTCTAGAATCTCTTACTAATACATAAATAAAGAAGAATGAATAAGGCTTATGACTCAAACCACCGTTAACTTTCATTATTATGCTTCCAATTGGATTACTCCATTTTTTTTTTCAAAAAAATATATTGATTTTTTAACCGTAACTTTTTTATTTTTTATCTTAGTAAGTTCGGTAAAAAGCATCTTGTAGGTTTTTATAAGATCTATAAGGCTATTTATACTAAATCCTTTTAAAATCCTTAGTCGCAAAAAGAGGTGACTTTGAAAGGGTTGGTAAAGGTGGTTTTTCATGTTATTACAAGTTTTAATCATCAATAGCTCACTCAATTTTTCACGTAGAAACATTTTTGCAAAACCATCTTCTTCGGAATTAAATAAGCAACACTTTCATATTCAAACATTTTTTCGTATCTCTGATGCTAATCTTCTTATTCTGAAGAAAATAACATTTTTTTACCAAACTACAATAATTCGTTATTAGCTTTTTTAAGTCCATTTTTTTAAACTAATCATTAGAAGGCGGTTAACTTCTAGAACCTATTAATAATACATAAATAAAGAAGACCAAATAAGGTCAATGACTAATCTAAATTAGGGTGGTGATTAGGGGGTTGTGTCGGATCATTTTTTAGCTGAAAAAATAGGGATGGACATTCTTTTCATTATAAGTTACTTAATTTTTGAGCTAGAGACTTTTTTTATTTCTAGAGATAGATATTTTTAAATACTTTAAATTAGTTTGAACAAATTATCCTCGAAAAATGAATAGTTTTAGTGCGGCCGATATGTGAAATAATTGCACATTTAATGATACAAGCATATAATTTGGACCACATAAACTACACATATAAAGGTTCAAATTTAGATATGAGGCCATCTCAGATTTTGCCTTTTACAAAAATGGCGGGCATTTAAAATGGCGGCTATACATATGTGTTTAATAGTACCATAACTTTTGAACGAAAAGTCCGATTTCAACCAAATTTGGTATATAGTTTCTTTTTTTGATTTACAAGATGGATGTGGTGAACCAGAAGAATCGGTTTATTCGAAGTTGTGTTTTTACTGCTTGTTTATGGAAAAATATGTTTTTTTCCAATTTTTTCCCTCTGTATATATTAATTTTTCAAAAAGATAATACCGCAAATGAAAAGAGCGTAAACATATTTTGTAGAAAATATTTTGAACTTTTTAGTGATGTTAATTACCATTTAATAAATGCATAACGTATCTTGACATGTACCTATGTGTGGCAGATTCGTGCAAATATTATAAGACTTATTGTGCATTTAATGGTAGAAGCATATAATTTGGACCACATATACTACACACATTAAGGTCCAAATTTAGATATAAGGCCATCTTAGATTTTACCTTTTACAAAAATGGCGGGTATTCAAAATGGCGACTATACATATGTGACTAATAGCACTATAACTTTTGAACGAAAAGTCCGATTTCAACCAACTTTGGTATGTAGGTTCTTTTTTGATGTGTATACCGGAAGAATCGATTTACCAGAAGTTGTGTTTTTCCTGATTTTTATGTACAAACATGTTGTTTTTTTACCAATTTTTTCACCCTGTATATATTAATTTTTCATAAAGTTAATACCGATGTTGAAAAGAGCGTAAAAATATTTTTCAGGAAATATTTTGAACTCTTTAGTTATGTTAATTACCAATTAATAAATGCATAATATATCTTCACATGTACCTATGAAACTATGTGCGGCAGATTCGTGCAAATAATATAAGAATTATTGTACATTTAATGGTAAAAGCATATAATTTGGACCACACACACTACACATACAAAGATTCAAATTTAGATATGAGTCCATCTCAGATTTTGTCTTTTACAAAAATGGCGGGAGTAAAAATGAATCTGTCGCACATAGGTACACGTGAAGATACGTTATGCATTTATTAAACGGTTATTAATATAACTAAAAAGTTGAAAGTCTTTTCTAAAAAATATTTTTACACTCTTTTCAATGGCGGTATTATTTTTTTGAAAAATTAATATATACAGGGGGAAAGAATTGAAAAAAACAACATATTTTTACATAAAAAACAGGAAAAACACAACTTCTGGTATACCGACTCTTACGGTTCAAGACCTCGATGTTATTCATCAAAAAAATAACCTTGATGCCAAATTTGGCTGAAATTGGACTTTTCGTTCAAAAGTTATCGTACTATTTAGTCACATATGTATAGCCGCCATTTTGAATGCTCGCCATTTTTGTAAAACACAAAATCTGAGATGACCTCATATCTAAATTTGAACGTTTGTATGTGTAGAATATGTGGTCAAAATTATATGCTTCTACTGTTAAATGCACAATAATTCTTATAATATTTGCACGAATCTGTCACACATCTGGTACATGTGAAGATACGTTATGCATTTATTAAATGGTAATTAACATAACTAAAAAGTTCAAAATATTCCTAAAACATATTCTTAGGCTCTTTTCAATGGTGGTATTACCAATTTGAAAAATTAATACATACAGGGTGAAAAAATTTAAAACAAATTATTTACATACTATAAAATAGTTTTACATAAAAAACCAGGAAAAACACAACTTCTGGTAAACCGATTCTTCCAGTTCAGGACATCGATCTTGTAAATCACAAAAAGAACCTATGAACCAAATTTGGTTGAAATCGGACTTTTCATTCAAAAGATATCGTGCTATTAGTCACATATGTATAGTCGCCATTTTGAATGCCCGTCATTTTTGTAAAAGGCAAAATCTGAGATGGCCTCATATCTAAATTTGAACCTTTATATTTGCAGTATATGTGGACCAAATTATATGCTTGTATCATTAAATGTGCAATTCTTACAATATTTGCACGAATCTGCCGCACTATTTCCCGTCTTTTGACTTTGAAACTATAATATTTAGCATTTGACGAAAAAGAGCTACCATAACTCAAGAAGAGTTATATTATAATAAAGTATAGCTCGATCACTATTGGTCTTAAAAAAATTAGAAAAAAACGGTTGTGTTTATTTTTTCAAAAGGTACATTTCAGTTTAGCAAAGTTGTTTGGATAAAAGGAAAACTTTTGGAGTTATTAGCAGAAAATTGACTAACATTGCTTTTTTCGATAACATTTTCGATAGCGAATAAATCGAAAACTAGTAATATTATCAAAAAAATGTATTGAACGTTTTTTCTTAGAATGAATGTTTTTACCAACATTTCCGGTCAAAATATAATAAAAAATTTCCACCCCCGAGATATGATGGCATCTCCCTCCATAGTAAAAGCGCCTTTCGGCATCATATAGATTTTGATTCTTGGACTATCCACTACTTATTCCCAAATTTTCAAGTAAATCTATCCATTCTGTAAAAATTGCGAGGTTTTGTTCTATTTTAAGCTTCATTACTGGGACTATTAATAAAAATCCTTGAATTGCAGCTTTGTTTGAATTAGTGTTTGGAATTTTACTCTTTAGTCTAGAATGATACGGAGCATTATCCAAAGTAATAACGCTATTTATTTTTAATTTAGGTAGTAATTGCTGCTGAAACCACTTTTCAAACAAAGTACTGTCTTCTACCCATCCTGATTCTCCCCCCCCAATGTAAAATACAAATTCTCTTCCCTCTAGAGGGAGGAACATTGGTGATGCAATTTTTACTACCATCGGTCTAACATTTTTTAACTATATCATGGGTGTCTAACCAAGTTTCATCCAAATAATACAAATTCTTCCCTTCACTCCTAAAATACATTAGACGCTCCAAATAAAGAGTATTTTTAACGAGTACTTACCGTTGTAGGTATAAGTTAAGCACGATTTGCTTTGTATCGTGTGTGAGGTGAATATAACCAGAACGTTTTTCAGGTTCAGACTGGTCTTCACTTCCTGAATTCACTTCTATATCACTCATATTTATACACACACCGGCAAAATTAGCCGAACAACTTAAAAATGGAACATGTTTGATGTCTTGAATTTCCTAAACCTGTTGTCCGATTTGAGTGATTCTTTTAGTATGTTATAGCCTTATTATTTAAGAATATCGTTGAGATAATATTGTTGCTAGACAGGTGAATATCATTTTATACCGGGTGTACCAATCATACTGTGTTTTTTCTTAAAGTTTGGAACACCCTGTGGAATATTCTAGCACACGTAAAATATTAAAATTAAAACTCGATTGTAGAGTTAGGCTTTTTTAATATTTTCCTTTTCGATTCATTTAATTACGTGGGATAATAAAAAAGTGATGTGCTTTAACAACTATCCATGTTTTTCATCAATAAATCCTCACAGTAGGAGAGGAAAGTATGCTAATTTTGCAGTTACTCGAGCGTTATGGTGACCTATTGGATTGTGAAGAGTATGTGCTAAAACCAGAAAAAGTTAAGTTTTCGATATAGTGGGAGACTTTTCATTTTTTAATTTAATTTTCCATTTGCAACAATCGTTTTTTTTTTCGATTATAGCGTATATTATTTAAGAATATCGGTGTAATAATATTGTTGCTAGACAGGTAAATGTCATTTTATACCGGGTGTAACAATCATACTCTGTTTTTTTCTTAAAGTTCGGAACACCCTATGGAATATTCTAGCATATATAAAATATTGAAATTAAAACTCAATTATAGCCTTAGGCTTTCTTAAAATTTTCTTTTTCGATTCATTTGCTTATGTTGGAAAATAAAAAAGTTATGGGCTTTAACAACTAGCCATGTTTTTCATCAATAAATCCTCATAGTAGGGGAGGAAAGTATGCTAAATTTGCAGTTACTCGAACGTTATGAGGACCTATTGGATTGTGAAGAGTAGGTGCTAAAACCAAAAACAGATAAGTTTTCCATAAAGTGTGGGACTCTCCATTTTTTAATTTAATTTTCTATTTCCACCAATCTTTTTTTCCGAATATAGCGCCATCTATCCATAATTGGAAAAAATGTTGCGAATAAAAGTGGCTTATTTTTACGTCAAGAATCCAAATCTGCAATAAAAATTGGGGGCTCCTATTTAAGATTTTAAAGTAACGTGTTTTATTTTTGTACGTTTTTTTACAAATTTTATATACAACATCGACGAAAATGAACATCAGATCGTAAAACTGCAAAATACACGTATTCAATATTTTTCAAAAATCTATCGAATGACAACAAACATGAGCCCCACGCAGGTGGGGGTAAGACATTAAATTTAAAATCTTAAATAGGAACCTCTATTTTTATTGCAGATTTGGATTCTTTACGTAAAAATAAGCAACTTTTTTTGACACATCTTTTCGAATGATGGATAGATCGCGCTATAATCGAAAAAAAAAAACGATTGTTGCAAATGGAAAATTAAATTAAAAAATGAAAAGTCTCCCACTATATCGAAAACTTAACTTTTTCTGGTTTTAGCACATACTCTTCACAATCCAATAGGTCCCCATAACGCTCGAGTAACTGCAAAATTAGCATATTTTCCTCTCCTACTGTGAGGATTTATTGATGAAAAACATGGATAGTTGTTAACGCACATAACTTTTTTATTATCCCACGTAATTAAATAAATCGAAAAGGAAAATATTAAGAAAGCCTAACTCTACAATCGAGTTTTAATTTTTATATTTTACGTGTGCTAGAATATTCCACATGGTGTTCCAAACTTTAAGAAAAAACACAGTATGATTGGTACACCCGGTATAAAATGATATTTACCTGTCTAGCAACAATATTATCTCAACGATATTCTTAAATAATAAGGCTATAACATACTAAAAGAATCACTCAAATCGGACCACTGGTTTAGAAAATTCGAGACATCAAACATGTGCCATTTTTAAGGTGTTCGGCTAATTTTGCCGGTATGTGTAGTCATTACACTGACTTCTGTTCTAAATGAACGACAAAAGAAAAATGAAGTTCTTTTCAAATAAACTTTCTTCTCACAGAAGCCCATTTAGTGATAATTTGATATTACATAAGTAAACATTATCCTTTTACCTGAATAAAATTCTAAGAAATTTTCTAATCTCATAAACAATGGCTTTACGTACCTACAAATTTGTAATTCTGAATTATTGCAAGTACAAATGCAATTAACGGATTAAAGTAGGTACACAAAATTATGCTTAATTTTATGTAAAATTGAAATACGTACCTGGCTACATCTACTTTGTATCATTTAGTAAAGTACCTTTAAACTTTGGATAGAATTTAAAAATGAACCTAATGTAACGAAAGACTAAGGGTGACTATTCGTTACAACATTAAGGGAGTACAGAAATTTTGTGCTTGATATCAGCCCAGTCTCTTAACCTGGGGAATTCCATCCGAATTATCTTGCAAGGGATATGATAGTAGTCCAAACTTGAATTTTCAGTATATATTTTGTTTTTATACAAAGTGTTAGTGCATTTGAAGCACCCAAAATATTGTTTTTTAATTTAATTATATATAAACACCACATTTTCACTCTAAAAATTCGTTTATTTTTTGACCGAATCTCAAAATTAATGTGTACATTAAGGGGTTAAACACAAACCGCATGCTATGATTTTTGTGGCGGATATTTTTAAGGTTGATTTCATGTAATCCAATGAACTGTAAATAAATAAATACTTTATTTTCTGTTAGACAGGCATAGTCTGTATATAATTAATCAATTATTAGGTACAATAAGTAAATATAACAAACAAATAAACAACCACACTATGTACACACTACGCAAACTAACAACGAAAATACATTTAGAGTTGAAGAAATTCTTTAACTGAATAAAAAAATGTGTGTAATCAGAAATTCTTTTAAATTTAGTTTATAAAGCTTGTCAGGCTCTTACACAATTTTATATGCATTGGTAGTCCATATAAAGTATTTGTCCCATTATACTAGGGGACGTGAAATATATATATTTCTCCTACACATTGGGGCACGTAAGGTATCTTTATATTTAGTATTCAAGTTGTGAATTTGCCCATGAGTTTTAAAATTTTCGAAGTTATTAAAATGTATATATACAACTTTCCAGAATATAAATGCAGGTCAAAGGCAGTATTTTGAATTTTTGAAAATATTGTCTACAACTTGTTTTATGGGGGATACCAACAATAGTCCGTAATATTTTTTTTGTGCAAAAAATACTTCCATTAATATGGCTACTTGGTCCTCAAAAACAAATGCCCTATCTGAAACGGGATTCGGCTTAGGCACAATAAAGCATTATTAATTATTGTTTCTCCGCTAAAACTTGCTTTAAATTTTGAAACAAAAACGTCACCTACTAAGTTAAATTTTGCGGCAAGTGTATCACAATGTTTTCTCCAACAAGACATTCATCTATATGAAGTCCTAAGAACTTTACTGATGAAACATGTTCAATATGATTATGTATTATTTATATTTAAGTTAATGAGGTTAACACATCACATCGTTGCCTATTATGAAACTGCCTGAAAAGAGTTTTTTGGGTGTTCAATAATAGATGATTATTACAGAACCAGCTGCAAAGGTCTGACAGTAAACTGTTATATTTGGACTCAAAGGAAGTATCAGATCCGTTGATTATAGCATTTATATCTTCTGCAAATATAGTGAAATGTCCATCTCCGTTAACCGAGACAACATCGTTTACATAAATAAGAAAGAGAATTGGTCCTAAAATTGAGCCTTATGGTACACCTATGTCAATATCGAGATAGTTGGATTTATGACTCTTCTTTTGGTAGCACTACAACCCGGGGTGGGTCTTGGCTGACTGCACAACTCGCTTCCATTTCGAACGGTCATCCATGATAGTTGGGTCAGTGGGTAGTCCCATTGTTCTTAAATCTGACCATATATTGTCTCTTCATCGCATTCGTGGGCGTCTTTCTTCCTGTGGGGGCTTCCTCCCAGATCAACTTGGGAAGGCGGTTATTAGAGAGTCTATGGACATGGCCAGCCCATCTTAGACGTTGATATTTAATTTCTTGGACTGTCGCCCGCGCTATACATCAGCTTGACTTCAGCATTTGTTCTCGTTCGGTATTGGTTGCTATTACGGTAGCGATAAGGTCCAAAGATTGTTCTGATGACTTTCCTCTGAAAACATCCAAGTTTTCTTTCAATTGCTTTGGTCAGAGTCCACGTCTCACATCCATACATGAGCACTGGTCTAATCACTGTTTTTATATATTCTGATATTTGATGCTCGTGTTAGGCTCTTAGATTTAATAGTATTGTGGAGGCTATACATACATCTGTTTCCTGCCTGAATTCTCCCTTTAATCTCTTCGGTGATATCATTTTCTGTAGTGATTGTTGCTCCGAGATATTTAAAACTATCCACTCTTTCAAAGTTATATGGGTCTATCGTAACATTTTGCCCTATTCTATCTCGTCACTTTTGTCTGTTGATGCACATGTATTTGGTTTTCTCTTAATTTACCCTTAAACCAGCTTTATTTGCCTCTGCCTCTAATTTATTGAAAGTCTCTTTCACATTAGTGACTGTGTTTCCCACAAAGTCAATGTCATCCGCGTATGCTAGTAGTAATTTTGGTCCATTTACTGTCAGTAATTCTGTTCTAATTTGTGCTGTTCTTACTACTTTCTCCAGAATTATATTGAAAAGGAGAGGTGACAGCGCATCTCCTTGTGTCAGGCCATTGCTTATTTCGAACGATTCTGAGAGTTTGTTACCTATCCGTACTCTGGATCTACAGTCTACAGCCATTTACACATATCTTAACTCTGGATAAGTTTTTTTTTGGAACTGAAAGTTCTGCTATGGCATTCCACATCTGATCCCTTTTAATGCTATCATATGCTTGTCGGAAATCTATGAAGAGATTATGGATAGTTCTATTGAATTCCCTTCCTTTTTTAAGCAGCCGTCTTTAGAGTAGATTCATGACTCGCATTTGATAATTTGCCTTTTTCTGTTAAGCTGACGTATTGTCGACGTGCATTTAAATGGGATGTTAACCAATTCAATGCACGTCCTTGAATGTCGATATTTTTTAATTGACATCACAAAATATCTCAACAGAACTTTCTCCACTATCTAAAAGATGTGAGAGTATCATAAAAGGAATGCATTGCTGTATGGGTAGATTTTTGGACTGGAAACCATGTTGGTTACTAACAATCACTTTATTTGTCTGTAAAAATGAATTAAGTCTTTGTAAATAGCTGTATTCAAAAATTTTTGAAAATATCAAAGAAATTGTTATTAGACGGTAATTACTTACTTGATTTGGGTTACCTTTTTTATGAATTGGTAGGTAACACCTTGCCAGTTTTTATATAATCTAGAAAGTTGCCATTTGAAAACGATAAATTAACTAAATATGTTAATGGCGATATTATCTTTCAATAAAGTCGTCCCAGAAACGCAACTCATAAATATTAACTATCATTTTAAAATTTTCTACTTTAAAATGTATAATATATGTCTGAATTGCCGATATGAATGAGTCAGATTATAATTAAATTATTAGAAGAATTTTTTTACTGAGCAACTAATTTTTTTTAAATTTATTAACATTTTGTATTTAGAAAACGACATCCGAATTGAAAGTCGAAGTGTCAATAGTCATTTTTTCAACTTAAATTGTGGCTTATTTCTCAATTAAAATAGTAAATTACGTAAAGTTGGTATGGAATAAATTGAATATTTTTCTTAAACTAAAAGCCTGTCGAAAAAAATTTAAAACACGTCGATTTTTAATTTTAATGACCTACATTTGACAACCAAATTTAATTGTACAGAGTGATACACATTAAGGTGATGACGCCATCAGATTTTTTGTAAATAATGTAACACCCTGTGTCTATCTGTGTGAAAAGAATTAATAAATTATTATTCCCTCCTGAAACACTGTAGGCTATTTTAATCCAATTTCTGAACGAACACTTTCAAGCACTGGCGAAGCGTCCATGTAACCACTGTTACCATTGGTAACGGTTAAAAATCTTGCAAATAAATATGTATTTTATGACGATGAATAATTCCATTTATTATTGTATTTTATTTTTACCAATAGAAATATATTATTATATTATGTGTTAATAGTACCTAATTCAGTAAATAGCCAGACACACGAAAATATTGGCGAGTTTATGTGACTCAGTTGCACTTTATTATATTCTGTTACCAGTCTCATTTGTGCAATTTGTGGTGACAATGAATGGTTATCTCGCTGTCGCTAGGGCGGCTCGGGACCGGCTAGTACTGAAAATTTTGAAGGAGCGATGGGCGTAAGCGCGCTGTGTATATCAGTAGGGCTGTTACCAGATTTAAATTTGCTAACAGTACCTATATTAAAAAGCGTGCGTGCAGTTCACCATGGATGAGTGTCGCTGCGTAATCGATCAACTACTTGAAAAGTAATTCTGATTGAAAAATAAAATGAGATTATTGAAAATGAAAGACCTATTTTAAACAATTTAAAAAAGGAATTTAAAAAATTAGCTCGATATTTTAAATTTAGTTGGTACAGTGAAAATCCTTGGTTATGTGGTTGCAAGAAAAATAGACTGTATTGTTGGCCATGTCTTCTGGTTTTTACAGAAAAATGGGTGGACCAGGTTCACGATTTAAATAGTTTTAGAGTTTTAGGCAGTAAAGGCATATATAGGAGCGGACGTATCTTCTGATCACAGTCTTCTTATTGCTAGGTTTCAACTTCAACTAAAAAAGACGCAAAAAAGCCGCAACAACAATAAACTTAACATACAGAAACTTAAGTCAGAAGAAACAAAAGAAAATTTGAAACATGAAATCAACACAAATCTAGATAGAAACCCAAGAAATAATTGCAACGTAGAACAACAGTGGCAATTCTTCAAAACCTCTATATTAGATCCAAGTAAGAAAGTACTTACAACAACCAAATGTAAGAAAGAAGAATGGATGACGGAGGAAATTCTAGAGTTGATGAATGAAAGAAGAAAAAACAAAACAATTAATAAGACTCGCTATAAACAGCTTCAAAACCAAATAAGAAGAAAAATTAGGGAGGCTAAAGAAACCTACTTCTCTGAAAAATGTAAAGAAATAGAAGAACTTCAAAACATATATGACAACTTCAACCTACATAAAAAAGTCAAAGAACTAGCCGGAATAGGAAATAGAAGAACCTCAAATATATTGCTCGACAAAAACGGAAATACTATAATAGAGACAGAACGAAAACTACGACGATGGAAAGAGTACATCGAGGAACTATTTCATGACCAGAGAGAAGCTAGTACATCCGTAGATAGCCAAACCGGAGATGTAGGCCCAGAGATATCCAAATCAGAGGTTAGTCAGGCAATAAACTCTATGAAAACCAATAAATCTGCTGGTCCAGATGAATTACCTAGCGAGCTGATAAAGTTGGTCAACGAGAAAAACCTGGACATAATAGTAGAACTGTTCAACGCTATCTATACTACGGGAATCATCCCTAGAGAAATGTTGACATCAGCATTTGTGTGTTTGCCAAAAAAAGTGAATGCCAAAGAATGCAGTGACTACCGAACCATAAGCTTAATGTCACATACCTTGAAAATTCTGCTGAAAATTATCCACGCCAGAGTACACTCTAAACTGGAGCTGGATATTAGTGACACTCAATATGGGTTCCGCAATGGAATGGGCACCAGAGAGGCATTATTCTCCTTCAACGTGCTGACACAGAGATGTTTGGATGTTAACCGTTCTCTTTACGTCTGTTTTATAGACTACAATAAAGCGTTTGATAAAATAAAACATGACCGACTCATGGAAATTCTAAAAACTAAAAACCTAGATGAAAGAGATTTAAGACTAATAACACATCTCTATTACAATCAGCGAGCAATAGTAAGAATTGAAACAGAAACATCTGAAGAAATGGAAATAAAAAGAGGAGTCAGGCAAGGCTGCATACTATCACCTCTATTATTTAACGCTTATTCTGAAGAGGTAATGCGAGAAACTCTGGAAGATGAAACAGTCGGCATAAGAGTAAATGGAGTCTTAGTTAACAACATCAGATATGCAGATGATACAGTAATAATAGCCGATAATTTACAAGACCTGCAAATACTCATGAGTAAAATAGTAAGGTGTAGTAGGGAGTACGGACTCTCTCTCAATATCAAAAAGACAAAGTTTATGAAAATTAGTAAAAACAGCCATAATACTAACGAAATCTTGATAGTAGAGGGCCAGCAGATCGAAAGAGTAAAAAAGTACACTTACCTAGGGACACTTATAACCGAAAATAATGACTACACTGCAGAAATCAAAGTCAGAATCGAGAAAGCACGTTCTAATTTTATGAAAATGAAAAAGGTCCTATGTAGTAAAGATTTAACATTAGCTCTTAAAGTACGCCTAACAAAATGCTACGTATATAGTGTACTATACTATGGACTGGAATCATGGACGTTAAATGTAGAGACAATGAGACGACTTAACGCCTTTGAAATGTGGACGTATAGAAGAATTATGAGGGTTTCCTGGGTAGATAGAGTTACGAACAATGAAGTACTGAGAAGAATAGGTAAAGAGAAGGAAGTTGAACTGACAATTAAAGAAAGAAAACTACAGTACCTCGGACATGTGATGCGGGGCGAGAAGTATGGCATCCTGCGACTCATAATGCAGGGAAAGATAGATGGCAGAAGAAGCATCGGCAGAAGACGAATTTCATGGCTGAAGAACCTGAGAGAATGGTTTGGATGCAGCTCAAAACAACTATTTAGAGCTACTGCCTCAAAAATTAAAATAGCTATGATGATTGCCAACCTCCGTAGCGGAGATGGCACCTGAAGAAGAAGAAGAGTTTTAAAAAAGAGACATGAAATTTTTCCGTTACCTACATGTAAGATGTATACCCAATTTGATTCAGTTTGGCAAAACAAGAATCAAAAGTTCTCTTAACCAAGCATTTAAAGCAAATATTGCTAAACATATAATGAGTTTGTTAAAAAAATAGATAGGTACTTGTATATTCTTAGCTCACTTATAATATATATGTACCGTATGTTTTTTGGCCGAACAAGAATTAGCGTTTCGTGGTCATTTTGAGGGCGACTGCTCTGACATTCGAGGCAATTACAGGGAATTGTTAACATTAATTGCCAAAAAAGATCAAAAATTTTGCCAACATCTAGAAACATCAACTGTTTTTTCGAGAGTTTCAAGTGATATACAAAATTATATTATTGAAGCTATATGTATATACATTTATCCATATCTTCATTTTTTTAAATAAGATTTTTTGCATCTGGTTTTGGTAACACTTTAGAAAAAGTCACGCGTCGCCACTGCTTTCAAGTCACAGGGATTCCGAACGAACATGGTTCCCGTATTCTTTCAGGTACCACCAGTGCCGGATTTACCAGTAGGCCGCGGCCTGTCTAAAACTATTTGTAATGAGTTTATAGAGTTAACGTACAAAAAAGTAGCTTCTGTTATTGGGGATGAATTAAAGAAAAGTAAGTACTATTCTCTCAGTGTTGATTCTACACCAGACATCACCCATTCAGACCAGTTGACAGTGATCCTACTATGTTTGTATGTTTTAAGACATTTTAAGTGATGGTATGAACACTCTGAAGCACACATGGCGGAAATTATTTAAATACACTGTCAGAATTGTATATTCCATTGTGCGATATGAGAGGCCAGTCATATGATAATGCCTCGAATATTTCAGGCAAATATATAGGTTTACAAGCTCTAATAAAATAACTTAACAATTTAGCTGAGTATGTTCCATGCTCCGCTCTTTAATTGAATCTAGTAGGCACACATGCGGCTGATTGTTGTTTGGCAGTAACAAAAATATTCATGTTGATTCAAGAATTTTACGTTTTCATGAGTGAATCTTCTCCAAGATGGGCCGTGTTGGAAAACATTGTCAAAAAATAGCAATAACGAAAAGAAACTCCTTCCAAAAAGAGTAAACTTTACAAGATGGGCTGCCAAATGACATGCTGTAAAAGCTATTTTACTTAACTACTATAACCATTACGATGCAGTAAAAAAATATCAGCCAATTCTAGATTGTCTAGTTTGGATAGTTTTATTTCAAATGCCTTTTTCAAGCCTTAGAACGAATTGGTTAAAGATTTTGCAGCCAAAACAGCTAGAAAAGTGAGTGTTTAGAATTTAGATATGAGATTTATTATGAATATGGAGTAGTGTCAATATTATTCACTAACAGTGGTGTCATGGCAAAATTAGCAGTGCGGGAACGCAGTGCCGGAACGCACTGCTAATTTTTGTTTACAAAACCTAATTTTCTATTATTTTTAACTTTTGTTAACCAGTGCGGGAACAGCGTTCCCACGCGTTCCGACACCATGACACCACTGTTCACTAATCCAACTTTATCCAAATTAAGAACATGACATTAACTTTTTCAGTATAGGAGAATAATGTGAGAATTGAACGATCTAGTCTATTTGTTGTATTCTTCATATTTTTATTTTTCAGTACCGTAGCCTATTACTGTTACAGTTCATATTATTTTGCTTGTTCTTTTACTTATAATGTCTTTTCAACTCTGCTTTTTTAGTCTTTTGTTATCACCTGTACTTTTCCCCCGAATGAAACAAATGTTATTTAATTTTAACATTTAACTGCTATACTAATTTATAATATAATAATTTTAGCAATATTAATAATTTTACAAATAACTGCTATTTGTTAACTTTTTGAATTACATGTTTAAGGCATCATGGGGCCCTAGACATCCATAAGAAGTAGGCATATAAATGCCTAGGTCATGAGATTCACATAGGAAAAGATAACCAAAATGTTGAGCTTCGCCGTTATAAGACTGATTTGGGCAGCCTTCGGCAAGCTGAATCATATTTCCAAATCGTCTAACATATATCAATATGCCTTAAAAGAAAAACCTTTAATCAATGTGTTTTGTCAGTGTTGAATTATGGAGCGGAAACGTTGACCATGACAAGGAGAACAGTGCAAAAGATTTGTGTGTCTCAAAGGGCGATGGAGCGTGCTATATTGGGCCTTTCACTACTAGATAAGATCCCAAACCGCCAGCTACTACAAAGATCAGGAGTGGCTGATGCAATAGAGAGAATAGCAACACTGAAATGGAACTGGGAAGGTCACGTGGCTCGAATGATAGATAACAAATGAACAAATCGGCTACTGGAATGGAGGCCAAGAGGTCATGCCTACCGAAGCAGAGGTCGTCAACCAACACGTTGGACTGATAATCTAAAACGTTGTCATAGGATTTGGATGCACAAGGCACAAGACCGAAATAACTTATGAGGGTGAACTATGTCCAGCAGTGGACAAGCGAAGATTGGATGATGACTAAATAAAGTGTAAAATATTGGCAATACTTTAAGTGATATTTATAGACACAACTATAAAAACCCTATCTTAAAATTAATACTTTAAGGGGATGGACAAGCATGAAACGAACTTATTTTAATACCTATTATTTTATTCTCGACGAAGGCAACTCCAAAATCATAAAAATTATAAAATCTCTTTAGTCGTTCTCGAGTTACCTATAAGTGAATCGCTTATTTATGAAAGGCCTCATGTCACTTTTTTTCAAATTTTCGTTTAACGTAGAAGATGATAACCCATAAGTATGTTCGCACATCGTTTGCTTATGAAAAGCCTCATGTTATTCCTTTATCAGATATATTAGTTTAAAATTATTGTTTATTTTTGATAATTAAAAATGAAGCGGCACAATTCATTAATCAAAATACCTGTTACATGTTTAATTGTTTAACTTGAAATATCTCTAAAACGAATGACTATATCGTTACGAGTGAAAAGTATATTATTTACATAGAGAGTATTGGAGAATCGAAAAATTGTGAAAAAAATGGTAATTCCGCCAGTGGCGTAAAATTTGGGAAGGGTCAACCATTCACTTCCCCTGTCGTTCGCCTCTGGTAATAGCCGGAAACCATTATTTAACATAATTTCATAGGTTGTATAGTACCTACACTTTCTGCCGAGTATGAAAATGATACGTCGAATAGTTTTAATATACTGAGCACTCAGAGATTGGACATTATTAATGAAACACCCTCTATATAGATTTTTAAATACATCAAAGTATGCCGCAATATGCTCTTAATCAAGTAAATATGAATAGCATAATAAGCATTTATAAAGAAACCCAAAAAATATGCTGCATGTATTATGCACATGCATTTTGCATATATTTCAGACACTAGTCATATGTCTATGTTAAACCGTTTAAGTGCTATAAGCCTAAGACTTTTTCGCATGACGCCATGTTGAAATTTTCTATGTCGTTCCATTCTACTTGTTTAATCCTAACACACGCCCGGTTTCATAATCAACTTAAAGTGAACATTAACTAAAGTTCACTTTAGCGTTGACATTTACCCATATGAATTGCATTGATAAAGGTAACAAGAACTTAAAATTTAAAGTCCACTTTAACTGATTATGAAACCGAGCGTTATTTTGCTTTTCGTGTTTGCTTTTTCTATGTCGTTGCATTCTACTCGATATATTTAATCACGTGGTTTGTAGCGTATCTTTGTACGTTAAGTCGTTTGGTCACCAGTGTAGTGGACGTTCAACGGGAGACGTGTCTAGCCGTAGACCTTCGATGGTTTGGCCATAATATGAAATAACGTAGACCCGTGCCGTGCAGTGGACGTTAAATGGAAGGTCTGTGTCAAAGCATGGACATGCGGTAGGATACCCGTGTTGAGTAGTTCATGTAAATAGAAGACCTATTAGATAAGTGATAAGTAGCGAATATTCAATACTTTGCACTGTATGTGTTTTGCCTTTCTGAGTACACCCAGTATATGGATGTTACGAGTTTCTGATTATACTCTGTATATTTTGAATGAATGACAGTTGCCGTTTGACATGAAGGTAGCACTGAATGGTATATAAAATGACGTTACAAGAAAAGAAGAAGAATTCTAAAAAGAAAGAAGAACGTTTTCACTACTTTGTTACAAGATATATAAATGACGTTAAAAAAAAAAGAGTTTAGAAAGCGAGTACTAAAATGTTATGTATTTTCTGTTCTTTTCTATGGTGTGGAAACATGGACTCTCAATAAACAATGCCTCAATAGATTGGAAGCATTTGGGATGTGGACGTATCGAAGAATGCTGAGAATCTCCTGGACAGACAGAATAACCAATGAGAATACATAACTAAGGAGAATACAGAACAACAGGGAGATACTGGATTCCATCAAAATAAGAAAACTTCAATACTTGGTCATATAACACGTGGTGACAGATATGAACTCCTAAAATTAATTATGCAGGGAAAGATTCAAGGAAGGCGCAGCATAGGTAGGAGAAAAATGCCCTGGCTCAGAAATCTCAGAGAATGGTCTGGATGCAGCTCAACTGAACTCTTTCGGACTGTAGTGTCGAAAGTGAGAATAGCAATGATGATTGCCAACCTTCGTCGCAGATATGGCACGTAAAGAAGAAGAAAAGAAAAGAAGAAGAAGAATTCGAAAAAGAAAGAAGAACGTTTTTACTACTCTGTTTATGACGAATGTCAGCTGACGTGTTGACATATGACGGAAAAAAAAGCAGAATTCCAAAAAGAAGAAGAATTTCAAGAAGAAGAAGAGGACTTTTCTGACTACGTCCTGTATAACGAACACATTGGCGCATCCAAGAAAAATGTCACAATTTCCGGCGAAAAAACACATCGATTTCACTATACGTACAGTCGTTGCCTTATACACAATACTAAGGATTAAAAACTTACAGGTGTCCTCAAACTACATGATTTGTAAATATTTTGATATTTCATACACTTTGGGTACTCTGTCCTCAAACTGTAGGGTATTATACAGTGGTAGTTTGGGGACTGTCCCCAAACTGACCATTTGTCCTCAAAGTGTAGGGTTTATACTTTTTTAAGTCCTCAAAGTGTTGGATATACATATATATATATATATATATATATATATATATATATATATATATATATATATATATATACAAGGTGTCCCAAAAGTAGTGGAACGGTCGAATATTTCGCGAACTAAACATCGGATCGAAAAACTGAAAAATACGTGTTCAATCTTTTTCAAAAATCTATTCAATGACACCAAAGACGAACCCCCACTACACCCCCTGGAGGTGGAGTGGGGGGTAACTTTAAAATCTCAAATGGAACCCCCAGTTTTTCTTGCAGATTTGAATTTTTTACGTAAAAGTAAGCAACTTTTATTAAAGACATTTTTTCGAACTGTGGATAGATGGCGCTATAATTGGGAAAAACAATTTATCTTGATACCATAGGTAAATTATAGAAATGGTCTAATATCTCACGAAATACACTTCAAAATGAGAAACTAAAAAACAGATTTTTAATCTTTTTCGAAAACCTATTGAATAACACCAAACATGACCCTCCAACCCACCCCCTGCAAGTGGGGTGGGGGGTAACTTTAAAATCTTTAATAGCAACCCCCACTTTTTATTACAGATTCGGATCCGTCATGAAAAATAAAGCAACATTTATTCGAAATATTTTTTAGAATTTTTAATAGATGGCGCTTTAATTGGAAAAATACGATTTATTAGCGCCATCTATCAGAAATTTTAAAAAATGTTTCGAATAAATGTTGCTTATTTTTTTATGACCAATCCGAACCTGCAATAAAAAGTGGGGGTTGTTATTTAAGATTTTAAAGTTACCCCCCACCCCACCACCAGGGGGTGGGTTGGAGGATCATGTTTGGTGTTATTCGATATGTTTTCGAAAAAGATTAAAATATGTTTTTTGGTTTCTCATTTGGAAGTGTATTTCGTGAGATATTAGACCGTTTCTATAATTTACCTATGGTATCAGGATAAATTGTTTTCCCCAATTATAGCACCATCTATCCACAGTTCGAAAAAATGTCTTGAATAAAAGTTGCCTACTTTTACGTAACGAATCCAAATTTGCAAGAAAACTGGGGGTTTCCGTTTGAGATTTTAAAGTTGCCCCCACCCCAGCTCCAGGGGGTGTAGTGGGGATTGGTGTTTGGTGTCATTGGATAGATTTTTAAAAATGATTTAATACGTATTTTTCAGTTTTTCGATCCGATGTATAGTTCGCGAAATATTCGACCGTTCCGCTACTTTTGGGACACCCTAAAATGAATAATTTTGGGGAATGCAGTCAATGTGTTTTGGGCTGATTAGAAGAGAAACACTTTGAACTTTTCTATATATATATATATATATATATATATATATATATATATATATATATATATATATATATATATATATATATATATAAATTTTACAAATTTTTTGGGTATTGAAGTCAAATTGGGGCTTTAAAGTATACTATTGTCTAATATTCGAGCTTTCGGAAATGTTTATTTCCTTTTTCAAGAATGTCTACAATGCAATAAGATAAAAAAAATATTAGATTATTTATCAAAGAACAAATAGTAATGAGTAACTTACCAGAATTTAGATTATAAAAAAATGTTGGTTACTATACATAAGATTAAAAATATCAATGGTAAACGGCTGTTGTACAATTTGAATAACATAAAAAACAATAAAAATTCTTAGCAAAAACACTTAACAAAGGATAATAATTGGTTAAATTTTGAAGTAATAATCTAAATTTGATTGACTTTTAAAAAATTTAGTTTATCATAAATACATGGCTGACAAAAACTAAATGTAACTATGGTAATAGTATATAGGTGTTTATAAGGAATTGAATAAAAATCTATGATAAGAAAATAAGGAAATTTATGTTTTCAAAAAGCAGAAAAGTTAATGTTAAATATTAGTGATATTAATTAATTTTGTCAAAGTTTAGTACTAATTTCAAAAGTATAGGAGATTTGAAAAATCTTATGATCTGATATAGGTACCTATGATTATTTTTCAAAAGAAAGAATGTAATTATCAATTCAAAATAAAAGTTATGTTTTCAAAAACAGAAAAGTTAATGTTAAATATTAGTGATATTAATTAATTTTATTAAAATTTAGTGCCAAATTCAAAAGTGTAGGAGATTTGAAAAATCTTATAGTCTGATACAGGTACCTATGATTATTTTTCAAAAGAAAGAATGTAATTATAAATTTTGCAAAATTTAAGCAGTAAGTTAAGTTTTGTTTTGAGTTTTATCTAAATTTAAACATTTTTATTTGTAGATAGTCTTGATAAAGAAAATAAAATTTTCGAAAGCTCGACTAATAAGTTCAAAGTGTTTCACTGAATAGCCCAAAAATTTATTGACTGCATTCCCCAAAAAAATTTTAATATATATATATATATATATATATATATATATATATATATATATATATATATATATATATATATATATATATATATATATATATATATATATATATATTGATACATGTATCCATGTTACTTCCAAAGTAGATACTCGTAATACGTTGTCACTTCATATATACCGTTATGACTTCCGATTTCGGAAGTCACAACGTTTTGCCTATATTTTTACGAATTTGGCGACTAAATGGTATCAGAACGCTTATATTAAAAATTTCGCCGGAAGTCATATCGTATCTCACATACTCATAAGATCAGATTTTAGTTCGACGGTATATCTCCAGCGCTAGTGTCGCTCCCGTACTACTATACAGGTTATGTACACAACGCGTAGCGTCTTCCGTATACCACACCGCTCGATGTGACTTCCGTTTTTTGGCAACCCTGTGTAACGGTTTCCAGACATTCATTTGTTCTAGATTCGCGGTCCTAATCGTACTTAGTATTTTGTGTGCCTTTTGTTTTTTAAACATGAATAATAGCAGATCTGCTTTACTTTTAAAGTTAGCCTTAAACGAAGGTACAATAAGTGATTATAATATATCTCTATAATTATATATTATCTGTACTTATTTTAATCTATAATATTTTACCTATACATTTTTTTTTACTTCCTTTTTTACAATGAACTTCTAATTCAATCTACACTCACCGGCACGAAAAACGGGCACCTCAAAAAATGGGTAATTTTTGATGTCTCGTATCTCCCAAACCTGTTGGCCGATTTAAGTAATTTTTAATATGTTATAGCCTTATTCTTTAACAATATCGCTATAATAATATTGTTGATAGACAGGTAAATTTTCATTGTATACCGGGTGTACCAATCAAACTGGGTTTTTCTTCTCAATTTTCACAACACCCTGTGGAATATTCTAGCCTTAATAAAATATTGAAATTAAAACCCGACTATAGCTCCAGGTTTTCTTAACATTCTGTTTTTTTATTCATTCGCTTACGTTGGATAATGAAAAAGTTAGGGACTCTAACAACTAGCCATGTTCTTTATCGATACAGGGTGTTTCTAAATAAGTGCGACAAACTTTAAGGAGTAATTCTGCATAAAAAAATAATGATCGTTTGGCAAAAGAGTTTTACATTTGCAAGCATTTGCGGACATAGCTTTATCAAGTAAACGATCATTATACCCCTTAAAGTTTGTCGCACTTATTTAGAAACACCATGTATTGATAAAGAACATGGCTACTTGTTAAGTCGCTAACTGTTTTATTATCCAACATAAGCGAATGAATAAAAAACAGAATGTTAAGAAAACCTGGGGCTATAGTTAGGTTTTAATTTCAATATTGTATAAAGGCTAGAATATTCCACAGGGTGTTGTGAAAATTGAGAAAAAAACCCAGTTTGATTGGTACGCCCGGTATACAATGATAATTTACCTGTCTAGAAGCAATATTATTACAGCGATATTGTTAAAGAATAAGGCTATAACATATTAAAAAAATACTTAAATCGGACAATAGGTTTAGGAGATACGAGCCATCAAAAACGACCCATTTTTTGGGGTGCCCGTTTTCGTTCCGGTGAATGTATCTATTAAATAATCTAAATTATTTTAAAAAATCTTATTAAAAGCTTAAATACAATAAATGTAGGTAAATGTTCTCATTTAACGAAATTTCCGAAAATTGCGTATTTTTTGACCCAAGTAGGCTGAAAAATCGATTTTATAGTTATTGTTATTTCGAAAGTAATAAAACGTGTAAAAAATTAAGTGTACAATTACAATTGAATGGAATTAAATACACGAAAAAATGAATCAAGAGCGATAAAAAGTGTAAAGTAATAAATTATAGTATTAATATGAAATACAGTAAACTCTCTCTTAATGGGGTAGGCGCAGTCTCGGTCCAATGCTATGTAAATGCATTCATTTTTTTCGAATCCTGAGAAAACTAAGAAATACTTTTTAAAACTTACACCCACAATGAAAGATTACATTATTACGGAGGACCGAAAGTCCCTTAGAATAAACAAAAAGTTTCTTTTGAATGAAGTATTCGAAATTAAAAATTACACTAACTTTTCTCTTGTTTTTTCATCCCGTTATCTTATTAAAATAAACATTATATAAGTTTTCAGGGAACTTCGGCCCTCGGTAATAATGTATTCTTCCATTCTGCGTTTAAATTTTTCAAAAATATTTATTAGTTTTCTAAGAATTCGAAAAAAATTAGTGCATTTAATTAGCATTGAACCAAGATTTTGCGCTTATCTCTTAACGAACACCTCTATACGAACGGTATTTAAAACAAAACTCATTTGCCGATATTGAACCTGTACTCTTCATAGGTAAAAATACATAGGTAGGTATTTTTTCCAAATATTTTAGAATACAAAACTACATATTATTATATTTTATTATTTCAAATTAATACAGAGATGTCGACGAGTGATATTTGATATCACTTTATCAGCAGTAGGTAATAAAAATCGGTGTAGGTCATTAAAAGAAATGTGACACCCTAAGGTTGCTCTAATAATATTTAACATTGATATGTTGTATGTTGTGACTAAAAATTTGAACGGAAATGTCTGCTTGAACATATTCCAATACCCAATAAAAATTTTATTTTCTTTAAAAAAAATGTTTTGGATTCAAGGGCGACTTGACTGTATGCTAAAACAATAATTATTATACAAACAAAACAAATATTCTGATTCGTTTTTTACGATCTTATCGAAATAGTATTATAGTTCATTAACGGATTTGCTTCAAATTTTAAACAACGGATTGACGTGAAATTTAGAATACACGTAGGTAACATGTCAAAGAAAAAAAGTGAAAATAAAACTTTGTCCTGGGGGTGAGTTTCTCCTCTTCTCGGAGGTGAAAAATATACGTTCAAAATAAGTTCGGAAAAAGATAAACTGACTAATTCTAAGCAACTTTTGTTATATATAATTTTTTCACTAAGTTAATACTTTTTGAGTTATTTGCGCGAAAATATGTCAATTTTTCAAGAAAAAAACACTTTTATACGGTTTTTTGCCAATAACTCAAAAAGTAAGTATGTTATCGGGAAAACCATTAAAAATATAGCTTATAAAGTAACAAAATTGATGTACGTATGAACTTTTAGAATCAGTAGAAGCAAAGTTGTAGCTAATGTAAAACAGGAAACAGGTTCATATTCGTCAAATTTAAAAACGAATGATTTCACGTGAAATAACCGAAAAATGATAGCAACCAAAAAATGATGCACTGTTCTGAGAAAACTTATTACAACTTTTTTAAAGTTTTAAAAAAATCTTTTTTATGTTTTCTAAAAAAGTTCTAAACATACGCTCAAAATAAAGTAGGTCCTATTTTTGTTAAAAAAATCCGAAAAAGCACCACCTAATTGGAATCTCAAATGAAATTAATACTTACCGCTTCACAAGTTATATACTTAAGTTATGTAATATTTATATGATCTGTAATTTCATCGGCTTAAAGGGCTTATTTTTGAAAAAAATTGGTTTTACAGTAATTTTTTTTTTTTGAAAAAAATGTTTTTTTTAATGACATAAAATTTAGTAGTGATACCAAAAATTACGAATACATAGTAAGAAATGTAGGTTTTGCCTTTCTGAATATTTAGGATTATGTGTTTTTCTTTGAGACAAATATTGGTTAAGATATGGCTGTTCAAAATTGGCATACACAGTTGGTTAGTGACTAGTTTAATCCCTTTCAATTGCATCCCCTTCAAAAATAAGAACTTTGAACTGATAAAGCTTACAGATCATATTTATAAACAATACATACACAGTAAATCAACTTGTGAAGTGGTGACAATTAATTTCATTTAGGATGCTAATTAGGGGGTGAATTTTATGGTTTTTTACAAAAAAAACGGATCTTCATTTTGAGCGTAACTTCCTTCCTTAATTTAATGCTAAAAACTTTCTTAACCTTTTTTTTAAACACTAGAAAAAAGTTGTAATGAGTGTTCCCCAAAAAGTGCTTTAGTTTTTGACAGTTCACGTTGAAATATTCAATTTGGAATTTGGCGTGTATGAACCTATTTTTTATTAGTTACAACTCTTATTTTACTGGGTCTAGGGATCTCATACATAAGTACACCATTTTTTTCACTTTTTTATGGGCTATATTTTTCCTAAGAATGGTTTTTTTGATAAAATACTTACTTTTTGAGTTAATTGCAAAAAAACGTTAAAATGAGTTTTTTTTTGTTGAAAAATGAACATGATTAGTCGCAAATAACACGAAAAAAGTGAAAACATGCTATAGAACAAAAGTTGCGTAGAATTAGTTAGATAATCAATTTCCGGACTTATTTTGAAAGTATATTTTTTCATCCCGAGACGAGGTGAAAGTCACCTCCATGGCAAAAGCACACATCGGCACAATATCAATTTTCTTCCTTGACATGTTACCTATGTGTATGCCAAATTTCATGTCAGCGGTTTCACAAATTTCAAAACCCACAAATTTCAAAATTTATGGGTTTTGCAATATTTTACCGTCAGCGAACGGACTACTAGTAGAGGATCCGATATAAGGCTGATCTGCATCGATCTATTTAATGGATAACAATAATTATTGGATATGCAATTTAGTATGTTAACAATTATAAAAAACAAGGGGTGCATGATCTAATTTTCTTCTGACTATAATTAATTAGTAATTAATAAATGACTTTTATCTACTTTATATCATACTATGTATAAGTTTTTAGTTTGTGAAAACTGTCATTATAGATAGCAGTGCGTGAAGGGTTTAGTTTAAAGTGTGCGTAAAGTAACAGTGTATTTTAAATGGGATTTACTTTTTCGCACTGTTTTTGACACACTTTTATATAATCAAATATCCTTTAACTTTCGCGTTGTCATGGTGATGACATAGTGAGCATAAATTACAAAAAAAAATTTGACAGTTTTGTGGTTTGAAAGAAATAAGAATTTCTAAATGTCAAAGTTATAAAAATTGTAGAATAAAAATGAATTCCAGTGACGAAGAGTTACAGTTTTTTTATTTGTTTATCGTAGATAAAATATTGTATGAAACTGTGCGTGAAGTACTTTTTGCGAACTTACGCGATATATAGCACTCGCTCCGTTGTCGCTCATGCTCTAAACATCGCGTGCGTTCGCAAAAAGCATACTTCACGAACTGTTTCATAAATAACTATTTTCATAAATTAAAAAAAAATGTTTCGACCCGGGTAGATATTATTCCAGATTTTCAGATTTCAGCACAGTGTTAGATGGTTGAGGCATATATGGAGAGCAGGTAGAGCAACAACTATAAACTCAATTTTTACAATGGAAACCCGGAGCTAGAAGGAGGCGTGGAGGAACTAGAATAAATAGTTACACGAAGTAAAGGAAGATTTACATAGGGCAGGAATTAGAGACTAGCAGAAACAGACAGGATAGAAAGAAATGGAGAAACACAGTCAATAGTATCGAGTAGCAGACTGGGACTAATCTGCTTGAAAAAGATCTAGATAGCTTTTTAGCGGCTCATCCCCACCTGGGGTATTTAGCCATTTAATTTTCTTATTACATATTATTACTGGTACATCAAAAATTAAAAGGACGGTGTCTGTCATAAAATGTAAAATTCAAAATTTAATCAAGAAAAATAATAAATATTAAAATTTTCTATAAGTTCAAATTTATTTATTAACATTTTTGATATAATTTTCATAAATAAATGACTTACTATTAACACTTTTTTAATTAATTTCAATAAATCCATTTTACAGCAATAATAAAATATTAGTATTTGTAAAATAAATGTCAATCATATACCTGAAAAACCCCCTAGTCACATGGGCTCGTCAAATAGTCCGAAATGTATTTTTTTGTAAACCTGTATAATCAAAGAGTATCAATCTTTTAATTTAAATAGACAACTGTAAAACACAGACAACTGTATTCACAGTAAAAGTTTCAAAAGATCACACATTACGCTCAAAGTAGGAGGTAAATCTAGCAGACAAGTCGTTGTGACTTCCAAAATATGACAACACCGCTGGAAGTGACAACGCTCCTTGAACTACCCTATATATGGAAGCCATAACGTATGCTGTACGCTTCAGTATATACGTATATATATACAAAATTTATTTTGGTAAATCCTTTTCCCTCAATAGGTAGTCCCATTTTATAAGCCCCCCTTTTACCAAATACACAATTTTAAAAAAATTATTCCTAGTAGAAAATGTGGAGGTCGGACAGCCTCTTCTGTATACCGGAAGTCACAACTTAACGTGCATCTATATATATATATATATATATATATATATATATATATATATATATATATATATATATATATATATATATATCATGGGTTGCCACAGGGATCCGTACTTAGTCCTATACTCTTTAATATATATTCTGCCAATATTCATTCACTATTTCATAATTCCGTAAATTGCATACAATATGCAGATGATATCTGCATATACACCATCCAAAATAGTTATGAAGCATGCACTGAGGCTCTTGATAATATTATGCATAAGGTAAGTACATGGACAGAAGAAAATGGTATGACCCTTTCAACAGAAAAATGCTCTATTATGTTTTTTACCAGGCATAGACTACGTGCACCAGAGAGATTAACTCTGTGTGGGCGTACCTTGTCGGTAGTTAAAGAGTTTAAGTATTTAGGTATCATTGTTGACACCAAGTTACTATGGTCGAGTCACATACGTCACTTAATAAACAAATGTGAGAAAGGCTATAATTTGCTTAGGTGTGTAACAAATCGAAGTTGGGGCGCAGCTACTGGTATAGCTTTATTGTTTTATAGAGCCTATGTGCGGTCTATCATTGACTATGGATGTTGTTTATACGGATCTGCTTGTAACACCAATCTAAACAAAATAAACAGAGTTCAATATAAATGTCTTAGAACTTGCATAGGTGGAATGATATCATCACCGGTGAAAGCAATACTGGCAGAATGTAATGAATTGCCTTTGGATTTGCGTCGGCAGCTATTATCACAAAAATATCTTTTAAAACTAAAATCCTTAGAGTCAAACATGATCAACAAATTAAGTGATATTGCAAAAGAAGATTTAACAAACCGCTTTTGGAAAATAAAGAATTCTCCTCCACTGGCAGAAGCTTTCGTTGAGACCAATGCTGATCACATTTCTTTTGGTAAAAATAAAACATTGTTTATGTATACCATACCCTATAGATCACTAATAAAACCACACAGAGTCATAATACCCAATTATACAGAATACCATCATATAAATCACACCCTTCTAAAATCCATATTAGGTGGATTAGTCAATAAGCCATTTATATATACAGATGGATCAAAAACAAAACACGGAGTTGGTTGTGGAGTTTTTATCCAAAATACAAAACAATCATTTATGTTTAAATTACCATCAATATGTAGCATATATACTGCTGAACTTATAGCAATTTGGAAGGGCATTACTTGGTTAACATCAAATAATTTACGAGATGGAGTAATACTAACTGATTCTAAGTCTGCATTGGAGTCAATAAAAAGCATAAAATTTGAAAGAATGAAATGTCCTATATTATGCAATTTAAAAAATTTGATAGCAGATTTAAATATAACATTTGTATGGGTCAAAGGTCATACATGTATACTAGGTAATGAAAAAGCTGATAGTTTGGCTAAGGAAGAAGTACTTAACGGAGTTCTTTGTAATATTTATACATTACCAGACGTCTTTCATTTGATAAAAAATAAAATAAGATTAAAATGGGAACGACAGTGGGAAAATACTGTAGAACACTCACAAAATACCTACTTTAAAATACATCCTACCCTACCATCCCCACCTCTATATATTTTCAACTACCCTACTTCAAAATTCTTTTCGGCAAGTGTTTTTCGACTTAAAACAAATCATGGGCGATTTCCATCGCACCTTGCTAAGCTGGGCATTATACAGTCCTCGGCCTGTAGTTGTGATCAGAACTCTTACGGAGATCTAAATCATATATTTTTCGGTTGCAAAAAACATTTAAAAAAATCCAATGATTTAATTCGTACACTTATTGAAATGAAATATTTTCTTCCATTAAATCTCACACACATTTTGTTAGCTGCCAATAAAAACCTTGGAACTTTTAGTAAATTTTATTAAAGAAAATAAAATACAAATTTAAAACGGCATAACCCACATCTCTGTAGTTATACTATAAGAAAATTACTTTTACAACTTTCTGTGGCAAATGGACTTGATTCCATGCCATTATCTTTCCACACACACACACACTATAAAATATAACAAAAAAGAGTGTGTGTACTTTGTACGCGAGTAAGAAGTTATACTTCTATTATTATGATCTTAACGAAATAAATATATTTTAAACAGTTTAAGTTTATTTTTATTTAAATATTACACTAATTTTAATAGCTAAAATAATACCAAAAAAATAGCGTTAATATGTAATTTTTTATGAATTGTTGCCTCCGCGCATTTGCTTTTCTCTCGATGAATCGTAGAAAATGTAAAAACATCAGATTTTCTACACAAATTTTTAATTTTTATTTCATTATATTTTAATATCAATTATGCTATTCCTAACTAAGATAAATACATAACTGTTATTGTCACCGGTAAACTAAGTTAAGGAAGTCAAAGTGGAAACAAATAGTGTGCTATGGAAAAAATAGAACTATTAGAAGTATTAACTTCAAGAAGTCATCATGTGTCAAATTATGTGTCAAATCAGTAAAACATAAAAATTTGTGCATTGATGGTTTGTTGCGGTTTGTTTCTATTAAATTTTATATAAAATTTATACAGAGTGAAATTCAAGATGATTCTTACAAACTAAGAAGCATTTGACGTGATAGCCACATTCTTTAAATGCATAAGAAATGCAACTGTTGCGGCTAGAATGTATGCAATGAAATATCCTCAAAGACGTCACCCCAGTAGTAGATTTTTTCATATTTTGTTTTGATTTATTATATGCGGTGACATCTGGAAAATGTTTCTTTGTTTTTTTCCATAGCACACTGCTTGCTTCTATATATTTCTACTTATATGACAGCAACAGTTATGTTTAAAATTTACACGTTTCTTAAGATATCTCGAGATAGAAAAAAGGTATAGACATGCGGTTTTCGGTATTCTGTTGCTAATTTGGTCTAATTTTGTAATACAGGAAAAAATACATACTTGTATTTAATATTTTCCAAAGAAAACTAGATTTCTAAAAAGAAAATAAATAGCGCCTCCTAGTCGGCATATTACGTAATAGGCTGTTTCCAAATTATAACTATTACATTGACGAAAAAGAGCTGTTTTCAACAAGACCAAGTTTGCAAAAATCGATTAAGCAGAACCGGACTTACAGCGATTTTTTCATAACAAGGTTCCCACTCACCCCCACCTCTTATTTGCACAGGTAGACTTAAACTTGTGAAATAAAATATGCGCAGAATTTTATAAAGAATACGATAATCGGATTTCCAGTGCCCTTTCGTTAGGCAAATTTTGTAAAATTTCGATTTTTTAATTTTTGATATTCAATTACGCCCTCTGGCGGTGGACTTACAATTATGAAAATAATTTCCAGGCTTTTCTCGAGGCAACTTTTCTTATAAAATTTTTTTTCCCAAAGCTGTACTATAAACGGTTCCTGAGATATGGCCGAGAGCCATTCTTATTGGGACACCCGGTACAAAAGTCAGTGTACTGAAAAAGGGCATCGAGCAGTATCACTGTATATATGTTCCGATACATATTCAATAGTAAATTTAACTTACATTTTCATCAACCGCATAAAGACACGTGTCAAACTTGTGACGAATTTAAGGCACAAACTAGTACTATTGGCACAGGCAATACTAATGCTAAAATTCAATATGAACTTCATTTGCGGCGAGCAGATGCAGTAAGAGATATGAAAAAAGAGATGCAGGTGAAGCTAGATCCAGCAATGGAACAAAACAAGTTATGGTTTTTGACCTTCAAAAAACTTTTACCTACACCAATGTTATCCACTGGTGTAGTATATTACAAGCGACAACTCTGGGTGTAAAATCTCGGTATCCATGATGAGGTAAATAATGTTGGCCACATGCATGTTTGAGGCGAACACACAGCTTCCAGAGGAGGCCAAGAAGTGGCGTCCTGTCTTATTTATCACATTCAAAACTGCTTACCATCAGCAACCAGAGAAATCACTCTTTACAGCGATAGTCACGGTGGTCAAAATCGCAACATTAAAGTTGTATTGGCACTGGGTAAAATTTTGCAAAACTCGGAAATTGAAAAAATAAATTTTAAATTTTTTATACCTGGCCATAGCTTTTCTAGCTGCGATCAAGATTTTGGTATAATAGAAAGGGAGAAAAGTATCATCCTCAAATTTTTCATCCAAATGATTGGATGAATGTTATTAAAAAGGCTAAAAAGAAAACACCAAAATTTGTTGTGCATCAGATGACAGCAGATCACTTTTTTACTACAAAAATTTTGGAAGCGTCCATAACTTACAGAAAAATATCTGTAGAAAAAGAAAAAGTAGAATGGCTCAAAATCAGATAGATACAACTACGCAAAAAGGAGCCCAAGACGATGTAGGTACTATAACTTGAGTAGGTAAACTTGATTTAATAAAAAGAGTTGGTCGTGGTAGACCTGTAATTACTGATTTGCCTGTTGAGCTACCATTGTTGTATCCCCATGGACGACCTATTACAAAGAAAAAAAGAAAGATTTAATAGATCTTAAATATATACCTCCAGAACATCACAATTTTTATAGATCGCTTCAATCAGAAATCATTGAAAAACCAACTGGAGATTTAATTGAGTCTGACGTTGAAAATGATTAATAAAATAATTTATCGACCTACTTTATCGTTGGCTAGCCAACAACTGTATTACTTATTTTAAAGTTAGTATTAGCGCCAAAGTTGCCTACAAGTTCTTATCAAAAGTATGATGCACACGTTCATATTTAATTTTTCTTTGTATAACTTTTAGTTAAAGTAATATCTTGTTATATATATATATATATATATATATATATATATATATATATATATATATATATATATATATATATAATCGGTTCATAACGTTCTACGACGTCTTCCGATTCCCAATCGCCATTGCTCTCGATCGTAGCACATGTCTTCGTTCAAGCCTCTTTCTCCGATTTCCCTATGGATTCCTTCTATCCAGCTTTTCCTAGGTCTTCCTCTCTTCCGCCGTCCTTTTGGTGCCCATCGTAGCACTTGCTTGGGTAATCTGTCTTCTTCCATACGTTGTACGTGGCCAAACCATCTTAGTTGCTTTGTTTTTATATCGTCCATTATTGTATGCTTTACATCCATTATCTCCAATATTCTTGTATTTCTGATTTTTTGTATTCTTGATATACCAGCAGATCTTCTCCAGAAGTCCATTTCAGTTGTTCTGAGCATATTTTCGGATTTTTCTTTAAGTGGCCAAACTTCGCTGCTGTATGTTATAATGCTCTTAACAATGCTGTTATAGATGTTACGTTTATTTTCTTTGGCGATACTTTGGTCCCATAGGATTTTGTTCAATAATGCGATAGCTTTCCTTCCTTGTGTGCACCTTTCTTGGATATTCTTGTCCAACGTTCCATCTTGTGTAATTGTAAGACCCAAGTATTTATATTCCTGACAGTGATTAATAGTTATTTCATTTTCCAACGCTAGATCCTGCTGTATATATCCAACGCACATATATTCCGTTTTCTTGGTATTCACTTCTAAACCCCAGTTCCGGTACTCTTCTATGATTTTTCGGGTCATATATTCAATATCGTGATAATCCTGGGCCATAAGAATCTGATCATCCGCAAAACATAGAGTGTATAGCATGTTATCATCATTTAGCGGTATACCCATATTCTTACATTTCCTTTTCCAGGATTTCAAAACTTGCTCTAAATATATTTTAAATAGTGTCGGCGATAGACAGCAGCCCTGTTTAAGACCCTTATTCACTTCAAATCCTGACGAGATTTCCTTGCCTAGCTTAACTTTTGCTATATTATATTGGTATAGATTTTTTACAGCTTTAATGAGGTTCAGACTGATGTTAGTTTTTTCGAGGGCTTCCCAAAGTTTACTTTGTGGTACAGTATCGTATGCTTTTTTTAAGTCTATGTACACTAAATGCAGTTCTTGATTGTAGGCTATTTGTTTGTCTATTAACTGTGTTACACAATATAGGTGGTCAGTGGTGGATCTGCCAGCGCGGAAACCGGCTTGCTCTTCGGCCTCTAAGTCCTTGTATTCTTCTTCTATTTTATTTTTGATAATTTTTCCGTAAACTCTGCTGATGGTGCTTGTGACAGATATTCCCCGGTAATTATCGCATATATTTTACAAAATATAATATAATATCTTGTTCATTTACAAAATAAATTAAAATGTTTCTACATCGAGTGCTTTTTTTATTATCGCCAATTTACTTTACATCAACTTTCTGACTTATAATGAAAATGTGGCTTAGACAAGTATGGAACTGAGCCACTCAATTAGTCTTTGAACTTTAAAATGAACTTTTATACAAAATGAATAAAAGTGACCTTCATCGTTTTTGCCGTGTAGGCTTCACTTGCAATTAACACGTGCGTGCTATATGCAATAAATAAACAATTCTTATTCTTTCTTTATGTTAGGTTAGCTCCTCGAATACAACCACCACAAAACAAAGAAAACTCCCACATGAGAGGTCTCCCGTTTTATAACGCTCACGTGGCTTTGGAAATATAGCAGGTTAGTCTGCCATATCTAGGGCCTAAGGTATACAAGGAAGGTAGCAGGGCCAGTGCTACGCTTCAACCGCCTATTATTACCCCTGGTTTTACCCAAGGTATTCATTTTATTCAGGCTGTCGACCTGTGGCCTATAGACATTTTTAAAAATGTCTAGTTGTTCTTGCCGGCGGTGGGATTTGAACTCCGGAACACCAGCACTCGAGGCAAGCATACTACCGCCTGCGCTAAGTCGGCCTTATGATGATAATAAATATGTCTTTGATAAAAAAACACATTTTGAAAAGAGTAGTATGTATTTCCATATTGTATTATATCGAGACTAGTTTGTCTTCAATAAAATATAACAAAATTAAAGTTTTATTTTAGATCAGGAGTAGTATAAGAAATATTTAGTAAAACGGGAAAATGTTTGCAGGATATAGCAGATATGTGTGCTGATGTAACTTTGGCGCCTCCTCCGAAAAAGAGGACTATTTCCAAAGAAACACAGATAATTGAATTGGGTCGGAAAATGAAGGAGAATCATTCCTCAGTATATCTGCATAATAAGACCAAAGAATACACCATACAAGTGGTTGAGGTTAATCATACTTATGGTAAATATTTAGGGTTTTCAAGTCTTTCGTCTTCATAATAATAGGTATTGTTTAACATAACTATTTTTCAGTTATTTTACTAGAACATCAAGGTGAAGAGGTAATCGTAAATGTGGAGGCTGAAGAAGGAGTGTCAGCGGAAAATACACCACGTTAGTATTTATTTATAATAAAACTGTGAAAGATATAAAAAAAGATATTCAAAAAATTTGCTTATATTACTAAGGTTTTCTTATTTATATGCCAAGAACTTTAGGCAAGTCAGAAGAAAATAAAAAATATTGGGTATGTTTATTTATCCAAAGTGTGTAATAAATGTAAGTATGCTTTATATGTTTACGACCAGCAAAAAAAACAGAAAAACTAAAAATGTGTTGTTGCGTACGAATGGTTTGGAGTATTTAAACAAAAATATAGACAAAGACTTTGACATACGATCCAGGGAATTGGCAATTGAAGAAAAAACTGAATTATAAGAACGTATGTTAAATTTAGAAGAGGCAAGACTCAAATTTCAGGAAAAAAAGATGACAATGAATACAATGAGTCGAAATTACACAGGGAGTTTGAAAAAAAAAAATAAAAACAGACCTTACCGAAAAAGTGCTTTTGCCCTGGGGTGAGTTTCTTCTCTTCGGGGATGAAAAAATATATGTTCGAATTAAGACCGGAAATGGATAAACTGACTAATTCTAAGCAACTTTTGTTCTATAGAATTTTTTCACGAAGTTAATACTTCCTGAGTTATTTGCGTGTAAATATGTCGCAATGAAGATGACTAAATAAACACTTACAAATTGTTGATGCAATGTGTATTAGCTCTCTTAATAATATTTAATAGAAGGCGTAGTGGTGACGTACAATATTTAAAAATTGATAATTACAAAACTGACAACAGAAGTAACTATACTAATTTTGATAATGCACTTACAGAATCACAAAAATGCTAACGCAAAATACAAAAGAGTAGTGAAAGGTGGAAAAGGTTCTAGAAAAGTAGTTATTTTAATTCCGAAAGTTCTGGAAGACCTAATAAATTTACTTCTAAAAAATCGAAAAAATATATATCACGTGATAACGAATATTTGTTTGCAACTCCTGGGAGTACGATCAAATGGGGAAAAGAAAATGTTGCAACAAGAATGCTGACAAAAAGATACAAGTAGAAAATCTAGAAGCAGTTTCTAGCGCAATAATCTACGGAAACATATAGCAACTATGACACAAATTCTCGATTTGACCAAAGACGAACACAAGCCATTACTAATTAAGAAAAATAATAGAATGTATTGTTTTATAATATTTTCGATATATTTAATTTTTATAAATAAATAACTTACTATTAACACTTTTTTAATTAATTCCAATAAACCCATTTTAGAGCAATAATAAAATATTAGTATTTACGTACTTGCTAGCTAAATAATAAAATACGTACTTGCTAGCCAAACGTACCAGGAGAGTGGATACATTCACTGTTGGTGATATGGTAGAAAGATGCGACCAATGTGGCGCAAAGTTTTCCAAGAGAGAGAGAAAAATATGCTGTAACAAAGGAAATGCTGTGCTGCCATCATTAGATGAATATCCAACGATTTTAAAGCACAACTGCTTTCCGATAGCTCGACTTCAATAAGCTTCGCATCAATTTTGTCGACTTTGCGAACTGACTTACCTACTGGAGTCGATGTGTCCGTAATACAAGGCAACGTGTATCACAAGATGATACATGTATACCAAAACGACGCAAGACCAAGTTTCTGACAATTGTACAATTTGGATTCGGGACGCGCCAACGACATTCGCAGCGCGAATATTTACGGCAGAAATGTCTGCGAAACTATTTGCCCAACTCGAAGAAAAATAAATCCATACGCTGGTCTAAATTGCACCATGAAAGAAGTCTATGAAACAGCACGAATTAATGCCGCGCGAAACAACGCTACAGTGCCTGAGATTTCATTGGTCTTGTTCGATAATTCCGGAATCGATAGGATCGTCTACAATAGACCAACAGCCAGTGAGGAAATAGGAGCTGTATACATATCGGGGATGGGGAAATACCTGCAAATATCGAATTACAGCTCTATCTCCGACCGGAAGTTGCCGACAATCAAACAGACAGCAGATTATTAACAATTTCACATTTGTCACCGTTGGCCGATCCGTTAAGTTATGTGCTATTGTATCCAACTGGAGGTCGTGGTTGGTGCAAGGACATATCATTAACACGCCAAAGCGCTACCAGAAAACGTGTCACATTAAGAGCTTTTTATGCGTACAGGTTTATGGTTCGTGATATGTTCAATCCACTTTTAGAAAGTGCTAAATTAAGGGATGGGTACGTATTTTCGGCTGCAATGGTATTTAAATGGGGATTATTTTTTTTCGAATCAAGAGAAAACTAATAAGTATTTTTGAAAAATTTAAACGCAGAATGAAAGATTACGTTCTTACCGAGGGCCGAAAGTCCCTGAAAACTTCTATAATATTTATTTTAATAAGCTACAGGGGTGAAAAACTAAGAAAATGTAGTGTGATCTTTAATTTCAAATATCTCATTCAAAAGAAACTTTTTATTCATTCTAAGGGACTTTCGGCCCTCGGTAATAAAGTAATCTTTCACTCTGCGTTTAAATTTTTCAAAAATATTTATTAGTTTTCTCAGGATTCGAAAAAAATGATTACATTTAAAATACATTGAAAACTTTGACAGGCGTCAAAATGTTCCTTTCCTCTTAACACAATAATATATTGTTAATTGCTATACGAAAATAGAGAGCAACAATATGAATAATTATTTACGAATAAACCAGAATAAGCTAATGGTGACAAACTATTCCGGATTATAAGATTATTTACGCAATACGAATGAAACCGTAATGTCCAATTTGGGCACCCAATTATTCTGCCTTCCATTACTATGGGGGTAAGAGATTTATCATGGAGCACTATCAAGATTGCATGGCCATTGTAAGTCGTTAGTTAAAATTAATAGAGCTAATTCACGACATTGTCGTCAAGCAAGGTGAAGTGAGCACATTAATGTATGTTGTGGAATTTCAAAAAAGAAGTTTGCCACATGCACATATATTGGTGACCATCAGAGTAGAAGATCGGCCTGTAGAAGCAACCGACATAGACAGTGTCACATTATGTCCAGAAATTCCCGATCCGAACACCGAACCGGAATTGAATGATCTGGTGCTTAAACATATGATGCATGGACCATGTGGTATTAAAGATCCAACATGCTCATGTGAATCAGGAAAATCGCGACCAGGATACCCGGATAATACCGGCAGCAAAAAATATCCGAAAGAATTTCACGAAACAGCCCTACGGAATATCGGTCGCTACGCGCAGTATCGGCCAAGAAACAACGGTAGAAGTGGAAATGTCAAACGAGGCCAACGAATATACGCAATCAGGAAGCAATCAGTACAATTATTGGCTGTTAAAAAAATACAACTGTCACCTGAATGTAGAACTTGTAAACACCACGGATGAATGCAAGTAAATATTCAAGTATATATCAAAGGGCCCTGATTCTGCTGTAATGAATGTCGTACAAAGTACGAGAAATACAACCGAGGCGGCAAATACGACGGATGCGGAAAATACGACGAAATTACCGAGCATATAGAGAGTAGGTAAACTTCGTCCTGCGAAGCCTCATGGCGAATATTCGAGTTGAATCTACTTGACAAAATGCAAAAATTAGTAAAATTACCTATTCATTTATAGGGAGAGAGATCCGTTGTCTTTCGAGAAGGCGACGAACAAGCGGCAATTGAAAATGTCGAAGGAAAATTTTCCAAAGTCGAAGCCTACTTTATTTTAAACCGGAAAGATGAATATGCGAAGAAAAACTTTAAGTATCCCGACATACCCATGTATTATATGTGGAATGCCACTGCAAATGAGTACGAAGATTTACGATAAAGGTATTATTATTTCGAGAATGTACACTGTTTCGCCCAAAGAAGTGTAACGTATGCACTTGCGAATCCTACTGCTTCATGTGGCCGGCGCCATGTCCTTCAGAGCCCTAAAAACAGTAGACGGTGTACTATGTGCTACCTTCCAAGAAGCAGCTCAAATTCGTCAGCTAACTGAAAATGACGCGTGGATTGCGTGCATAGAGGAATGCTCAAATTCAAAAATACCTGCACAACTACGAAGATTGGTTCCATATCTTTTATGTTACTGCAACATAGAAAATGCACTGGAATTATGGCGCAAATTCAACACACGTTTCATGCTCTTAGACGAGAAGTGAAAGCGCTTAGACGAGTTGACAACATTCTGCGGTAACTGGGAACCAGCTTAAGCGTCTACGGCATTTCCATACCCGAAACAAACGAACCGATCAACGACGACGATAGCAGTGTTCCCGCAGTACAACCCGAGCATACCCAGAGTAAGTTCGGGATTAGTTTCCAAGGCGCAGGCGTCAACATAAAGTGATCCTGGACATGTTCAGGATTTTTCGTTTCGCGAACAGTTTTCGGATTCCGAATGATGACGTGTTGCATACAGCAAGGTTAGACAAGGAAGCATCCTTTCCTTTTCTTATTTCGAAATCCCAAATGCAACTCAGCGTTGCCACATTTAGTAGATTTCTATTTTTTTGGTATATTTTTGATATATTTTAAAAAATTCTAGTAGGCAATTATTAAATATTTTTTAGTAGATTATCGGTATATTTCAACATTTTGTTATAACTAAAATAAAATTTGCTTTTTAATAGTATTTCGCCCATTTCTAAATTAATTTTCAGACATTTTGTTACAATTTCCCAATGTCATTATCGAAAATAAGATTCAGGACGTACACTCGGGTGCAAAATTAACCGGACACCTTAAAAATGGGTAATTTTTTATGTCTCGCAATTCCTAAACCTGTTGTCCGATTCAAGTGATTTTTTAATATGTTATAGCCTTGTTCTTTAACAATACCGTTTTCATAATATTGTTGCTAAACAGATAAATTTTCATTGTATACGAGGTGTACCAATGAAACTGTGTTTTTTTCTTAAATTTCGCATCACCCTGTGGAATATTCTAGCATTTACAAAATACTGAAATTGAAATCTAACTACAGCCTCATGTTTTCTAACCATTTTGTTTTTTGATTCATTCCGTACATTGGACCATAAAAGAAGTTAGGTAATTTAACAACTAGTCATGTTTTTCATAAATGCAGGGTCTTTTTAAATAGGTATGGCAACCTTTAAAGGGTAATTCTGCATGAAAAAATAATGACAGTTTGCTTTATAAACGGTATGGCCGCAAATGCTTCGTTTCTGAGATAGGGGGTGTTGAAATTTTTCTTACAAACTGATGATTTATTTATTGCTTTAAAACCGGTTGAGATATGCAAATGAAATTTGGTGGGTGTTAAGACGTAGTTATTGCACATTTTTTGACATACAACCAAGAATTTAATATTCACCATTGGCGCGCATACGGGTAATATGACAGCTCATATTACCCGTATGCGCGCCAATGGTGAATATTAAATTCTAACTTGTATGTCAAAAGTTGTATAATAACTACGTCTTAAAACGCACCAAATTTCATTTGCATATCTCAACCGGTTTTAAAGCAATAAATAAATCGTGAGTTTATAAGAAAAATTTCAACACCCTCTATCTTTGAAATTAAGCATTTGCGGACATAGGTTTATAAAGCAAACTGTCATTATTTTTTCATGTAGAATAACTCCCATAAAGTTTGCCATGCTTGTTTAAAAACATACTGTTTTGATAAACAACATGGCTAACTGTTAAAGTACCTAACTTTTTAACGGTCCAACATAAGCGAATTACTCAAAAAGCAGAATGTTGAGAAAATATGAGGCTATAGTTGGGTTTAAATTTGAGTATTTTGTAAATGTTAGAATACTCCACAGCGCGATGCGAAGTTTGAGAAAAAAACACAGTTTCATTGGTACACCCGGTATACAATGAAAATTTACCTGTTTAGCAATAGTATTATTAAAACGGTATTGCTAAAGAATAAGGCTATAACATATTAAAAAATCACCTAAATCGGACAACAGGTTTAGGAATTGCGAGACATCAAAAATTACCCATTTTTAAGGTGTCCGGTTAATTTTGCATCCGAGTGTAGATGATGACTATTACAGAGAAATGAAACTGGAAACTGGATTCTGGTGTAACAAACTTGCAGATTTCAAGTAGCACTGCAAGCAGTATTTCAGGTGTTATTGAAGAGTTCTGGCATTCGGTGAGCCTTATTTAGAAGCTAACGATGGAAAACTAAAATATCTAAGCATGTAACTTTGCAAAACAAAAAATGTTTACGTATTCCTAATGTAAAATGCGAAAGAATTGTTTAAAGAATTTGATCCAGACATGCAGATGTTAAAATCAGTGAATGAGAAAATATTATATACAAATATTAAATATGAAACTGATAAAAATTAATTATAGTAGGCCATTTTGTTTCCCAGTTATAATCTAAAAAAGTTTGCTTTTTTTACAAACATTCATATTATATTAATTTCTAGTTAGGCAGCTGTTGTTTTTATTATAAAAAGTGCTAAACTATATACAAATACGTTAATAAAGTTTTATAGTATATTTTAGTTTTTGATTTAGTAGATTTTAGCTAAACTTACAGTAGATTTTCTAAATAAAATGTGGCAACGCTGCTGCAACTTTATGTAAACAATAGAATTTGTAAGACTTAGAATGTATCAGAAAGCTGGAAAGCATCCAATGGGGATTAGCTTTTCTTAGAAATTTAGGAATTTGATTAAGCAGCGTCTTTTATTTCTTATTTCGACAATAAATTTGGTATGTATACAAGAAATTTGGTATGTATACAAGTAATTTGGTATTTCCAAATACCATTTAAATTTTTGTAGAGAGACGGGTTACTTGTGGATTGTTGCTGGGTATTTCCAGATTTTAAATTACCTACAATTTGGAGGGGTTGAAAAGTGTTTGAAAGAATGAATAATTTAGTCATGCACTCATTTCCAATGTTGATATTGAACTTGAACCAACTGATACTCTTACCGAGCCCAACGAAGTACCTACATTACCATACCAACAATGTCTCAACCAGAACAAGGTAAGTTTAAACTTTAATTTTTTTACTAATGGTAAATTAGGTTGTAAGATTTAATAGTACCTACACTAAAAACTGTTTATCTTTATTGTATAATTACTTGTCTCTACTCTGTTACTTAAACTTTTTAACTCAAAGTTTTCTGTTAATATTTTCCCTATTTGCTTTTGTCAATTTTTTCACTTATGTAGTTGCTTCTATTACTCTGCTTGCCTAGTTCCTTATTACTGTTTGACCTTTGCATATGCTCTCTTTTTTCTTTCTGTTCTCAATTCAAATTATCGGTTGAACCATTCACTTCTGTTTTTTTGCATGCCCAGTACTTCTTCAACTGCATTTTTATGGTGTTTTTAGCGGTTTCCTGGTTCTCCTTTATGTTTTCAAGCCTTGTTTTATTTTCTAGTCTGTTGTTTAAGTTTCATTTCTATTATTTCTATTTATTTTTGTTCTCCTATATACCTATTCCCAACTTTATCCTTTCTAGTTACTCTACTTATCGTAGTACAGTGGAACCTTGATAAGTTGGATTAATCGGGACCACGGCTGATCCGGGTTATCGAAAATATGGGTAAGCCAGAGAATATACAGTGATGAGCGAGCTAATAACTGGCAAAATAGCGCAAAAGATGGAAAACATATTAAATTGTGAGATAAAAAGAAATAAAACTAGTAGAGCTGTTAAATTTAGCGATAGTAACATATAAATTGGCATTATATTGATTGTTTCCCACCTTTAGACGTATAAGAGAAGTATGTCAACTAAAACTGTCACTGTGACAGTGACATTTCTCAATCTCGTCTGATACGTCTAAAGGTGGGAAACAATCAATATAATATTAATTAATAAGTTACTATCGCTAAATTTAACACCTCTTCTAGATTCATCTCTTTTTATCTAACAACTTAATATGTTTTACATCTTTTGCGTTATTTTGCCGGTTATTAGGCCGCTCATCACTGTATAAAAAATTAATAAAATATAGTATACTGACACGTAAACTCCATTATAATTGCAGAAACATGAAATACATATGCACAGTACATCTAAATTATGTACAGTTGTGTACAGTATTGTTTATTTCTTGATCAAAAACTCAGTCAAAGTAAAAAAATGTTTGTTTTGTCTGATGAAAATTAGTCTGGGTTAGCTGGCTAGTATTGTTAGTACTTAATATTATCTTTTCACCTCTTAAATCCTCTTCTTGCTATTTGCCGTACTGATAGTCTGGGTTGGGTATATTACTTCTGGTTGTATTATTGTGGTGTATCTTTTTGTTTTTGTATTTATACTAAGTAATTTATTTCTGTAAATTGAAAACAGGATGTGCGGTATAGTCACTTTCAAAATTGTTGTTTCTTTTGAATGTATAATCTCTGATTTTAATTTTGTTAGGTACTCCCAGGTTCCTTTTTGTTAGTTATTTTTTTCTATCTAAGGGATTTTCTAGTTGTTGCATTAAAAAAGGTAGCTACTTTTATTTGCTATGAATATTTCTCTTATCACTTCATTCCCAAACCTGTTAAGATTGTAACTAAGGACCCTAGTTATTTTTTTATTATATGTAGCTCTTATTGATAATGAATATTTGTCTCATCACTTCATTCTCAACTCTTTTATTGAATGTACATAACTAGGGATCCTAATCCTAAATGTATAAATTTTTTTACAATCTTGGTGTTATACTCTTTTATAGTTGGGTTTTGTAAATGCTGATTCCCTGCAATGTTAATTGCACACAGAAAATCTAAATAAAAGTTAATCGACCACCTTATTTTTTTTGCTTTTATGCTTGCAGTATCCCTTAAAGATCAAATTTATTTTTTCTTATTATTGTTTCGATAAGCTAGTTTTTATCGAGATGCGGCTTCTTTTTTAATATGTTTTAAAATATACCTAAAAATGTAAAGTATAAATAAATTTTCAAATTATTAACAGGACTCTAATCATACTTAACCATATAAAAATATGTGGTCAATTCCACAAATATTCAAAATATCTCGATAAACACAGGCTTATCGAAAAAGTACTAAAAGGCAGAAAAAATTTAAAAACATTGTGTTCAACTAATTTTTTTTCCTGGAAGCCGCCCGTGCATGCACCCCAGTGACACTGCAGCTTTTCAGCTTATTGTGCTTTCTTCCATTTGTTCTCATGATACCCAATCCAATATAGTAGTGCCCTTCACTAGCCTGTAAAGGTCCATTGGGTTAGTGTCATACTGTCGGACTTGGTCTGCAGTCTCCATATATTGCTCGTCTCTTAGCCCGGCCGCACATCAAAGAAACATGAAACGTAAATTACGTTTCATGGAAATAAACCACTGCTAAACAAATATATATCCGGCCATTTATGAGACTCTCCGAAAATAAAAATGTGTCATGAGCATGAATCACACTCGTTTCATTAGTAGGCGGACTTTGAGATTTTTTTAGCAGTGTTCTCTTTTCATGAAACATGTTTTTCGTTTCATGTTTCATGTTTTTCGTTTCATGTTTCTTTGGTGTGCGGCTTGGCTTACGGTCCAGCTAATGGTACCACAATAATTATTTAATTGTAAAGTACACAAAGGTTTGGGGGGTTTAAAGGAACGAAACCCCCATAAAATTTTTAAGAGGTGCACAAATTTCGCTATGCCCTTTTTTTAAGATATTTATGTCATAAGAATGCTATATGTCAATTTTCAATACAAAATCTGTAATAGTTTTCGATATATTGGAAAAAATCGATTTTCATTTTCTAACTTCAAGGGGCTGTAACTTCTTTATGTGCACATTGGTACGAAGGTAAATTAGGTTCAATAAAAAAAAAATTTTTTCTCAGAATATGTGATTTAATTTATGGTCTGCATTTTTTTGCATTAATTTTGATGTATTTTTGATCTATAAGTGATATCTACTGCAAGCATAATAGCAAGAAAAATATGGTGCTTGGTCAACTTTTATTTAGATTTCTCTCAACACTGTGTGCGTGGTTTTATTTTGTTTTAGCTTTATCAATCTTCATTTAATTACATAGCTGTGCAGCTTGTTACATTGGATTAAATCACTTTAATATCTCTTATTGTTCTATTATGTTGATGTCGTCTATACTGACTTTTCGAAGGCGTTCGATAGAATTCACCACGGAGTATTGCTCTCTAAATTATGTCACTTTGGCCTTTCTGAGGATGCGGTTACTTTTATGAGGTCTTACTTGTCAAATAGAACGCAGTTTGTTTCTTACAATGGTTACAAATCGGCAAAGTTCTTCAGGGGTTCCACAAGGTTCTAATCTAGGTCCATTATTGTTCTTCTTATTTATTAACGATCTGTGTGAATCTATTTCTGCACCATGTTTATGTTATGCCGATGATTTAAAGATTTATTCATTGACAAGCGACCTTAAGGATTGTCATTTTCTGCAGAATGAACTGAACCGCGTACATGAATGGGGATAAGGAAAATCATCTGAATCTTAATGCCAATAAGTGCAAAGTAGTTAGTTATTCCAGGAAACAGTCTACTATATGCCATCCTTATATTATTGATGACAATGAACTGGAACGTTTGAATAAAATTAAAGACCTTGGAGTTATATTTGATCACAAACTCACTTTTGTTGGAACATGTTAATATAAAAGTTAGAGAAGCACTTAAATCTTATGGATTTATAATTAGAAATCTCACTAATACTAAGGCCATTAAATTATTGTTTTACACTTTTGTACGCTGTAAACTGGAATACGCCTCTATCATTTGGTCACCATTTTATGATGTACATATCCAAATTATAGAACGGGTACAGCGTAAATTTTTAAAAATTTTGTCTTACAAAATTAATGGTATATATCCTAGGAGGTGTATCAGCAATAATGAGTTATGTAGCGGTTTGGACGTAGTATCATTAGAATCTAGACGAATTAATGCCTCCCTGGTATTCCTGTACAAGCTACTACATAATCTAATTGACTGCCCTATATCCTTCGACAGATAAATTTTAACGTTCCGTCTTATCCAGTAAGAAATTCGATTACATTCAGAAATACACAAGCTGGAACTAACCTTATGTTGAATTCTCCTCTATTCGTCATGTGCAGCTATTATAATGCATAAGTATTTACTGCGATATATTTAACTGCAGTTTAAAGCAACTTATTTCTATGTCCAAGGTCTACCTAGGTGATTAATAATTGATTTCTTTACGTTCAAATTTAGTTTTGTAAAATTTTTGATGTATTATTGTATATATTTCATTTAATTTTTTCTGTGTAATATTTTGTCCTTTAAATGGATTCTGTTGGACAATAAACGCTATTATTATTATGTGGACATCATCTCCATGGCCTGGTTCCAAAAGTAGCTAACTACAAAAATTTTAAGTTTAACCGTTGATTGATGTATTGTAGGGATTAACCCTGTCGATCAAATCAGGTCTTTCAAATAGAATTATTGTTTCTCTATAAAATATTAGGTAGTCATACTGCTAGGTAGTCATACATACTACTAATATTTTATAGAGAAACAATAATTGTATTTGAAAGATCTGATTTGATTGACAGGGTTAAACTTAAAATTTCAAAAACGATGATTTTGTAGTTAGCCACTTTTGGAACCAGGCCATCGATCTGTAAAGGCTAGAATTTTGACACCTTCAACTCTTATACTGAAAGTTACCAAAATTTATAGCTAAAACTTTTTCTATTGTTTTAGAGTTATGGCAGTTCCTCATCCTGTCGCAGGGTTCTTCCCAGCAAGAGGACACAACTCATGGAATGCAGTGGACAAGGCATGACACATTTTGTCTGCTTTGTCTGCATTTGTACAAGGAATACAGGAAACAGGTGGGCAGTCTCCGCATAAAAAGCCTGCGACGGATGTGTGAGGAGATCGCGAAGGAGATGCGACAGGAAACCAAAAAAAATGTTAGTCCTTCCAATTGTGCAAATAGATGGAAGCATTTGGAAAGAATGTACAAAAAGGTAAAAGACAACAATGCCAAAACTGGCCGCGGTAGGAAGACATTTGAATATTGGGAAGAATTGGATGATATTTTGGGAAAACAAAAAAATATGAATCCAATTTTAGCTATTGCATCAACCGAAGTAGACAACAACCTACCGGGGTCAGCGGCAAATATTAACATGCTCGAAATTACAATGCATTCAAATCATTCAAATATACCGCCAACCCAGGGGCGTAGCTACCGCCGTATCAACCGTATCAATTATACGGGGCCCCCGACATTCAAGGGCCCCATCGCGGCTTGTCGAAACAAAATTCCATTTACAAAGATTGAACTAAATATTCTACAATTATTTCACTATTAACCCTTTCAGCACCAGTGGACGTACGACGTACGTCCACTTACTATACTTCAGGACGTACGACGTACGTCAAATTTATTTTATTACGTTTGAACTGTTTTTATTTGGATTTTTTGCTTACACTGAAAAAAACGTTTCAAAATAAATAAATAAATACTGTGGAACCTCGATAAGTCGGATTAATCGGGACCGCGGCCGATCCGGGTTATTGAAAATCCGGGTTAGCCGGAGAATATGGTAAAAATTAATAAAATACGGTACTCTTACAGATAAACTTAATTATAATTGCCAAAAAAATGAAATACTTATGTCCAGTACATCTAAATTACGTACAGTTGTATACATTATTGTTTATTTCTTGGTAAACAAACTCAGTCAAAGTGAAAACATTTTTATTTTATCTGATGAAAATCGATCCAGGTTAGCCGGACTTCCGGGTTATCGGAGGCCGACTTATCGGGGTTCCACTGTAAATAAATATTGAAAATTAGTATCTGTCTTCAATTATTTAGTTCAGTCACAGTTTAGTATATCGTGGGTCGACCCCTTTTCAAACAAACAATTTTGTCCAAAGATTAGACAGGTAGAAAAGACCGTTATATTTAGTAATAGTTAACCAGAATTAGTAAGTACATTTTGGGAAAACCTATTTTATGATTGATAAATACTGTGTCATTAGATTTCAGGTATATTTACCCAAAATTTGAATAAAAGTAAATAAACTTTCCAACAGGTAAACACTGAATTAGTTCCAGATATGAATGTATATTTTGCAGGACACAGTTTCTTGAGGATTAAATTAATAATCCGGAGGAAAGTTTATGTGTCTCTGCTGATAGGCTACTTATGGTTAAAATAAATAAATGAAATCGCAAAGATATTAGTTTTCGATTTAGTTTCAAACGGTAGTTCGAAGTGCAGTCTTCTTTGTAATTATTTTATATTATCTCGAAATATATTTCTCATCATGAGTGACAGTGATTCAGACCCCGATTTTTTGTTCGACAATATTACGTCCGGCACTGAAAGTGAATATTTTGATAGTAGTGATGATGAGTTTTTATCAGACAATAGTGATGCTTCATCTGTTGGAAACAATCCACCTGCGTGGAATATGATAGGTGATCCATTTGGAGATATTCGACCTGATAATGTGCCAGAATTCCTTGGGATTCCAGGTCCAAATCCAGATGTGTTTCCTGACGAAGATGTATCTTTTACAAGGTGTGTAGATGCCTTTTTACCAGTTGACTTGTTTCATTTTATTTTGCAATGCACAAATTCTAAAGCACAATTATATTTTGCAAATCATCCGGAAGTCAATTTTAAAATTCATGGACTACAATGGCGCGATGTAACAGTAGAAGAAATGAAATTTTTTTTTGGATATATCCTAAATATGGGTTTGAATAAAAAAGCGCAGATATCAATGTATTGGAGTACGCGCGCTAATCTAAATACTCCGTGGTTTCGAGAGAAAGGTCTCAGTCGAAACCGATTTTTATCCATACTAATAATATCCAAATAATTATACCATACTACCTCCGTAACTTTGGAACTGTTCATTTTAGAAGGATTATGCATAGAGCCTTTTTTATTTCAAATTTAATGTGGAACATTTTTGTATAGAAGGTTGTTCATGCTAAACCGCATAGTTATAGAAATATTATAAAACTACGAATTTACCGATTTCTCCCTCCTCTCTCCCCCCTTCCAAACCCGACGCTCAAAATGGTGTGACTTTTTCCTGAAAATTATATGGACCATATAGAACAATTTGGTGTTGGAGAATAACTTTCACTTTGGATGTCTGGGTTATGCCATCTTTTGAATCAATTGTATCATACTATTATAAAACAATACGCCACTGTATCTCTAATCCAAATAAGTAAAAAGTGTGGGAAATCCTGGAGAATCCTGTACAGGTGCCATCTATCCGTGAGAAAAGTTTGGCACAAATTAGTACATTTGGTTGCGTCTCTTTATACTTTTCACTCAACGGTATCATGCATTTTAATAGAAAATATCTTTTTTTGTACAAGTTAATACATTTTTCAGTGTAGGTTCGTTCCTATGACGTACAACGTACGGCCGTTGGTATATAAGCATGGAAACTTATGCCGTTTGTCCAAACTTAAAATCGCTGGGATTATTGACCTCAAAAAATTAGTAGCTGGGGGTGAAAGGGTTAAAACGCTTTGAAACAGTGTATGTTGATTGGATATCAACATTTTGGTGTAGTGGATTCTTTATATACCTATATAAATCATATTTACCTATTATCTACTCTCTGTCCCATAAGAACAGAGCTTTATTGTTTTCAAGGTATCTCTCATTGTCAATTCCGTTGGCTCTGTGTGAGTTATTGTAATATAATGTATATTGAAGAATGCCGAATTGCAATTTTTGTAATCGCTTTATCTTTGAATATTTGAAACAGTATGTATTGTTCGGGTATGTTACGTATGTTCGTATAATCTCTTCTTTATCTATACTTAATTGTATTTATGTATATCTACATTTCTCCAAGAAATTACCGTACTACCTTAAAAATTGGTCATTTTTTATGTCTCATATTTCCTAAACCTGTTTTCCGATTTAAGTGATTTTTTTAAATGTTATAGTCGTATTCTTGAACAATATCGTTGTAATAATATTGTTGCTAGACAGGTAAATTGTTATTGTATACCAGGTGTACCAATCAAACAGTAATTTTTTCTCAAAGTCACCACGCCCTGTGGAATAGTCTTGCATTTATAAAATACTGAAATTAAAACCCAACTATAACCTCATGTGTTCTTAACATTCTGTTTTTCGGTTCATTTGCTTATGTTGGATAGTAAAAAAGTTAGGTAATACTTTAACAACTAGAATTAGTTTTCATCGATACAGGGTGTTTTTAAATAAAAAGTATGGCAAACTTTAAGGGCTAATTCTGCATGAAAAAATAATGACAGTTTGCTTTATAAACGTATGTCCGAGATAGAGGGTGTTGACATTTTTCTTACAAACTGACGATTTATTTATTACTCTAAAACCGGTTGATATATGCAAATGAAATTTGTTGGGTTTTAATAGAATTTCATGTTTACCATTGGCGCACACATGGGTCATATTAACCGTATGTGCGCCAATGATAAATATTAAATTCCTAATTGTATATCAAAAACGCACAATAACTACCTCTTAAAACACACCAAATTTTACTTGCATATTTTAACCGGTTTTAGAACAATAAATAAATCGTCAGATTGTAAGAAAAATTTTAATAACCCTATCTCGAAGACGAAGCATTTGCACACTTAACTAGCAGGTTTATAAAGCAAACGCAAACTGTCATTATTTTGTCATGCAGAATTACCCCTTAGAGTTTGCCATACTTGTTTTTCGTCAATACAGAGGGTTTTTAAATAAGGCTAGTTTTTAAAGTACCTAACCTTTTTATTATCCAACATAACAATGAATGAACCAAAAGCGAAGGAATAAAACAACAGAATGTTGGCTATAACAGCCTAATAAAATAAAAAAAATCAAAATGTAATTCCGTACTAAATACAGGTTGGAACTAAATTTTTACCAAAGTTTCTCTCTCTCTATCTTATCGTTTCCCCATTACTGAGGGATCGTGATTTCCCCCAATATTCCTAACAATGTTTCTCCATTGGTCTCTATCTTCAGCCGCTCTAAGAGCTTCGCAGAATGCGTTTCCAGCTGAATTCTTTATTTGGTCGGGGTCGGACCATCTTGTTGGTGATCGTCCTCTTGATCTTTTCCCGGAACGTTTCCAGAAACAATTAATTTCTCCAAACTGTCGTCACCTCTGCGAACCACGTGACCAAAGAATTGCAGAATTCGTTGCAAACATATTGTGGACAGCCTTTTATCAAAGTTTAGGTGAATACAAAAGATATTTTCAAGAAAGTATCTTTTGTATTCTTCAAGAGGATCACTGTTTAAATAATTAAAAAGGGGTCATTTTTGCACAATATTTACTTTTTTCACTTCTCTGCAGTAATTCACGCTTTTATGAAGGTCTATACGATTTTTTTTTCTACAAAGTTGAAGAATAAAGCTTTCACTTAAGATTTACTAAATTAAATTTGACCCCTATTTATTTAAATAACTATATTCAAAACTTAACACAAATAAAATATGCACCATAAAATATTTTGATATTTTGTTTTATACGAGAAGTTCATGTTACCAGTATAAAGCAGAAAAAAATTGGTCGAAAAATATTTTATAACAATTTATGAGATATTGAATTTTTTATCCTCAGCGACGTTATTTAAAAAAGAAGTAATAAACAAATTAGAACAATTTTTAAATGCCATTTTGGAGGGGTTTAATTAAAATTTGAATTTATCAATACATTTATTGAAAATATACATAAAAATAATGAGATCTTTTGCAGGTTTAAAATTTTTTGGCAACAACCGCGTTTTTGCAATTGAAAATATAGTGACATTTAATAAACAAATTCAATATTTCATAAATTATTAAATATTTTTCGACCAATTTTTTTTGCTAAATACTGGAAAATAGCGCAACTTCTCCTATAAAACAAAATATTTTATAGTGCTTATCTAAATCGCAAATACTATTTTTTTGCAAATTTTTTTTTAAAGTTTAATATACAAATATGGTGCAAAAATGGCCCCTTTTTAATTATTTAAATATTGATCCCCTCATATGATTTGGATACTTTCTTGAAAATATCTTTTGTACTCACCTAAACTTTGATAAAAAATTTGTTCCAACCTGTACGAATTTACATTTTGATTTACATGTAGTGTAATTTTATTTTACCACTAGACTATAATTCTGTAGTCGGGTTTTAATTTAGGGTAACGCGAACTTTGAGAGAAAAAATCACAGTTTGATTGGCACACCCGGTATATAATGACAATTTATCTGTCTAGCAACAATATTATTACAATGACATTGTTAAAGAATAAGGCTATTACAGAACATTTATTTATATTTATAAGAACACATTAAAAATCACTTAAATCATACAACAGGTTCAGAAAATTCGAGACATCAAAAATGACCAATTTTTAGATGGTACATACGTTAATTTCTAGGAGAAGAGTATTTGCCTGTTGCTCGCCGTTATACCATAACAACAGAGCTTCTTTGTTTAAGCTCGTTTGCAATGCCCATTCATCCTTGGATTGAAAAAGCTGAATCAGTTTTCAAACAATGAGTCTCGACAATTCAAATTTATTTTTCGACTTTGGTTGATTAAAATTTATTAGGTTTATTATTATTATCTATATTTGGGTGTTTTGTTTTATTTCATTATCTTTTATTTTGTACTAATATTGACGATTTATGTAATTTCTGTAACATGTATTTGTTTTTGTCTTTTTTCCGACTTTTTGTAAGCTTTGTCCATAAAATTGTAAAATTTTCAGTGACAATAAATCATATTTCTATTCGATTCTATACAAGCGTTTTTGCTTCTTTTGTCGCGGGGAAAAGGGCCCCGCGACAAACTTTGATATGGGGCCCCCGTGGGGCTAGCTACGCCACTGCGCCAACCACATCCACTCCAAAAAGCAGTAGACCCAGAAAAACAAAACAACAATATTTACGGCTGATGAGAATACAAAGGAAACAGTTCTATGATAAAGTCCTCCTACAAAAGACGAGAAAGAATGATATCTTAGAGAAACAATGTAATCAGTTAACAGATACAGTAAATATTTTAAAAGAAATCAAATCTAAATTGTTGCCATAGTTTGTAACGTTTTGAATACAGTGATGAGTGTACTAAGACCGACAAAGTAACGCAAAAGTCGGAAAACATAATCCGTTGTGAAATAAAAGAGATGAAACTAATAGATGTCGGAAATTATCAATAGAAACATAAATTTACATTATATTGATAGTTGCCATTGTTTGACTCCGATACATCTAAAGGAGGGGAACTATTAATATACTGTAAATTTATAGGTTTCTATTGATAATTTCCCATCTCAATAAATTTCAACTCTTTCTATATCACAACATATTGTGTTTTCCATATTTTCCGTTATTTTGCTGGTTATTAGTGCGCTCATCACTATAGAATAGATATTTAAATTTGTATATTATGTATTATATATAAAGTTTTAAGTAGGTTAGGTATTTTAAATTTATTATTTCAATTATGTTTAAGCTTTTTAGATTTTTAATAAAACAATTTCTTTTGAAATCATTGATGATTTATTATTTACCTTTAGAGTACCAAATCAATAGCCCTTATCAAAGAACTTACAATATGATACTTATTAAAACTTATCTCAATAACAATTTAAAAAGTTTATATTGTATGTTTTTGATGAAGGCTACCAATTTGATAGATTGTGGTTTTTTACACCAAAAACAAGAAATAGTTTCAGAATAAGTTTGATGTGGTGTTTCTGTTTCAGTATAACCAAAAATAAACAACAATAATACATCCTATCTTCTCTTATTTCATTTCTAATGGAACCCATACGCAAACTTCCTTGTATAGTGTGTGTCCACGGATGGGATGCCCAAGAGGAAACTTTTTTATTTTTAATATCAGCGAAAAATGTCATTGACAAAAAGTTTTGCTTGTTCTAAAACCTCATAAAACGGAATAAAATTCAAGTTTTTCAAAATCTGCTTAATTAGTCAATTTTATGTAAATTTCTATACATTTTTGCACTAATTTGAAACCGTGACACTAATATAGTGTTGTTAAACTACAATGTAACTTAGTAACTTATTTCAGATAAATAATTTGCGAATTGTCATTCCAATTCCATAACACTTTAAAAGATAAATTCTTTGTTGGACGCTTAACATTTACTTGTCGAAAATAATGACAATTCGCAAATTATTTATCTGAGTTGACAGTTACTAAGCTACCTTGTTATGATTTCGAACTTCGTGCAAAAATTTATATAGGTCTGGATCCCGCGTATGAAAAAAAGTTGATTAATAGCAAGTCTAGTCGGATAAACTTTGATATATGGGAACACTGGAACAGGGACAGTTTTAATTGTGGAACAGGTTAAAAATTTGGAACGGTCAGACCACGAAAACGGCACATTTATTTTGTCCGACAGAATAGACTTAAACTCTCCGAACAGAGATTAAACTCTCATGCAAAAATCAGACTGCTATTTATCACCTGTAATAATTCCTGTCATTTGACATATTCTACATGTTCCACTCATTAAAACGCCCATTTCATGATAAATAGCAGTCTGATTTTTGCATGTGAGTTTAATCTCTGTTCGTAGAGTTTAAGTCTGTTCTGTCGGACAAAATACATGTGCCGTTTTCGTGGTCTGACCGTTCCAAATTTTTAACCTGTTCCACAATTAAAACTTCCAGTGTTCCCGTATATCAAAGTTTGTCCAACTAGACACTGTTAAGCTATTAACAAATTTTCAGCTTGCTATTAATCAACTTTTTTTTCATAAGCGGGATCCAGACCTAATAGGGATTTCCATAAAATTCGCTAAAAAATAAAGCAGGTTTTGAAAAACTTAAATTTTCTTTCGTTTCGTGGTGTTTTAAAATAAGCAAAACTTTTTATAAAGAATATTTTTCGCTAAAATTGAAAATAAAAGTTTTGCCTTTTGGGCACCCCATCCGTGCACACACTGGATCGGAATTTGGAAATGATTCTCATTTCAACATCGTGTAATTTCGTCTATCCCTCTTTTTTACTGGTCAAAATTCAGTACAGCACATCATAACTGATCTCATGGCAGTCTTATAGAATTTATCTTTTAGTTTTATTGGTAACTTTGTGTCACACAGCACTTGGCTTGCCTCTCTATTTCATATGGTTCTTGTCCTATTTTTAATAACAAAATTTGGAAGGGTTTTCATAAATAAAAGATGAATAACTACATTACAGCTAAAACTTTTATTTAGATCACAATACCATATCATCACTTTCTTCATAACTATCAATAATAAATACGATTCAAATATATTGACTAAGGATATTTGAGCAGCACAAGCAGCAGCATAATCAATATTGAAGTCTCCGCATAAAATTTTTCTGCTTTTATGTGGCAGGTCATCTAACAAATTTAGCAGGTTCTGAAAAAATAGTTCCACGGAAGAGCCAGGTGATCTATAAATGAAATTATATAAAGATTAAGATTCTTATTGTAAACTAAGGAAAACTCAAAGTGGGCTTCATTTAACAGAAAGTCATATTTTGTTACCAAAGAAAAATCATTATTTCTGGATAAAATCAGGGTGCCCCCGTGCGCTGAGATTGGACGATCATACCTAGCAATTGTGATGTATTTTTCTACAAAAAAAGGCTCGTTGACTTCAAGCCAGTACTCTGTAACAGCCACTACCGGGGGAAATCCTAATTCCTCCAGAAACAAAAACAATTCATCCGTTTTGTATCTTATAGAACGAATATTAATCAGAACCATGCTAAAGTTGTTATTACTAATATTATAATTTGAGGATTGTAGTCCTTCAGAACACCTCGTGATGTTTAAAAATTTCGTTTTGGAGAGAGAGCTGAATAGTAATTTCGGTGACATTTCCGTGATTTTTGTAAATGGATAATTCTTTCAGAAGTTAGAAAGGACCTAAAAGCAGCAAGATCAGCTTCCACCTCATCTGGACCAATTCCATAGACTTCGTTAAATTCTAGAAGAATTTTTCGCAGATCTTCGGTCTTGGTGGGAAGCCCTTCGGAAGCCAAAAACAGTTTAACGCTTGTGTTGGTAAATCCTTCATAAACCACTGACGAAGGTTGGTTGTGTAGAAATGCAAGATGAAGTTTAATGGCTTTAAAGATATCTGGTTCTCTTAATCTGGCTAGAATATATCGACTATTAGAGTTATTGGTTAATCTAACTCTTGGTGGAGTCAAAGGATCCAGATTTACAGATGGTTCTAAAGTATCTTTTTTAATAAAATTAATCTGTGAATGGAAAGGATTCGTAGTTTTGCAAATTTCGATTGCCTGCTTGTCTGAACATATGTTTGTGATCTGTGCTTCATCTTTGCTGTTGCATAAACTGGTAGTTGGATTTTCCAGGCTAACAGAACTTCTGATATTCTTCTGATTCTTATGTGACTCGGTCGAAAGCGATGGTTCGGAATATGCAGATTCAATGGACCATTTAATATTTACACCAGGTGGCCAAATATCCTTATTAACCCATTAATGGCCAAAGTATCGAAAACGAAACATTTCTTTAATTATTTTTTTTATGATTTTCATATGATGATTATTATATTTTATGTATCGGTCTTTTATATAGATAGTTTATTGACGTGTTTTTTATCTTAATGGTCTAAATTACCTGCTGCATAATTTTTGAAATAATAAACAACACACTCCAAATTTACTAGTATATGTCGGTGCCGTTTGAGCTCGCATAATAAATCACAAGATATTTCAAATTCGACAAAACCAGCATTCCTTGTTCAATTAGATATTGTAGAATAATATTATCCAAACACAATTTGAAATATAACTACTCATAAAATTTTATAACGCTTTAAAGATAATGTTTCGTTTATGAAACTTTGGCAGGATCGGTGAATTTATGATCAATATCGGATAGTCTACTAATAGTCCAAGAGCTGGAAGCGGATTTTGCTCGTGATAAGTAATATGGACAAACTATACGGGGATATGTTGAATTAGTCACTTTTCCACACGGGCGGAAACCAGAGCGGGGGCGAGGGTAGTTTTAAGGGGTCAAAGTCGCCGTTTTTATTGTTTTTCTTTGTGACGCTTATGATCGAGATAGTGCACCAAACTTTGGGAATAAGTAAGTCATGACGTAAATAAGTAAAATATCCAGGGGCGGAACGCTGCGTGGGGGACAAAGGGGCGGGGCAGGGGTCAATATAAAAATTATAAGGGTTTTTTTGTGGCGTTCATGATAAAGATAGTGCACCAAAATTTGGGAATAAGTAGACCATGACATAACTAAGTAAAATATCCAGGGACAGAAACCAGAGCGGGGAAAGAGGGTAGTTATAAGGAGCAAAATCGCGGTTTTTGTTATTTTTTTTGTGACGCTCCTGATCGAGATAGTGCACCAAAATTTGGGAATAAGTAGGTCATGACGTAACTAAGAAAAATCTCCAAGGGTAGAACGCTGCGTGGAGGTCAAAGGGTTGGGGGCAGGGGTGAATATAAAAATTATAAGGGGTATTCTGTGACGTTCGTGATCGATATAGGGCACCAAAATTTGCGAATAGGTAGATCGTGACGTAACTAAGTAAAATCTTCAGGGGCGGAACGCTGCGTGGGGGACGAAGGTAGTTATAAAGGGTCAAAGTCTCCTAGATAATTTGGTATCAAATTACAGGATCCGAGTAAGAAGTAAAAAGTGGTGGTGGCCCTTGTTTATGAACCTTGTAGATTGCATAGTTGTAAATTCATGGAGAATTTACATTGCGAATAACTCTCGAGTCCAATTGCAATTCCGTTCTTCGTTGGTTTTGTCACTGATACTGAACGAAAAAGATTTACAGTAAAAACAGCTGCTGAAGAAGGTGACGCCGAATCAGACCCAGAGCCAACGCCATCCACATCAGCATGAGGTCGTTCTTCTAAAGGAAGTTTGCCTTCTGATATTCAATGTGACCAGATTGGTCATAATATCGTTCGCGAAGAGGAGGGACGTAGACGGCGGTGCAGACTGTGTAAAACTGATGCAAAACTATATATGCGGAAAATGCAAGGTTCACTTGAACGTTGACTGTTTTAGTGCTTTCCATAAAAAATGAGATGCCATAATGACGCTACTGCCATACTACCATTCTGCCAAGTGATCATTTTATTTTATATAATTAACTATTGTAGCGATATCGTTATTTTTTAATTGATAAAACTAAGAAATTTCATTTACACACTATAAAACGTAAAACTTTCAATTTACTACCTATATTATGCCAAAGTTTCGTTAACGAAACAATATTTTTCTGTATATTGCAATTGTTATTGTTTATAATTTTAAGTAAAACATTGTTCTTATACCTTTATTTATAAAGTATATAAACTTGAATTGCGAAAAATCTAATTATTTCAATGCTTGGCCATTAATGGGTTAAATAATAAGTTGATAGATGATCTAGATTTTATACCAATTTTAAATGAAGAACCAGCTGCTGTGTCGGCATCTTTAACGAGGGCGTAACATTTTATATATTCTTTGATACCTAGCTTCTCTTTAATATGAGTAGCTGAGATGCAAAACTCGCTCGTTACCAAAAATTAAAAATTTGAGATAGTTGTGGATTCTGACACGTATGGCTGCCCTTTATAATAGTCTCATCCCAAAGTTAAGCAAAACGTGCTCGTTTCTCTTAATTTTCACCATATAAAATAGGAGTTGGTAGCAAAACTAGTTCGTTCTATGTAAGAGTTGGTTGCAAAACTAGCTCGTTGCAGATTCTGCAGCAAAACTCGCCCGTACCTTGTTTTAACGAATCTAACCTAACATTTCATGCTTGTATTCGCTTTGTTGTAAACATTAAAAAACTACTTTTTAAATAAAAGTAATACAGTTTTTGTTTTGATTACTGTTTTTAATAGTGTTAATAGTAATGGATCCTAAACCAAAGAAAACAAGAATAGTTATAAGATAAGTGGAAGAGGAATATTGAGAAACGAAATAGGTAGGTTTATTTGAGGTTATGTTGAGATAAATAATTCTTGCTTCAATTATTAAAACAGTTTATTAATTTTATTTTTAGTTATTCCAGGCATACAGCAAAAGGCTTCCCCTCATTACCAACATGCACTCATTCAAAAACATTTTATTGTCCAAAACTTAAACTCCAAGATGTACGTCGCTTCCACCAATCTTTTTATGAGACACCAAATAAGGTGGACCAAGATAATTTTATTTTAAAACATACGAAGCAACTAGCTCCAGCAAAGAATAGAAAACGAAAAAATTATGAAAGACTGGATAACAATGTAGAGAGAAAAAGCTGTATATTCATAAAATATTTCGTGTTAACTCGGCTCGAAGGAATGGTACAGGTTTGCTCCAAAGCTTTTCTTACAATTTTGGGTATTTCTAAATACCGCGTTCAAAATATTGGCAAGAAGTATCTTTTAGAATATCAGTCTCCAAGAGAACGAAGGGGAGGTGACAAAAAAACTGAAAAATTTAAAGGTAAAAAAGAGGCTGTTTCAAATTTCTTAAAATCACTACAGTTTGTGGAGTCCCATTATACACGGGAGAAAAGCACCAGACACTATATGCCAAGTGATTGCACAGCAAAAAAACTCTGGAAACAGTACAACCAATCAGTGAATGACAACCTGCAGGTAAAGTATTGTTACTTCCTGTATATTTTCAACTATTATTTTAATATCAGTTTCAAGACTCCAGCAACAGATGCTTGTTCACAATGCATTCGTCTGAGATGCCAAATAAAAACGATGCCTGCAGGACCCAGGAAGGTTGAAGTTATGGCTGAACATGCGGTTCATAAAATGAAGGCAAAAACTTTTTATTCTATGCTGAAAAAAGACGACGGGCCTTCTGTACTTAAACTTTCTTTTGATTGTCAAAAGAATCTTGTGTTGCCACGTGTTCCAGACCAGGCTGCCTATTATAGCAGGCAACTGTACCTCTACAATTTTACCATCTGTGAGGGAAATTCTACTAGTGTTCAAAATCCTGGTTCGGTGTATGCTTATACATGGTGTGAACACCAAAGATATAAAGGGTCTAATGAAATTGCTTCGATTTTATACTACCATCTTAGAAATAGGGACCTTTCAGAAATAGAGGAAATAATGATTTTCTGCGATGGCTGCCCCGGCCAAAATAAAAACATTACTGTGATTGGCATGTTGTGCAACTTTTTATATGACACATTAAGTTGCAAAAAAATTACTGTTACTTATCCTGTGGTTGGACACTCCTTTATTCCTCCCGATAGGGTATTCGGGAGGTTTGAACAAAAAATTAGAAAAAAGGACACAATAATACAACCTAGTGAATATTGGAATTTGTCTTCCCAATTTAGCACAGTTAGAAAAGTTGGGACCCAGGTAGCCGTTCAAGACTGGAAAAGTGCAGTTGCTACAGTTGTAAAACCTCCAGGCCAACTCCACTTCAAATTTGCTGCTTCCAAAAGAATAATCATAGAAAAAACTAATCAAAACAATGTGACTGTGCAGGGTGAAATTAATTACAGATGCAATCTAGGCGTCCAGAAACCAATCTTAAAAAAGGGAAAGAAAATTAATCAGATTATTCCAGCTCTACTTCCAAACAACGTCATGGTTGCAAAAGAAAAAATTAAAGATGTAGAAAAACTCCTTAACACTCATTTTGGTGAGAACTGGAGAACCTACGACAATTTGCAGTTCTATGTCCCCATTGTGGATAATAATTTTGAAGGAGTAGAAGAAAACAATGAGGAAGAGCACGACATTGAAATAATAGAGGAAGCTAATGGGCTCTCTATTTAATATTTTTTTTGGCCTTAATAATAATGAAATTATTAGCATTACGTTTTTTTAATAAATAATATTTTTTGTACAAGTTCTATAAATAAAAAATATTTCAAAAACTGTCTACTTTACTATGTCCTATTTGGTTGGGTTTCAATTATTATGATGCATAACTTGTTTGTTCCTAGATGGTTCGCAGCAAAAGTGTTTCAATGCAATGCTTCGTTGCAAAACTCGTTCGTTCTAACTTTTAATCTAATATTTTACTATTAAAATGCTGCTCCTGATTTTTTAATTCTTAATTTCTTTATCGAGACCAGGATAATGTTTCACAAGCAGAAGAATTCATTTTACTTAAGTTAATTAGTCAGACACAATAAGTTAATAAGTTTTTTACATTTCCTGAAAAACTCGTTTAAGGGTAACGAGCGAGTTTTGCATCTCAGCTACTCATATGGTGTACCACTTGTATAGGGATGTATATTGGGGTTAAGTTACTAATAACCACAAAGTGACATTTATCTTCTGTGTTTTCTTACTTTTGCTCTGGACTTACTTCGCAACGTTGAGGCTCTTTAGTTTGGGTACTTGCGGTGACATAAAATGTTTTTTGTTCAATGCCTCTTTTTTCGTTGGGACGGTAGATAGATTTTTAGAAATATTGCTAATTCCATTTGATATTTCACTCATATTTGATGAGTCTTTCTAATCCCAGCTTAATCTCCGTAGAAGTTGAGTCTTGGATTTGAACCTTTATAGTCTCATCTGAACCGCCGTAAAAAATTGACGATAAATTGAAAATATCATGTTCCATCTGCCTTATAGATTTTAAAACCTTTTCAGGGTTCAGCAGGTTATTTATTGGAGGGATCTCGTCAATTTTTTTAATAAGATAGTCCAGTTTGTCGTCATTTTTAGTTAACAAATCGTAAGTCTCAATAAAAACAGGCAGATTATCAGAAAGTTTTTTAGTGACTTGTGTTAAGGCTTCAAAGTTTTCTAGAGGTATTTGATTTTTAGATAGATTAGTTATTTTTTCATTTAAATATCTTAAGCTAGGTGAGTCACATAGTGAACAAAAAAATTTTAGATGGGAAAATTTTTGTTCTAATAAGGCTTTTGTGGTGGATTTATTTAAACCAGTATATCGCATACAGAAAGAACGATGACAATCTTCATTACATTTCAGATTATTTAATTTATCCGAATCCGAAAAATGTGTAAGACATTCTTCACAGCTGTAGGTCATAGTCAAACTTATATTGCAACAATAAACAAGGTCGACGTAAGTATGCAAAAGTAAAACGACTTACTACTAGTAATTCACAACCCCCAAAAAGAACCAAAACGATAACAAAACATATAAACACAACAATTAGCCGTTGACGCGTTGCAAATCAAAACACAACCTCACGCTACCACGTTCAACTAACTAATTCAATTTAATGCTCGTTTCTCGAGTATAAAATAAAATATATCATATTTATTTTAAAAACTACAATACTGAATTGAGTTATTTGATATTTAAATTTGATTTTTTATTTAAGAACGTGGCGCTACTGATTACCAGTTGCCTTGTAATCTGACAGTTGTTTTGAGCGCACCTTTTGTTTTCGTACCGGCAGGGTATTTCGTTTCTCTTCTCGCTTGTTCTCGGTCTGTTGGTGTATTTGGAATACCATAAATACTTTGAAGCATCGACTTCAACAGCAAAAAGAGGTAAGTCTGTATTAAATTATTCAATACGGTAACAACATATTGCTTTATTTTCAAAGTTACAATGCATCAGAATCAAATAATAGTAATTATGGGGAAACTCATGGCACTGGAAATCAAGAGCTGGATAAGAAAAAGGCAAACCACGAAAACGGAATTTTTCTCAGGATTGTTATTAAAACTACAGACGGTAGAGCTAAGTGCATTTGCTGTAATATTAATTTGTGAACGAAAAGGTCTGATTTACTAAAACATGCCAAAACAGTAAAGCATAAATTAAACTCTGATAAGGTTTCCAATACCAAAACAATAAATGTTTTATTTGAACAGAAAAAAGTTACTAAAGGCGTGATGATCGCTGATCTAAGATATTTCTTATTGGTTGTGGCACATAATTTTAGTTTGAATTCTATAAAGCATGTTGTGGACACCTCAAAATTGATCGTTAGTGGTTCTACATTTAGTGGAAAAATTAAATTAAGTAGAACGAAATGTAGTTTAATTGTAAAAAATGTTCTTTAGCCTGTAATATGCGATAATTTAAAATGCCAGCTAATTTTTTTTTCTGCTCTGGTTGATGAAAATACAGAAATTTCAAATAAAAGAGTAATATGCATTTTAGTTAAGACTTATAGACTTAAAAAAATTAACAACGCAACTTTTAGACTGCATAAAAATTGATGCTGATCAAGGAACAGGTAAAGGATTGTTCCTTTTATTCGAACACTGTCTTAAAAAATTTGATCTAAATTTTGGAAATATTGTAGGATATTGTTCATATAATGCTAGGGTGATGATGGGAAATAAAGAATTCTTCAAAACTTATTTGCTAAAAAAATGAAAACATAATCGCAAGTGGTTGCATCAGAATGCAATTGCAGTGGTTCTGCTGCATCAGAATATCTACCAACTAATTTTGAGTCCTTTTTACAAAATATTTCGTCATATTTTTCTAGAAACCCTAAGCACCAATCTATTTTCAGGTATTTTTTTAAAAGGAAAAACACAAAATTTTAAAACCGGCTCTGAGTCGATGGCTATCGTTATCTAAATGTGTAGAGATGGTACTTAGCCAATGGCAGATTCTACTAGAACTATTTAAAGTTGCAGCTCTGGAGAACAAAAATTCAGTAGCAAAGTTTATTTATAATGAATTTTTAAACCCTTTTGTAAAAGCTTATTTAGAACTTCTTAATTTTATTTTACCTGGTAGGAAACTCATACTCGAGCAAATTACTTGTAATTTTGGAAAAACTTGCAATACCCTCATTTACAACCAATGTAAGCAATATTTGACATATACCTGTCAACATAAGTAAGAATTAATCGGGTAAGGAATTGGATAAACGATTTGTAGAATAACGCATAAAATGTATATTCATAAACCTAATTTTTAATAGAGTGAGACATACAAGTAGAAATAACTGTGATAAGAATACATCAGATGAGTATTTCACAGAAAAAAAGAAATCAGCAAAACTGTAGAAACTTTTCTGTCAAATTATATCTTTAATACTGCCCGACATAAAATAATTTTCGTTCTTTTCATCTCTGATGTGATGACAACGTGCTGTAGACTTGCTTGTAAAACCTTTTTATTGATAAAATTTCAATTTTCGTTTTGTATAATCATAAATTGACTTTTTTATCAGTCGCATAAACCGAGACAGCAGGCAACGTGTCGACAGCAAAAAAGTCGAACAAATATATCAGTCTTTCACTTTTTACATACCCTTCATTGACAAGGTGGTCCACAGTGAGACGCGGTACACAGCAAGACATTGCTTCTCACTTTCAAATTTGCCGCTCAATTAAGTTGATATTTTATTTGTGGATGGGTTTCGTTTAGTGCCACATGCCGGTGTAGTGAATTCGCATTTTCCCGATATACAATAAATATATTATACACGGCTCACTAAAATAATTAGTTACGCCCCTGTACTACTGATTTCTTAAAACTCAAGTAGTATTTATGTAGACCTTTCTGGAAACTCCAGGTTATTGTGGACACTTGCATTTCAACCCCTCGCCGCTGGCAGATCGTCAATAGCTTCCAAACGAAAATCATCTCTCATCATCGTTCTCCCGCTATTCGTTGAAAAGGCCGCATACCGGTCTTTTTTGCTAATCGTTTTATACCGCTTAGATTATTCAATTTGCTCAGTATTACCAACGATAATTTATTTAGCATATTAGTGAGTGCCTTACAACTACAACTATTATGGTTCTGCAATGGATTATGGTATTCAATCAGAGCTCTGATGGCGACTTCAACAAGGAATAAAACTGTAAGTGTTGAACTCTACATATATTGTGAAAATAACTTATTAACCGTGATACTGTATGCATTTTGAACCATATACATCTCATAGCAAATATTCTGTGTGCCATTTATGCAGATAACAGTTTGTCACATTTGAAAAATCGTTTATCTACTCTTAACCAGCTTACCTATGGAAATATACTCTATAACCGTACAATAATTACAGGTTACCATTGTTGAGGATACTTCACGTATTGCCTTCACACCCGAGTTTTGTCAAAAAATATTTTACGAAGGTAGTAATTACTTTTTACAATGTATAATATTGAAGTAGTTACAAATCCCTATTAAAAGAAAAAAGACCGGAATACCAAAATGACACAAAGACAGAAATACAAGTAGTAGGAGAAAAAGTCCTCATACATAGATCAACAGTGGAAAATGCAGTAAAACAACTTAAAAACAGAAGATCCCCTGGACCAGGAGAGATCAATGCACAGCTACTAAAATAGGGTTCAAACAAATTGTATGAATCTCTATCACATATATTTACAAACTGCATCAATGGCGAATCGCTTATATTACATCGATATTCAAAAAAGAGAATAAGTTGCAATAGTCCAGGGTGCATTTGTTTTGAGATGGATGTTGAGAGGTGACTCATATTTTTTTGCAGAAATTGCTTGGAAATATCTCATATAATAATAATAATTGAAAAATGAATAACCATTTTCAATTTCGTTGAAAAACGAAAATACAGCCGAACCATATTCCAGTCCAATCAGAGAGTGCAGCAAGCACCTCTACCGGTTTCGAAACTTATTAGTCTCTCATTAGAAGGCACATATGCTGCTCTCCCTGATCCAACCAAAACAAATCCCAGCGTGCAGTCCCGGATTGCAACGAACGAAATGGCGTAGATGCCCTAGCGCAGTGTTTCCCAAACTTATCTAAAGCGCGACCCCTTTTTGTTAAAAAAATTGTTCACGACCCCCTACTCATCACCCAAACCAAAATAGCGACAAAAATCTAGTAGTACTTCTGCCAGACTAGCATTTACAATAAAAATAATAAAAAGTCGACTGCACATTGTACACCGCGACATCTTTGTGTCTAAATCGCAATACTTTTCCATGATATTCGCGAAGGCTCTACTCCTTACTTCGCTACTAGATGGCACTCTGGAACGTTCTCGCAGCCTCGTTTTGGCTTTATATAAGCGGCGATGTGCAATGAGACCTCAGTTCGAAACAGCACGTTGTGGCGAATGCAGCGGTATTAAGTAATGAGTAAATATTTTGCGACTTACGTATTCCCGTTTACGTATTTACGTCTACGATAAATTACAAATTATGGATAAGTTTTTAAAAAGAAGTGCAGAACCATCTACGTCTGAAAGTGGCAGTAATAAAAAGAAAAACAGACTTTACAGTGATGAATATCTTAAATATGGTTTTACCATTATTTCCAATAAACCACAATGTGTTATTTGTGGAGAAGTATTGTCAAACGAAAGCATGAAGCCATCAAAGTTACTTCGACATTTAAATAGCAAACATCCAGATAAAAAAGACAAACCCGTAGAATTATTTGAAAGAAAGCTGAACGTCCTTCACAAACAGCAAGATACTTTTCAATTGGCAACCACTACTAACGAAAAAGCATTATTAGCAAGTTATAAAGTTGCTTATCGCGTTGCCAAAACTAGTAATCCGCACGCAATTGCTGAAAATCTGATTTTGCCAGCAGCTGTTGAAATGGTACATATAATGATTGGTGAAAAAGAGTCTGCAAAGTTAAAACAATACCTCTGTCAAATAATACTATCCAAAGAAGAATTAGTGATATGGCAGAAGATATTCAAGCGCAAGTTGTGGAAAATCTTAATAAATGCACGTACTTCTCTCTTCAAATGGACGAATCCACGGATATATCTAACTGTGCCCAATTTATTATGTTTGTAAGATATGATACAAATAATGGCATTCAAGAAGATATTTTATTTTGTTCCCCATTGGAGACCAATACCACTGGAAAATGTTTATTCGACAGTTTTGTGTAACGCACAAGTAAATATGTTATTGACTGGGGAAAATGTATTGCTATATGCACAGATGGCGCTAAAGCTATGACAGGACATCAATCTGGACTTGTTGTCAGATTACAAGAAATAATGCCTAATGCCACATGGAGACATTGTTTTTTACATCGAGAAGCTCTGGCGTCAAAAGCTTTACCTCCTGAAATGGACTGTGTTATGAAATCCATCATTAAAGTTGTAAATTCCATTAAAGGAAAAGCTTTACAGACCCGTATTTTTCGAAAAATCTGCGAAGACATGGGTGCTATATTTCAAAATCTTCTTTATCACACCGAAGTAAGGTGGCTTTCAAGGGGCAACGTCTTAAAAAGAGTATTTGACTTAAGAGCAGAGCTTTTAATGTATTTGAAAGATGAGAAGTCCCCATATGAAAATCAATTTTCCGATCCTATTTGGCTTTTGAAACTAGGTTTCCTTGCTGATATATTCGAACAATTAAACAGTAATTTGCAAGGTCGCGACATTAATATAATTACAGCCACAGATAAAATTAAGGGGTTTATAAGAAAAATCGATTTATGGTCAACTTCACTTGGCAAAAAGCAGCTCGATTCATTCCAGTGCGTTCAGGAAATTATAGAAAATGTATGTTACAGTGCTACAAATTTTGAACAAGTTTATGCAGGCATGCAAGTTACTTTGCTTAATTTAAAACAACAGCTCTGTGATTATTTCCCCGAAGAAATTCAAAACAGTTACGACAGTTGCAGATGGATACTGAATCCGTTTTTAGCCGATTCCTTTCAACATGCTGAAATGCCAATAAACATGAAAGAACAACTTATTGAAATATCAAGTGATGGAATGTTGAAGCTCCAATTTTTTTCCCAGAACCCGGACGAATTTTGGACCAAAAAGATGCAGGAATACCCTCAGTTGGCGAATGAAGCTGTAAAATGTTTGGTTCCATTTGTAACATCATATTTATGTGAGTTAAGTTTCTCGTCTATGACTGCCATTAAAACAAAAGTGAGAAATCGTCTCGTACTTGAAAACGATATAATTGTGTGTGTCTCAAATACACAGCCTAGATTTGAAAGACTAGTTTCAAAAAAACAGGCGCATGGGTCTCATTAACATTGTAATATTTGACTTTATTTTTTTCTTTTACTTTTAAGGACTTTTAATATTTAGTTTTATGTTTCGTTTGATAATTAATTGTTAATTTTTATTTACGGCTTTATTAAAATAAAAATACATGATTTAACAAAGTAGTGTTTTTGTCTTATTTTGGAAATTTCCGGCGACCCCCCTAGTACCTCATTGCGACCCCCCAGGAGGTCGCGACCCACACTTTGGGAAACACTGCCCTAGCGGAAAGTGCTAGCAAAAAGACTAGGTTTTCACTCTAATGACATATAAAAGAACATAATGCTATTCTACATCCCACCAGAATGAAAACAATGGGAACCTTCTCTGGTTACACCTCCGAGGCTTCTACAATTTGCAAGCCATACGGATGCTAAGACTAAGGAAGATGAGGGAATTCTACAATTTACAATTCACGTCCCATCTGCTCAGTGCGGTAAAGTTCCAACGAGAATGGTTCCCTTCATACTCCAATCAGAGTAAATGTAAATCAAAAATGAATAACCATTTTCAATTTCGTTGCAAAACTAAAATAACAGCCGAACCAAATTCCAGTCCAATCAGAGAGTGCAGCAAGCACCTCTACCGGTTTCGAAACTTATTAGTCTCTCATCAGGAGGCACATATGCTTCTCTCCCTGATCCAACCAAAACAAACCCCAGCGTGCAGTCCCAGAGTTCTCTGGTGTAACCAGAGGAGGTTCCCATTGTTTTCATTCTGGTGGGATGTAGAATAGCATTATGTTGTTTTATATGCCGTTAGAGTGAAAACTTAGTCTTTTTTAATAATAATTGAGTTATCCTCCCATTCAAAAAGGTCCGGAACATTGTTGAAATAATCAATGTCAAAAAATGAAGGAAAAATTCGATTTTTTTTAATTTGCGTAATTAAATTTCGTAGAAGATAGGATTGGTTAACAATTTTAAAAATTGTCACCCTTGTTGCAAAATAGCAATAATTGCGAAAAAACCATAACGAAACAAGTATTCGCATTTTACCTTTTTCAACCATTTATGCTACACTTAGGACCTTCATATTAAACCGAGAAAAACTTTATGATATAATAAAATAATACTGTAAATTTCATTAAAATCGGTTCAATAGATCTTGCAAAATAAATTTTGCAATCCACCTTTCGCCAAAAATGCAAATTTTCAAACAGGACTGAAAATAAGGCACATAGGAAGTTGAAATTTTTTTGCATTTGCAAAATTAAAATCGGTTAATTGCCACGGGGCGTCAGGAATTTTTTTAAATAAACATTAATTTTTGGTGCTTCGCGCAGGACAGCGGATACGTTGCTCTGATTGGGCATTCCAATGGCCTGTCAAAAATTATCGAATATTGCGGCTGTGGACAAACAAATGTGTTGTTAATAATTGAATCACTTATTTGAGAAACCCCATAGGTCATAATTTTACCAAAATCGACTTTTCACTAAATGGACTTTTAAACTGTAAATACACATTTTTGTAAAGAAATGCCTTCAATCAGTACATTCGTAACCTATCAACAGCGGTGTGATATGGCGATGTATTTTGGGAAACACCATTAGTCCATGACTTAAGGCGTTTCTCCTATGCAGCGCGCCTGTCGTTGATATGGATAATGCAATAAAAAAAGTAGACCGTATATATATACATCATGAAAGAATATGGACAGCTGATACAAACTTCATGTAAAAATACCCGCTTTAATGTAGTATTGGTCAATTCTGAAGACGTAATTGATTACACATGTTGGTGGACAGAGTACTACAAAACAACCATGTTATTCGCGGAATCCAGTGGCAAAAATATTCCAAAGAATCAGAAGGTTCAACTAAAAGCCAATATCCCAGTGGAAAAATTCCAATTAATTATAAGAAGATTGTTGACATACAAAAACTACAAAGTTATATACCGGATGTAGAAAATATCCATGATTATTATAATGAATTGTTCAACTGGCCCACAACGACCAATAATATACGCGAAGAAGATGAATGATCACACTTTTCGTTTTTTTTTTGCATTGTAATATTTTTTGTACTGTTTAGTATAAATTACAGTACTACTAGTTTTTTGTTTCATTTTAATTCCTTATAAAGTTTAGTTTCAGGTGACGCTGAACAATTTATTTGAGAAACCCCATAAGTCAATCAAGTTTGAGGTTATATAGAGCTTATTCTCAATCTATTTTTCAAAAAATATTGGAGAGAATATGCCAAGAAACAATGTATAAACGGAATTAGTTCAAATATTCTATACTCAGTGACACTAGAAGTGTGTTACGGTTTCACTAAATAAATAATAATTACTTACTACTATTTTTATAAAACTTTATTTTATTCCACAGTTAAATATAAAAATTTAACCAATCAATTAAAATTATTCTCCTAAATCCTGTTCTTCCATGGTTAAGCACCTACAACAAAATAATAGTTCGATAGTATGGTAATATTTTATCTAATCTCATTAAATAATAGATAATAATAATATATACTAATATTTTATCTAGTTACCAATTTAACATTTAGTAGTAAACTGGTAAATTGTCTCACATAGATTAGAAACCACGTAAGTGTAGGCCATTTTTGAGAAGAAGAATCAACTACTCCTTCCCAAATCTAGACATTTCTCGCGCCACTTCTATTCCCAAAAAAATAGGAAGCTGATCATTTTGCACGTTTTGCTAGCGAATTTTAGCGGATCTTTGATAGCTTTCTAGGGTCTCGAGTTAGACAATATTGTATTATCTTAAAGGATAAAGAAATCAACTGTTGTTGGATTTGTAGCCTACTCGAAATTACCACTAATAAGGCCATACTACACCTCTGGTAAGATAACCTCTATTCTGCCTATAGTTTTAGTTATAACTTTTATTACCTGCTTTTAGGCCTTTTTTATTGTTCTTCCTTCTACTTTTATGCTCCAACTTGTACATACTGCAGCTTCATGATCCACAATTAAATAATTAAACATAGACTGGGAGACGTAAAATCGAACTATTGATCTGTTTTAAAGAAATGACAATAGCAGATTATTTTTTATAATTAAATATGCATAAAAAATGTAAAAAATATAGGTAAATAACTGCATTTTTACATAAATAATTATTTTGTATAGGCACATTACTATACGAGGATACATATTCCTTTTCCATTTGTTCATAACCATACACCCAACATTTGCTTGTTTATTAACTTCTAATACCTAAGCAGTGCCGCCCATATGTTTGACAGACAACATACAACAAAGCCTTTGAATATCAGACCCTTCAGTTGTAATTCATACCTTATCGGTAGTCATACAATTTTATGAGGATTCACCAATGCAACAAACATGACGTGCTTATTCTCAAGATCGTCAAAATAGCCAATTCAGCCTATCACATTTCTTGAACATATTTCAGTGAGTGTTAAGAATTTCTCTCTTTGGGCATTCTGAAGTAACAATAGTTCCTTTTTTTCAACACTAGCACTAGAATGAAGAATGGAGTCAGTAGTCAGTTTATAAAACGAAATCGAAGTGATAACATAGGAAAGCGAATCTGGCGAATAGATACCTACGGATCATATCGAATACTACGAACTAGTCACTAATGTACCTACTGCATACATCAGAGATAATAATGTGTGTGTGTGTGTGTGTGTGTGTGTGTGTGTGTGTGTGTGTGTGTGTGTGTGTGTGTGTGTGTGTGTGGTGTGTGTGTGTGTGTGTGTGTGTGTGTGTGTGTGTGTGTGTGTGTGTGTGTGTGTGTGTGTGTGTGTGTGTGTGTGTGTGTGTGTGTGTGTGTGTGTGTGTGTGTGTGTGTGTGTGTGTGTGTGTGTGTGTGTGTGTGTGTGTGTGTGTGTGTGTGTGTGTGTGTGTGTGTGTGTGTGTGTGTGTGTGTGTGTGTGTGTGTGTGTGTGTGTGTGTGTGTGTGTGTGTGTGTGTGTGTGTGTGTGTGTGTGTGTGTGTGTGTGTGTGTGTGTGTGTGTGTGTGTGTGTGTGTGTGTGTGTGTGTGTGTGTGTGTGTGTGTGTGTGTGTGTGTGTGTGTGTGTGTGTGTGTGTGTGTGTGTGTGTGTGTGTGTGTGTGTGTGTGTGTGTGTGTGTGTGTGTGTGTGTGTGTGTGTGTGTGTGTGTGTGTGTGTGTGTGTGTGTGTGTGTGTGTGTGTGTGTGTGTGTGTGTGTGTGTGTGTGTGTGTGTGTGTGTGTGTGTGTGTGTGTGTGTGTGTGTGTGTGTGTGTGTGTGTGTGTGTGTGTGTGTGTGTGTGTGTGTGTGTGTGTGTGTGTGTGTGTGTGTGTGTGTGTGTGTGTGTGTGTGTGTGTGTGTGTGTGTGTGTGTGTGTGTGTGTGTGTGTGTGTGTGTGTGTGTGTGTGTGTGTGTGTGTGTGTGTGTGTGTGTGTGTGTGTGTGTGTGTGTGTGTGTGTGTGTGTGTGTGTGTGTGTGTGTGTGTGTGTGTGTGTGTGTGTGTGTGTACGTTGTGTTTACTATCCGCTAAATGCTAATAAAAACTAACCTGGAGAATAATCGGCATTTAATAGACCTACATCCTAACAATATAATAAAACGTGTTAAAAATGAAAAGAACATAAAGAAACATCAGCGATTTTTTTCTAAAAAGAATAAAGTGGAGGTGGACTTAACTTATAGTGCCCAACCTGCTCCTCATTCTTCCAAATATTCACCACTAACTTCATTGTCTACTCAAGAATCTGACAATGATACTTTTAAAGTGCAACCATCTCCTCTGCCTACAACAACTACTAAGATTGTCACAGCTCAAGCATCTTGTCTGGCTGCAGCAACAACAGCAACCACTGGAATATCCCACCTAGCTACTAAGTTAACTCAGTATTTCTCTCAAACATCATCAAATCAAAGTAAGTCACTTAGCAGTAACCTACTTGAAAGTCCCGTTCAGCCACACATAGATTTCCCATAGACTAATGAAAGGAGGTTCACAGCCCGTTACTATGACATCCATGAATGGATAGAATACTCCTCAACAGAAGACGATGTGTATTATTTCCCATGTTGACACTTCAACGCAGAGTCTTCCGTTCGTGCTGGTGAATCAGCTGGTAGTCGCACTTTTATAGACAAGTGCTTCAAAAGGTGGAAATATGCTTCTGCTCTTTTATAGCAACATGGACTTGGAGAAAGACACAAATCGGCAATGGCATCATGGGCTGAATGTAAACATCGTACCTCCCAGCAAAAATCAGTATCATCTCTACTGGACTCACAGCGAACAGGAAATATAGAGGAAAATCGAAATCACATTAAAGTTCTACTGAAAGCGATGGGTTCTCTCGGCAGACAAGGCTTAGCTTTTAGAGGGCATGACGAATCAGAAAATTCTAAAAACAAAGGTAACGTTCTCGAGCTGTTAGATACCATAACTGATGATAAACCTGATATCAAAGAAAAATTAAATCGTACAAAACTTTACTACAAAAATTAAATCGTCTATATGGCCATTACTGCTCACCGGAATATCAAAATGATTTAATCGATGTGTATTCTTCAAGACTGCTGAAAAATATTGCCACAAAAGCTAATCAAGCTAAATACTTCGCTATAATGGCTGATGAAACCAGAGATACATTAAAATCGGAACCGCTCGCAATTTTAATCCGTTATGTTGATGTTGAGAACACAAAAATTAATGAACGTGCTATCGGGCTGCACCATCTTAAAGACTGTAGTGCCGAAAGTATAGCAAACGCCATACAATCGATGTTATCGGATTAAGGACTAGGTATAGAAAACTGCGTTGGTCAGTGCTACGATGGAGCGAATGTCATGAGAGGATGTGTCAGCGACTAAATCTAGTTTTAGTGGATGTGTTAAATAACATTGACATTGTTAAAGACTTTTTTCTACCGTTCAAACCCTGTATCAATTCATTTCCAACAGTACTATTCGCCATGAGCTTTTCATAAAAATACAACAGAGAATGAATAAACCAGTACTGAATTTGGAAAGAACTGTTCCAACAAGATGGTTCTACTGGTTGAATGTAGTATCGAAAATTCGAAAGACATACCAGGCCATTTTGGCTGTTCTAGATGAAGGAAAAAAGAACATGCAGAGAGTATCGGAATAAAAGCGCAAATAATGCAGAAAATCTTCATATTTCTGCTTTGTGCTATGGAGAAGATATTAGGAATTACTTATTGACTATTGCAGCAGCTACAAGCCGAAGAACTTGACTTAGCAGCCGCCGTGCATCTTATCAAAAGTACCAAAGAAGAACTTCAAAAATCCAGAACTGACGACACACACCGAGAGGTTTTAGAGAAGGCTAAATATTTGGCAGACAGTAGTGGTGTTGTATATGACGAACAAAAAAGGATGAAGAATGTTCCTCATAGACTTGATGCAAGCGTTATAATGTCGACAACTGGTAATAAATATACCGAAACAAAGGCCATATACTTCGAAATTATCGACAGAATTCTCGTGGAATACAATCGTCGCTTCTCAGAAAATGAAGGTCTGTTCTCAGTAATGGATGCCTTTAAGAAAGAAAATCAAGGATTCATGGCGGAAAAGAAATTAAAGCCATTAATAGAAAACTATAAACATTTTCTGAATGTAGAGCTTCTACATCTGCAACTGCCTATAGCCAGGAACCATTTACAAACATGCGATGGAGACTCCGTTTTGTCATTACTTGAATCTCTTAAAGTGCTTCCAGTGGCATACTCAGAAGTGATAAAACTGCTGCAAATTTTTGCTACACTGCCTATCACTACAGCTGGAAATGAAAGATTTTTCTCTGCGCTAAAAATAGTAAAAGGGTACCTGCGAAGTTCTACTGGTGATGAAAGATTGTCCTCACTTATGTTGATGGCCGTGGAACGAGAAGAAATGAAAAAAATACCAGTAGACCAATTGGTGGATGATTTTGCTGCGACGGTACCCATCACTTCACTAACGGGACTTCAGTGGCGGCTGGTCCTATGAGACAAGTGAGGCAGTGCCTCACCAGTATATTAATCGACTATTTACGTTATTTTGTTATTTTATCATCAATTCTTTAAATACAATTTAACTTTTTGAAATTTGCTAAATAACTTTATTTTTATTATAAAACTTCTCTACGTGGGAGGGTATATGCGTGTCATTCTCACTTTCTCAAATTATATAGCAGAGGCATAGTAGATAGATCCATGCCTCTGATGGTGCCTTGTCTAGCATATTACGAAGCCGACAGAAATCGGCCGGCAGCAATAAAATTTGAACTGAGAATAATTTTTGGAAAATCTTATAACAGTAATTTGCTTATTGCTTGTTTCTATTTCCCTACATTCAATATACAGAGTGAGTTTTATGTATGGAAACACTCAATTATCTCGAAAACGGCTTGCACGATTTTTATAGATTTTGGTAGGTAGAGGTGTTCTAATGCGTTTGATATTATAGTGCTAATTACATTGTTGTCAGATCTTCTGTTTTTCTGCAAATCTAATGAACTTTCTTATTTCAAATAGAACAACCTATATATTTTTTGCGTTTTGAAGTCACTAAGAAATGCTGAATATTTTTCATGTTATATTCCCTATACCTAAATGCCATAATTTCGGAGTTATTGCTACATTTATTAAAAAAAAAATCTTTTAAAAATATAAACAAATTATAAAAATCAATTTTCTCAGCCCAGGTGGATATTATTTTAGGTTATTTGGATCATTGGGAACAAAAAGGTCTGTTGTAATTTTTCTCTAAAGTTAATCGTTTTCGAGTAATCAACAATTTAAAACTGAAAAAAATCGAATAATGACGATTCTTAAGGTTCTAAAACACAAGTAAAAAATATAATTTTTGAAATTATAAAGTACCTAAATTCAAGCCCAGCTCTTCTTCTGATAGCTTGCCATAAGATTTTTTGTCTCTTTTTATTCTAAAACATTGATTTTTAATTTTTAATGAAGTGCATATGAGAGGACGGACGATCGGGCTGCATTAACATTTAAAATTACAATGTTTTAAAATGAAACAATCTTAAATTACTTATCGGTATCTGATTAAACAAGGCTTCAGGTTGAATTTGGGTTTTTCGCAGTTTCAAAAATAAAATTGTTTATTTGTGTTCTTAAACCTTGAAAATCGTCATTATTCGATTTTTTTCAGTTTTAAATTGTTTATAACTCGGCAACGATTAATTTTAGAGAAAAATTATAAAAGATCTTTTTTGTTCCCCATGATCCAAACAACCTAAAATAGTGTTTACCCGGGTCAAAAAAATTTATTTTTATAATTTGTTTCAATTTTTTTTAAATAAATGTAGCAATAACTCCGAAATTATGGTATTTAGGTATAGGGAATATAACATGAAAAATTATCAGTATTTCTTAGGGACTTCAAAACACAAAAAATATACAGGGTATTCCATTTGAAATAAGAAAGTTCATTAGATTTCCAGAAAAACGGAAAATATGACAACAATGTAATTAGCACTATAATATCGGCCGCATTAGAAAACCCATACCTACCAAAATCTATAAAAATCGTGTTAGCCGTTTTTGAGATAATTGAGTGTTTCCATACATAAAATTCACTCTGTATTTACAATATAAGATTAAAGATTAGTTCTAAAATGAAATTATCACGGGTTTGGAGGTAATTATATACGATTTTTGATTTACATTCATTGGTTTCGAGCTTCTGTCACAATATGTCGTATAATCCGTGTATATTAATAGTATACACAGCTTATACAACATATGACAGAAGCTCGAAACAAATGACAATCGATGAAAATCCCTATTGTTTGCGTACAATAATTTCATTTTGGTAACTGATTAGTAATAACAGAATCAGTTGTCCGTTGTTATCATGTAGTATATATAATGTAAATTATTTTGCTTAATATGGCTGTACAATGCTAATGAAACCAAAGAAGGACGAAGCATCTGATTCACACTGTTTTGATATGTGGTATGGTATCATAGTACTTATTTTTAGCTAAAAAATAGCTACTATGAGTATCAACCCTTAAAATTTGCAAGCCTTAAAATAAATACGGTGTCGTTCTGTGACGTTATGACGTCACAAAATCGACCTTCCGGCTATTAAAGAGAAGCTAACCATAATAATAATATTCCTCAAATGTGGCTCACCATCTTTTACTATCACGAGCCGCCCCTGCGTGACATTGAAATGAACTGTAGTTATTTTGTTCCATTAGTAGTGAATCATTAGTATATGGGTAAATCCACCAAAACTGAGTAATTGCTTGTCCCAGTACTGTGAAACATCAGCTGTTTTAGTTAAATAATCACAAGTATAACTTACACGCAAAATTAACAGGGCTTTAAGACTGAAATGTTATTTTTTTAAATAGCTGTTTTTTGTATATATTACAAAAATAACATGATTTTGTCATTCCCATGTCTTGTCCCCAGATAGAAATTGCCAATTGAATTATCTAATATAGAAATACAACTGCACGAAAGCAAGCAATTTGAAATGTGAATTAAGAAAAGGTGAAGCTTTAAGGTTCCTTTAAAAATAAAAAAAAACAAAAACAATTAATGCTTAAAAATATTTATAAACTTGGTCCCTCCTATAATAGGTAATTCCCGTGTCTTTATTATCCCTACCATTTTTTGTCCACGTCAGTCGTTAGAAGCAGTTAATGTTGTCGTGTCGGGTTTACCGAATGCCAGGTCACTAGTAGCAAAGGTTCATTCAAACAGTGCACGTGTTGTTTGTGCTCTAGAAAAATATATTGACCTGTGTTACTTGTTGTAACCTGAGGACGATCATTCACATGGTAAGCAAGAAATCTTTCAATAATCAATTTTTTCATTAACCAAAATCATTAATTTGTGTAAAATTAGAGCCTCTATCAAATAATTAATTATTGTATGTTTCGGTTTTTTTAACATTTAAAATTAAAAATAATTGAGAAATCGCCATTTCCGTGTGGTCATTCCCGTGTATATTTTTCAACACGGGAATGATGCTATTGACACGGTAATTATAAAATGTTATTATTAATTCTTGATTTAAAATTCAGAGCTTTTAAATTAAGTTTTGAAAAATAAAAAATGTATATTATAAGATAGATACCTCAATAAAATATTAAATTTGCAATTTCTATAAAAATTATACTAAAAATATTGCTGCGGATATAACAAAAATGAAAACGTAAACAGTGAAACGTATAAAGGAAAACCCCAAATTTTTTTTTGTTCCAGGCTAAAATAAAAAAATCAAAAGAAGATATATTGCGCGAAAAGCGAGGAACAGAAATGGAGAGAAGAAGGAGAATCAGAGAAGATCCCGTGAAAAGAGAGGAACAGAAGCAGAAAGAACGTCAAAGGTATTTAAAGCAAAGGAAGAATAAAGTAAAAAAATCCATTAATGAAATGAACCCGAGAGAACAAGGCAGTAAAGAAAAAAGTGGAAGGAAAATTCTAAAAATTTTCGGCTTAAGAAAAAACACATGCATAACGATGTCTCCGTAGCCCATCCAGTTCCTGCAGTGGATTTTGGGAACCCTGTTCCAGATACACCAAAACAAAAATGGAATTACAGGATTTTAAATAGAAATAAGTCAAGCGCCACCGAAAAAAAAATGGACACGGAGAAAAAAATAAATGCATTAAAAAGAACCGCTCAAATGTATAAAAAGAAGTACCAAAGGCTTTTGAAAAGCACAAAAAAAAACTGAGAATTCACTAAATTCTTCAATGGATACTGAGTTATCTCCAGTGACGAAAATAAATAAATTTATTAATGAATCACAATTCACTGACCCCAAAAAAGTGCAACAATTAAAAAAAATAATTTTTAATGAAGCAGTTCAAACGCAATTGGTTCAATCCTACACAGAATTAAAAACTGAAAAAAATAAACGCTTCTTTAAAAAAATCTTGAATGGAAAAGTAATAAAGAGGTACACAATTAAAACTGCATTATCAACAGTGATAAAATCCAGAAAAAACCATAAGTTTGAAAGAAAATTCAGTAATAAAAAAAATTGCCGACCGCATAAGAAACAGAATTCAGCGGTTCTTAGAATCTGAAATAAACAGTAGAGTATGCCCTGGGAAAAAGGATTGTGCAACCAAAAATAAAATAACAAAACAAAAAAGATTCTTATGAATTACATTGAAGAATTTATATAAAGAATTTATTCGTCTCCACGTCCATTTCACGTCCATTTTGGATTAAGCAAATGAGAGTAACTGACAGAGATACTTGTAAATGTGTAACTCATGCAAATATGGATCTTCTAGTTCATGGTATTTACCAGAATGATCTAATTTTTGGAAAAAAGACCGATGACGTAATTAAAGATATGTGTTGCTCAGTCCAAAGTGAGAGTTGTCTTTTACGTAAGTGTGTAACATGCAAAGACTCAAAGTCGTTGTATAAAGAGTACGACCAAGACAGACTTATTTCGTACTTTCAGTGGATTAGTGTTAAGGAAAAATATTTTGATAAGAAAACTAAGCAGATGAAACAAACTAAAAAAATAGCCAAACAGCTCCAACAACAGAAAGCATCAGAAGTAGTTAATATTTTTCCAAAAAAGGTTGAACTTTTTACGGCACATTAAGCAAGAATACTTCATCAGCATAATGTCCACTCTAAATTAAAGTCCCATATTAAACCACCTGAAATCATAATTCACTGCGATTTCAGTGAGAATTATGGATTAAAGTATGCTGAAGAAATGCAATCTTTCCATTTTGGTGGTGCAAGGCAGCAGATAACCCTTCACACAGTGGTTGTGTATTCTAATGCAACTAAACCTAAAAGCTTCTGCACATTGTCCGAATATTTGAACCATGGACCATCAGCAATATGGGCGCATCTTGAACCAATTATTGAGGACTACTGCAAGGGCATTAATACAATACATTTTCTCAGTGATAGTCCCACAACACAGTATAGAAATAAACAAATGTTTGCGTTTCTGGCAAATGAATTAATCAGTTATTTTCCCAAAGTAACGCGAACTACCTGGAACTACCAAGACGCTGGCCACGGTAAAGGTGCTCCGGACGGGATTGGTGGTGTCTGTAAGAGAACTGCGGACAGATATGTGGCTCAGGGTAGAGACATACCTAATTTTGCAACACTTATTAACATTTTAAAAGAGTATTGCCCTGGAATTTTATTTTACACGGTGCCTTTAGACAAAATAGAACAGTTTTCAAAAATAATTGAAAAGTGTTGTGTTTTAACTTTCAAAGGCACTATGAAGGCACATCAAGTTATTACTACTGGAAGAAACAAGCTTTGGTTGAGAAGTCTTTCCTGTTTTACCTGTGACTATTTTGGCCATCATTACGAACTGGGAGTTCTTGAATACGATCTTTTATTTTCTACATCATCCAAAAAAAAAAGATACAGTTAAGGTACCATTTTCAGAAATAACTAACGCTACAGGACGTAAAATAAAATTAAATGTTGATGACATATATAATAGCGATCAAGATGAGTCACCATCTTGCTCATACAAAGAAAATGCCGAAGGAAAAGAAATAAAACCCGGTACATACCTTTTATTATCTTCAAAAAGTAATAGAAAACATGGCATTAAATATAAGTATGTTGCAGCTTGCCTGACAGATTTTGAATATGATGAAATGAAGGTGGCGTTTTTAAAATTATGTGATTCTCACACCGGTGATTTATTTAAGCTTCAAGAAAATGATCTTAGCTATACTGCCGTGCTAAGCCCAAAGGCGGTAACTGATTTTTGATCGAAAATGAGATTTTTGTATTTCTAGGTAGGTTTCATTATATTATAATGCTTCTACAACTCCAAAGACTTTGTAAATATATTCTAGATACCCATTATAATACTTCTGCAACTCCAAGAACTTTGTAAATATATTCTAAATACCCTGTTCTACCCTAGAAATACAACAATCTTTGGGCTTAGCACGGCAGTATATTACAGACATGGACGTATAAACACAGATGGACTCAGTTATTTACATAAAATTTTGAAGCCAAAATTATTTTAATAGGTCACAATCTAAGTACCTTCACATGTTGTCACGTATTTTTATTAGAATTTCTTATTCGCGTATGGCTGAAAATGTTACTCTTTATTTTATACTCTACAGATGCTATCAAACTAAAATAATAATTTTTCAGTTATATTAATTTACATATTGAATTGTGATTAAAATATCAAGTGTTCATATCATTGAATAATAATGGAATAATATATATCAACCAATCATTGTATATGTAGAAGCACTGAAACTATTTATAAATGGCAACAGTGTTTACATTTCTGTCTACAAACGTCCATGTCAAATATATTTATGTTTGTTTACTTTTTAACCTAATTGAGGAAGAGTTGTTTTTCGCTATTTTGGCTTTATTTTGAGTGATATTTTGTGAAAAGTGAAATAAACATTCATAATAATGGTGCTACAGTGTTGCATTTGCAAAAAAACTAAACATTTATATCCCGATCTTTCATTTCATTTGTAAGTACTGTTTATTTATATTATAAAAGCATGAGGAAGTCTGTTTACATTTTTAAAATATGTCTTTCATAGGCGTACCATTGGGTCTTTAATATTAATGTATTGAACAAGATATTAGTTCATTAAATTGTTTTAGATATTTTTAAATTGTAAGTAGACATCATCTGATTTAAAAAGATCTGTTTAGTAGCTTTTTAATTTGATATTTCTCATGAATTCAAATAAATTAGTGAAATGAATGAAAAATCATTTATTTTTCTATGTAGGTTTCCAAATAATATTGACCATCGAACTATTTGGATAGCAAATTTAAGATCAAACATAAAGATTTCAAAATATTCCAGGATCTGTTCTACCCACTTCAGATTAGAAGATTTTGAAATTAAACCAAGTGGCAAAAAATTTTTGAGAATTGGTGCTATTCCAGTTTCGGAAGTTGATTCAGAATTAGAGTTAAGGTAAACATAACAATAATATCAATCTAAAAGTAATAAGTTGATTTTAAAATTTCATATCATTATTGCAAAACTTTAAACAAAAGTAATAGGTACATACTGCTTTTCAGATCAGAAACCAGAAGTAAGAGATTATTTGTAGATATATCGGTAGATAATGAATCACATCTTAATTTTAAGTACAATATGAATGCTCCAGGTCCTTCATCGACAAAAAGGTAAATTGAGGGATATACATTTTTGTATAATCATTATTTTGTATATGTAAAATCATTATGAACGTTTAAGTTGTATACACTGCGTCCATAAAGTAACACATAAATTCATTATTTCGTAAACCGGCGACTTCAAGGAAAGATTCTGAAACTGGTCGATTTTTATTTTTAACTTACGATTTTTGTGCATATATCATACTAGTGACGTCATCCATCTGGGCGTGATGACGTAATCGATGATTTTTTAAAATGAGAATAGGGTCAAGTGATAGCTCATTTGAAAGGGTATTTAATTCTCCATTTATTATTATAAACATTAAAACAATCATTTATACATGGTGTCCATATTGTTTTTTGTAAGTTAAATTAATTGACACAAAAAGATGTCAAAAAAAATTGACACAAAAAATCGACTTACTTCGGGATTTTTTCTTAAAGTCGCCGCTTTACGAAATAATGAATTTATGCATTACTTTGTGGGCGCACTGTATAATATATGTAATGCATATTTTAAGGTCTAAGATCATACTTGATAGACAAGCTTCAAATAATTCATCATCTGATACATCTTAGTAGATGTATATTGTACTAGCAAATCCACCGATTTGATCGGTGGAGCGTGTCAATAAACGAGGGTGAATATTAATTAGGTAATAGGGTGAATACTAATTAGGAAACGCCAACACTATATGATTAGCAAAGGAATTCGCATTAACGAAAATCAGTGACCATGACGCTCTTCATCTTCTCCTGTATACAAAGTAATGTGTGTCTTATATTCTTGACTGTGTACATATCTCAAGATCTGAAGTAACAGGTGAATGCTTCTTTATTAGTAACCATGATTTTTGTAACATGCAAAAAGCAGCTACCGGAATTCCATAAAGTATTGTGCCTTGTTAATGCCCGCTGAACGGTTGGTAAAAGACGTGGGTGAATAAATTAAGAAATATTTCCTTCTTAATCGACATAGTTACACATGCAGACACTTAGTGAGAAGTGAATGTCTTGAAGGGGATGCAAGTTTTGGTTTCCACTCTACTGAATAAAACTTCATGCATTCGAACAGTAATAATTAAAAAATACGCGTGTTTCACTACAATGTATTGTATAATTGTATAAATTAAAATAAAAGCACCCAGCCATGATCTAAGATTTAGTTGGATATCACATGCATTTGTAAAGATTGGTACTTTAAAACACACTAGGTGGGATGCGGCATACATTTCATTGGCTGGCCACCTGCTCATGATCAAAGCAGGGATTTTAAAATTCCATACCCATTCCATTAAGCTATAAAACCGTAGGTACTACCCCCACGAAAGTAGTTTTACTAATATCACCTTGTTCATACCCTAAATGAAAGAAAAACTTGCTGTACCGGTATGTACGACGTCAAGTCATAAAATTATAAATCATTTAAAAATGTCACCTGATGACTCCTAGTGGAGTTAAAAACATAGAAAACAGCTTAAACCGTAGTTATGAAGTGATTTTAATGCGCACCGGAATAAAACTCTAAAACTCTTAAAACATGACAAGTGAACAAAAACTAATATGTGTACGGGGGGGCTGTTAAAAAGTCGGTTTTAAAAATCAGACGCGAGAACAAAATGCGCCGTCGGCTTGGATTACGAAAATGAAAAAAACTCTTAAAACATGATAAGTGAACAAAAAATAGTACGGGGTGCCTAACAAGTGGATGTAAACATCAAAACGTGACAACAAAATTCGCCGTCGGCTTGGATTATGAAAAGTGGTAAAAAATCTTAAAACATGACAAGTGAACAAAAAATAGTACGGGGTGCCTAACAAGTGGATGTAAACATCAAAACGCGAGAACAAAATGCGCCGTCGGCTTGGATTACGAAAATGAAAAAAACTCTTAAAACATGATAAGTGAACAAAAAATAGTACGGGGTGCCTAACAAGTGGATGTAAACATCAAAACGTGACAACAAAATTCGCCGTCGGCTTGGATTATGAAAAGTGGTAAAAAATCTTAAAACATGACAAGTGAACAAAAAATAGTACGGGGTGCCTAACAAGTGGATGTAAACATCAAAACGTGACAACAAAATTCGCCGTCGGCTTGGATTACGAAAAGTGATAAAAAATCTTAAAACATGACAAGTGAACAAAAAATAGTACGGGGTGCCTAACAAGTGGATGTAAACATCAAAACGTGACAACAAAATTCGCCGTCGGCTTGGATTACGAAAAGTGATAAAAAATCTTAAAACATAACAAGTGAACAAAAAATAGTACGGGGTGCCTAACAAGTGGATGTAAACATCAAAACGTGACAACAAAATTCGCCCTCGGCTTGGATTACGAAAAGTGATAAAAAATCTTAAAACACGACAAGTGAACAAAAAATAGTACGGGATGCCTAACAAGTGGATGTAAACATCAAAACGTGACAACAAAATTCGCCGTCGGCTTGGATTACGAAAAGTGATAAAAAATCTTAAAACATAACAAGTGAACAAAAAATAGTATGGGGTGCCTAACAAGTGGATGTAAACATCAAAACGTGACAACAAAATTCGCCCTCGGCTTGGATTAAGAAAAGTGATAAAAAATCTTAAAACACGACAAGTGAACAAAAAAATATGTGTACGGGGTGCCTAAAAAGCATTTGTATTGTTTGTATTGTCTAACTTTCATTTTGGGATATGTAAAAACAACAAGGTAATCTTAATAAAATAAAAAGTTTAAATAATATTTCAGTTCTTTTCTTAACCCACACCTGACTTTTCTTTGTTGGAACTATCTAAATTAATAACATTGTGTTATTGGTTTAAATAGGTAAACACACATATTATTCTAAAATGAAAATTTTTCTTTCGGGATATATGTCCGAAAACTATATGGTAATCTTAATAAAATAAAAAGTGTAGATAATATTTCAGTTATTTCCTTAACCCACACCCGAGCTTTCTTTGTTGTTTTTTAACTATTTGAATTAATAAAATTTTATTATTAATTTAAATATTTAAACAAACATATATTCTAAAATATAAATTTTACTTGCATTTCGAAAATTAACTCACACCTGACTTTCAAAAAAAAATTTCCCGAAAGGAAATAATTTTTCAGGTATTTTTTAACCCAAAAATGAGTAGACCAAAAATTTCTTTAAAGCAAAGAGTGACTTTTTGCAAAATAATAAAATCTTTATAAAATAATCATATACCTCTGAATAAATATTCATGACCACGAATTTTATTAAACGTAAAAGTGTAGCTACCATATACCGATCGGCTTTACTCACCACAGCTGTAAATTTTTGCATTATGCGGAGAAGATACATTCGCCCCGCTAACGTAAAAACCCAGCATAGTTGAGCGAAAACCGATTCTCGATAGTGAATGAAAACGCCATGAGCGTAATTAATAAAATTTTTAGTCAAAGTATCTTATGATTTAAATATTAATTATCCAAGTCATTTATGAAAATTAAGAAAAGATTTTTTGAATTAATGTTTTAAAAAGAAATATCTTTCTAAAACTAATATTATTTTTATTATTTGACTATTGGAAACAGGGTAGGTCACCCTTACAGGGAATTTTATCATAAACCAATATAATATTGTTATATATCAATGAAAAGGGAAAAAATGAACAATTCAAAAATATATATAGCTCATTTTTAAATTCAATACAAAGGGGTAGTTTTTTTACTAACACATGAATAAAATTAATTATCCAAGTCATTTATGAAAATTAAGAAAAGATTTTTTGAATTAATGTTTTAAAAAGAAATATCTTTCTAAAACTAATATTATTTTTATTATTTGACTATTGGAAACAGGGTAGGTCACCCTTACAGGGAATTTTATCATAAACCAATATAATATTGTTATATATCAATGAAAAGGGAAAAAAATGAACAATTCAAAAATATATATAGCTCATTTTTAAATTCAATACAAAGGGGTAGTTTTTTTACTAACACATGAATAAAATTAATTTTCCAAGTCATTAAAGAAAAAATTTTTTGAATGAATGTTTTAAAAAGAAATATCTTTCTAAAACTAATATTATTTTTATTATTTGACTATTGGAAACAGGGCTACCTTACAGTGAATTTTATCATAAAACAACATAATATTGTTGTATATCAATGAAAAGGGAAAAAAATGAACAATTCAAAAATATATATAGCTCATTTTTAAATTCAATATAAAGGGGTAGTTTTTTTTACTAACACATGAATAAAATTAATTTTCCAAGTCATTTATGAAAATTAAGAAAAGATTTTTTGAATTAATGTTTTAAAAAGAAATATCTTTCTAAAACTAATATTATTTTTATTATTTGACTATTGGAAACAGGGCTACCTTACAGTGAATTTTATCATAAAACAATATAATATTGTTGTATATCAATGAAAAGGGAAAAAAATGAACAATTCAAAAATATATATAGCTCATTTTTAAATTCAATACAAAGGGGTAGTTTAACGGATTATATATCCGATGGACGTAATCAAAGTAAACGAGACAAAGAGACCGAAAAATTTGCTAAAATACAAAAAAACTGTAAAAATATAGTTACTCAAAAAAGTGAAAAAACCAACCAAAAAAACATTGACAAATAACTGATTATATATTATTCGACAGACATAATCAGACAAACGAGTCAAAAAGACCAACAACCAGCGATATATGATAAAATATAATAAAACTATGTCAAATTCGCTAAAAAAAACGAGGAAAACCAACCAAAATAATTGGAAAATAACTGATTATATATGCGAAGGATGTAATTAAAGGTCAAACGAGACTAAAGACCGAAAATCGGCGAACTATGTTAAAATATAACAAAACTATGTAAAATTCACTCAAAAACGCGTAAAACCAATCAAAAACATTGACAAATAACTGATTTGAGTAACAAAACCAAAAATTTCTTTAAAGCAAAGAATGAAAAACGAGAAATATTAATAAAAAACATTGACAAATAACCGATTATATATACGACACACCTAATCAAAGGACAAACCAGACAAAAGACCGAAAAAGGACGAAATATGTTAAAATATAATAAAACTATGTAAAATTCACTCAAAAAAGTGAAAACCCGGTCAAAAACATTGACAAATAATTGATTATATTTACGACAGACCTAATCAAAGGACAAACGAGATGAAAGACCGAAATTCGGCGAACGATGTTAAAATATAATAAAACTTTGTAAAATTCACTCAAAACGAGGAAAACCAACCAAAAATATTGAGAAATAACTGATTATATATCCAACGGATGTAATCAAAGAAAAAACGAGACAAAAAAGACCTAAAATATGGTAAAATACAATAAAACTGTGAAAAATGTATCAAATACATGAAAACCCGGTCAAAAACATTAATAAATAACTGATTTTATTTACGACAGACGAAATCAAAGGACAAACGAAACAAAAGACCAAAAATCGGTGAACTATGTTAACACATAATAAAATTATTTAAAATTCACTTAAAAACGAGTAAAACCAATGAAAAAAACATTGACAAATAACTGATTATATATACGACAGACGTAATCAAAACAGAAATGAGACAAAAAGACCGAAAATTAGTGAACTATATTATAATATAATAAAACTATGTAAAATTCACTCATAAACAAGTAAACCCAATCGAAAACATTGACAAATAACTGATTTGAGTTGCAAAACGAAAAAATTTCTTTAAAGCAAAGAGTGAAAAACGAGTAAAACCAACCAAAAAACATTAATAAATAACTGATTACGTATCCGACACACGTAATCAAAGGACAAACGAACCAAAGACCGAAAATTGACAAACGATGTTAAAATATAATAAAACTATGTAAAATTCACCCAAAACGAGGAAAACCAACCAAAAACATTGGAAAATAACTGATTATATAGCCGACGGACGTTATCAAAGGACAAACGAGACAAAAGACCGAAAATCGGCGAACTATGTTAAAATATAATGAAACTATGTAAAATTCACTTAAAATGAGTAAAACCAATCAAAAACATTGACAAATAACTGAATATATATCCAACGGATGTAATCAAAGAAAAAACGAGACAAAAAAGACCTAAAATATGGTAAAATACAATAGAACTGTGAAAAATGTCTCAAATACGTGAAAGCCCGGTCAAAAACAATGACAAATAACTGATTACGTATCCGACACACGTAATCAAAGGACAAACGAACCAAAGACCGAAAATTGGCAAACGATGTTAAAATATAATAAAACTATGTAAAATTCACCCAAAACGAGGAAAACCAACCAAAAACATTGGAAAATAACTGATTATATAGCCGACGGACGTTATCAAAGGACAAACGAGAGAAAAGACCGAAAATCGGCGAACTATGTTAAAATATAATGAAACTATGTAAAATTCACTTAAAATGAGTAAAACCAATCAAAAAACACTGAAAAATAACTGAATATATATCCAACGGATGTAATCAAAGAAAAAACGAGACAAAAAAGACCTAAAATATGGTAAAATACAATAAAACTGTGAAAAATGTCTCAAATACGTGAAAACCCGGTCAAAAACATTGACAAATAACTGATTATATTTACGACAGACGAAATCAAAGGACAAATGAAACAAAACGACCAAAAATCGGTGAACTATGTTAACACATAATAAAATTATTTAAAATTCACTTAAAAACGAGTAAAACCAATGAAAAAAACATTGACAAATAACTGATTATATATACGACAGACGTAATCAAAACAGACATGAGACAAAAAGACCGAAAATTAGTGAACTATATTATAATATAATAAAACTATGTAAAATTCACTCATAAACAAGTAAACTCAATCGAAAACATTGACAAATAACTGATTTGAGTTGCAAAACCAAAAAATTTCTTTAAAGCAAAGAATGAAAAACGAGTAAAACCAACCAAAAAACATTGACAAATAACTGATTACGTATCCGACACACGTAATCAAAGGACAAACGAACCAAAGACCGAAAATTGGTAAACCATGTTAAAATATAATAAAACTATGTAAAATTCACTCAAAAACGAGGAAAACTAACCAAAAACATTGGATGATCACTGATTATATATCCAATGGATGTAATCAAAGAAAAAACGAGACAAAAAAGACCGAAGATACGCTAAAACACAATAAAACTAAAAAATATACTCAAAAAACGTGAAAACCCGGTCAAAAACAATGACAAATAACTGATTATATTTACGACAGACACAATCAAAATACAAACAAGACAAAAGACCGAAGATACGCTAAAACACAATAAAACTAAAAAATATACTCAAAAACGTGAAAACCCGGTCAAAAACAATGACAAATAACTGATTATATTTACGACAGACACAATCAAAATACAAACAAGACAAAAGACCGAACATCGGTGAACTATTTTAAAACATAATAAATTATTTAAAATTCACTTAAAAAAAATAAACCCAATCCAAAACATTGACAAATAATTGATTATATATATGATAGACTTAATCAAAGGACAAATGAGACAAAAGAAAGAAAATCGACAAACTATGTTAAAATATACTAAAACTATGTTAAATTCACTTAAAATGAGTAAAACCAATCAAAAACATTGACAAATAACTGATTATATATCCAACGGATGTAATCAAAGAAAAAACGAGACAAAAAGACCTAAAATATGGTAAAATACAATAAAACTGTGAAAAATGTCTCAAATACGTGAAAACCCGGTCAAAAAACATTGACAAATAACTGAATATAATTACGACAGACGAAATCAAAGGACAAACGAAACAAAACGACCAAAAATCGGTGAACTATGTTAACACATAATAAAATTATTTAAAATTCACTTAAAAACGAGTAAAACCAATGAAAAAACATTGACAAATAACTGATTTGAGTTGCAAAACCAAAAAATTTCTTTAAAGCAAAAAGTGAAAAACGAGTAAAACCAACCAAAAAAAAATTGATAAATAACTGATTACGTATCCGACACACGTAATCAAAGGACAAACGAACCAAAGACCGAAAATTGGCAAACGATGTTAAAATATAATAAAACTATGTAAAATTCACTCAAAAAACGAGGAAACTATCCAAAAACATTGGATAATCACTGAATATATATCCAATGGATGTAATCAAAGAAAAAACGAGACAAAAAAGACCGAAGGTACACTAAAACACAATAAAACAAAAAATATACTCAAAAAACGTGAAAACCCGGTCAAAAACAATGACAAATAACTGATTATATTTACGACAGGCACAATCAAAATACAAACAAGACAAAAGACCGAACATCGGTGAACTATTTTAAAACATAATAAATTATTTAAAATTCACTTAAAAAAAATAAACCCAATCAAAAACATTGACAAATAATTGAATATATATGATAGACTTAATCAAAGGACAAATGAGACAAAAGAAAGAAAATCGACAAGCTATGTTAAAATATACTAAAACTATGTAAAATTCACTCAAGAAAAAACGAGGAAAACCAACCAAAAACATTGGCAAATAACTGATATATATCCGACGGGCATAATTAAAGAAAACCGAGACAAAGAGAGCTAAAATATACTAAAATACAAAAAAAAACGTGAAAACCCGGTCAGAAAACATCGTCAAAAAGCTGATTACATATCCGATGTACGTAAACAGCAAAAAAAATGAGATAAAAGACCAAAAATTAGTGAAATATATGTTAACATACAATAAAACTCTGTATAATACACTCAAAACGTGGAAAACCAATCAGAAACATTCTCAAATAACTGATTACACATCCAACTTATGTAATCATGGGAGAAACTGCGAAATAAGCAAATATATAATGAAAAGTAAAAACATACCTCACATAAAATTATAATACTGCTAGCGTTTGATTTAAAACCAACAAAAATATATCACATATTGTTGTACCTATTTAGGAATAAAAGACACCTGAACTCAGTATTATGCGACAACCTCAACTTGCCTGATAAAACGCTATTTGTAAAAACAGACATGGTTTCCAATTATTTTTGTTATAATACAGAATATTTGAACACCGTATTCTACACAATAACAGTGAATGGATGCTACTGATGATGATACAATCTCAAAGCTATATTGTCATACTCAACTAGGATTAATGGAATACCGCAATACTTATCAAAACTTTTTTGACTCGCCCGTTTGTGTACGCCCCGCTCAAATCGTCAAATTTCTGAAATATGCACTCTTTTGCATGTACTTAACTTACCTTATCTTAATCTGAAAATTTCGAGTATTTTTAAAAATAGATTTTTTTCAGGGCCCCCTTAACGAATGCCCCTGTGTTAAGAGCCAATATATGGTAGAGGTACATCTGCAGGGTACCAAGTTTCTTCCCATACGATAATCTGACGCACTCGAGTAACGGTAAAAAACCCCCTGTGAGGGCTCCACTACCAAAATGATATTCTATCATTAGTTTGAAAAAGTTAAGACACCTAGGTGTTTAAACCTAAATTTAAGATGGAGATCAATACGTAAGTATAGCATTATCAATAAGGAGCTTGTTGACATGTTATACTTACGTATTGATCTCCATCTTAAATTTAGGTTTAAACACCTAGGTGTCTTAACTTTTTCAAACTAATGATAGAATATCATTTTGGTAGTGGAGCCCTCACAGGGGGTTTTTTACCGTTACTCGAGTGCGTCAGATTATCGTATAGGAAGAAACTTGGTACCCTGCAGATGTACCTCTACCATATATTGGCTCTTAACACAGGGGCATTCGTTAAGGGGGCCCTGAAAAAAATCTATTTTTAAAAATACTCGAAATTTTCAGATTAAGATAAGGTAAGTTAAGTACATGCAAAAGAGTGCATATTTCAGAAATTTGACGATTTGAGCGGGGCGTACACAAACGGGCGAGTCAAAAAAGTTTTGATAAGTATTGCGATATTCCATTAATCCTAGTTGAGTATGACAATATAGCTTTGAGACTGTATCATCATCAGTAGCATCCATTCACTGTTATTGTGTAGAATACGGTGTTCAAATATTCTGTATTATAACAAAAATAATTGGAAACCATGTCTGTTTTTACAAATAGCGTTTTATCAGGCAAGTTGAGGTTGTCGCATTATACTGAGTTCAGGTGTCTTTTATTCCTAAATAGGTACAACAATATGTGATATATTTTTGTTGGTTTTAAATCAAACGCTAGCAGTATTATAATTTTATGTGAGGTGTGTTTTTACTTTTCATTATATATTTGCTTATTTCGCAGTTTCTCCCATGATTACATAAGTTGGATGTGTAATCAGTTATTTGAGAATGTTTCTGATTGGTTTTCCACGTTTTGAGTGTATTATACAGAGTTTTATTGTATGTTAACATATATTTCACTAATTTTTGGTCTTTTATCTCATTTTTTTGCTGTTTACGTACATCGGATATGTAATCAGCTTTTTGACGATGTTTTCTGACCGGGTTTTCACGTTTTTTTTTGTATTTTAGTATATTTTAGCTCTCTTTGTCTCGGTTTTCTTTAATTATGCCCGTCGGATATATATCAGTTATTTGCCAATGTTTTTGGTTGGTTTTCCTCGTTTTTTCTTGAGTGAATTTTACATAGTTTTAGTATATTTTAACATAGCTTGTCGATTTTCTTTCTTTTGTCTCATTTGTCCTTTGATTAAGTCTATCATATATATTCAATTATTTGTCAATGTTTTTGATTGGGTTTATTTTTTTTAAGTGAATTTTAAATAATTTATTATGTTTTAAAATAGTTCACCGATGTTCGGTCTTTTGTCTTGTTTGTATTTTGATTGTGCCTGTCGTAAATATAATCAGTTATTTGTCATTGTTTTTGACCGGGTTTTCACGTTTTTTGAGTATATTTTTTGTTTTATTGTGTTTTAGTGTATCTTCGGTCTTTTTTGTCTCGTTTTTTCTTTGATTACATCCATTGGATATATATTCAGTGATTATCCAATGTTTTTGGATAGTTTCCTCGTTTTTTGAGTGAATTTTACATAGTTTTATTATATTTTAACATCGTTTGCCAATTTTCGGTCTTTGGTTCGTTTGTCCTTTGATTACGTGTGTCGGATACGTAATCAGTTATTTATCAATTTTTTTTTGGTTGGTTTTACTCGTTTTTCACTTTTTGCTTTAAAGAAATTTTTTGGTTTTGCAACTCAAATCAGTTATTTGTCAATGTTTTTTCATTGGTTTTACTCGTTTTTAAGTGAATTTTAAATAATTTTATTATGTGTTAACATAGTTCACCGATTTTTGGTCGTTTTGTTTCGTTTGTCCTTTGATTTCGTCTGTCGTAATTATATTCAGTTATTTGTCAATGTTTTTTGACCGGGTTTTCACGTATTTGAGACATTTTTCACAGTTTTATTGTATTTTACCATATTTTAGGTCTTTTTGTCTCGTTTTTTCTTTGATTACATCCGTTGGATATATAATCAGTTATTTGTCAATGTTTTTGATTGGTTTTACTCATTTTAAGTGAATTTAACATAGTTTTAGTATATTTTAACATAGTTTGTCGATTTTCTTTCTTTTGTCTCATTTGTCCTTTGATTAAGTCTATCATATATATAATCAATTATTTGTCAATGTTTTGGATTGGGTTTATTTTTTTTAAGTGAATTTTAAATAATTTATTATGTTTTAAAATAGTTCACCGATGTTCGGTCTTTTGTCTTGTTTGTATTTTGATTGTGTCTGTCGTAAATATAATCAGTTATTTGTCATTGTTTTTGACCGGGTTTTCACGTTTTTGAGTATATTTTTTAGTTTTATTGTGTTTTAGCGTATCTTCGGTCTTTTGTCTTGTTTGTATTTTGATTGTGTCTGTCGTAAATATAATCAGTTATTTGTCATTGTTTTTGACCGGGTTTTCACGTTTTTTGAGTATATTTTTTAGTTTTATTGTGTTTTAGCGTATCTTCGGTCTTTTTTGTCTCGTTTTTTCTTTGATTACATCCATTGGATATATAATCAGTGATCATCCAATGTTTTTGGTTAGTTTTCCTCGTTTTTGAGTGAATTTTACATAGTTTTATTATATTTTAACATGGTTTACCAATTTTCGGTCTTTGGTTCGTTTGTCCTTTGATTACGTGTGTCGGATACGTAATCAGTTATTTGTCAATGTTTTTTGGTTGGTTTTACTCGTTTTTCATTCTTTGCTTTAAAGAAATTTTTTGGTTTTGCAACTCAAATCAGTTATTTGTCAATGTTTTCGATTGAGTTTACTTGTTTATGAGTGAATTTTACATAGTTTTATTATATTATAATATAGTTCACTAATTTTCGGTCTTTTTGTCTCATGTCTGTTTTGATTACGTCTGTCGTATATATAATCAGTTATTTGTCAATGTTTTTTTCATTGGTTTTACTCGTTTTTAAGTGAATTTTAAATAATTTTATTATGTGTTAACATAGTTCACCGATTTTTGGTCGTTTTGTTTCATTTGTCCTTTGATTTCGTCTGTCGTAAATATAATCAGTTATTTGTCAATGTTTTTGACCGGGTTTTCACGTATTTGAGACATTTTTCACAGTTTTATTTAATTTTACCATATTTTAGGTCTTTTTTGTCTCGTTTTTTCTTTGATTACATCCGTTGGATATATATTCAGTTATTTTTCAGTGTTTTTTGATTGGTTTTACTCATTTTAAGTGAATTTTACATAGTTTCATTATATTTTAACATAGTTCGCCGATTTTCGGTCTTTTCTCTCGTTTGTCCTTTGATAACGTCCGTCGGCTATATAATCAGTTATTTTCCAATGTTTTTGGTTGGTTTTCCTCGTTTTGGGTGAATTTTACATAGTTTTATTATATTTTAACATCGTTTGCCAATTTTCGGTCTTTGGTTCGTTTGTCCTTTGATTACGTGTGTCGGATACGTAATCAGTTATTTGTCATTGTTTTTGACCGGGCTTTCACGTATTTGAGACATTTTTCACAGTTCTATTGTATTTTACCATATTTTAGGTCTTTTTTGTCTCGTTTTTTCTTTGATTACATCCGTTGGATATATATTCAGTTATTTGTCAATGTTTTTGATTGGTTTTACTCATTTTAAGTGAATTTTACATAGTTTCATTATATTTTAACATAGTTCGCCGATTTTCGGTCTTTTGTCTCGTTTGTCCTTTGATAACGTCCGTCGGCTATATAATCAGTTATTTTCCAATGTTTTTGGTTGGTTTTCCTCGTTTTGGGTGAATTTTACATAGTTTTATTATATTTTAACATCGTTTGTCAATTTTCGGTCTTTGGTTCGTTTGTCCTTTGATTACGTGTGTCGGATACGTAATCAGTTATTTATTAATGTTTTTTGGTTGGTTTTACTCGTTTTTCACTCTTTGCTTTAAAGAAATTTTTTCGTTTTGCAACTCAAATCAGTTATTTGTCAATGTTTTCGATTGGGTTTACTTGTTTATGAGTGAATTTTACATAGTTTTATTATATTATAATATAGTTCACTAATTTTCGGTCTTTTTGTCTCATTTCTGTTTTGATTACGTCTGTCGTATATATAATCAGTTATTTGTCAATGTTTTTTTCATTGGTTTTACTCGTTTTTAAGTGAATTTTAAATAATTTTATTATGTGTTAACATAGTTCACCGATTTTTGGTCTTTTGTTTCGTTTGTCCTTTGATTTCGTCTGTCGTAAATAAAATCAGTTATTTATTAATGTTTTTGACCGGGTTTTCATGTATTTGATACATTTTTCACAGTTTTATTGTATTTTACCATATTTTAGGTCTTTTTTGTCTCGTTTTTTCTTTGATTACATCCGTTGGATATACAATCAGTTATTTCTCAATATTTTTGGTTGGTTTTCCTCGTTTTGAGTGAATTTTACAAAGTTTTATTATATTTTAACATCGTTCGCCGAATTTCGGTCTTTCATCTCGTTTGTCCTTTGATTAGGTCTGTCGTAAATATAATCAATTATTTGTCAATGTTTTTGACCGGGTTTTCACTTTTTTGAGTGAATTTTACATAGTTTTATTATATTTTAACATATTTCGTCCTTTTTCGGTCTTTTGTCTGGTTTGTCCTTTGATTAGGTGTGTCGTATATATAATCGGTTATTTGTCAATGTTTTTTATTAATATTTCTCGTTTTTCATTCTTTGCTTTAAAGAAATTTTTGGTTTTGTTACTCAAATCAGTTATTTGTCAATGTTTTTGATTGGTTTTACGCGTTTTTGAGTGAATTTTACATAGTTTTGTTATATTTTAACATAGTTCGCCGATTTTCGGTCTTTAGTCTCGTTTGACCTTTAATTACATCCTTCGCATATATAATCAGTTATTTTCCAATTATTTTGGTTGGTTTTCCTCGTTTTTTTTTAGCGAATTTGACATAGTTTTATTATATTTTATCATATATCGCTGGTTGTTGGTCTTTTTGACTCGTTTGTCTGATTATGTCTGTCGAATAATATATAATCAGTTATTTGTCAATGTTTTTTTGGTTGGTTTTTTCACTTTTTTGAGTAACTATATTTTTACAGTTTTTTTGTATTTTAGCAAATTTTTCGGTCTCTTTGTCTCGTTTACTTTGATTACGTCCATCGGATATATAATCCGTTAAACTACCCCTTTGTATTGAATTTAAAAATGAGCTATATATATTTTTGAATTGTTCATTTTTTTCCCTTTTCATTGATATACAACAATATTATATTGTTTTATGATAAAATTCACTGTAAGGTAGCCCTGTTTCCAATAGTCAAATAATAAAAATAATATTAGTTTTAGAAAGATATTTCTTTTTAAAACATTAATTCAAAAAATCTTTTCTTAATTTTCATAAATGACTTGGAAAATTAATTTTATTCATGTGTTAGTAAAAAAAACTACCCCTTTATATTGAATTTAAAAATGAGCTATATATATTTTTGAATTGTTCATTTTTTTCCCTTTTCATTGATATACAACAATATTATGTTGTTTTATGATAAAATTCACTGTAAGGTAGCCCTGTTTCCAATAGTCAAATAATAAAAATAATATTAGTTTTAGAAAGATATTTCTTTTTAAAACATTCATTCAAAAAATTTTTTCTTAATTTTCATAAATGACTTTTAAAATTAATTTTATTCATGTGTTAGTAAAAAAACTACCCCTTTGTATTGAATTTAAAATGAGCTATATATATTTCTGAATTGTTCATTTTTTTCCCTTTTCATTGATATACAAGAATATTATATTGTTTTATGATAAAATTCACTGTAAGGGTGAACTACCCTGTTTCCAATAGTCAAATAATAAAAATAATATTAGTTTTAGAAAGATATTTCTTTTTAAAACATTAATTCAAAAAATCTTTTCTTAATTTTCATAAATGACTTGGAAAATTAATTTTATTCATGTGTTAGTAAAAAAACTACCCCTTTGTATTGAATTTAAAAATGAGCTATATATATTTTTGAATTGTTCATTTTTTTCCCTTTTCATTGATATATAACAATATTATATTGGTTTATGATAAAATTCCCTGTAAGGGTGACCTACCCTGTTTCCAATAGTCAAATAATAAAAATAATATTAGTTTTAGAAAGATATTTCTTTTTAAAACATTAATTCAAAAAATCTTTTCTTAATTTTCATAAATGACTTGGATAATTAATTTTATTCATGTGTTAGTAAAAAAACTACCCCTTTGTATTGAATTTAAAAATGAGCTATATATATTTTTGAATTGTTCATTTTTTTCCCTTTTCATTGATATATAACAATATTATATTAATTTATGATAAAATTCCCTGTAAGGGTGACCTACCCTGTTTCCAATAGTCAAATAATAAAAATAATATTAGTTTTAGAAAGATATTTCTTTTTAAAACATTAATTCAAAAAATCTTTTCTTAATTTTCATAAATGACTTGGATAATTAATATTTAAATCATAAGATACTTTGACTAAAAATTTTATTAATTACGCTCATGGCGTTTTCATTCACTATCGAGAATCGGTTTTCGCTCAACTATGCTGGGTTTTTACGTTAGCGGGGCGAATGTATCTTCTCCGCATAATGCAAAAATTTACAGCTGTGGTGAGTAAAGCCGATCGGTATATGGTAGCTACACTTTTACGTTTAATAAAATTCGTGGTCATGAATATTTATTCAGAGGTATATGATTATTATTTTATAAAGATTTTATTATTTTGCAAAAAGTCACTCTTTGCTTTAAAGAAATTTTTGGTCTACTCATTTTTGGGTTAAAAAATACCTGAAAAATTATTTCCTTTCGGGAAATTTTTTTTTGAAAGTCAGGTGTGAGTTAATTTTCGAAATGCAAGTAAAATTTATATTTTAGAATATATGTTTGTTTAAATATTTAAATTAATAATAAAATTTTATTAATTCAAATAGTTAAAAAACAACAAAGAAAGCTCGGGTGTGGGTTAAGGAAATAACTGAAATATTATCTACACTTTTTATTTTATTAAGATTACCATATAGTTTTCGGACATATATCCCGAAAGAAAAATTTTCATTTTAGAATAATATGTGTGTTTACCTATTTAAACCAATAACACAATGTTATTAATTTAGATAGTTCCAACAAAGAAAAGTCAGGTGTGGGTTAAGAAAAGAACTGAAATATTATTTAAACTTTTTATTTTATTAAGATTACCTTGTTGTTTTTACATATCCCAAAATGAAAGTTAGACAATACAAACAATACAAATGCTTTTTAGGCACCCCGTACACATATTTTTTTGTTCACTTGTCGTGTTTTAAGATTTTTTATCACTTTTCTTAATCCAAGCCGAGGGCGAATTTTGTTGTCACGTTTTGATGTTTACATCCACTTGTTAGGCACCCCATACTATTTTTTGTTCACTTGTTATGTTTTAAGATTTTTTATCACTTTTCGTAATCCAAGCCGACGGCGAATTTTGTTGTCACGTTTTGATGTTTACATCCACTTGTTAGGCATCCCGTACTATTTTTTGTTCACTTGTCGTGTTTTAAGATTTTTTATCACTTTTCGTAATCCAAGCCGAGGGCGAATTTTGTTGTCACGTTTTGATGTTTACATCCACTTGTTAGGCACCCCGTACTATTTTTTGTTCACTTGTTATGTTTTAAGATTTTTTATCACTTTTCGTAATCCAAGCCGACGGCGAATTTTGTTGTCACGTTTTGATGTTTACATCCACTTGTTAGGCACCCCGTACTATTTTTTGTTCACTTGTCATGTTTTAAGATTTTTTATCACTTTTCGTAATCCAAGCCGACGGCGAATTTTGTTGTCACGTTTTGATGTTTACATCCACTTGTTAGGCACCCCGTACTATTTTTTGTTCACTTGTCATGTTTTAAGATTTTTTACCACTTTTCATAATCCAAGCCGACGGCGAATTTTGTTGTCACGTTTTGATGTTTACATCCACTTGTTAGGCACCCCGTACTATTTTTTGTTCACTTATCATGTTTTAAGAGTTTTTTTCATTTTCGTAATCCAAGCCGACGGCGCATTTTGTTCTCGCGTTTTGATGTTTACATCCACTTGTTAGGCACCCCGTACTATTTTTTGTTCACTTGTCATGTTTTAAGATTTTTTACCACTTTTCATAATCCAAGCCGACGGCGAATTTTGTTGTCACGTTTTGATGTTTACATCCACTTGTTAGGCACCCCGTACTATTTTTTGTTCACTTATCATGTTTTAAGAGTTTTTTTCATTTTCGTAATCCAAGCCGACGGCGCATTTTGTTCTCGCGTCTGATTTTTAAAACCGACTTTTTAACAGCCCCCCCGTACACATATTAGTTTTTGTTCACTTGTCATGTTTTAAGAGTTTTAGAGTTTTATTCCGGTGCGCATTAAAATCACTTCATAACTACGGTTTAAGCTGTTTTCTATGTTTTTAACTCCACTAGGAGTCATCAGGTGACATTTTTAAATGATTTATAATTTTATGACTTGACTTCGTACATACCGGTACAGCAAGTTTTTCTTTCATTTAGGGTATGAACAAGGTGATATTAGTAAAACTACTTTCGTGGGGGTAGTACCTACGGTTTTATAGCTTAATGGAATGGGTATGGAATTTTAAAATCCCTGCTTTGATCATGAGCAGGTGGCCAGCCAATGAAATGTATGCCGCATCCCACCTAGTGTGTTTTAAAGTACCAATCTTTACAAATGCATGTGATATCCAACTAAATCTTAGATCATGGCTGGGTGCTTTTATTTTAATTTATACAATTATACAATACATTGTAGTGAAACACGCGTATTTTTTAATTATTACTGTTCGAATGCATGAAGTTTTATTCAGTAGAGTGGAAACCAAAACTTGCATCCCCTTCAAGACATTCACTTCTCACTAAGTGTCTGCATGTGTAACTATGTCGATTAAGAAGGAAATATTTCTTAATTTATTCACCCACGTCTTTTACCAACCGTTCAGCGGGCATTAACAAGGCACAATACTTTATGGAATTCCGGTAGCTGCTTTTTGCATGTTACAAAAATCATGGTTACTAATAAAGAAGCATTCACCTGTTACTTCAGATCTTGAGATATGTACACAGTCAAGAATATAAGACACACATTACTTTGTATACAGGAGAAGATGAAGAGCGTCATGGTCACTGATTTTCGTTAATGCGAATTCCTTTGCTAATCATATAGTGTTGGCGTTTCCTAATTAGTATTCACCCTATTACCTAATTAATATTCACCCTCGTTTATTGACACGCTCCACCGATCAAATCGGTGGATTTGCTAGTACAATATACATCTACTCATCTTCAGTTGAGAATTTTGAGATTGACATTGATCCTAAAAGTCGTTCGCTTAAGAGGTAAGTTGTAAATATATTATTATTCATTAAATTATTCTCAACTCTATATGAGTGATTCCATTTCAAATCACTAAATTTTGCATCAAATAAACTTTTAGATCTCCGATTTGTCTAAAAATTGGTATATAGCATCTGTGGAATGTAAAAATAAAATATTTAAGGTCGAATTGTCTTCTTTTTCTTTCAAACTGTTATTTTAAGCGATTCTACAGTGATTTGGTATTTATTTGAACAAATTTGCATTTTGTATCGTAAAGTATAAATGGAAAAATAATATTTTCATAGAAGGGACTCAAAAATGTCATTACAGTGGAACCTCGATAAGTCGGATTAATCGGGACTGCGGCGGATCCGGATTAGCCGGAGAATAGGGTAAAAATTAATAAAATACATATAAATAATAAACAAATAATATACAAACAATTGCAAAACCATGAAATACATATGCACAGTACATCTAAATCACGTACAGTTGTATACGGTATTATTTATTTCTTGGTAAAAAAACTCAGTCAAAGTTAAAATTGTTGTTTTGTCCGATGAAAACCGGTCCGGGTTAGCCGGACTTCCGGGTTATCGGAGGCCGACTTATCGTTGTTCCACTGTATATGGCATTATAAGAAGTTATTTTGATTCAAACGAAGTTTTTGATCAAATTTTATAGTGTAGAAAACGTTTGTAGAAAAATACCGGTTTTTACATTTTACTCCATTCCGAAAATACATCATATTCGATTTGGCTGAAAATTTGCTCACATATAGCCAAAACATAGGACTTTAAGTGGTTGGATTTGAATTATTCTACAATACTAAAAAAGTTACATGCAATATCATAGTCAAAAATATAGGCGTCTACTGTAAGTACAATGAACTCGACAAAAATCGACCTCACGACAAAAATTGTTAAGAAGAAATTGTAATAATAATTGTAAATACGATTTATTTGGAATAATTTCAGTTCCTACCATTTTTATCGAAAAGTTTAAAATGGCGGAGATCTTGAGCAAAAACGGTTCTCCTTTAAAATCAAGATGGCGGCCAACGTGATATTATTGCATGCAACTTTTTCTGTATTGTAATATTATTCAAATCCTTTTAACCACTTAAAGTCCTGTGTTGTGGCTATCTGTGGGCAAATTTTCAGTCAAATCGAATATGATGTATTTTGGGAATGGAGGAATATGTATAAAATTAGATCAAAAAGTGTTTTGAATCAAAATAACCTGTTATAATTCCTTGTAATGACATTTCTGAGTCCCTTTTATTAAAATATTATTTTTCCATTGATACTTTACGATATAAAATGCAAATTTGTTTAAATAAACACAAAATATCTGTAAAATCGCATAAAATAACATTTAAAAAAAGAAGAAGACTTTTTGACATTAAATGTCTTATTTTTACGTCCCGCAGAAGTTATTACATTAAGTTTCAGGTTTCAAACAAATAATTGGATATCCAAAAGTTTTGGCCTGAGTGATTTGACATGGAATGTACCATAAAATATGAATTTTCATTGATAATAATAATGATTTATTAATGCATTGTTTCATTGTACTTTTAGAAAAAATATTGAGGTAGAAGATCACCAATCGGATTCATCAAATACCGTAACTGTGTCCGACTTATCTAATACCATCAGTGCATCAGACATTTCACCAGAAAAATCTTTTAGCACAATGTCAGCTTCCGAGACTGAGCAATTTCAAGCTAACAATGATATTCCTAGCTCCACAGTACAAGAAAAAAACAACTTTCCGAATATATTGTCAAAGAAAATGTTAGTTATAAAAAATTGTTCTTTATTATTATTCATTATTACACTTTATTTTGTCATTATTTTCAGGAAAAATAGTTCAGTTGAGGAAATGTCTAATAGTGATTTTTCTACACCCATAACAAGAAAAAAATTCCAAATTTTGAAAAACACTGTTGTGTGTCAAAAAAGGAAGATACAAACCTTACAGCAATCAGTACGGAGGTTGAAATCTAGGGTTACATCTTTAAATAAGTTATTGAAACAAAAATCATGCTTGCAAGAAAATTGTGAAACCCCAATGAAAGTGAGTATTATTTATAATTTTGTATGGCTATCCAATACTAACTAACTACATAACTGTCTTTCTTCTTCTTCTTCGTCTAGCTATTTACGTCCACATCTGAACATAAGTCTTTGAAGACTTGCCAATTTTTCCCGGCAGTCCGTTTCAGATCATCTGCCTCTCGGTCTTTTGTGTTGGTATGGTCTCCAAGTGAGAATTGTTCTGTGCCATTTGTTTAGATCGCTCCTAGCTACATGTCCAGCGTATTCCCATTTCAATTTTAATGATTTTTGTATCACATCGGTGACTTTGGTTTTCTGTCTTATCCATGTGTTTTTAGCGCTGAATATTTCATACCTACTAAGCTTCAACACCAAAACTATTAATGATATATAAATAATATATAATATAATATATAATATAATATATTATATAAATTATATTTATTTCAGGCCTCCTTGCCAGAATCCTTTAATGGTCTTCTTGAGAGAATGCAGAACGGGCAGAGAAATCAAAAATATTCACCAGCACTTAGATCTTTTGCCCTTACTCTAAGTTTCTACTCAATGAGGGCATATAAGTTTGTGAGAAAAACATTGAATAAATCACTACCTCATCCTACAACATTGTCAAAATGGTATGCATCAATAAATGGTGCTCCAGGATTTACACAGGAGGCATTAAACACAATAAGTGCGAAAGCTAATGAAGCTAAAAAACAAAATAAGAATATAGTTTGTAACCTGGTATTTGATGAAATGTCGATTCGAAGGCAAGTTGAATGGACAGGGAAAAAATTTTGTGGTTTTGTGGATATTGGTACTAGTTTTGATAGCGATGAACTTCCTAAGGAAGCTAAGGAAGTGCTTGTATTTATGCTAGTTACCTTAAATAGTTCGTGGAAGATACCTGTAGGATATTTTTTGTTAGCTGGCATTGGTGCATATGAAAAAGCAGCATTAGTCCGGAAATGTTTGGAATTGGTACATGATACTGGAGTACTAGTTACCTCCATAACATTCGATGGGGCTCCAACTAATTTAAAAATGGCAACATATTTAGGAGCTGATTTAGAAATCTCTTCTATGAAAAGTTACTTTAGTCATCCAGTTACAAAAGAAAATGTTTTTATATTTCTAGATCCGTGTCATATGATCAAATTAGTTCGTAACTGCTTAGGATCCAAAAAAATATTAGAAGATCCTGATAAGAACCAAATTAATTGGTCTTATATCGACAAGCTGGTCAATCTTCAGTATAACCAAGGCTTACATGCTGCGACAAAATTGCGAAAGCGTCACATCATGTGGACACAGGAGAAAATGAAAGTTAAAATTGCAGCTCAAACTTTAAGCAAAAGTGTAGCTGATGCGCTATTATATCTTTGTAAAGATTTAAATTTATCTGAATTTAGAGGTGCCGAGGCAACTGCTAAATTCATTCAATATTTTAACGACTTATTTGATTTATTTAACTCAAAAAATAGATTTGCTAAATATTTATACAAAAAACCATTATCCCCTAAAACAAAAGAAGAGTTTTTCAGTTATTTAGATGTTCTTAAAGAATATATAATCAATATATCCTATGCGTCAGTTAATATTTTAGAAACTAAAAGAAAAACTGGATTTCTAGGTTTTGTTGTCTGTATAGAGAGTCTGAAAGGTCTATATGAGACTTATTTGGTGAAAAATAATAATTTACAATATATTCTAACGTATAAAATTTCTCAGGACCATCTAGAATTATTTTTTGCTGCTGTGAGGAGTCGTGGAGGATTCAACAATAATCCTACCGCAAGACAATTCGAAGGAGCATATAAAAGGTTAATAGTTCAGTCTGAAATAAATGCTGGGAATACAGGTAACGTCATCAACCTTGATGCAACCTCAATACTGTTTTGTGGTAGTGGCAAACCGACAAATACTGAAAATGTAGAAGATTTATACCAGACTGCTGAACAAAAATTGGAAGATGATATTAACAACCTAAATTTTCTAAATTCCTCAAATTGGTGTTTGACTGATTATGTGGATGATATTGTCTCTTATATTTCAGGTTTTGTTTCAAGGAGTTTGAGTAATATCATAACATGTGCTAGATGTAAACAATTATTATTTGATGCAAATGATGAAACTTACTCTAAACTTCAACAGAGAAAACAGTATAAAAACCTTACAAAAGCATCTTTTTTGGTTATTAAAACTTGTAAGGAAGCTGAAAAATATTTCAGATTTTTCAATAAAACTGTAAATATCTACAACAGACGAGTTAAAAACCTTATGAATGTTTTGATTAACAAAACCATACAAAATATCCCAAAATCAATTTATGAGTATTTCGGTGACCATATGTATGATGAAGATGCAATCAATGGCCACTCTATGCAACTTTTAAAATTGATTCTTGAGAAATATTTTAAAATACGAATTCATCATGAAACGAATACTAATTTAGATTCTAACACAAAGCGCATACGAAGCGTTCTTACTAAGACTGTTTTATTTCGCAATCAATAACTTTATTTCTGTACCAACGTCTTCTATGATAATGTCTATTTACCATTTTTACTTTAATCTTCGGATGACCAAGCGGGGGAAATCGTGACCCCAGCGTATGTTTTTCTTTAATAAATTCAAAAGTATTTTCAATTTTTAACCCATTATTTTTTTATTTGACTTTAATATCATTCTAGATATCCTCATATTTTGAAATAAAGAAAATTCCCTATATTTTACGAATAAAAAATATATTCTGAAGTTGATGTTTAGTAAAATACCGTCTATTATGTGTAATTCCAAGTAGTTTTACGCTAATGACGTCGACTTTGCAAAGTAACAAGACACTTACTCAACATACACACTACATATGACACTAATACTCATGTTGTTACTGGCTGAATGACATAGAGTCCATGCCAAACAAAAAATAAAAAAAACTTTATTTTTTTGTTAATTGTCATTTTTGACTTGGGGCCATTCCCCCCTTCCCCCCTCTCCTTGGTCATCCGTGTAACAAAAAAAGGTTGGTCATCGGAAAGTTAATATTTCTGTTCGCTAAATAGCTTTCCAATAATTTATTCATTTTCACGCTTACTTTTTAATATATTTGCAAATAATTTTTTGTTAAATTCCAGCAAGGGCTTTGGAATTATCAATAAATATTTTTGTAGCAGAAATCCTTACTTTGTCAAAATTTGAAAAATATGTTTTAATACATTAGCAATAAATATAGGTATGTACTTTAATTTGACAAATGTATGTTTTTTAATTGATTTGTTTTATAGTAGTATGTATTATTTGATACCTATTGAAAAATAAACTTGAGCTTAACTATATTGACATTGTATTCATTTTAATAACAAATAAAATTGTATTTTATTTTTTCTATAAAACGTGATTGTTAATAGTTATACTGTGTTTTTTTTTTTAATTAAATTCTTTGAACGTGTTTTTATAAATTATTACTACTTCCAATTACTAACGTCTGAATTATTATCCCCACAAATAAAAATTCAAGCACGCTTATGCTCATTGAGGAAGCGTCACATTCTATCGATACCCGTTTTGCTCCTCTTTACCCTCTGGCCCAGGAGTATCGAAGCTTCAAAACAGTGTGTATAAAAGGTATCTTATTGCTGAGTCCATCTGTGTTTATACGTCCATGATTACAGAGGATCAAATTATACAGATTCTACCTCAACCAAAGCTAGTTTTTAAAGATCGTAGATTTTTTTTTATAATTTCCTACTTCTATTGATGTATTTGAATGCGCTTAAACATTTTTTGACGTTTTTAAGCTTACGTTTTTCTTTCCTAAATTGTTATTCTTAGGCTTAGTTACTTTATAATCAAGAACTTGTGTTTTTGTTTGATTTATATACTTAAGTTAAGTTAACATTTTGTTAAATTTTGTCTTGTCTTTTGTAATTATAAATATATGCTGTCATAATAAAACAGTTCAATCATTCCCGTGCATGCTACATCATTCCCATGATATTCATTTTCGCAAAAATATCAATATTTTCAAAAATACTTATTTTTAACTTGGTTAAACACACAGGGTACTTTAGTGTATTATATAAATAAAGTTGACAAAAAAATATGAATCTTTACTATTGGACAAATTTTGTTTCAAAATTACTCAGTTTCGGTGAATTTATCCATACACTACAAGGTTTAGGTTCCTAATTATTACAAATAAATCATTGTAGTGGTAAAATTGATGTTTTTTTTTTTTGTAAATTCCAATATTCTAGGTGGGACAAATGCTCCCCTGCCCCTGTTAAATGAAGCCCCTGATCTGTGTTATTCAAGGTATCGGCAAATACTTGCAAAAATTACTTTCTTGTGACAGTTGAAGTACTACATAAGGTACTACAACCTGCTAAACCATGGCTGTCACAAGAAAGAGTTTCGAAACGAATGCCAACTTGTATCGAAAAGTATCCCGATACCCGAATAACACTTGAGTGCACAGAAATTTCTGTAAAAAAAATGAGTACATAATTGATGCTATAGGTCGACACGAGAGTCTGCGTTCGTATGTGATTGATCTCAGCGATGGCTGGGGAAGTTGAATGTAACGGTTGTTGGCAAATTAAAGCGTGACGCTGGTGAAAATCTAAACGTTCGAGGCGGAGTGCCAGACGATCCAGTACGTAAGCCCAGTGTCAGTGAGAATGGCTATGCGAGTGTTACGAATACCAAGACTGAAGATGTCGCGAAGTCTAGTAGTTCAGTTCCTGAGGTAAATGTTGACGAGGGAGATAAGCCTATTGCTGCGGAAGTTAAAGAAGTTAAACCGTTATTTTCAAATTAAGGATTTGGTTGACGCTTTATCCATAATTATTTCATCTGCACATACTGTGTCTTCTGCTTCGAATTTGGAGTTGATGGAGGTGGCTAATATGCAAATTGAAAAGCCGATGGAAGCGCAGAAGATGATTCCAGAGTTAGATTTCGAGTTTGATGACCATGGAGAATGGTGTTTAGCCGTTGCTCGTCAGCGAGCATTAAAGGAGAAAAATTCTGATTTAGCTACGTATCCAGGACTGATTAAAAGACGTATCCATTTAATCGAAGGAACTACTAAAGAATTTTATCGTGTGATACGTGTTAATCGGAAAATCATGCGTGGCATAAGGAATATCATGGACACTGAATGTCTTGGGTTTAGCAGTAATTTGGACAATATTGTTAAAGATGATATGGCTACGCTGATTCTTGATAATGCTGATAGGTTCGTTCCAGTGAGACAGGCGCATTCGGATATTATTCCCATTATGTTAAATCCTGATTTGCATGATTTTCATAGAGCCACACAGGAGTATGTCCTTCGGGATGATGTATTATTGCGGGAATGGATGGAACAGTTTTCGGAGAGAAAGAGGTTAAGGTTACAGTTTGGGGTAGGGCCGATGTATGGAGATAATAACTTTTAATATTGTTTTATTAAAGAATTATATTTTATATTAAAGAAGTTAAACCGTTATTTTCTCCAGATTCGCCTTCTGGTGGTGAAGATAGTGATTGTTGATTAATTGATGCTATAGGTCGACACGAGAGTCTGCGTTCGTATGTAATTGATCTCAGCGATGGATGGGAAGTTGAATGTAACGGTTGTTGTCAAATTAAAGCGTGACGCTGGTGAAGATCTAAACGTTCGAGGCGGAGTGCCAGACGATCCAGTACCTAAGCCGAGTGTCAGTGAGAATGGCTATGCGAGTGTTACGAATACCAAGACTGAAGATGTCGCGAAGTCTAGTAGTTCAGTTCCTGAGGTAAATGTTGACGAGGGAGATAAGCTTATTGCTGCGGAAGTTGAAGTTATTTTCAATTAAGGATTTGGTTGACGCTTATCCATAATTATTTCATCTGGACATACTGTGTCAGCTGCTTCGAATTTGGAGTTGATGGAGGTGGCTAATATGCAAATTGAAAAGCAGATGGAAGTGCAGAAGATGATTCCAGATTTAGATTTTGAGTTTGATGACCATGGAGAATGGTGTTTAGCCGTTGTTCGTCAGCGAGCATTAAAGGAGAAAAAGTCTGATTTAGCTACGTATCCAGGACTGATTAAAGGGCTACACCATTTAATCGAAGGAACTACTAAAGAATTTTATCGTATGATACGTGTTCATCGGAAAATCATTCGTGGCATTAGGAATATCATCGACCCTGAATGTCTTGGGTTTAGCAGTAATTTGGACAATATTGTTAAAGATGATATGGCTACGCTGATTCTTGATAATGCTGATAGGTTCATTCCAGTGAGACAGGCGCATTCGGATATTATTCCCATTGTGTTAAATCCTGATTTGCATGATTTTCATAGAGCCACACAGGAGTATGTCCTTCGGGATGATGTATTATTGCGGGAATGGATGGAACGGTTTTCGGAGAGAAAGAGGTTAAGGTTACAGTTTGGGGTAGGGCCGATGTATGGAGATAATAACTTTTAATATTGTTTTATTAAAAAATTATATTTTATATTTTTTATTAAAGAAGTTAAACCGTTATTTTTTCCAGATTCGCCTTCTGGTGGTGAAGATAGTGATTGTTGATTAATTGATGCTATAGGTCGACACGAGAGTATGCGTTCGTATGTGATTGATCTCAGCGATGGCTGGGAAGTTGAATGTAACGGTTATTGGCAAATTAAAGCGTGACGCTGGTGAAGATCTAAACGTTCGAGGCGGAGTGCCAGACGATCCAGTACCTAAGCTGAGTGTCAGTGAGAATGGCTATGCGAGTGTTACGAAAACCAAGACTGAAGATGTCGCAAAGTCTAGTAGTTCAGTTCCCGAGGTAAATGTTGACGAGGGAGATAAGCTTATTGCTGCGGAAGTTGAAGAAGTTAAATAGTTATTTTCAATTAACGATTTGGTTGAGGCTTTATCCATGATTATTTCATCGGGACATACTGTGTCAGCTGCTTCGAATTTGGAGTTGATGGAGGTAGCTAATATGCAAACTGAAAAGCCGATGGAAGCGCAGAAGATGATTCCAGAGTTAGATTTTGAGTTTGATGACCATGGAGAATGGTGTTTAGCCGTTGCTCGTCAGCGAGCATTAAAGGAGAGAAAGTCTCATTTAGCTACGTATCCAGGACTGATTAAAGGACTACACCATTTAATCGAAGGAACTACTAAAGAATTCTATCGTGTGATACGTGTTAATCGGAAAATCATTCGTGGCATTAGGAATATCATGGACCCTGAATGTCTTGGGTTTAGCAGTAATTTGGACAATATTGTTAAAGATGATATGGCTACGCTGATTCTTGATAATGCTGATAGGTTCGTTCCAGTGAGACAGGCGCATTCGGATGTCCTTCGGGATGATGTATTATTGCGGGAATGGATGGAACGGTTTTCGGAGAGAAAGAGGTTAAGGTTACAGTTTGGAGTGGGGCCGATGTATGGAGATAATAACTTTTAATATTGTTTTATTAAAGAATTATATTTTATATTTTTTATTAAAGAAGTTAAACCAATATTTTTTCCAGATTCGCCTTCTGGTGGTGAAGATAGTGATTGTTGATTAATTGATGCTATAGGTCGACACGAGAGTCTGCGTTCGTATGTGATTGATCTCAGCGATGGCTGGGAAGTTGAATGTAACGGTTGTTGTCAAATTAAAGCGTGACGCTGGTGAAGATCTAAACGTTCGAGGCGGAGTGCCAGACGATCCAGTACCTAAACCGAGTGTCAGTGAGAATGGCTATGCGAGTGTTACGAATACCAAGACTGAAGATGTCGCGAAGTCTAGTAGTTCAGTTCCTGAGGTAAATGTTGACGAGGGAGATAAGCTTATTGCTGCGGAAGTTGAAGAAGTAAAACCGTTATTTTCAATTAAGGATTTGGTTGACGCCTTATCCATAATTCCTAAGATTCCAGATTTAGATTTCGAGTTTGATGACCATGGAGAATGGTGTTTAGCCGTTGCTCGTCAGCGAGCATTAACCTCCTCAGTCCATAGGTGCAGCCCGCTGGACAATGTTTACTAATTTTTTGCACGGGTGATTAATCATGTTGTGCATCGCTGCGTCCTTTAGTGCAGCATATTGTACTTCCTACTTATCAGTAAAATTTACTCGTTTGCAAAATTTTACTACAGCGCCTACTTCGTTGGTTTGTTACACGTGGTGAAACTTGTTGAGGTTCTGAGCGGTGTCTCCCCAAAAATGCAGTAAGTTGTAGACTAGATTCAGTGTAAGTGCGCTAAGAAGACTAGATTCCTTTGTGTAAAATACAAAATATACTGTATTTCTCCTGAATGAGAATGTTTTTTTCAGTTTCATACTTAAATTAAATGTAAGTTAAGTCCTGATGTCCATTATGCTGGACCTGTCATAATTATGTCTGTCAATTTTTTTTTTAGTTTTTATAGATTTTTTTTATTTTTTCACAAATCAAGAGAGAAAACAGAAAAAATTGCTAAAATAATAAAAACTCTTTTCTTGGGACTGAGGAGGTTAAAGGAGAAAAGTCTGATTTAGCTACGTATCCAGGACTGATTAAAGGACTACACCATTTAATCGAAGGAACTACTAAATAATTTTATCGTGTGATACGTGTTAATCGGAAAATCATTCGTGGCATTAGGAATATCATGGACCCTGAATGTCTTGGGTTTAGCAGTAATTTGGACAATATTGTTAAAGATGATATAACTACGCTGATTCTTGATAATGCTGATACGTTTGTTCCAGTCAGACAGGCGCATTCGGATATTATTCCCATTGTGTTAAATCCTGATTTGCATGATTTTCATAGAGCCACACAGGAGTATGTCCTTCGGGATGATGTATTATTGCGGGAATGGATGGAACGGTCTTCGGAGAGAAAGAGGTTAAGGTTACAGTTTGGGATGGGGCCGATGTATGGAGATAATAACTTTTAATATTGTTTTATTAAAGAATTATATTTTATATTTTGTATTTTATATTTTATATTAAAGAAGTTAAACCGTTATTTTTTCCAGATTCGCCTTCTGGTGGTGAAGATAGTGATTGTTGATTAATTGATGCTATAGGTCGACACGAGAGTCTGCGTTCGTATGTGATTGATCTCAGCGATGGCTGCGAAGTTGAATGTAACGGTTGTTGTCAAATTAAAGCGTGACGCTGGTGAAGATCTAAACGTTCGAGGCGGAGTGCCAGACGATCCAGTACCTAAGCCGAGTGTCAGTGAGAATGGCTATGCGAGTGTTACGAATACCAAGACTGAAGCTGTCGCGAAGTCTAGTAGTTCAGTTCCTGAGGTAAACGTTGACGAGGGAGATAAGCTTATTGCTGCGGAAGTTGAAGAAGTAAAACCGTTATTTTCAATTTAGGATTTGGTTGACGCCTTATCCATAATTATTTCATCTGGACATACTGTGTCAGCTGCTTCGAATTTGGAGTTGATGGAGGTGGCTAATATGCAAATTGAAAAGCAGATGAAAGCGCAGAAGATGATTCCAGATTTAGATTTCGAGTTTGATGACCATGGAGAATGGTGTTTAGCCGTTGCTCGTCAGCGAGCATTAAAGGAGAAAAAGTCTGATTTAGCTACGTATCCAGGACTGATTAAAGGACTACACCATTTAATCGAAGGAACTACTAAAGAATTTTATCGTATGATACTTGTTAACCGGAAAATCATTCGTGGCATTAGGAATATCATGGACCCTGAATGTCTTTGGTTTAGCAGTAATTTGGACAATATTGTTAAAGATGATATAACTACGCTGATTCTTGATAATGCTGATACGTTCGTTCCAGTGAGACAGGCGCATTCGGATACTATTCCCATTGTGTTAAATCCTGATTTGCATGATTTTCATAGAACCACACAGGAGTATGTTCTTCGGGATGATGTATTATTGCGGGAATGGATGGAACAGTTTTCGGAGAGAAAGAGGTTAAGGTTACAGTTTGGGGTAGGGCCGATGTATGGAGATAATAACTTTTAATATTGTTTATTAAAGAATTATATTTTATATTAAAGAAGTTAAACCGTTATTTTTTCCAGATTCGCCTTCTGGTGGTGAAGATAGTCATTGTTGATTAATTGATGCTATAGGTCGACACGAGAGTCTGCGTTCGTATGTGATTGATCTCAGCGATGGCTGGGAAGTTGAATGTAACGGTTGTTGTCAAATTAAAGCGTGACACTGGTGAAGATCTAAACGTTCGAGGCGGAGTGCCAGACGATCCAGTATCTAAGCCGAGTGTCAGTGAGAATGGCTATGCGAGTCTTACGAATACCAAGACTGAAGATGTCGCGAAGTCTAGTAGTTCAGTTCCTGAGGTAAATGTTGACGAGGGAGATAAGCTTATTGCTGCGGAAGTTGAAGAAGTAAAACCGTTATTTTCAATTAAGGATTTGGTTGACGCCTTATCCATAATTATTTCATCTGGACATACTGTGTCAGCTGCTTCGAATTTGGAGTTAATGGAGGTGGCTAATATGCAAATTGAAAAGCAGATGGAAGCGCAGAAGATGATTCCAGATTTATATTTCGAGTTTGATGACCATGGAGAATGGTGTTTAGCCGTTGCTCGTCAGTGAGCATTAACCTCCTCAGTCCATAGGTGCAGCCCGCTGGACAATGTTTACTAATTTTTGCACGGGTGATTAATCATGTTGGGCATCGCTGCGTCCTTTAGTGCAGCATATTGGACTTCCTACTTACCAGTAAAATTTACTAGTTTGCAAAATTTTACTACAGCGCCTACTTCGTTGGTTTGTTGTTACACGTGGTGAAACTTGTTGAGGTTCTGAGCGGCGTCTCCACAAAAATGCAGTAAGTTGTAGACTAGATTCAGTGTAAATGCGCTAAGAAGACTAGATTCCTTTGTGTAAAATACAAAATATACTGTATTTCTCCTGAATGAGAATGTTTTTTTCCGTTTCATACTTAAATTAAATGTAAGTTAAGTCCTGATGTCCATTATGCTGGACCTGTCAATTATGTCTGTTAAATATTTTTTTTAGTTTTTATAGATTTTTGTTTATTTTTTCACAAATCAAGAGAGAAAACAGAAAATATTGCTAAAATAATAAAAACTCTTTTCTTGGGACTGAGGAGGTTAAAGGAGAAAAAGTCTGATTTAGCTACGTATCCAGGACTGATTAAAGGACTACACCATTTAATCGAAGGAACTACTAAATAATTTTATCGTGTGATACGTGTTAATCGGAAAATCAGTCGTGGCATTAGGAATATCATGGACCCTGAATGTCTTGGGTTTAGCAGTAATTTGGACAATATTGTTAAAGATGATATGGCTGCGCTGATTCTTGATAATGCTGATAGGTTCGTTCCAGTGAGACAGGCGCATTCGGATATTATTCCCATTGTGTTAAATCCTGATTTGCATGATTTTCATAGAGCCACACAGGAGTATGTCCTTCGGGATGATGTATTATTGCGGGAATGGATGGAACGGTTTTCGGAGAGAAAGAGGTTAAGGTTACAGTTTGGGGTAGGGCCGATGTATGGAGATAATAACTTTTAATATTGTTTTATTAAAGAATTATATTTTATATTTTATATTAAAGAAGTTAAACCGTTATTTTTTTCCAGAATCGCCTTCTGGTGGTGAAGATAGTGATTGTTGATTAATTGATGCTATAGGTCGACACGAGAGTATGCGTTCGTATGTGATTGATCTCAGCGATGGCTGGGAAGTTGAATGTAACGGTTCTTGGCAAATTAAAGCGTGACGCTGGTGAAGATCTAAACGTTCGAGGCGGAGTGCCAGACGATCCAGTACCTAAGCCGAGTGTCAGTGAGAATGGCTATGCGAGTGTTACGAATACCAAGACTGAAGATGTCGCGAAGTCTAGCAGTTCAGTTCCTGAGGTAAATGTTGACGAGGGAGATAAGCTTATTGCTGCGGAAGTTAAACCGTTATTTTCTATTAAGGATTTGGTTGACGCTTTATCCATAATTATTTCATCTGGACATGCTGTGTCAGCTGCTTCGAATTTTGAGTTGATAGAGGTGGCTAATATGCAAATTGAAAAGCCGATGGAAGCATAGAAGATGATTCCAGAGTTAGATTTTGAGTTTGATGACCATGGAGAATGGTGTTTAGCCGTTGCTCGTCAGCGAGCATTAAAGGAGAAAAGTCTGATTTAGCTACGTATCCAGGACTGATTAAAGGACTACACCATTTAATCGAAGGAACTACTAAAGAATTTTATCGTATGATACGTGTTAACCGGAAAATCATTCGTGGCATTAGGAATATCATGGACCCTGAATGTCTTGGGTTTAGCAGTAATTTGGACAATATTGTTAAAGATGATATGGCTACGGTGATTCTTGATAATGCTGATAGGTTCATTCCAGTGAGACAGGCGCATTCGGATATTATTCCCATTGTGTTAAATCCTGATTTGCATGATTTTCATAGAGCCACACAGGAGTATGTCCTTCGGGATGATGTATTATTGCGGGAATGGATGGAACAGTTTTCGGAGAGAAAGAGGTTAAGGTTACAGTTTGGGGTAGGGCCGATGTATGGAGATAATAACTTTTAATATTGTTTTATTAAATAATATTTATTAAAGATAGTACCTATGCCGTAGTGGAGTTTGCCGATGGCAGCGTGAGCACAGTTATCGATCAATGGTTTACAACAGACCAAAAACAAGTGCACTGACCTCCTTATGAGAGCCAAATATTGCTCAATCGAGCATTACCTAGAAAAGAGAAAGTAAACCTGAGCACGTGGTTATTGTATCCAGTGAAAAGATGTCTCTATAAAACAGGTAAGCTTTAGGTATTTTTATTTGATGTTGAATACCTCTTTTATGTATTGGTATTGTGTTTATTACATAGGATTCCTGAATTCACTTTTTTGTATTATTTCATTAAAATAATGTTTTATTTAAACTCTATTATTTTACAACAACATGGCATTTGAAACACATTGTGGTAAGGGGTTAGCTGTATATTCAAAAGGTAGTAAAATGTGTTTCATAAATAAGTAGCTACACAACTACCTACCACATCTAAAATAAATTAGAGAATGTATATTCATCTTCATTGCTTTATACTTCATAATTGCTAAGAGTTTTTTCATTAAATATATTTCCTGTACTTTAGATAATCTACAATAGGCATTAAGAAAGGAAAAAAATCAGAGGATACATCCAACCTGGATACATCAGCTGATGAAACAACTGTAAAGGTTCGTACAAGAGTTCGACCTTCGAGGTTCAGGGATTCCGATGATGTAAATGATTCTTCATCCGTTGAGGAAAGTTCTATAATTAGGCCGCCAAGGCTAAATCTAGATCGCTTGCTGTACAGAGGTATTTGTATTTTTGTTATGGTCCAAAATTTAACTTTCCATTCATTCATTCATGGACGTATAAACACAGATAGTAAATTAGTATAGATATTTATAAATTGTAAGTAGACATAGTTATACACTGTTTTAAATTCTTTGAACGTGTTTTTATAAAATATTACTACTAGTACAGGGTGTAACGATCAGCGTTCTAATCGGTACTAAATGGTATGCAACCAATTATACAGCGAGTCGTTTGAGGTATTGCGTTGATTTTGAGTAGGGTTTGATGGAATATTTGGTAACATTGAAATTGGTAAGTTGGCAATCTGTCCAGAAATGTCCGCGGAACTCATTTGACAATGTCAAAGACTTTCACTTGGCACTCCCTTCGAAGCCTCCAGTAAAGTTGGACGTTATTTATTTTCCAATGGCCGGTGATTTTTAGAATTTAATTTATGTTGGAAATTGTTTTTTTGGGAGAATAACTTAAGTTAGAAGTCGTGTTTTGCTTTTGGTGAGATTTAGGAGAGGAGTTTCGTTGGTCTTGCAGAATCACCGGGTATGTAGAAATATTTTCTTCTAATTTTTTCCCTTTTTTTTTAATAAAAAATACCATCTTTATCTTTTCCTAATACTAGATTTATATCATATTAAAATAAATGTTACACCTCAACAAGTAGATTTTCCATGCTTCAATACGTCTAATCTACGTTCTATAGATTAAAAAAATTCTGAAAAATTACATTCTCACTCCAAAAGTTAAAATCCCTGACATTTTCATTCTCTCATTTAACTAATTCTATAAAGTAACCTTTTATTATAATATCCATATCTATTTGTTCCAAATACTTCCTCAAATATTGCTCAAAAGCCGATTTCAAGCCAAAGGTTATAGAAGGTCAAACAAATACTTCAAGGATTGTTACTAGGCTTTACTTTTTATATCATTTCTTATGATAAGGTTTTATACCTTTTCTTATAGGCCCTTTCCACATATACTAAAAGGTTTTTTTTATATTCTTTTAGTCATTGGAACAGAAGAAGGAAACTGAGTCACAATTTGGTTAATTTTTTTTAATGGAAACAATTTTGGGAATTTGGGTCGAATTTGGATTAATTTAATTAATGGTTGTGGAGAAATGGACTAGTATATCTGATTTTGCGGTACTAGACGTGTGCCTCCTTGTTGCTGACAAGTATTTCCCCTTCAGTGTTGGTGAACTGGAAACTGACTGGTCTTATCCACCATCTTGACCGTCAGGTTGCAAGGATCTAGGCCCTCACTCCTGGAGGAGTGACAGGTTTTTTTTATATAATTAAATTTGCATGTAAATTCTTTTAATAATATTGGTCCAACTTTAATAATTTTTTTGTCAATAACTTTTGAATAAACAACGTAAATAATAGTATAAATTCACTTATCTTAAACATTTTTTAACGTTCACTTTGTAATCTTCATTTTTTTGATAAATTAAATGGTTCACCATTCATATCACAGGCTGAGGTTATAAAACCCATCTGTAAAGTTATTGTGCACAATATACTCTGGTTTACCCCCTGGTGTCATAACAGTCATTTCACTTATTAAATATTGTACTTAGGTTTATCCTTTCGATCAGATACGAGATAGTCAACCCGTACCGTAACTAATATCAATATCATATTTCGTTCAGGTACATAATTTGTAATTATAAATAACTTTCTTGGTCTAATTAACTAAATTTTTGTTTTATTTTCTTGTTACTGAAACTCTTATTGTCAACAGGAGCGTACTCTTCTAGTACGACAGTTTAGCTAGTTTGTATAAAAATTGTATATAGGGGTATAGGTTTGCATATTTGATTAAATTTGGTTGTACATAAATATATGTTTTATTATCCTACTATTTTTTAGCATCTATTAAAAATATTAGTTAGGTGCAGCAATATAGGTCACACGGCGAAGAATTCATTCAATCCTTCCCTGGCGCTCAACACTAATTCTGAATATCTTCTTGGTCAATATTTCTTTTCTTTTCATTACTCCTTATATTAATTTATTTTCTTTTCATTCAAGTATTTCAGTACTTACCGTCTTACTAGGGCATGCAAATTGGCCTAATCCTCCCCTGAGCCCTACTGTTTAGTCTCTTGAAGAGCCAGCTAATCTAGTTTCAGAAAACTTCCATAACTAAGTAACTTAAAAGCTATATCTATTCTGGACAACAGGATTATATCCGTTACACGGGGGCATTTGTTTTGAGATGGACGTTGAGAGGTGACTCAAATTTTTTTGCAGAAATTGCTTGAAAATAACTCAAATAATAATATTTGAGTTGTCCTCCCACTCAAAAAGGTCCGGAACATTGTTTAAATAATTAAAATGTCAAAAAATTAAGGAAAAATTTGACTTTTTTCTTCATTTTTTGATTATAACTTTCAAAGTATTCACTTCCGAGAAAAGTTGCACTGACATAAAAGTTGCGTAATTAAATTTCCTACAATACAGAATTGGCTACTAATTTTAAAAATTATCACCCTTGTTGCAAAATAGCAATAATTGCGAAAAAACCCATAAAAACACAAGTATTCGCATTTTACGCTTTTCAACCATTTATGCTACACGTAGGACCTTCATATTTTATCCTGAAAAACTTTATGATATAATAAAACAGCACTGTAAATTTTATTAAGTTCGGTTTAATAGATTTTGCAAAATAAATTTTGCAATCCAGCTTTCGCAAAAATAATTTTGTTTTTTAAATGTTACAGGACTGAAAATAAAGCAGATAGCCAGTTAAATGTTTTTTGCTTATAGAAGTGTACCGTAACTTTCATTTCCAATTTGCAAAATTAAAATCGATTAATTACCACGGCGTCAGGAAATTTTTTAAATAAACATTAATTTTTGGTGCTACGCGCAGGACAGCGGTGTTCGATTCACACAAGTTGATTTCCACCAAAATTTCTTCCAATCTTTATCTAATATATTATTTTCTTACTCTATATTTTGTTGTATTTTAATATTTTATTTCCACAAAAATCAAACTAATTTTATTACTGTTTGTAAAATATTGTGTAAACAATTGCATATGTTTAAAAATAATAAACTTTTATTCTCCAAGTTAAAATATATGAACAAAGAAAGTTTTTGCTAAAAAAAGTGTTTTTTTAAAAGACAGAGAATGTGTTTTTATTTTGCAATAAACAAATTTATTTATTTATATCGAAATGTAATAAAAATTAAAATGTATTAATCATTATCAAAGGTCATTGGAATGTCGAATCAGAGCAAACTATCCGCTGTTCTGCGCGTAGCACCAATAATTAATGTTTATTCCAATGTTCCGGACCTTTTTGAGAGGGAGGATAACTCGAATATTATTATTTGAGTTGGCTGCTATCTTTTTCACCAATGTCTGTAGCTCTTCAAGTGTTTCTGCGAACAGAACGGTGTCGTCGGCAAATCTCAGATTGTTTAATCTAACACCATTTATTTTAATACCTATGGATTGCTCAGAGAGTGTTCTATTCATTACGTCTTCGGAATACACTACTGCTTTCTGATTGTAGTACATATTTGCTATTAGTCGGATGTCTCGTTTATCTAAATTTTTTTCTGCCAGGAGTCTGATTAGATGATCATGCCGCACTTTATCAAAGGCCTTGTTATAATCTATGAAACACATGAATACATCTTGATTTAAAGACTAAGTTTGAGACCTAATAAAAATATTTGTAAAATAAAATATTTTTAAAAGATTTTTAATTGAAAAACTTATTGGCCCATTTTCACTAGTAATACCACTAGAGGTCAAATTATTTCCGGAAATTTTTTTGAGATCATGAATATTTTGAAAATTTCCCGAGTCGCAGACGAGGGAAATTTTCTAAAAATATTCATGATCAAAAAAAAATTTCCGGATATTAATTTGACTTCGCGTGGTATTCGGTAAGAAAATTCCACACCAAATTGTGGTGGGAAATCAAATATTTTTAAAATTTATTTCAACAATGCAAATTATTTTCTTCATCAAGTCACCAGTGAAACATAAAATGTGTGGTCGACTTGATTGTTGAGTTGCTATGGTAACTAAGTGAGAACCTAACCACGAAATTATTATTTTACTTTTGAAGCTGTCAAGTAGCACGACGTAAAAAAATGTTTCGCTTTGGTCAAGAAAGTAAAGAAAATATTCGCCAGGAGATTAAGCAGTTGATACCCGCGAATACCAGGAAATCGAAGGCAAGCGTATGGAGGCAGTTTACAAACTTTTGCGCAGAAAAATCGTATATTTTGATAGAGCGGATATATCTGTGGAAGAACTGGCGTTTATTCTTGAAGACTATGGGTTTAACATGCGAAAAAAGAACTCCGAAGACTACAAGGAGAGTGTAATCAAAGTTTTATGGAATTCCACAGCCAAGCAGTTGCAGGAATATTTTTTTGACAAGTATAATCGCAAATTTAATCTATTCTCTGACATACAATTTTTGAACGCAAAAGCTGCAAAAAATGCTGAGCGCCGGAAGCTACAAATGGATCCAACCAAGAGAAAGGAAAGTTCATCTGCACTATCAGCAGAAGAGCTGAGAAAAATTGTTGAGCTTTGGGACGAAAACACTCCGGAAGGACTGCAGAGAAAGTTTTTCCACGTTGCTGGTCATGAATTGGCCTGGAGAGGAAATGAAGGAGCGGCAGCACAACTCGAATATTTTGTGGAGGAAATTGACAATAGAGGGAAACCAACAGGCCGCATTGAGTATAACCCGGTTTTTTCCAAGACCACCCAAGGCGGTTCAAAGAAAATGGCTGATAGTAAATGGCTAGTACCGAATACACTCAACGAAGAAATGTGCCCAGTGAGACTGTTCAAAAAACTAACAAGCAAGCGAGGCCCCATCAAAACGAAGCGTTTATTTTTGACGCCAAATCCAAACTGGAAGAATCCAAGTTCCAAAGGCTGGTACAAGAACAGTCCAGTTGGACAGAATACAATATCTTCCTGGTTCAAATCCGCTGCTTTATTGATTGGAATTGATGTTAAAAAGATTAAAATAACAAATCATTCTGCAAGGGCCACTGCTGTTTCAACCTTAGTCAAAACGGGAATTGGAGAACAGCAATTGATTAAAATAACCGGTCATGGTAGCAGCCACTCAATAAAACTGTATTTGCAAATAGACTCGGGCCATCATCAGAAAATAATTGACGCAATGAGGTCTGCTTCAACTTCGGCAAAGACGACTCGAGAATGTCTGAATCAAGAACAAGCAACTACTTCTAATCAACCTGATATAGTTTATAATAATTGCGTTTTTCATATAAACAATAATTACAATAGTAAAAATAATATAAATAATTAGATTTATTATCACTTGTAACCATTCATATAAAATAAAAAACTAAAAACTCATCTATTTTTTTATGTTATTTTTCAACCGGTGAAAACCTAGCATTGCAAATATAACAAATTTACATTGCGTCGAAGTTTCGATACCATCCTGCGATAATTCTGAAATTTTTACTCATTGTAGTTGCATGAAAATGTCAATCTAAAGCGTAACATAATATATTTTTCTATTTTATGTCATTTTTGGATTACTACAAGTGGTAGAAAGTTATAATTTTATCAAATTTAATGTGTTTGCAGTTTCGGTAATGGCCATGTAATGGCTTCTCAGCCTGCCCTTTAAGATATTGTTTTCTACTCATTGTAGTTACACGGTAATGCAGTTTTATAATGAAATATATTACAGTCTTTGATTTTTTTATTTACTTCGGGCTACTACAAGTGGTAGAAAATAAAAAAAAATATTAGTTTTACGGTTACATACCTACAGGAACAGATTACATAATAATATTCAGTTTGTTTTCACACCAATGGACTCTTAGCCTATTAAACTATTGATTACCACTGATTGCAGTAGCTCAAAAGTGCCATTTAGGAACAAAAAATATAATATTATTTTATTTTATAGTTACTTGAGCTTAGGACAAGTGGTAGAAAATTATAATTTTAGAGGTTTTTCGGGAAGCTGCATGAACAGATTAATAGCGCGCCATAGCTTTGTCAGCAATTATTTAGGCTTTCAAATTCGTAATTTCTACTCATTGTAGTTGCATGGGAATACCATTTCAAGATAGAAAATAGTATATTCTTCAATTTGACATAAGTTTTGAGTAACTACAAGTGATAGAAAATTATTTTTTGGCGTTTTTCTTAACGTGCGTTATGCGCGTTTTAATGGTATGGAATTCATAACCAGCGTCAGCAAGCATAAATCATAGGAGGCTGTGATCATTATATTTTGACACTTCAAAACATCAAAAAAAAACTCGCGTTTTGTTACAATAAATAATATTGCAGTCAGTAAAACCAATAAAATTCTTTGTTTAAAAAATGAATCGATTTGAAAATCATACAATATGCAAAATATGCGTGAAATTATCTGATGTAAAGATCAATCATCGTACCATGGCTTATTTATTTGAATTAATAGAGGATTGTGGCTTCAACTTGAAGAAAGAAAATCTGTTCCAAATTGTCCACGAATATTTGCGACAAAACTACGCAAAATTGAAAGTACTGAATGGGAAAAAGGTAAATAAATTAGTGTCTAAATATTATATATATTTTATTAGACATAGAAACTTAATTGAAAACATTCAAAGTCCTGCATTTTCGCCATTAAGAAGAGAGGAGGTGTCCGAAGAATATAGAAAACATCTTAGCTTTGTAACTAAAATGAATCAAAACTAAATTATGTAAACAAATAAAAACCAGTCTGTCAAAAATGTTCTGTTATTGTAAACGTCAAAAAATTTCCACTATAATTCGCTGTTGGGTACCCCACGAGCAAAAAATTTCCGATTAAATTCCTCCGTTGCCATGGTGATCTGTCAAAATAACGTATTTTGATTGGTTCAAAATTACAGGTGTGGAATTTTCCTGGTAACACCTCCAAGGCTTCTACAATATGCAAGCCAAATGGATGCTGCAGTGAAGACAAAAGGGAAGGAATTTGTCTTCACTGCAGCATCCATTTGGCTTGCATATTGTAGAAGCCTTGGAGGTGTCACCAGGAAAACGGGCCAATAAATTTTTTCAATTAAAAATCCTTTAAAAATGTTTTATTTTACAAATATTTTTATTAGGTTGAAAAACTTAGTCTTTCATTTAACAGATGCCGCTACGCACCTACTACCTTCACGTCAGTTGCAATGGGGGACTAATATGTCGAACAAATTTTACCTGGACGCGAGAAAGCAGCCTATGCATTCTCTGAAGAGCCTCTAACAAGAGGTGAAATCGTCGATAAGAGTGCTGGTTGCACTCTCTAATCTAAGTGAAAATTAAGACGGTTTTGGCTTCGCATTGCAACTGAATAAAAATGGTATACATTTTTATTTTTTATATTATATTACATCTTGATTTAGTCAAGATATCTTTGAGACATAACGTTCAGTGCAAACAACGCCTCTCTTGTTCCGAGTCCATTTCGGAATCCAAACTGGGTATCATTGATGTCCATTTCCAGTTTTCTGTGTACTCTAGTGTGTATAATTTTCAGGAATATTTTCAGTATATGGCTCATCAAACTGATTGTACGGTAATCACTACATTGTTTGGCATTCATCTTTTTGGTATAATAACAAAGGTGGATAAAAGCCATTCTTGTTCTGGGGCGTCTTCAAAAATGGGATTTTTTCTTAAGCGGATTTAATTACAGATTTCAACATGTGAAGGGAAGTCAAAATGGGGGAGCAGATGGGCTTTTAAGGCTTCGTTTAGCTTCAGAGGGGGAAAACAACACAGCACAAGATTATTTTCTATTTATTTTTTAGTAGAAGACAAGGTACCAGTAAGCGCTGAGATATTAGTTCGAGAAACACGAGTAGATAGAAACTTAGCGAAGGTATATAGGTATGTAAGGGAAGGTTGGCCAGAGGAAGTAGAAGAAGATTTACGGCCTTTTAAGAGGAGACATCTTGAATTACATCTAGATAATGGTATGTTAATGTAGGGTTAGGGTAATTGTACTGGAAAAGACATGCAGATCAAATTATTAAGGTGGGGAAATTTTATGATGAAGTTAAACTTGATGTGGATAGGGAGACAGTTGTAGACAGACAGGAATTTCAGGGTAATACTCAAATGTAACTGGCTATCCGATATGGACTGGTATAGTAGGCGATACAAACAGTCCTGATAGTTATAATAACAGTAATGCTATAAGTCAAGGAGCTGACGTAGCGGGAGTGCAAACAGTTAGTTCGAAACCGCTAGAGAGTGACGTGAGTGCATGTAATCCTAATGATAATGTAAACCTGACTAGCTCTATACAGTCTGGTGCTCTTAAGGTTAGCTGTCCAGTAGTTTCCACAAGACCTCATCGTATTATAAAACCTTCTGAAAGGCTTGATTTGTAATGCTCTAATTTAAGGATGGAAAGGTGTAATATAGTGGTAACTAGTGGGCTGGTAACCCTTGTAGGTTAAGGCAGTGGTTGGGCAGACAGTATATTCTATGTCACCTGTCTACCCTGTCACATATAGAATATGGGGGTTGAAGTTAACCTCATTGTAAAAATGATGTAAGGAAACGTTTATGGAATAAAGTATTTTAATCAGATTAATCTCAATATATTACAATAAGTGACAAAATAAATGAAGAATATTTTAATTCCATTTTTGATAAAGCAAGCGCAATAACAACCATTAATACCTCCAAAAGGTTTAAGTGTGGTGATGGAATGCGCAAGAATGTACTCAATATGTACCCAATACAGAGCATTATTTTTTGAAATATACGATCATATTTTAATGAAAATGGATGTTCGTTTTCAGGATTGCGATAAATTACAATTCGTCTGTTTAGCAGATACAACAAAGTTTGAGTCATACAGTGGGACCCTTCCTTCCGACGCGTTTCAAAGTGTTTGAGTTTTATGGCACAAAATTTACCAAACATCAAAGACTTAAAAGTGAACTGTGCCTCCTGTATGCCGACGAAAATTACAGAAATGTTAATTTGCAAGAATTGGTTTTAAAATTACAACGAATTAAAGACATTGCGGCAGAAGCTTATAATTTGTTTTGTTTAATTCTGACAATTCCATCAAAAAGCGTATCCGTAGAAAGAAGTTTTTCGTGCTTGAAAAGGTTAAAAACTTTTACAAGAAACATCATTTCACAAGATAGACTATCCAGTTTAACGGTTATCGCACTTCATAAAGAATTATTGAATGAACTGATGCAGAAGCATCCGTTCTACGATATTATTGATAGATTTGCCTCCCCGAAGGATCGACTCAATTTATAAAAACTAAGTAGGGTAGGGCGGGGCTAGTTGAGCACAGGGGTAAGTTGGGCAATCAAAATATCTCAGTAACTGCACACCGCACGCCAGCACTTCAAATGGCAAAAAGAAGCCGGCAGTCGAGAGAAACTCATCTCACATCCGCCAGTTGCGATTTGTCGATCGAATGCGATAGAAGCACGCTTTGTATGTTTTGAGGTTTAAAAGTAAAAAATTTGTATTTCCGAATATTTCTTCTGTATCAGTTAAATATCATCTATTTTATATCAGGTAAGTGTTATAGTTTCATAAATTTAGTGTATTTTTGATATTTACTAAAGAATTTGTTCTAGTTTTACATAACACAGTTTTTTACATAACCTCACTTATGTTTCAAATAGTCTGGTTGGGGTTAGTTGAGCAATAGTTGCTCAACTAACCCCACGTTTTCAAATGGAAGTACTATATGTTGTTTTTATTTTATTTTAGGATGCGGACGAATAAACGAACGACTTCAAAAGGTTCTTACTCTACTCAACAATTACACGATGCTGCAAATGCAGTTAATGAAGGAAAAAGTATGAATGCCGCAGCCTAGGAATTCGGTGTCAAACGTATGAGTTTGACAAGTGGGGTGAGATTCAATTAAAACTCACACCATTTGTTAGACTTACAAAAATGCGAATTAATTTAACTGTTGTTTTCGCAACAAGGTTCATGAAACAATTAGAGTGTGAAGGTGATGCTCCATCAATGGGTTCTGCCACACCGAGGAAAGTATTTTCTTCACTTCAAGAGAATTCGTTAAAAAAATATCTATTACAAATGGAATCAATCTTCTATAGATATTCTCCGAAAGAAGTTCGGCGGCTTGCCTACGAGTGTGCTGTTAAGTTTGGCATTAAAATTCCTGACTCCTGGACTATGAATAAGATGGTCGGGAAAGAATGGCTTACGATGTTTTTAAAACGAAATCCCGAGCTATCTATTCGAAAGCCAGAACCCACTAGTCTTGGTAGGGCAACATCATTTAATGGAAGCAAGTCTTGCTTCCATACAGCCATGATGTGAACTAGTCAAATTGAGCTCATTGGTACCTCGGGCGTAAAACATTGGATATTTTATACATCCATGTTCTAAATCACATCTTTTTCATATGTTCCTATGACGGATCAATTATAAAGGGTTTATACCCAAATATTTTTTACTTTGGTGGTTAGCAGGTTAGATTCTAAGATTACACTGATGATCGGTCAACCGATTGAAAACTATTATGTCTTTGATGTAGCCCTGTATAGGGATTTTAACAAATATACCTTTTATAAAGGATTTTATGAAAAAATGAAAAAGTAAATATTATTGATTGTTATGTAGATGCCGATTGGGCAGGTGACCATTTAGGCAGAAAATCTACAACTGGGTATGTAATTAGATTATTTGGTAATGTAATTTATTGGAAATCAAGAAAGCAAAGAGTGCAACAAAAGCTTCGACTTTTGCGGAGTATGTAGCATTGTCGGAAGCAGTGAGTTAATATTTGTAAAAGGGTTGTTAAGATTTTTTATGTAAAACTAAAAAAACCGATTGATATTTACGAAGATAATTCTGGAGCATTAAGTATTGCAAAATATGGAAATTTTACAGAGAATTCAACGCACGTGGAAGTTCATTATCAATAAGTTCATGAGTATGTTAAAGAAAATGTTATTAATATAATTAAAGTAGATTCAGAAAATAATATTGCTCATACTTTTACAAAGTCCTTGTGCCGAGAAAAATTTGAAAAGTTTCGCTGTATGTTAGATTTGAAAAATGATTGATGTACTTAAATACAATATAAATGTAAGGAGGCGTGTTAGGAATTACATCTTATATTGTAGATATGTGTGTAGTGTTGGAACAGACCTATAGTAGGTAGTGTGTAGTGTAAAGTGTCTAGCGCGCACATTGTTCAGGGTCGCGCAAGCGCAATACGTAGTCGGTAGAGACATGAAGTAGTACACATCGAACATGGCAACGAGAAGTATCGTATAAAGTAACGTAGTTAGATAGAAGTTAGCATGTAGTTTATAGGAAATAAAGTTATTTGAAATATAAAGGAAAATATTCATATGAAAAGATAAATATTTCAGTCTGTCAGTTTGAAGCCAAGATGAAGACCACATTATAGTTCCACTACATTTATAATTTCTTTAAACATCGACTTATTGTCGACATTGTTGTAGCCGAAATGGCCTGATTATTGTAATCTTAAGGTCTTTTCACCTAAATATGTAGCTAGTTCCAACTACTTTGGATCTAAAGTTTTTACCTGATGATGGACTGATTGGTCCGAAAACGTTTGTGTGATTTTTGTACCATAGATGTACCCACTTCAATCCAATTTGGATCATTTTAGATAAAAATTTTAATAAATTTATATACCATTTACCTACAGTGAGGTTTTACTTCCTTAGTAAAAGTTATTTGAAACTAAAGCCGTTGACATTAATAACTCGATCCACAATCATCCCTCCTAGCAGTTGCATCCTACATAAAGGAAGGAAAAGATATTAAGGAAAGAAGAGGTGGCGATCAAAAATCTAATAAGAAAAATGAAAATAAAAAGGTAAGAGTACAAGTATTTATAGGAAGTCTGAGGGCTAGGGAAAGTCATTATAACAGGCAAAAATCTAAACGTTTAAACAGAAATGACGACCCGTCAAAAGTATTTACAACAATCATGAAAAAAGGCTTGCAGATGAGCAACATACAAATAAGTTCATTGCCTTTAACCAATAAGATTAAAGATTTGAAATTAAAAAATATTGAAAGTCTGTTGAATTTATAAGACGAAGACAGGAAAAATGATGAAAATTTTGTATTTTATAAAGACCTGCTGGAAAAGACCACTTCAATAGAAGGAGCGTTAGGAAGAGAAGTGGTAGAAGCACAACAAAATATTACAGAAGAAGATTTAGAATGTGACTGTAATGAAGAAGATTGCGGGGTAAAAGTATAAGCTTGTTAATAAAAATGTTTACTTTTAGGCATACGAGTAGGTATTTCTTTTATTATAATTGAGGCTATGAGTGCAATAACGGACCAACCCACAAAAATTCAAAATTTGTTTTATTATAGAATATTAACCGTCTAGTTGAAATCTATCAGCTGCATAGTAGACCAATCCACCTTTTTCTGTTTGTTACTAGATGGCTGCACTAAAGTAGTTTTGGCACTCCATATTTGATAGCATTTTTGAGAAGCAAAGTGGACCAACCTTGGTTAGTTTGGTTTATTTTCGTTTGGCTATCATTCTTGGTTAATATTTTTGGACCTTTTTGTGAATAATAATTATCATTGTGACTTCTAATTATTGTGAACTTTATTATTTATTCTGTTGATATGGATTTCGATGGAAATATTACAAGTAGAGGTGAGTAGGTATATTTTATAAATAGAAATGAAAAAGTATGAATGTAAAAAATGTTGTTTCTAGGTTATGATTTTATTTTATTTTTCTGAGATAGTTTTTGCTTATAAACAATTTAGTTTTTAACATTTTAATTTGCTGTTAATAAATTTAATTGTTATTCTCGAAAATTTGTTACAAGTCGATAGAGGTGAAGTAGGTATATTTTGTAGTAAAGATGAATAAAAAAGTATAAATGTAAAAACATTTAACTGTGGGTTATGATTTAATTTTTTAATTTTATTTTTGTGGGATAGTTTTCGCTTTTAAATAATAGTATTTAGTTGTTATTCTTAAAAATTAGATTAAAAAATAGATGAGATTTGGAGGAAACTACTAGGGACGGGGAACAAGTCGACGATGCAGAAGCAGATATCGATGGCGCGGAACCAATGACATCCAGTCATTCTAAACCTAAAAAGCGTGTCTGCAATCCTGAAAACTGGAAAAAAAACCATCAACAAAAGAAAAAAGTGTGCTGGACAAGAGTATGAGACTAAATCGGGTAAAACTGTACGTTCCAAATATTTTAAACTATTTGAATGCAAATGTAAAGGACGGTGTTCATTTTTGATTCCGGCAAAAAGGCAAATGGAACTGCATAACAACTTCTATACTTTAGAATCCTTCGACTTGCAAACTGCATATTTATTTGCTCTGATTTAAGTCGTTAATAAGTTGCGCTGCTACACTCTGAACCCAGAATCTAAGAGGGAAAAAACCAGGCTTTGCTTTTTGCCCAGTCAGGATGGTGTGGAGCATAAGGTGTGCAAACCATTTTTTCAAGCGGTATTTCAAGTTTCTGCTGGTAGATTAGACATACTGCTCAAACGTAAATCTTTAGGAACACCACCACCTTGTGATAAACGTGGCAAACATCCACCGCATAATAAAACATCCGACGTAAAGAAAATGGAACTAAAGGACTTCATTGACAAATTTCAATGGTATGAATCTCACTATGGCCGGGAAAAAAGCAACCATAGGAAATACTTGTCAACAGATTTGAGTCTCGGTAAAATGTACCAGTTGTATAAAGATGAAACACAGGATCCCCTGTCTTATTTTATATTCCGAGAAACGTTCAACAAGGAATATAATTTGCACTTTCATCCACTAATGACTGACTCTTGTAAGAAGTGTGACTTATTTGAAGTAAAAATAAAGGCCGCCGATACTGAATCCAGGGGAAAACTCGAAACAGAAAGAGAACTGCATCAGAAGAAGGCAAAGAGTGCTAGAGACTCTTTAAAAAGAGATACCGAAATGGCAAAAAATGGAAACGCGTCTGTCATCTGTTTCGATCTGATGAAGACTTTGCCTACACCTGCGCTTACCGCAATAATTTGTTATTACAAGCGACAAACCAAACATTTCTTTTACTCTTACCAAATCAATGTGTGAATTTATTGAAAAATGTAGTAGAGAAAAAGAAAATTTAATCATTTGTGGAGATTTCAATTTTAAGGATTTAAAATGGCCAGTTCAAACTCCGCTTATTGGAGATAATCCGAGTGTTCCATTTTACAATTTATTTTTTCAAACCAATCTAAACCAATTGGTAAAAGAACCTACTAGATATCGTCAAGGTAATACACCTTCGATTTTAGATTTGATAATCACTAATGAGGAAGAACTTATCAGTGAAATTCATTATCTTTCACCAATAGGTATTTCGGACCATGTAGTTCTTCAGACACAAGCTCAATTGGACATTACTGGAGCAATGAATGAAAAAATAGTTAAAGAGTTTAGTAAAATAGATTATGTTAAATTAAATCACTATTTTAGAGAAGTAATTTGGCCGGATTTAGATAATTGTTCATGTAATGATTCTTGGAATAAATATAAAGAAATTATATATAAAGGTATTGATAAATGTTCTTCAAAGTACACTATTAGGACTAATCCCAGAAGCCCTTGGATCGATAACCGACTGATCCCAATGACTAAAAAAAAATATTTTATGGAAAAGGGTAAGAAAAAATCCATCGGAAGAAAACATACTTACACATAGACAATTTTCCAATAGATTGACAAAGGAGTTGAGATTATCGAGAAGTAATTATGAAAACAGAGTTAGCTCCAGAGGTCCCAAATCTTTTTACAAATACGTTAGATCAAAATTCTGTACAAAAACTGGTATTCCGTTATTAGAAAAATCTAATGGCGAAATATGTTTAAAAGAAGAGGTTTGTGAGTTATTTGCTGAGACTTTTTCCACTGCTTTTACAGTTGACACGGATGCTGCGTTTTCAGGTTTGTCCACTACTGATAGAATAATGGAGAGTTTATCAACAATTTACATCTCTACTGAATTGGTTAGAGAGGTATTATGTTCTTTAAAGACTACTGCGTCTCCTGGATCGGAAAATATTTCACCATTGTTATATCATAATTGTGCAGATAGTTTAGCGGCTCCAATGGCAGCTTTATTGGCCAAATCTTTGCAAATAAATTCAATACCAGCTTCATGGAAATCTGGTATAGTAACACCGATATATAAAAGTGGAAATAAACTCCTTTCGTCTAATTATCGCCCAGTAACAGTTCCACCAACATCAGTTAAAATAATGGAAAAATTAATAGCTAATAAATTAATATCCTTTTGGTTAGAGCATAATGTTATTCCAGTCTCTCAACACGGATTTCTGCCGAACCGTTCTGTAACTAGCAACCTTCTTCACTCTCTTAATGAATGGACTTTATCTTTGGACCGATATGAACCGATTGACATTATTTATATAGATTTTTCCCGTGCATTTGATAAGGTACCCATACAAAAATTAATGCTGAAGCTAGAACATTACGGCGTGCGTGGTGAGTTGCTATTGTGGTTAGAAAACTTCCTCTCTGAAAGAACTTTTTCGGTCAAAGTGGAAAATGACTGCAGTGTTCCACGTGCGGTAGCCAGTGGTGTCCCTCAGGGATCAATATTAGGGCCTATTCTGTTTTTGTTGTACGTATCTGATTTAACGTGCGGATGGCAGTCAAAATCAGTTTCATATGCCGACGATTTAAAGTTATATTACTGTCCCGATATTGTTAATACTCTTCAGAGTGACCTTAATCAGCTATCAGAATGGAGCATGAAATGGGCTATTCCATTAAATTCGCGTAAGTGTTGTGTTGTTCAATGTGGATATAATAATCCACATATAACATATTTTTTGGATGGAGTTCCTCTGAAATCGGTACAGGAAGTTAATGATTTGGGCGTTACGGTCCAGCAAACGTTAAGTTGGTCTACTCAAACAGCAAAAGTAGTCGGTAAAGCTAACTCTGCTTTATACCTCATATCAAAAGCTTTTCCTAGAATGTCTCCAGACTTGTTTTTGAAACTCTATAAAAGTTATGTCAGACCTCACCTGGAATTTGCGGTATCTGTTTGGTAACCTCATTTACAAAGAGATATAAATTTATTAGAAGGAGTACAACGAAGAGCTACTAAGCTACCTTTTAATTATGCAAGATTAAGCTATGAAACTCGATTAAGAAAGCTTAAGTTGTCTCCATTAACTCATAGAAGAGAGAGGTGATTTAATATCTACTTACAGAATTCTTAGGGGAGAATTTTGGGGAACATCGAATTTTTTTAATATCAGCGAAGATGCTAGACTACGAGGTCATTACTATAAATTGAAAAAGGAACCTTTTAAAACTACTGTAAGGCAAAACTTTTTGGTAAATCGTGTTTTTGATAAATGGAACAGTTTAAGTGATGACATCGTAGGGGCTATTAGCTTAAATAGTTTCAAAAACAGGTTTGATGAGAACTAACTGGACATTGTACGAGTGTAATGTTAGCAATTTTTGTTAAAATAGTTGTTGTAAAATATAAGGATATATTTATTTTTTTTTTATGAGAAAAAAATTTGTAATTTTTAGGTATACTTACTTTCTAATTTTTGTATCTTTTTTAATTTGCTATTGTTGTAACAACTTTTATGAAAACCAATTCTTTTGAATATTTACTTTAATTTAATTTTTATTTTGTAAGAATTTGTTTTATGTTATATTATTTAGTTTAAGACCTACAATTATTTTTGTAATTTGAGCCATATAAACTCTGCTTTGGCTCGATATTATTGTATAATAATAATAATAATAATTATGGACTTACTGCTTTAATATCCATGAAATGGGAAGTAACAACTCCTTTATGTTTGTGTGGGATGAAACCGTCGCCTCTAGGGGTCCTTAAGAGGTAGGATCCTGCATTCTATTTTACATTGAAAATTACGTAAAGTCTAAACGACTCATTATGTATTCTGACCAATGTGGCGGTCAGAATCGTAATATCAAAATGTCTTTACTATGTAACTATATAACTGCATCTCCAAACTTTACTGTGGAAGAAATAGACCACAAGTTTCTGGTAAGTGGTCATTCTTACTTACCATCTGATCAAGATTTTGGTATAATAGAGAAAGAAAAAAAATTCCATCCACATGTATTTATACCCCAAGACTGGCATACAGTCATAAAGCACGTAAGAAAGAAACATCCATTCATAGTAATAAACATGGACAAATCGAATTTTTTTCTACGAAATTGCTGGAAAATAATATAACTAACAGAAAAGTTTTGGAATCCAAAACCAAGGTAGAGTGGCTTAAAATTCAATGGTTGAGGTTTAAGAAAGACTTTCCCAATACAAGTATTTAAACAACGAAGATGTTTATTTTGAAACAGTCGACCTTAATAAAGGGAAATCTGTTTCCAAGAATACAATGGAATTGCCACTTCTGTATACAAATGGTAATACCATGAAGCCAAAAAAGAGATCTTCTTCAGTTAATGGAATTGATACCCCCTATACACCATGAATTTTATAAAAACCTGAGATCTTCAGCTCAAGCAGCCGGAGGTGAAGTAATTGGCCCATTTGAGGACGAAGAGGATTAGACATTTAACTTCATATGTTTTTATACACATTTTGTTCGAATAAAGTCTTTGATGTAATATCGAGTGTATTATTTTGTGGGATAACCTATTCAATAGCTAAAAATATTTTAAATGCAAAGTGGACCAACCCACATTAAAAATCTAATATAGGTGTGTATCCGAAATTTTTGATCAAATTCATCAAATAACTATTATCTAACATACTTCCATTTATTCAAGCCCAAAAATATTCTTAAACAAGGTTATAGTAGATCTTCTAATTTTCACTTTTTTAAAAACCCAGTTTCTACTCAGTTATTGCACTCAGCCTCATAATTTAAGTTATGTTTTGTATGTAATTAAAACTGAGTTAAGTATTTTTCTTGTTTTTTTTTTCAAAACGCAATATATTTCAAAATTTATTTTCAAAATGCTGTTTCTTTTTTTTATTTTTCCTTTTTTTCCTAAAGTGCTTATTATACAAGAACGTGCTCTATCATACATTTTGGAAGTGTTCCTAATTTATCAAACCATAATTATCATAATCTCTGTGACATAACTTTCCTAGGTTAAAAAACTACTAATTACGCATAAAAGGTAATTTTGCAGAAATTGCGTTTTGAAAATAAGCTCCTCAGATGTAAAATAGTACAGTGAGACACCACATTGGGTACACAGTGAGACTGTCTAAGTCTGTACCAGATAATAATTTTTATAAATAAAGCAAAGTGTTCTTGATAATGAAGATAATTAATTATGAACGTTACTATAATTCGGTATTCATAAGATAACAGAAACCACGAAAAATTGCTACCTTTTCATAAGAAATAATGAGTAGGCGGTAAATTTAACTTCCAATGAGAACATGTCTTCACGAAGATCCTCCGAATTGTGCTGCAAAATTTCAAACGTTGCAAAGATATGTTGCTAAGAAACGCTTGACTGAAGGGGAAATCCCCATGACCCCTAATTATAGCTATAATTAGGCAAATATCTGCAGCTGCAGATTGTGGTTTAACGAGGAACAAGAACAAAATTAGTACTATTTGGAAACCTGTAGCAAAATGGCGTATGAAATAACGACATTAGACGTTCGTAAACTGGGGTATGAAGTTTCTTTTGAAAATAAACTGAAAACGCCAGAATCATAAAATCCAAAAAAAAATGGCAGGTGAAGTTTGGCTACGAGGTTTTATGCAACACTGCAAAACATAACACAACCAGAGACTCGTAACTTTAAGCATCTCTGCTAAGCTCAAGACTGGCTTATTTTAATAAACATATGTAGAAATATTCTTCGAAAGTCTCCGTCTATCGTCGAGTTACAAGCAAAATACACTAAGTCAGTTTTTGTCATTTTTGACTTAAGTACATATTGATATTGCATTTTGTTTAGTTTATATCCTAGCAAAATCCAATAAGTATTTTCTCATCCTTGACAACACAAAACAATCAAATTCTACATTCACTAAGTGTTGAATTTTTGTTCAGACAAAATCCATTAAGGTACTAGTCCACTTTAGAAGACCAAAAATAATCATTTTTTTCAAGAATTTTTTTCTCAGAACCTGTATTAAAAATGGACATAAAACTTTTTACATATTAATATCTAACTCTTAGAGAGTACAAAAAATATATCTTTTTTCATTTATGCACGTGCACTAATATTGTAGAGGGCGCAAAAGTCGAGGCCTCGAAAAATGATGGCGGACAGTTAATCTCAGGATTGGGATATCTGAAACAAAAAAATCGTACTGCACTTGAAAAAGGAAGGTTTCTTACGTGACAATATACCACAATTTGACCAAAAAATGAATATTTTTTAACTATGAAAAACTGAAGAAAAACGGGTGATTTTTTCACAAAATTTTTTCAAATTTCCGTAAACTCTTTTTTTGTGAAATTTTTCACTAACGGTGGTAAATTGTCACGTAAGAAACCTTACTTTTTCAAATGCCGTACGATTTTTTTGTTTCAGAGATCCCAATCCTGAGATTAACTGTCCGCCATCGGAACTACTTTTTTTCGAGGCCTCGACTTTGGCGCCCTCTACAATATTAGTGTACGTGCATAAATGAAAAAAGATATATTTCTTGTATTCTCTAACGCCCGGTTTCATAATCAACTTAAAGTGAACATTAACTAAAGTTCACTTTAACATTGACATTTACCCATATGAATTGCTTTGATAAAGGTACCAACTCAAAATTTAAAGTCCACATTAACTGATTATGAAACCGAGCGTAAGAGTTAGATATTAATATGTAAAAAGTTTTATGTTCATTTTTAATAAGGGTTCTGAGAAAAAAAAAATCTTGGAAAAAATGCTTATTTTTGGTCTTCTAAATCTTTAGTAGTTTTTAATTAAAATTTAGTAGTTTTTAATTAATATTTAGTAGTTTTTAATTATTAATCTTTAGTAGTTTTTAGTCTTTTGCAGTTTTTATTTAGAGTAAATAAATAGTGTTTTAACATCTTTGCTCGTTATTTATTTTCTTATTAATTATTGCGATGGCTATTTTGTACTGTGTGCGAAAAAATATTTTCTAGTCAATCTACTTTAAATCGTTATAACCGAGATGTGCACAAAAAATTATCAAATTACGTAGAGTACATGACTCCAAAAAGGTATTTGTGTAAAGAATGCCTTTTGTATTTTAACTTTAATACTAATTTACGTAACCACTTAAAAGAAAAACATCAACATAAATACCTAGTTATGTATCATTTTTAATTTCTTAGATTTCACGGTATGGCTGAAGCAAGAACAAAAAGATAATAATATTCAGTATTGCAAAGTCAGAGGAGTTAACCACCGGAAAGGCAATATGACCTAACACAAGAACGGAAAAGGGCATTAAAATCCCAAGGATCGTGCAAAATGGCATATTCTTGTACCAGCCAAATCATATTATCAAGATGTGTTAAAACTGATTAGTGTGATGTAACTTATTTCAAAACTCACTATGGTCATGAAGAGAATGAACATTTGCCCTTGCAAAAATAGACAAAGATGCTATTGCTTCAAAACTTATTTTAAGAGTACCACCAAAAAGGAAACCTATATATACAAAAATTTCTCCAATCCGATTTGATTTATATTATTTAATTTTATCTAATTATTTTTAATTATATATTTATATTTCATCTGATTTTAAGTAGATACCATAATATATAATAAATTATATAATAGATAATACTTAATTTGCTTTAATCTTAATTAATTTTACTACCTACTTTTATTTAATTTTCTTTATTATCGTTTGATTTTATCTATTTTTATTTAATTTTAATTGAATTTAATCAATACCTATAGGGTTGAAAACACCCCTAACCCAGTCAATAATTGAAAAATTCCTATAATAGGGGTGAGACACCCCAAACTCATCTTACTTACTTTTCTTAGTCCTAGCCTTTCTACCTTTAGGTGTAAGGCTGTTCTTAGATTCTTCCTCGCTACTATCAGATAGTTCTTCATTCTTTCTATAGGTTTCCTTTCGGATTGTTCCTGTTCCGCCACTGACCATTTTAAATTAAATGTTAAATGTTCCTCAGCACTAATATAAATATTGTAACAAGAATTATACTTGGCAACCCTGCCGACCGAGTGACGTAGGTTCTCCCGACGGCTGACAGCTGAGATGGCGGAGACTGCTTCCACAGTACATACTGTGACTGCTTCAAGAGTGCCTGATTGTACTCCAAGCCATTGAACTATTAGTTTTAATAATGTAGTTTGTTTCTATTTTCTTTCGTTGATTATACCGCTCACAGTAAAGTTTGTGCTTATTATTATTCAACCCCGATGTGCAAGGTGCTTCCCATTATTTACAGCTGAAGTTCGAGTACGAGCAAAACCCCTATAATATATCCTAACTCTCACACCCTAAACCCTCATCCCCTTATATTGGCGTCCCAACTTTGTGGCTAGGAATTATAGACATTGTTTCGTAAGTGTTAAAGTGCTTTTTAATACCAGAACTTCGCTGTAAGTAGTATTTTAAAATCAATAACCCTACTTTTTCATATCGTGGCGTGGCATGTATTCTGCGCCGATTTTCATGTTTCACCGGTATATATCGATTTTGCATGCACGATCTGAGTACGGGGAATCGATTTCGTATTTCGATTATTCGAATTGATGTTCGCTTACTTGTCGTTCTGCGCGGTGTTGCCTATGTCTAACACTGTTTCGTAGCTCTTCAAATTTTTTCAACATTTTGTTGCCAAATTTAAAATTTTACCGAATTTGCTCGGATTTTAAATTAAAATATAATTGTATAACTTTTTTCAATAAAATAACTTTATTGCATATAATTATAAAACCTTTTCAATAAAATAACTTTATTGCATATAATTATAAAACCTTTTCAATAAAATAACTTTATTGCATATAATTATATAACTTTTCAATAAAATAACTTTATTGCATATAATTATATAACTTTTCAATAAAATAACTTTATTGCATATAATTATATAACTTTTCAATAAAATAACTTTATTGCATGTAATTATATTACGATTTCTCAATAAAATAACTTTTATTGCATATACATATAACTATCTAATTTTTACAATAAAATCACTTTTATTGCCTGTGTCTGTTACACATTTAGTAATATTTGGTTATCTGCTATACTTTGTACAATGTCAAAAGGTAATTCAAAAAATCCTACAGCAGGAGAATGTTCTGCTCCCGCTATGGTAACAATGTCACAAGATCAATTTGATTCATTACTTTCGGTACTTGCTAATTCTAACAAACAAGTATCTGAAGATATTCTGGTACAAATCAGAGACCTTAATAGAACTCCTACACATACGTTAGGAGGAAACTTCGTTAAATGAACTGCTCGCTTTGATGGTACTGTTAACGCTGATGTTGAAGCTTTTCTCGACAATGTGATCACTTTTAAGGACTGTTCCCAAATAAGTGATGAAAATGCTCTTCGTGGTTTATCCATGCTTCTTAATGGTAGTGCTGCTACATGGTGGCAAGGTGTCAAAAATACCATTCTCACATGGGAAGACGCTGTACAAGCCTTGAGAGATGCCTATTCGAGAAAACTTCCTCCTCATTTAATATTTCGAGAATTATTCTCGCGTGAACAAAATTCTAAGGAACCTACCGAACTGTTTGTATCTCGTATTCGAGCTTTGATCGCACAATTACCTTATACCCTAACCGAAGAGGTTCAGTTGGATATGGTTTATGGCTTAATGGTGCGTAAAATACGAAAAAGGTTACCAAGGAATAAATTTCGAGACTTTAAGGAACTTTTAAGGGAAGCTCGAGAAATCGAAGCATCCTTAAAGGAAGGTTTAGTTGCTACCGACTCTGATCGTCGACAAAAACCTCAATCGAATGAAGAAAAGGATTCTGTCAAACCAAAATTCAGACCAAAGTGTACATTTTGTAAAAATTTTGGCCATACTCAGCCAGAATGCAGAAAATTTAAGCAATCTAATTCTAATGATTCAGTTAGCACCTCTGTACCTCCTAGTCGTCCAAATACGAATCCTAGCACTTCAAATACACCTTCTCAACGTTCTTCCAGTGTAGTTTGTTACGGTTGCAATACTCCTGGTTATGTTCGCACAAATTGTCCTAACTGTAAAATTTCTGTTAATCCTATTACCACAGAAGCAGCTTCTTCTGTAGAGCTTCTTTTAGCAGAAACTAACAATTTGAATAATCGTCCCCTCTTACCAATAAGTGTCTTAGGTTTGAGTGGTTGCGCATATGTTGATACTGGAGCTAAATGTACTATAGCTGGAATTAGACTATACAATCATTTTTTAAACAAAGGTCTACACTATATTTCCAAGGAAATGAGTTTAGTGCTTGCTGACGGTATAAGCCGCACGGTAACAGCTCGTATTTTTGAGTGTTTGGTTCTCCTATTAGATAGATCCATACCTACAACTTTTGTGGCATTTCCTGAACACACATCAGCTAAAACTCTTCTTGGCATAGACTTCTTAAAAAATGCTGATATTATTATTAATATCTCTCAAATGAAATTCTCATTTGCTGATTCTCCTGATATTCAACATAAACTATTACGGGAACCTAACTCCTGCAATGCTTCAATTAACCTTCTTGAACTTACTTTACGACAGGACGAAGCTTCACAGTTAAATACTTCTGAGCGTAATACTTTACAGTGCTTGATAAATCAGTACGGTGACGTTTTTATGGAACATAATGAACCTACACCATTTGCTGAGCATTGTATTAATTTAACCAGTGATATTCCAATCGCTGTGCCCCCTTATAGGACAACACCTCAGAAAGCAGAGATACTCAAAAATGAAATCCATCATTTATTGGAAATGGAAATCATTGATGAAAGCGACTCAGCTTATGCTGCACCAACTGTACTCGTTCCTAAAAAAGACGGTACCTTTCGCATGTGCGTTGATTACAGACGCCTCAACGAAATAACTGTACCAGATAGATATCCTCTACCGAGGATGGACGATCTGTTGCATGCCACCACACAGACACTATTTATGACAACACTAGATCTGAAAAGTGGCTACCATCAAATAAGTGTTCGTCCATCAGATCGAGATAAAACTTCTTTTATTACCCCTTTTGGTATTTTTAGATTTAATCGTATGCCTTTTGGTCTACGAAACGCGCCTGCTACTTTTCAAAGGCTTATTGACCGTTTTCGTAGCGGATTACCAAGTATTACTATTTTGGCATATTTAGATGATATTATTTTATCTAGCTCATTTGAAAATCTTATCAATGATCTAGCTAGTGTGTTTCAAAGATTACAAGTATTCAAACTGTGTGTAAATAGAGCAAAATGTACTTTTGTGCGCTCTTCAGTAAAGTATTTAGGGCACCTTCTTACGCCCAATGGGATCGCTCCTGATCCAGGGAAGATATCAGCAATTGCTGAAATGCCTATTCCACGCAATGCTAAACATGTTTTGTCATTTTTGCAAACTTGTAGTTGGTTTCGACGTTTTGTGCCAAACTTCGCAGGTAAATCCAAACCTCTTTCGGATCTAACTAAGAAGAATGTAGCATTTGTTTGGGGACCGGCACAAAACCAGGCCTATGAAACTCTTAAGAGATTGCTTACGCAAGCTCCCATTCTGCAGCAAGCAACTTTTACAGATACTTTTGTAATTAAAACAGACGCAAGTTCATATGCACTTGGCGCATGTCTCCTCCAGGGGGAGGAAGAAAATGAAAAGCCGATAGAGTATGCAAGTCGCTTACTCACAGCGGCTGAACGTAACTATAGTACGACAGAGCGAGAAGCTTTAGCTATAGTATATGCAATTAATAAATTCCGGGGTTACATAGAAAGTTCGCCTATTATTGTCAAAACAGATCATCAACCGCTAAAATGGTTGATGTCACTAAAATCTCCTACTGGCCGTCTTGCTAGATGGGCATTAGAAGTGCAAAGTTACGACTTACGAATCGAATATGTTCCTGGACGGACGAATCGAATCGCCGATATGTTATCAAGGCCTATCTGTGGTCCAGACACGAAAGATATTTGTGACCTCTGTACTATCGCAATGGATGTACCAACGATAAGCAATAAAAAACTTAGAGAGGAACAGTTGACTGATTTACAGCTTAAAATAATTATTGATTGCCTTGAATCTGAAGAACCTGAATTAGTAGACATCAACCGATATACTGATCGCGGATATGTCATGAATCAAGGAGTCTTGTATCGGTATAATCAGGACCTTGAATGTGAGGATGCTCAGTTAGTAGTGCCTCAAAATAAAGTAGCTGAGGTTTTGAAAGAGTGCCACGACATGCCCATTGCAGGACATTATGGTGTCGAAAAGACAATCCAAAGAATTGCTCTTCGTTATTACTGGCCTACCATTAGGCGAGATGTTGTAAAGCATATAAAGAAATGCATCGACTGCCAAAGGTATAAACCTTTGAATCTAAAACCAGCAGGTCTAATTCAAACTCCTGTGTTGGCACAACGCTTTGAATGCGTTGCAATTGATTTAGTGGGTCCACTACCTGTGACTGAAAAGGGAAACAGATGGATTTTTGCAGTGGAAGATACTTCCACGAAATGGATAGAAATATTCCCGTTAAAACAAGCTACTGCGGAGGAGTGCACAAAAGTACTAATAAGTGAAATATGTTTACGATACGGCACCCCTCGTAGAATAATAAGTGACAACGGACCTCAATTCGTTAGTAAAATAATGCAGCAGTTTACATACTGCCTAGGTATTCAGCAATCACTCATTCCTGTTTATTACCCTGCCTCAAATCCGGAGGAACGTAAAAATCGAGATCTTAAGATTCAGATTTCCATTTTAGTTCAAAGAGACCATACTAAATGGGATGAAGTGCTACCCAGTATACGTTTTTCTATGAATACCGTACCAAGTTTAGCTACCGGTTATTCCCCGGCCTATTTGAACTTTGCGCGTGAGCTACGTACGCCCACAGATGTGCATAAAGACTTACGAGCTATTATCGCGAGTGAAACGGTTATTCCCGAGATAACACCTTACTTGCGCAGGCATACTGACATTTTATTAAGTGCGCGAGAAAATAATGAGTTACGCCAAGACTCTTCGAAATTGTATGCAGATAAACATTTTCGCGAAACCGTTGTGTTTAACAAGGGACAGAAAGTTCTAGTAAAGACTCACATCCTTAGTAAAAGTGATGCAGGACTGTCTTCTAAATTTGCGCCGCGTCGCGATGGCCCATACCTTATCCTTAACCAACTTTCTCCCACCTCGTACGAGTTAGCAACTCTAACGCACCCAGATGTATCGATCGGAAAATACCACGTGTCTGCTCTCCATCCTTTTGTGGAAGATGATTCCGATTCGCCTGTAACTCCTCTACATGAGTTACGTAGTAGAGGTCGACCTTCAACCACGTTGCAGAAAGATGTCGCAGCCAAAAGCAGAGGGGCTATCCCTAAACGACATCCTAAGACAACGCAGCAATCTACAGGTTCTGGTGTACCTGTAACCACAACCAGTGACTTCAGTAGTACCTCGTTGCCTAAGCAGATTGATTGTTCCATACAGAGACCCAGACGTTCCAAGCGCCCTCCTAAGCGCTATCAAGATGCTCATGTATGATGACCGAGGTCTGTTCCAAGCCCTCGCTAATAACCAGTTATTCCGTTTTGTATCAGCCATACTCTACGTCTGATCCAAAGGGGGAGGATGTAACAAGAATTATACTTGGCAACCCTGCCGACCGAGTGACGTAGGTTCTCCCGACGGCTGACAGCTGAGATGGCGGAGACTGCTTCCACAGTACATACTGTGACTGCTTCAAGAGTGCCTGATTGTACTCCAAGCCATTGAACTATTAGTTTTAATAATGTAGTTTGTTTCTATTTTCTTTCGGTGATTATACCGCTCACAGTAAAGTTTGTGCTTATTATTATTCAACCCCGATGTGCAAGGTGCTTCCCATTATTTACAGCTGAAGTTCGAGTACGAGCAAAACCCCTATAATATATCCTAACTCTCACACCCTAAACCCTCATCCCCTTATAATATTATTATTATACACTTAGAAGTTTATTTTTATTTCGCACAAGAACGCTTTTTAAGTTTAACAATTATCGATAACGATAACGATAGGTCTTTTAAAAACCGGTGTTTTTATTGTGATAGGTTTCGAATCCGAAATTACCTTATCGCCAATACACCGGCCACACGACCTCTCGCTTTGCTTGTCAAACTCGAACTCCAAACTCATCAATAATTTAAAATTCGGCATCTATACATGATGTACTAGTCAAACAATAGAAATTCTTTATTACCGTTTGTTTTTATTTATTTTTATATAATTTTAATTAAATTTAATCAATACCTATAGGGTTGAAACCACCCCTAACCCAGTCAATAATTGAAAAATCCCTATAATAGGGGTGAAACCACCCCAAACTCATCAATAATTTAAAATTCGGCATCTATACATGATGTACTAGTCAAACAATAGAAAATTTGGGATCTGTACCTAGTTTACTAAGAAAGTTAAAATAAGAGTACAATACCTATATGTATTACAGTATACCGCAAGTTTATCACTTGCTTCACGATTTATGAATGATGCCAAATACGACTTTTAGTCCCGTCAAAATTCCATGCCTTGAAGTAAGCATACTTCATTCTGCCTCCATATTGCAAAATGTAGTACCTACTGGCACTTTAATTTATCTGTTTTGTCCCTTGTTCAGTTTTTAGTTAGATGTTAATTTAAGTTTGCCAACAAATTATTTATTTTAATTAAATAACATTCGAGGATACCTTCTTTTATTGACGAAATGCCCCTGAGGATGCTCTAGATAGCGAAAGTATACTTGGGCAAGATTTAATAAATTCAGTGCTCGATATCTGCCTTTTGACTTTTAAAATTCAAGGAATGTTGATGAGTGATATTATAGAGTCTTCCAACTCAGACATTGATCATAATTATTAACTTGTAAATCCCAAATATTTATCATCACTCTCTTTGTCTGATCCCTTAAGGGTTGGCTTTCCCAATTGCATTTCTCCATAAATTTCTATCTTGGGTCATATCAATATCAATCCTCTTTACCAATATATTCTGCCTAAGGGTATCCCCTCAGGTCTTCCTCTCCTACTCCTTTCAGAAACCCGCACTCCAGCAATTCTTCTTATTGGGTGATTATTCTCTCGACGTTGAACATGACTACACCATCTTAACCAATGCTCGCTCATTTTGGCACCCGTTGGTGCCACACCTAGAGTTCCCCTAATATACTAATTTTTAATTTTATCCTTTTTTGTTACTCCACTCATCCATCTAAGCAATTTCATTACCGCCACATGCATTTGTTGTTCCTCTTTCTTTTTCACTGCCCAACATTCTGGTCCGTACATCATAGCCGGTCTTATGGCTGTTTTATCGAATTTTTCCGTTCAACTGCATTGGAATTTTTCTGTCACACAACACACCACTCGCTTCCTTCCACTTCATCCATCAAGACCTAATTCTACTGCATGCATTTCCATCTATTTCTCCATTACTCTGTAATACCGATCCTATAGGACCGAACCTATAGGTACTTAAAACTACTGCTTTTCACAATCGTTTCACCATCTAAAAACACTATTTTATTTGTAATAACTCCATCTTTATATGAACATGCCAAATACTCAGTTTTTGTCCTACTAAGTTTTAAACTTTACAAATATTAGAAATATACTACTTTTAATGACTGATGATATATCATTAACAAACATATTAAATAAAAGAGGCCCTATATGAGACCCCTGAGGTCACAGATACTCGCCGAGATACAACAATTTTCATATTTTACATACTAACATCTACCAGATACATAACTATACTAACTCTATCGAAGGCTTTAGAGAGGTCTGTGTAGATAGCGTCAACCTGACCCTTCTGTTCAACTGAATTAGCAATACAATTAGTATACAAAATTAAGTTCGTACATGTAGACTTTGCCTTTAAAAAGCCATGTTGTTGAACATCAATTAAATCTTTACAATTCCACGTTAAAAAGTTATTTAAAAGACACTCAAATATTTTGGATAATGCAGATTGGTTACAAACAACCCGATAATTTTCAATCATTTTTATTGCCAGACTTTAAAATCTTTGTTAAATAACTAGTTTTCCAAAACTCAGTAAAGATGCCAGTACTCAATGAGGAATTAAATAAGTAGTGGATAGGCTTTACAAGAGTAAAAATGCAATGCTCGAGTACATAAGCTGGCAAACAATCTAGTCCCAGTGATAATTTCCAAGGCATCTTTAAAACACTATCAATTATGTCAGAGATCTCAATACTAGAATTTTAATATTCACATTTACACTCTGCTGATAGTTAAAAATTGGGATCTGATTCATTTTAGAATCAGAATATGTAGTCGAGAATAAATTATGTCTTGAGCATTATCACCTGAACTATCACCATGGAACATACTAGATGGCAGATTAAAAATTTTACGTTAGTTATTAACATAAGTACTTCCAAAAATGTCGAGGATTAGATAGAATGTAGAAACATTGCAATAAATAAACGATGTTTAAAAAAATCTTATAATTATTTAATAATAAAAAAATTATTGTAGTCATGAGTTTTATTTGTAATTCCGTTACCTTAGTTATCATATTTCATATCACTAATATAAGCTATAAGCCCAGCCGCACACCAAAGAAACATGAAACGTAAATTACGTTTCATGGAAATAAAACAGTACTAAACAAATAAACGTCCGCCCATTTATGAAACTCTCCGAAAATAAAAATGTGTCATGAGCATGAATCACACTCGTTTCATTGGTAGGCGGACTTTGAGATTTGTTTAGCAGTGTTTTAGGTTCATGAAACATATTTTTCGTTTCATGTTTCATGTTTTTCGTTTCATGTTTCTTTGGTGTGCGGCTGGGCTTATAGCCTAATATCTGATTAAGTTTACCTATATTCAATTTATTTGTCTTTCTGCAAATTCGATACAGCCAAAAACTAAACAGAGGATTACCTTTTTGAAGGACATTGTGGAGTATTGATTATTTCTTATTTGGCTAGTTGCTAATTTGAAACTTTTTCTCTGAATAAATTTATTTTGAGTTGACAAAACATACTGTTTAAAGGAAACTTTCCCATAGCTTTTATTAAAATTTTTAAATAAGTTTCAGTGGATAAAGTTACTCAAAAATGTAGAAAATCTAATATAATTTGTCTCAAAATAAAACACTGAAAACTTTTGTTTTCTATACTTCCACAAAATTTATTATTTACAACTATGTGACTACAGCTGTTTCGGCAGAGTGCCTTTCTCAAGTGATATAATTTACAATGAGTTTGCCTTTTTAAAAAGGCAAATAGTCACATAGTTGTAAATAATAAATTTTGTGGAAGTATAGAAAACAAAAGTTTTCAGTGTTTTATTGTGAGATAAAATGAACTTCCATCAACTAACGGTCGAATCCATCAATAATATAATTTGATTTTGCTGGTGCATTATAAGGGGGGAATTATAAATCTTGGTCAACGCGTGATCGGTTCAAGATAATTAAGAAGCACTGAAGATTATTAGATATCTGTTTAATAATTTTTTCACGTATTTAGTTACAAATCTCGTATTTATTGCAAATGAATTAAACAAAAAACAGCTTAGATTAGATTTTAGGTTATATTATTGTACCAACTTCATTTTGATCTAAGATTTTGACAACACTTCATGACGTCACGGCATGAGATGCTCAATTTACCCGCAGCTTCTAAAGTGTACTAGTACCTTAAGTGACTAAGGGTCGGTTGTTCGAACGCTAATCAAAAATGATCATTATCAAATATTTAATTACTGTCACAACTGTCAATGTCAACTTTGATTGGGTTGCTGAAAACATAATTATTGATTACAATTATGAAATTAGTTAATAAATTATGTTAATAATTGTTATGTTAATTGATTAACTAATCTCATAATTATAATCAATTATGTTTTCAGCAACCCAACCAAAGTTGACATTGACAGTTGGTGACAGTAATTGAATATCTGATAGTGATCATTGTTGATTAGCGTTCGAACAACCGGCCCTTGGTGGATTTTGCTGAAGGCAATTATTTGACAGTGGATTTTACTGGCTAAATTTGGTTTTAAAACTCCCGTTAAAAATGATTTAGTTTTAGCTTTGCAAAATATTTCTTCTTCGCTTTATCTGTGGTGAGTTCTGTTTCAGTCCCAGACGTTGAAACGAAAACTTCATTATGAAACGTATTGACAAAATATTTGCCGATGTTAAAATATTTAAGAACGAAATTGTAAATTTGTCAGACAAGAGGTCGACAATCTTTATGGATTAAATATAAGTACTTTAAATTGAAAATTAAGAGTTTTGTAACAACAAGACTACCGCGCTAGAGTGACAGCTTACGGGTGTCTGACTCTACGATTTTGTTATTACAAAACTCTTAATTTTCAATTTAAAGTACTTTTACTTAATTAATAAACATTGTCGACAACGTCAATATGCTAATGACGCGGTAACGTGTCCAACCTGCACTTTGAAATTTTTCAGAAAGTGGTAGACTCACTCAAGCGAAGCAGTTAAGACTTTTGTAATCATCTTCCAAAAAGGATGATGTACTGTGTACTATTACAGACGAATGGTCTATAAGGAATACGATTTTCCATTTTTCAAACCAAAGAAAAATCAATGTATGACTTGCAGCGAATATGAATAGGCCGCAAAAGAGGAAAGGACAAAGCTGGAACTAAAGTATCAGATGGATTTAGAAAGAAAAGATGCAGAAATGAAATAAAAAGAAGCCGACAAACAGAGAGCAACTGATGGCAATGGTTTTATATCCATTTCGTGTGACATGAAAAGTGTTACAAATTACAACATCTGAAATTAGTTTGCTTTATTATTTACGGAAACTAAACTTATATAATTTATGAAGCTGCTCCACCCAATTACGCATTTTGTCATTTTTGGACAGAAGTAAATGGAAAAAGAGGTAGCTGTGAAATTGGCACCTGTTTGTCACTTTATATACAATCATTACCAGAGAATAGAAAAAATGTGATGCATTAACCGTCTTCTCCGATACGTGTGCTGGCCAAAATCGAAACGTTCAAATAGCCAGTTCAATGCCATCCAACCCTTGATGTCTTTGAACAGAAGTTTATGGATAGTGGGCATGCCTACATGGAAGTGGATTCCTTTAGTGTACATGAATACGAGAATATCTTCAGAATGGCAAAAAAACAGAAAAGGTGATAAATCTACTTACAAAACAAGAGAAATTAAATATAAGGAATTTTTGGATTTGAACAAACTGACTAGAGGATGATAATAAATAAAAACAAAGACTTTGAAGGAAATATTGTTAATTGGCTAAACGTGAAATGTTTTCGGTATCGAAAACAGTTGCCCAACGTTATTCAATATAAATATAATTTTGCAGATGAATATTGAGTAGAAAAGTATACATGTCAATTTTAAACGAACCCTTAGCAAGAGAAACGTCAAAGAGGGTGTTTCAAAAATTGTAACCATTCCTAAATTGTACACTAAGCAGTTGCTAATTTCTGAACCAATAAAAGCGACTTGGTGAAACTTTGTAAAAAACTATTGTACCTCCTGCTCTTGACTATTGGCGTGAGTCTACCAACTTCAACCTTAGTAGGGGACAATGCAGCCGAACCATCATATGTTAGTGATTTAGAGGATGAAGAGATAGTATAAATTAAAATCTCAACATTTCAAATAATTTTTATGTCATATTTTACTTAATAAAAAATAGTTTTTTAATTTTTTTTCACTAATTTTCTACGAGGTTATTTAAGTACTTTCTTCTGCCTGTATGGCAAACTGCCGAAGCCATTTAAAAAGAAAAGTAAACTAAAAAGTACTTGTTATAAGCCCAATATTTAAAGTAGGTACGAATAAGTCAACAAGGCGATTATAAAACCCTAACAACACAAAACATTCCAGGAATGTACTATCAAAGTTCTATTAATGTTTGAATGTCCTGGACAGTCAAGGAACATTCGGTGAACATCTGATTAAGTTATTCGTGGAATGTTACCACAAGACATTCTATGAACATACTACCAATGTCCTATATGTTAAGAGAGGCCATTTACTATTCAATTTGCATTCATGGTCAAATTTACCGCGCGTGTATATTATGTATTTAGGCAATCCAAATCACGTGACTTCTGATTCTGGTTGGCATAAGTTACAGGTTACAGAGGTTATGTTTGTAATATCATTTCATTTCATTGTTTATCCTCGTATTTTGTCTATTTTGGATTCATTTGGATTTTGTTTGCTGTATTTTGTGAACTTTATAAACTTTACCACACTGCAAAGTGATTATTTAAGGAAATTATTGCAAACTCCAGATGTTTGGAGAAAGGTAGGGGAAACAATTTTTCTCTGACATTTGTCAATATTGATGAATTTTGCAAGCAATAACATTATTTCTTTTATTATTTTAGATATTTATTGAAGATGAAAATAATTGGGGATTTATATCCATATACAATTCAGTCAGAATTGGATTTTACCATAAAGTGCATTCCACCAAATTACTATTATAGATATTTATACATATCTGGTGGAGTCTTGCAGTTACTACTCTAAGCAGCAGATGAAAGCATACAAAAGCCTTCAGGCACATAAATATTTTATAGGTGGATTTGTTTTTAAAGTTGGAGCAAAGTTGCAAGTCACAAGCAACAACTTCGTAAGTACCTACAAGAATATTGAGGAAATCCAGCTCCTCGATACTACTGGGCAAACTAGAAGGTTGCAGAGGACAAAGCCATTTGAACTAGTTTGAGTGATAAGTGATAGTGAAAAGCAGAGCATAATGCTTGTGTGCCTGTGTATGTTAGACTAGTGCAGTTAGAAAAGCAAAGCATAGTGCTTGTGTGCCCGTTAGATTAGATAAGAACTGCTATGGGGTAAGCTCTTCATTTTAAGGAATAGTAGTAATTTAGGTTAAATTAAAATGGCTCATTGGTCAGAGTTATGACCAGATTGTAATTGTAATGTACAATTCAATACAATGAATCGTCATCGAAGTGATGATTATGGAAAAAAATATATGACAAGATTTTGTGCAATAAAAATGTTTATATTTATCAAGGATGTATTATTTGGTATGGCCACATATACTTCTGGTATATCGTCAGTGATGTGACAATACCTCCTATCTGCTTTTTCATGAATTTTGTAGATGAAAGTTTGGACCACTTCCTGTTTTCATATATTTTTTGACTTCTTTCGTAGCAAATTCAACTACAGTAGAACCTCCATTATCCGTCAGGGCACCGGACCCAGGGTATGACGGATAATCGAAAAGACGGTTAAGAGAACATTAAAATAAAAATAAAAATTCATAGTACAACTTTCAAATTTCATTTATATGTTTTGTTTGACAATATAAGAGGGATTTGTGTTCGTACAATCGAATCAATTTAAAATATTCTGAAATCTTTGCTTGTTTTACTGTTTCTTCACATTTTGCGACGGCTGAATTTCTTAATCGGCATAAGATCATGTAATCTACTTTATTGGCTTCTTCTTGTTGAGAATACCACTCGATGAATTATTGCATGTGCGATGCAGCTTCTCTAGGTTATTGACGCAAATCTTTGTCAGTTACAATAGGTTCATCAACATATCTATAATCAAATTTCAAGTCTGTGTCAGCTTCTGAATCTGTTTCGTCCGCCTTTGTTGCCATTTCAACGATTTTTTATGTGTCAGCAATGGATAGCCGTTTGTATCCTTATCACAAATCAAATTAACTTTTTTTTTATTTTTTACATTAAAATTTTTGCTTATGTAGTCAATACAACGTCTGTATCGTCAATCGAGGTTCCGCTGTATCTATTTACTACAAAACAAGTCAAAACTTACGTATGAAAACAGGAGATGACCTGAAAAAATGTTTTTCGTCTCCTGCAAAACTCATGAAAAAACATATAGGAGATATTGTCACATCACTGACGATATATTTCAGAGAATGTCTAAAAAATATACTTAGAATGTCCTAAGAACATTCGTAGACATTCATGGAATGTTCCAACAAGACATTCAAGGAATGTTTAAAATGCTGACAGCACTTTCCTGGGACTTTCCAGGGACGTTCATGTGCTTTTAGGGACATTCCAGGAATGTTTTCAATGTCCTGTGTGTACCTTCTAGGAACATTCCTGGAATGTTTTGTGTTATTAGGGATTTACTTTAAATGTCAAATTTACTATATTATTAGAAAAGATTTGTATATCTTAAATAAAGACACGGAACCTACATTTTAATAATATACCCAGTGCTGTTTTTGTGACGGTACGCCGTACCGGTACCTCTTGGGACAAAAAATAAGAAAAAACAACAAAGTTATAGACAAATTCCTGAATTGTTTTCTTTCTCCCAAATAGCTTTAAAATGACCTTATTGAGGCTAAATTTAAAAAAATTTCCCGAGTACGGACCCCCTTACGAACACTCCCCAGACCCACCGGAACATTGCGTACCGGAACCTATATTGTTACAAAAACAGCACTGAATATACCTATCTCAAAAATATTGTATGTACCACAAGGTTCAGTAATGGGTCTTCTACTTTTCCTTATCTTGTGACATCACTAGTTTAAAAATCGATCGAAAAATTTTTCTTTTTGCTTGTGATATCAGTATCACTTGGAGAAACTCAAATATCGCAACTCTTCATGCTACTATAACTTCTGATCTACTCACAATAAAAATCTGGTCCGATTCTAATTTACTCTCTTTTAACGTATATAAAACAGTAGCTTCTTCTTCTTAAAGTTCCCTCTCCTATCGGAGGTTGGATATCATAATGGCTATGGTACCTTTGTTGGCTGTACAGTAGCATTATCCTATAAAGGAGCTCTTCAACCCTTACCTAATAACAGATCAGTATCGTTGATTCTGTAAAATTTCTTAGTATTTTTTTTACATAGCAACCTTAAATGGTCCCTTCAGATCGATGTGTTAAGTGAGAAACTTAGATCCTCAGAAGAACAACACATTGCAGAAGCTACTTCAAAGATCACAGGATATTAACATTACCTTCGTTATATATTTTAGAAACGGTTTGCTTAATTCTTAAACATCTACATGTCTTTTCAGCAAGACCTAGTCATGACTATTCCACCAGAAATTCTACCTTTGGACATCTATTTACCGATCCCATCCACTGAGTTAATAAAGAAATCTATATTCTGCAAAAATCTACACAACTATCTCCCTCTACAACTTAAATCTGCAGCATCTTTCCCCAAGTTCCGTAAAATGACAAACGCCTATCTATCTGAAAGACCATATTATTCAGTAGCAGTGTTTCTTAGCCAATAACTAAGAAATTACAGTATTCTTATATGTATAACTAGAATTTTAATCTACACTCACCGGCACAAAATTCTGCCACCCAAAATATTTGATTAAGTTTGAGAATCTATAACTTTATTATTTGTACTCCCAGTGTGTATTTGGATTCCGAGCAGTAAAGACGTACCATATCGCTCTCGAGATCCAAGTTCCAAGTTTTTGTGCCGGTCTCGGCTATCGGCCGGGACTAGTTTATGGTAATTAGTGAAATAAAAAGTAAAAAACGATTTGAGTGATTAATTCTAAATTACTATTTATGTGATTAATTTTGAACTCAGTGGCGTACTATATTAAGGAAATGTACCACCAAAATCAAGTGCCAAATGTGGGGTTGTATAATGTGCCCCAAATATATACACAGCCTCAACAACCTCCAGTAATATCGCCCCCATTTTATGGATTCCCGAGCAGCCAACAGACAACAAACCAATATATCCCGCCTACTCCATTCCCAAACAATAATCACCAATATAACCAAAACCTCCCTGCACCTCAAATGGATCAACCAAATACATCAAATTCTTCCCAATACATCCTCAGTGGAGAGGAACTTGTCATGGAAAACTCAAGCGACGAAGACGACGAAACCATAGAAAATGTCCATGATTGGCAAACAGTCAAAAAAATTACAAAAAAAAGAAAAGCAAACCCCAAAGATGATAACACAACAACAATGCAAGTGAGTACAAACAACAGATTTGAACCATTAGAAAACCTAACTGATAATAATAACACACCAGTAACACCTAAACCTCCACCTATATTTATCTATGGGGTAAATGATATCAAAAAGATGACTGAAAACCTATCGACAGTCATTAAAGCAGAAGACTACCAGTCGAAAGCTCTCCCAAATGACACAATAAAAATAAACACAAAAACTATTGAGTCATACAGAAAACTTATACAGCATTTAAATAGTAGCAAAATAGTTCACCACACATACCAAGCAAAACAAGATAGAGCTTATAGGGTAGTTATAAGAAATTTACACCACTCGATGCCAGTTGAAGAAATAAAAAGTGAACTAGCTAAATCAGGGCATACTGTCCGTAATATCATTAACGTATTACACAGAGTCAATAAATCACCACTGTCAATGTTCTATGTGGACCTAGAACCGAAAGAAAACAACAAACACATTTATACACTGGATTCTATCGGCAATATGAAAGTCATCTTTGAACCTCCTCACAGAAAGAAAAATATAACAGTGTCAGCGCTGTCAACGTTATGGACACACAAAAGCGTATTGTACAAGACCTTACCCATGCGTGAAATGTGGAGGAAGTCATCCAATGACAGAATGTACAAAACCCAGAAATACACCAGCTAAATGTGCCCTGTGTAATGGAGAACACACTGCAAACTATAAAGGATGCGTAATTTACAAGGACTTGCAAAATGTAAGAAATAATAGACAACGCGGAAATCAGTCAACTCATAATAATCAGAACCCACATCAACATGTTAACCCAGCACCAACTTCACAGTATCAGAGTCAACAATCACAGTACCAACAACAGAATGGAACCCAATCCTATGCCCAAGCAGTAAGAGCAGGAAATCAAGTAGCTGACATAGGGTCTCAGATGAACTTATTCTTAAACGAATTTAAAGCAATGTTCACCCAACTAATGAATCAAAACAGCATGAATCTTACCACGCTAACAACATTAATTAATAAAATTCATTAGATCTGTTCGAATAGCCGAATGGAACGCAAATGGTTTAGCAAACCATAAAGCAGAAGTAATCCAATTCCTAGAGGACAACATAATAGACATCCTCTTTGTATCCGAAACGCATTTCACAGAAAGAAGAGTAATTAAAATACCTCAATACTCAGTCTACCACACTAGTCACCCAGATGGAACAGCCCATGGAGGATCTGCAATAATTATAAGGAACAATATACAACATCATCAAATGCCGGAACATAAAACAGATAAGCTACAAGCAACAATACTTAATATAAATGCCAGGCCTTGGAACTTCGAAATTGCTGCAATATATAGCCCTCCTAGACATAGAATCACAACTGAAGAATACGAAGAACTATTCAACAAGCTAGGTAACAAATTCATTGTTGGAGGTGATTGGAATGCTAAGCATACGAATTGGGGTTCACGACTCATTACACCAAAAGGCAGAAGCCTACCAGATGCCATCAACAACACAAACTGCACCTACTTATCGACGGGACAACCAACGTACTGGCCGTCCGATACAAATAGACTACCAGATCTACTCGACTTCTTCATCCTAAAAGGAATTGCAGCAAACTACACAAACAGAAGCAAATTGGGATCTCTCGTCTGACCACACACCAATCATAGCAACAATCAGCACCCACATAATCAAACGACCTGAAATACCCAAGTTGACTTCCCCTAAAACTAATTGGTGTGAATGCAAGTACCAGCTTGACACGAATATAAATCTTGTAATCAGACTCGAAGAAAAAGATGACATAGATACGGCTATAAACCACTTCACCTGTCAAATTCAGCAAGCTGCATATCGAGCTACACCATCAACTCCAAAGCAAGAAAACAAAAATACCACTTCGAATTATATTAGACAACTAATAGTCGAAAAACGAAGAGCAAGAGGTAGATGGCAAAGAAGCCGCACATTAATGACAAACACGAATATAATCGATTAACCAGACAATTAAAAACAGCGCTAAATGAAGCACGCAATGCCACATTTGAACACTACATTAGTACCTTGTCTAAAGAAGATCACTCAATATGGAAGGCAACAAAACGCTTAAAGAGACCTACAGAACACAATTCGCCAATTAAGAAAGATGATGGTACTTGGGGAAGATCAGACGAGGAAAAAGCTCCAGCATTTGCAGAATACTTAGCTGGTATTTTTAAAGAACACCAAGTAGAGAATAATGATGATGGAAACTTAATAAGAGACTTCCTGGATAGTGCTTGCCCTATGACGCTCCCAATAACATCATTCAATACATCAGAAGTTAAACTAGAAATAGAAAAATGCAATAACCACAAAGCACCTGGATTTGACCTAATAACAGGATTAATACTGAAACATCTTCCGAGAAGAGCATTGGTCATGCTAACTACAATATACAATAGTGCACTCAGACTGACATATTTCCCAATCACATGGAAATTTGCGTAAATAATAATGATTCACAAACCGGGTAAACCTCCAAATAAAACATCATCCTATCGACCAATCAGCTTGTTGCCGATAATGTCTAAGATCTTCGAAAGACTACTACTTGGTAGACTGAAGAATGACATTAACCTAGATGTAGAAATACCCACACACCAGTTTGGTTTTAGAGAGAGACACTCCACAACACCACAGACTCATAGAATTATAACAAAAATCCTTACTGCTATTGAGGAAAAAAAAATATTGCACAGCGGCATTCTTAGATGTAGAAAATGCATTTGATAGAGTATGGCATACTGGACTTTTATACAAACTCACCAACCTATTCACCTCACCATTCTTCCAACCCCCTACTACCTAATCATGAAATCCTACATTGAAGATCGTTACTTCCAAGTAAAATATAACACAGCAACTTCCACATATTTTCCCATTAAATCAGGTGTACCACAGGGTAGAGTCCTGGGCCCTCTCCTTTACCTATTATTTACCGCAGATATCCCAACCACTGAAACAACCCAAATCTCAACATTCGCTGATGACACCACCATAATCGCTGTCAATGAGGACCCTATTATCGCGTCTGCACAACTGCAAAACCACCTTGACCAATTGGGAACATGGCTCAACAAATGGAAGGTGAAAGTAAATGAAACGAAGTCAACCCAAGTTACATTTACAAACCGAAGGGATGTATGTCCAACAATAACACTAAATGATACACAATTACCAGTCAGCACACAAGTCAAATATTTGGGACTAACCCTTGACAAAAGATTAACATGGAAGCCGCACATTCAAGCCAAGAAAACCCAGATCAACATCAAAATACGACAAATGAGCTGGCTTATTGGTCGAAAATCAAAACTCAATATTGAAAATAAACTGCTCCTGTATAAAACTATGATAAAACCAATTTGGACCTATGGTGTTCAACTCTGGGGTTGCTCAAAGCCATCAAATATCAAGATAATACAAAGAGTCCAATCAAAAATATTGAGGATGATATTCAACGCACCCTGGTATGTAAGCAATAAAACCCTACACGAGGACTCAGCTACACCCTTGGTAGAGGAAGAAATTCCAAGGATCACAAAGAGCTACCTTGATGGACTGAGAAGTCATCCAAATGATGAAGCAAGACTGCTGAACACTCCTCCCGAATTTGCAAGACGACTGAAGAAACTATGGCCAACAGATTTAATAAATTAAATATACATATTGTGATCAAATGTAAAAAATTATAATAGGAGGGTTGCCACAGGGCAGCTTCTCCCTCATGTATTTAACATTCAAACTATTTGCTTATTATAGCTTCGATGAAGCAGATTGTAAATTAAAATATGTAATAAAAAAAAATTGTACTCCGATTTTTAAGATTCTTACATCAATTTGTAGGTACATGTATTGATGCTGTTTGTTATTATTCCGGTAACAAAAAATGTTTGCTTAGATGGCATTATACGGGGGTGAATGGAAGTGTTGTATTTTCTCTGATTTTGTTTCATTTGTTTTCCTTACAGATAGTCGACATTTCTCAGATGTACTGGACGTAAGAGCATGTAGAGGTGCTAATATTCGCGGTGTGCAAGTACTTGGAAGGGAAACGAGAAACGACCGTGCGCGAGTCGCGGAGAAATATTGCAACTATCTTAAATAATTCATATTGTCAATTGAAATTGTCAAATTGACGTATATTTCATACCTTCTGTCATTGAAGCAGAAAAATTATATATTGCTCCACAATATTGATATGACATGCAATTATTATATAAAGGTAAATTTAATTAATTGTATTCTGCTTGCAGTACTGCATTTTAATAACTAATTTTATTTACTACATACAATTTTTTACGTTTGCATAACATAACCTGCATCTTATTTTTTCTTCTTATTATTTTTTTGGACTATGGCCTTGACAATTATCCAGCAACCAGGACTAATATAATTGGCCAATATAATTAAAAGTGCGAATAAAAGTACAGAGCGTAGAAATAGAGGTCGCTTTGCCGAACTTGCACGGTCCCAATAGGCTCCGTCCACTACCTTATAAAAGCAAAACTAAGAGCACGCATATCTAACGCAAAAAAAGGTCACAGCACAAAATCCACAAAATATAATACTGAGGTGCTAAAATCTGAAACTTCTAGAGCTAATTACATGACAATATTAAACGAAGCGTTACCAAAAATCGAAGAAAATTTAAGTATAGAAGAGCATTGGACTAAATATAAAGAAGCTATGTACACAGCGTCTGAAACTGTATTAAAACCTATCAAGACCAGAAAAAAACGAAGATTGGTTCAATGAAGAGTGTAGACATATCAACCAACAAAAAAATGAAGCATATAAGAGACTCCAGCAGCGCATAACGAGATCAACTCTGGAAGATTATGAAAATCTTGTAAGAGAAGAAAAGAGAATATTTCAAAGTAAAAAGAAAGAACAATACGAACATGCTCTAAATACCACAATGGAAAAGACTCACGAAAATTCTACCAACACGTAAACAGCTGCAGAAAAGAATTCAAACCCGGAATAATAGCCTGTAAAGATAGGGACGGCTCTCAGTAACAAATAACAGACACTAAATAGATGGGCGAACTATTTTGAAGAACTACTTAGTGGCAATCATAAAGATAGCTAGATTGAGGATCCCATGTTTCAAATCAATGAAGATGATCGGCAACCACTCCCCACCGAAGAAGAAATTAGAGAAGCCATCATAACACTGAAAAATAATAATGCCCCCGGTTCGGATAATCCCCCTGCCGAACTTTTCAAAATCGGCGGCGACACCCTCCTGAAACAAATTAATCAACTGATAACTGCAATCTGGCAACAGAAAGAAACACCCACGGACTGGAATTTAGGTGTACTGTGTCCTCTACACAAAAAGGGAGACATGATGGTGTGTGATAATTATAGATAGAGGCGTCACTCTACTCAATATGGCATATAAAGTCCCTAACAACACAAAATATTCCAGGAATGTACAGTAGACTCGCGATTATCCGAGGTAACTGGGACTGTGACTACCTCGGATATGGAAAAACTCGGTTAACACTGAGATTGGTTATATTGATAGAAAAACACGTAAATAACCATAAATATGGATATTTTAATGACATCACTAATACTGTACTGTCTATAAAAAATAAAATTCTTTGATTGATTTTTGCGTAAGCTTCATTCCTCTTGTTTTCAGGCAACGATGTTGCGCCAAAGTTGAAAGTTGTAACTCACCAGTTATGACTTTTGCCTCGGTTAACCGAGGGGCTCGGATAATCGCGAGTCTACTGTACTACCAATGTTCTATCAATATTTGAATGTCCTGGACATTTAGGGAACATTCGGTGAACATCTGTTTAAATTATTCCTGGAATGTTACCATAAGACATTCTGTGAACATACTACCAATGTTCCTATATTTTAAGTTGCCAAATAATAAATACGTGTAACAGATATAACATTATAACATACCAAACAAACTAAGTGACATTTTAGGCCTACAGTGCAATATGTCAAATGTAAAAACTTAAAGAGTTTCCTAAGTTCAATTAACATTTTATACAATATATAGGTAAACATACAAATGTAATAAAAATTATTGTTCGCTAATAGCCAATTTGGCTGATACGATTTTGTTAATAAAAAATTACTTATAACAGAAACTTGAACAAAACCGAAGAGAGGCATTTATATTTATTTCTTTTGCGTTCATTTTTTATTTGTGCATGGCACTTAGAGAGGGCATCACGTGACTAAAAACGACCAACGAACGACCTCACTTTGGCCATCTTGACCACTTTGCCCGGCCTTGTCGTGCGTGGCGTGATCGTTGTTATTTGTGCTTTTTAAGAATATTTTTTTAATTCGGATACATTTATAGTATTAACTATTGTTGTATTGTAGTATATATAACATATTGCATAAAATGTGTCTGTCCTGTCCTCAACGCAGTTGGAGCAGCAGAAGCAAATGTAGATCTTCAGGAATAACGTTTCAAAGGTTAGTATGCAAATATTATGTAAACAAATGCATGCCCTGTATTTCAGAAAATAAATTAATAGTATTGGTTCTGGTTTCCTTTATGGGTAGACGGATTACGGATATGAAATTTATACCAATGAATTCTGTTTAACTTACTGATAATTGGTCATATCCATTTATTATTTTAATAATTGTGAATAAGCCACAAACTACAAACTTCGCTTATTCCTAACTAAAATAGTAAATAGAGATAATAACAAAAGGATTATTTGTAAAATTAAAATAATTCTTCTTTTTGCTTTTTTGCTAATGTATGCATTTATAAACAGGATGGTAGACCACACACTATAATATGTAGTACCAACTAATGAATACACAGAATATTATAGTCGGTTCGCTAAACTCAGTCTCAGTGCTACTGAGTCTCAGACACAACTGGCTAGTGATTTTAGTAAATAATTTTGCCAATTTCGTAAAATTGGCAAAAAAAATAATAACTAAATAGTTAATAATTACTAAATAATTAGTAATTTTGGCAAAATTGGCCAAAACCAAAAAAATTACCTACTAAAATCACTAGCCAGTTGTGTCTGAGTTTGGGGAACGACTACAGTGGGTGATCAAATTATTATGATCACTTCAAAAAACTTTGTATTTTGGTGTTTAATAAAGAATAAAACTGCATATAAGCGTCTAATGATGTGAATATAATGTAAAAATTGATCAAAAACACGTTCTTTTACAACATTTTAAAATATTTTTTTCTTTGACCTTAAATAACAATTTTTTTAAATATTTTGTGTGACCTCCTTTAGCTTCGATGACACCTTTGATCCTCCTTGGCATGCTTCGAATGTTTCTCAGGCAGTCTTTTTTTTATTTTATCGTCTCTGTGCCAGCTGGCAATGAGTCTCTCAATTAACTGCTGCTTATTTGTGACAGTTTCCTGGGCAATCTCCCTCTTCATGAGCTCCCATAGATTTTCGATCGGGGTGAGGTGTGGGGAATTACCTGGCCACTTCAGTACTTTAATTTTCTTTTTTTCCAGGTACGATGTTACTGTTTTTGCCTTATGGCACGGTGCTGAATTGTGCATAAAAGTAAAATCCTCCGATTCGCCAAACCAGTCTTTGATTTGTGGCATGAGCTTTCTTTCCAGAACTTCAATATACTGATATTGATTCATCATTCCGTTCACAATGTACAGCCTCCCTGTGCCCTTGCTGCTGATCACAGACCATACCATGATCTTGAGAGGATGCTTTACTCGCTCCACTATGCAATCCTTGTGATTTTTTTCACCCACCCGCCTTCGGACGAAGGCCGACTTATCCATGAGTATTTCCACTGTAGACCCATAGTAGAAACAAACCTGTGAATAAAAAAAACTATAAGATATTATTTTAGGATAAAAACAGTGGTTATAGGGATTTAAACTTTAGTAGTGACGTAATTTACCTTATTCCAATCCTCAATTGTCCAATGCTGGTGTTCTTTGGCCCATTCCAGTCTCTTTTTCATCATTGCGATGGTCAACTTCGGTTTCTTGGCAGGGCGACATGATTTAAAACCTTGCTCAGCAAGCCTTCTGCGGACTGTCATGTCAGAAACTGGCATCCCAGCTTCGCGAATAAGTCCTGTGAGGATTCTTCTTGGCTTCTTTCTATTGTTTACGAAGATATCCCTCATTTTTCTCTCGTCTCTGGGTGTAGTGACACGCTTTCGACCACATTTTTGGGCACGGTGGTGAGTCAGGGGTTTGTTGGTATCAATTTTTTTCTTGATATTGCTCACTGTTGCTTGCGCCACTTGACATTGTTGAGCTATCTGACGTTGGGAAAGCCTTGTATTCAATAAAAGGGTCTTTATCTCCACTATTTTAGACACAGGGACGTCTTTAGCCTTACCCATTATGATTTTCTTCTCAAAAATCGAAATGTTTTGAAAATGTCTTTAAAATTAAAACTGGTAGTTTTTTTACTCACAATCACCACTAATACATTAATAAAATATACTAGAAAGATAAACCGATACTAATCTTTCAAAAACAATACAAAACATACAAATTCAGTTGTAAACTCCAAGCGCAAATTCACCACAATGCGTATGTTGTCACGTAATTTGACACAAATGACAGTTCTAGAGCTGTAAACGTCAAAAAAGTAAGGTTATTAGTGACAAAATATATTGACATACCTTAATCGTATAGCAACATATGATTTTATTATAAAATTTTTGAACAAATTTGAAAAACTTAAAATTTTGTGACTGATCATAATAATTTGATCGCCCACTGTATACTAATAAACAATTTCTAAGCTGTTTTATATTATTTTGGGAGTTCGTTAATCATATTTTTTATTTAAAACTAAAATTTGTTAATAATGCTTAGTAATGCATATATTTTGTATTTTTAGCTTTCCAGAAGATCCTGCGAAGAAGGCATGAAGTATAGATCTGATTTGTTAATAGAGGAGTATGTTCAAAACATTTTTTAGAAAAAGATATTGACAGAACTTCACTTTCATCTGTTCGTTTGAGACTGTGCTGTTCCAATAGCTTATGTCACACAGGTAATATGCTTAACCTAATTAATAATACAGTCCGTACAATATAGATACTGTTGCAATTCATTAGAGAGATTTTGCACCTCTTATTTTGCAATTCCGTTATGGTTATCGTTATACTACGTCGTCTACGCAGTAGCGAATATATGATCCGTTATGAAACAAGGGATTCCGTAATTTACGGAGGTTTAAAGTAGTGCTTATCGTTATCATTATAGTAATGGTTAAATTGCTTTGTTGCCAGAATGTAAAAAATCAGTAAAATTACGTTTACATAGATTCTAATTTTGATGACCTATAAATTAAAATATCAAAAACTGTTCAAGTATATGCTTAAAATTACAATAACGTTGTGAAGTGAGGTTACGTTTAAATAACGATAACGATGACACAAAAAACCTACTTGACAGGCTGCAAAAACTCTGTTTTTTAACGTTGCCATAATCGTTATGCTTAATAAAGTTAACCATAGCGGAACCAAAATCAGTTATTTTAAGAGGTGCAAAATCTCTCTAAAGGCGGAGATACATATGCGCTCTGCTCGGTGAGCGAGCCGCTCGCGCGCAGCGTATTCGTCAGATTAGTACGTGTTTTCAAGTGACGCACAAACGGCACGCACACGGCGCATCACGATCTAAATTCTGTCGGTTTTTCAACAAACGCTTTGATGGTTCGCAATACGTATTTGGACGGGTTTGCGAGTGGTTTGTTGGTTTTGGCGCGCATGAGTTGAATATTTGTTAGTAATGGAATGGTCGGAACTGTCGGAAGGAAATTGATGTTTACCGTGGAAAATCATTATTGTGGGATCCTCAATAAAGAACCATTTAATTTAAAGAAACAACTTAAATCCGATCTGAACGGAAATAGAAGCTGAAATAAAAAAATGTACATGCGGACCTTTTTAAAAAATGTTAGTTCATTGTTGTACTAAAAATAACATGTATTAAAAATAAGATTTATTATTTTATTTGGGCATAAGCCACAATTCGAGTTTGAAATCAAGTTTACTTGACCTTTCGACTTTCACTTCGGAAATAGTTATCAATCAATAGTCACCGGAAAGCGAAATAGGTAACGCACGACTTGGAGAACCTATAGTTTTCTAACTTCGTGTTTGGTGAAGCAACTCAGTTGAAACAAGCGGATATATTATAATTGTGTCACCGGAAAACGAAAAAGGTAAGGCACAACTTGGAAGACCCAATAGTTTTCTAACTTCGCTTCTGGTGAAGCAACAGAGTTGGAACAAGCAGATATATTATAATTGGGTCACCGGAAAGCCAAAAAGGTAACGCACAACTTGGAAGACCCAATAGTTTTCTAACTTCGCTTCTGGTGAAGCAACGGAGTTGGAACAAGCAGATATATTATAATTGGGTCACCGGAAAACGAAAGAGGTAACGCACAACTTGAAAGACCCAATAGTTTTCTAACTTCGCTTCTGGTGAAGCAACGGAGTTGGAACAAGTAGATATGTTATAATTGTGTCGTCGGAAAGCGAAAAAGGCAACGCACATCTTGGAAGAGCTTATAGTTTCCTAACTTAGCTTCTGGTGAAGCAACTGAGTTGGAACAAGCAGATATATTATAATTGGGTCACCGGAAAACGAAAGAGGTAACGCACAACTTGGAAGACCCAATAGTTTTCTAACTTCGCTTCTGGTGAAGCAACGGAGTTGGAACAAGTAGATATATTATAATTGGGTCACCGGAAAGCCAAAAAGGTAACGCACAACTTGGAAGACCCAGTAGTTTTCTAACTTCGCTTCTGGTGAAGCAACGGAGTTGGAACAAGCAGATATATTATAATTGGGTCACCGGAAAGCCAAAAAGGTAACGCACAACTTTGAAGACCCAATAGTTTTCTAACTTCGCTTCTGGTGAAGCAACGGAGTTGGAAAAAGCAGATATATTATAATTATGTCACCGGAAAACGAAAAAGGTAACGCACAACTTGGAAGAGCCTATAGTTTCCTAACTTCGCTTCTGGTGAAGCAACAGAGTTGGAACAAGTAGATATGTTATAATTGTGTCCTCGGAAAGCGAAAAAGGTAACGCACATCTTGGAAGAGCTTATAGTTTCCTAACTTCGCTTCTGGTGAAGCAACTGAGTTGGAACAAGCAGATATATTATAATTGGGTCACCGGAAAGCCAAAAAGCTAACGCACATCTTGGAAGACCCAATAGTTTTCTAACTTCGCTTCTGGTGAAGCAACGTAGTTGGAACAAGCATATATATTATAATTGGGTCACCGGAAAACGAAAAAGGCAACGCACAACTTGGAAGAGCCTATAGTTTCCTAACTTCGCTTCTGGTGAAGCAACGGAGTTGGAACAAGTAGATATGTTATAATTGTGTCGTCGGAAAGCGAAAAAGGTAACGCACATCTTGGAAGAGCGTATAGTTTCCTAACTTCGCTTCTGGTGAAGCAACTGAGTTGTAACAAGCAGATATATTATAATTGGGTCACCGGAAAACGAAAAAGGTAACGCACAACTTGAAAGAGCCTATAGTTTCCTAACTTCGCTTCTGGTGAAGCAACGGAGTTGGAACAAGTAGATATGTTATAATTGTGTCGTCGGAAAGCGAAAAAGGTAACGCACATCTTGGAAGAGCGTATAGTTTCCTAACTTCGCTTCTGGTGAAGCAACTGAGTTGTAACAAGCAGATATATTATAATTGGGTCACCGGAAAGCGAAAAAGTTAACACAGGGCTTGGAAGAACCTATAGTTCTCTAATTTCGTTTCTAGTGAAGCTACGCAGTTGAAACAAGCAGATACATTACAATTGTGTCACCGGAAAACGAAAAAGGTATCGCATGACTTATAAGTACCTATAGTTCTCTAATTTTGTTTCTGGTTGTAGGAACAAGCAGATATATTATGGTAGGGGAGCAAAGTATGCTAAATGTGCAGTCACTCGAGCGCTTTGGGGTCCTTGGGTTGTGATTATTAGGTCCTAAAACCAAAAAAGTTAAGTAAAATTTTCCATTTTAGTGGGGACTTCCCATTTTTTAATTTAATTTTCCATTTCCAACAATCTTTTTTCCGATTATAGCGCCATCTATCCATAATTCAAAAAAATGTTTCGAATAAAAGTTGTTTATTTTTATACAAACAATTCAAATCTGCAATAAGAAACGGGGTCTACCATTTAAGATTTTAAAGTAACCCCCCACCTCACCTCCGTGGGGAGTCGTGCTTGGAACCATTCGATAGATTTTTCAAAAACATTGATAAAGTGTATTTTGCAGTTTTTCGATATGATGTTTATTTTGCGAAAGATCGCGGGATTTGTATTTAAAATTTTAAATTTACCCCCCACCCCTCTCCGTGGGGGGTCAAGTTTGGTATTTTTCGATAGATTTTTGAAAAATATTGAACACGTAGTTTTTAGTTTTTCAATCTGACGTTCATTCCGCGAAATATTCGCTTTTTTTTGTGAAACTTTTTGACTCACCCAGTTCCGTACGCCCCGCTCAAATCGTCATATTTTTGAAATATAGACTCTTTTGCATGTACTTAACTTACCTTATCTTAATCTGACAATTTCGAATATTTTAAAGATAGATGTTTTTTCGGGCCCCCCTGAACGAACTCCCCTGTGTTAAGAGCCAATATATGGTGGAGGTACATCTGCAGGGTACCACGTTTCTCCCCATATGATAATCTGACCCGCTCGAGTAACTGCAAAAATCCCCGCTTGGGCTCCCCTACCATTATATTTGTGTTGCCAGGAAGCGAAAAAGGTAGTTCCCGAAATGTTCCCAAACTGTGGCTTATTCCACATAAAATAGTAAATTGCATAAGATGACACAAGAAAATAGTTTCAGAACAATACCAAAATAAGATGTAGTAGCAGTACAGGTCAGAGACATGATTATCTACAATTACTAAACGTTCGTAAGTTTCCTCTGGATCGTCAAAATGAAAAATTTTAACGAACAATAACCGCGCCACGAACGCTCGGCGCACACACGGCGCGGATATGTATTTCCGCCTTAATATCTACATCAGAGATCTAAGTTGACATTGTTGCCCAATTACAAAAAATTTTTGAATTCATTTTAAGTCAAATATATCACATAATTATTGCGAAGTAGATTATACAACAAAACGGATTAATATTCAATGTAAATAAATAAAAACATCAGAAATAGAAAACAAGAATTAAGTTATAATCTTATGTTATAGTTACTAAGGTACCAAGGGTATTATAAGGATAATAACGCTTGAGGTCAATGGTGTATTAAACAAGGGCCTTCGGCCTAAGAGATATACGTTGACCGAAAGCGTTATTATTATAATACCTGTGGTGCCTTCAACGTTTAATGTCTGACTAAATTATTCTTTAAATGCGAAAAATTTGAATGAATTTTGAATTAATTAGTTTTTAAATAAGTACATTTACCAGTAACAGTAGTAACGTAATTGTGGTAACCATAGTTTTACTTAGGTTGATATTTGTCAACTTGACAGTATCTAAGTCGTTATTTAAATTTAATGCACAAGGGCATTATTTTTCAAAATAACGCCCTAGAGCGTTATATCGTACTTAACAGACTTCGAAATAATGTCATTATTTGTCAAATAATATACCAGTCGGACATTAAAGTAAATAATAAGAACAATAAATATAATGAATACTAAATACTTATTTGTTTGTGAAAAAGCTGTTTCTTTGTGGCTTTTTTGTAATTAACTATTCTAATGGGGAAATAAGCCATAATTTACTTGAAAAAATAATTTTATTAAGGTTTCTACTTCCACATCCGACGTCATTGTCAAAATACAAAATGTTCATTATTATTTTATTTATTAAATATTATTTTTTATTATTTATTTAAATATTATTTAATATTTATTTTTTATTATTATTTATGCATATTATTACCTGTAAATAATATTTCTTCTGATTGTTAATTGTAAAGGATAGAAAAATTACCCTTTATTTTATTATCTTTTAGAATCAGCCGAGAGAAGTGGTCTACAAAAAACCAGGAAGGAAATGGAATATGTGGCTACGAAAAGCAAGAGAAAGGTTTACAAAGCAAATGTGACACATTTTTTTATATGTAGGAATGTCAGTAAATTACATTAAAAAAATGTATGAAAAGATTTTTTGCAATAAAAATGTTTATATTTATCAAGGATGTATTATTTGTTATGGCCACATATCGTCAGTGATGTGACAATACCTCCTATCTGTTTTTTCATGAGATTTGTAAGATAGACTACAAACTTGTTTGGGCCACCTCCTGTTTTCATATATTTTTTGACTTGTTTTGCAGTAAATTCAATTATCTATTTACTACAAAACAAGTCAGAACTTACGTATGAAAACAGGTGACCTTAAAAAATGTTTTTCGTCTCCTGCACACCCCATGAAAAAACATAGGAGGTATTGTCACATCACTGACGATATATTTCAGAGAATGTCTAAAAAATATACTATGAATGTTCAAAGAATGTTCGTAGCCATTCATGGAATGTTCCAACAAGACATTCAGTCTAAAAAATGTACTGTGAATGTCCAAAGAACATTCGTAGATATTCATGGAATGTTCCAACAGAACATTCTAATAATATTTAAAATGCTGACACAGCACTTTCCTGGGACTTTCCAGGGACATTCGTGTGCATTTGGGGACATTCCAGGAATGTTTTCAATGTCCTGTGAGTACCTTTTAGGAACATTCCTGGAATGTTTTGTGTTATTAGGGAAGTACAAGCAAAATAAATTAATTTTTCAGTTCCAGGTAAAAAACATTAAGTCATTGCGACGTCACCAAAAACTAGTTTTAAAACTTGTGTGAAGATATACAGAGCGGAGATTTTATTAAAGAAACTAACGCGGATCTTTAAATTATGAATAAGATGATGAGTCAAATTTAAAACCGCAATAACTCAAAAGCCACTTTTTTGACTTAGTGTGTTTTGCTTGTAACCCGGCGATATGTTGAATAAACCCCCTTTTTTTAATTCGAGAATGAGCAACACTGTAGAAACTATTCTGTTGAATTATACCCAATCCTTTACACTGCCTGGCATATTAAATAACTTTCGTCCTTTGAATATCATATGTACATGACAAAGTACTTTATATTTGCTTTGTAGACTCTTCTTACTCATACTATTCAAATTTTTCGGTTTATAATAATCATAAATTGACAATTTTGAAGTGAGTGACGCATGTTAACACATTCACGGTCATGACTGCATATGAAGTCATTTACTCCATAAGAATACGTGTATACAATGACAGCGTGTCCGTGAATGTGTTAAGTAGAAATAGTTGCGATAAGAATCCATCAGATGAGTATTTCACAGAAAAAAAACAATGGGCAACCCTGTAGAAACTTTTCTGTCGAATTATAACCAATCCTTGACACTGCCTGACATTAAATAACTTTCATCCTTGGCATCTCTGATGTACATGACAACGTGCTTTTTATTTGCTTGTAGACTCGTCTTGATAGTATTCAAATTTCTTGTTTTATAATAATCATACATTAACTTTTTCTCGGCCGCATAAACAGGGGCAACAAGCAATGTGTTAAAAAAAACTGGAACAAATGCACCAGAAAGTTTTTCGCAGAGATCATAATAATAAGCCACTTTTTACATACATATCATTGAATAAGCATGAAATATCCATTGTTTAGCCTGATGACGAAGGCAAATCAATTCAGATTTGTGTGAGTTTTTTTTTTGAAAAAATGTCTGCTTCTCGTTTTACAATAATCATAAATTGACTTTTCAAATTTGAAGTCAACACTAACATAATGATTATGATAAATAAATATATATGCAGAGGAAGTCGTCCTTAGTGTTGAAAATCCTTGATGTTGATCTATTTTTCACTGCTGCATTTTCAAAGCCGATACTGACGGAATGATTTTAAAAATAAACTTCTGACATCTCTATTCCTTGAACCTTTTCAACAAAACTTAATAAACCTGGAACTGGATATAAAAAACAACACAAGAAGTAATATTTATTATTAATACATTAATTAAATGTACATTTATACATTAGATCAAGATTTTGAATATTATTCGCCCCTGTCTCTTTTTTCTACACACATGAGGCTGTTTCTGCTTTTTAATTTTAATCGTGTAATGGTGTCTTATATTGTATATTCATCAGTATCGATCCGATATTATTCCGACATTATCGATATTACCCGACACCAGCATATTATTCCTATGAATCCATAAAAAAGACCAAACTGAAAATTGCATCTTCGGCATCAAATCATTTGTGGCAAGCAGAAAACCAAACTCCATTAGGCCTGCACTCCTTACTAACCAACAATCCATTTATATGTATCCTGACACTGTCATGGCACGGCTTCTGCTCATAACCTGAAAAAAAAAACAGAATTATGAGTAAATCAGCATCTGTATGTTTCAAAATAATAAAAAATAATAAATATTAGTATAAACATGATCTGGCTAAATGTTAATAGCCCGATCACGGAACACAAAATTTTACGAAAACCTCCAAAAAAATAAAGGAAGGATGAAAATTTGGGAATAGGTAGTTGAGATTGTCTTTTATTATACACTGGGGTGTATTATGTAACACTTCCGTTAAATTTTAGAGGCCTCTAAAATTTTAGCGCCCGCTAAAAATATTTTGGTATTCTGTAAATCATACATCCGTTAAAATCATAACCTAAACCGTTAAAACTCCCTCTAAATAAAAATATTTTAGAGGATGTCAAAACGTACCCGCTAAATTTTTAGCAGTCCGTTAACTGTGGTTTGATTATTTTTGTTGGGTTATGTTTGTATGAATAGTAGTTTGTTATTTTTGTATTAAACTGGAGATAAATATTTAACCTTTAACTACACGCGCATCAAGTTATAACATAACTACACGCGTGGCGTACTTTATACGCCACAAGAAAATACACTTAAAAACAGCGGATTTGTTTATTTTTTTTTTTTTTTTGAAAAAATACATTTAGTTGTTTGTTATAAACCTTATTCGACATCAGTAAATACTTGGACTTCCTTCTCAGTAAGCCATTTGGGATTTATAACTGGAATCATGGAATAACTGGATTCCATGATAAATAAAATTACTAATAAAAAATTTTTTGAAATGTGATTTTTTGCAGGAGAAAAAGTATTGTTTATAAAGAAAAATATATTTTGTGCCATAATGACTAAAAAACAATTGAAATATGTACTTATATTACTACTTATATTAATATAATCGTGGCGTATATTGTACGCCACCGGAAACAACAAATAATAAACTGTAAATTACGATCTTCCCAGACAGCCGATTATAACGAAACTAAAACCAAATTGTAAAGCACATTCCAGTGATAGGTTAGAGAGATAAACAAGGTCAAAAATTAAATTATTAAATATATTTGCAGTAGAATTCTTATATCTGGCGTACAAAGTACGCCAGCGCGTGTAGTTAAAGGTTAAAATGGCAAATGGCTTTTTATAATGTATTTGATGAAGAAGTACTTAATAAATAATAATGAAAGGTAAGTCTCATTTTACTTTACAATCGACACACTACACCCATAAGTAACAAAATTCAAATTTTTGTTTCTTTTTGTAGAGCTGATTTCAGATTGCAACAAAAACAAAAAGTAGTTGATAGTCCTGTCGCCAGGGGGGGTACAACGGCCTCCTTAATTCAGATGGACTTACCCAAGTTTTTTTTATATATTTTGACCCGTAGAATACGAATTTTTTGGGTAACAGTTGATCCGGATGTCGATAAGATTGTTATAGACAAATAACTTGAAGAATTACATAACAGCGATTTCTCGCAAAACAAAACATATTGTTGTATTTTTTGGGTCATTTTAAGCAAAAAATATTTCTACAATTTTTTTTGTAGAATGCATAGTTTTCGAGATAACCCCGGTTGAACTTTCAAAAAATCGAAAAATTGCAATTTTTGAACCCGAATAACTTTTGATTAAAAAATAAAGTAGCAATTCTGCTTACCGCATTTGAAAGTTTAAGTCAAATTATATCGGTTTTGATTATTTGCATTGCTAAAAATTAATTTTTTTTATTGCTAAATAAAGCTATAAACACATAGTGTTTCCCGTGCCTAATACATGCGTTTTAACGCATGCTACGTAGAAATTGCCTCGCTTGCACTTGTAGCTACTCTACCTACTCGTTCGATTTTAAATGAGAAATCATTGAAAACATCACTCACGCACTAGGTGTTTATAGCTTTGTTTACCAATAAAATAATAAATTTTTAGCAATGCAAATAATCAAAACCGATATAATTTGACTTAAAACTTTCAAATGCGGTAAGCAGAATCGCTACTTTATTTTTTAATCAAAAGTTATTCGGGTTCAAAAATTGAAATTTTTCGATTTTTTGAAAGTTCAACCGCGGTTATCTCGAAAACTATGCATCCTACGAAAAAACTTGTCAGAGCATTTTTTGCCTAGAATGACCCAAAAAATACAAAAAGATGTTTTGTTTTGCGAGAAATCACTGTTATGTAATTCCTCAAGTTCTTTGTCTATAACAATCTTATCGACATCCGGATCAACTGTTACCCAAAAAAATCGCATTATACAGGTCAAAATATATAAAAAAACTTGGGTAAGTCCATCTGAATTAAGGAGGCCGTTGTACCCCCCCTGGCGACAGGACTATGACCTGAAAGTAACTGCAATTACCATTTCAAAGGAAGTAGGTACCTACCTACCTAGAAATGTGATTGAGAAAGTGTTGGAAGTCAAAGATGTTTGTCAAAGCAATTAAATCCTATTAATGCAGGTAAAATTATTTAAAGTTATTGTGGAACATTACAAAACGTTCCAAATGTTTATAAAGGTGAAGTTTCAGAAGGTTTATAACCAGATGCAGATTAGCAGATTAATAAGATGACCTTAAGTTATTGAAAATAGACCATTTGACCAAAATTTGTGTCGAAGGGGAAAAGAAATAAGATATGCAATTTTTCAGCAATATTTTAATGTGTAACTTTATAAATAAAAATGTTTAATTGGAAAATATGAGTTTTACTAAAAAATAATTAAATACAATAAATATTATTTTCTAGGAAACTGTCAATTTCTTCTTCTTCTTAAGGTTTTTGGCCTCTGACAGTCAGTTTTCGGTCAATTTTTAGGTTAAAAGTAGTTCAAAAACGATCAACGTGCGACGTTGTCGTATTTGTTCCAAAACCTTTTGGAGGATTCCTCTAAGAAAATATTATTTTAGCTGTCCTCTATAACAGCGGTTCTCAATCTGTGGTACATGTACCACTGGTGGTACATATCACTATTTGAGATGGTACACAAAACACACAAAAAATTAAAATAGTAGTACTTAGTAAGTCTTGGTAATACAATCTAAACATATAGGTGGTACCAAAAATAATAAAAGAACTGTAGGTGGTACATGACTCAAAAAGTTTAAGAACCGCTGCTCTATAATATGTGTATACAGAATGTCAATCTAACCTAAAAGTTTTAGAGGACCGTTAAAAGTTAAATTTTAGAGGCCTCTTAAATTTAACGGAAATATTACAGAATACACCCCACTAAGCGCCAAAATTAACGCACCACCTTAAAAATGGGACATTTTTGAAGTCTCGTATTTTCTAAACCTGTTGACCGATTTTAGTGATTTTTTTAGTATGTTATAGCTTTATTCTTTAAGAATATCAGTGTAATAATACTGTTGCTAAACATATAAGTGTCATTGTATACTGGGTGTAACAATGATAGTGTGTTTTTTCCTTAAAGTTCGGAACACCCTGTGGAATATTCTAGCGTCTGGAAAAAACCCGGGTTTTGTTAAGAGCCCAACCCGACGGGTTTTTTTGGGTTTTTTCGGGTTTTTTTGGGATTTTCAGTTTTTTATTTAGATTTGATATATAGTTTCTGCTCTATCAAAAGTTTTACAAAAATTATGAATTTTATTGCAAAAATAATAAAATAACAAAATATGCTTACAATATGCTTACGACCATGATTTGTTACAGTCATACAGACAAGAAATAAAAAAGAGATATGACTTTGCCATTCAACCATTTCACCTTTTTGCAAATACTATGGAACCCAAATACATGGAAGACGACTTACAGGGGAAGAAGAGGAAACAGTCGAACAGTGGGTTGCATCGAATCTTTCTGATGAGTTTTTGGCAGTGATGTTATCATTCAAGATTAAGGATCCAGATATGTTCCCCGCAACACTTTTCAAAGAAGAACTTGTCAAAAAATTCTCAACAAAGAAATGGTGGAAGCTGATATCAATAAAAAATAAAAAAAACAAATAAAATACCAGATGAATTTTGTATTTATGTGTTATCTTTGTTCTCATGTCCAGCTTCATCTGCATCTATTGAGCGGATTTTTTCTTCATATGGATTAATATGGACTAAGCTTCGCAACAGATTAGGTGCCGATACAGCTGCAAACTTGGTAAAAATATATAATCATTTAAGAACCGAGTCCTCGTCCTCGACCGAGTCTAACGAATAACGAACGGGAATTGGGAATGTGACAAAAATACAGATTCTGATTTTCCTGATAACTAATATGCTTTGCTGATGCTTTGTTTAACAAGAAACTTGTTTATTTTTTTATTTGTCTATATACCATGTTTAAAATAAGTGTTTTATTAGTTTAGTTTCAGTTTCTCTCGTTTTGTATTCACCTACTACTTACTTCATGGTATTTATGCTAGTTTTTGTTTTTATTCAGAAATAAATATATGTATATGACGTTCATTCAACTGAAAATTTGCTATTTTTGAAAAAAAAAACCCAAAAAACCCAATAATAGTGGGTTTTATCAATTGAAAAAACCCGAAACAACCCACTGGGTTTTATAAGATGGGGAAATTCTATGCCAACCCTGGCGTCTATAAAATATTGAAATTAAAACACACATATAGCCTTATAGTCGAGGAAATGAAGCTGAAAAAATGGCAAAACCTCGCAATTTTTTAGTCCAGCACTGATTTGTACAAAAATTTGGGTTTAGGCTCATTACACCCTCTAGCTCATTTTCTATATTGAGCCGTTGTACGCTTTTGGTTTTTTAAGGGTGAAAACTACCCCTAATTGTAAAAAATTATAAAATAACATTTTAAACTTTAATATTGTCAACATTTGGTTCTTATTAGTTATATAGGATTGTTTTATGCTTTAAGATATACTATCATCATATTTCAACCCTTAAAACCACCCTTGTTGGATCTATATATAAACAAATTACTTATCCTAAAAGAATATTTTCGGCTTGCATCGATTTACATAAAAATTTGGGATTAGGATCATCTCACCCTGTACTTCATATTCTATATCATGCTTAAGGGCGTTGATTATTTTTAGGGGTGTAAACTATCCCTTATTGTCAAAAATTATATAAAAACAGTGTAAACTTTAATATGGGTAAAATTTGGTTTTGACTGGTTAAATAATGATTGTTTTATACTTTAGGATATAATATCATATTTCAACCCTGAAAAACCACCCTTAATAACATGAATAACATTAATAAAATGAAATTTGGTAGGTTTTAAGAGGTAGTTATTACGAATTTTTTTGCTACAATTAAGAATTTTATATTCACCATTGGCGTGCATACGGGTCATATTACCCGGTCATAATCCCCGTATGCACGCCAATGGTGAATAAACCAAAAAATGCGCAATCACCACCTCTTAAAACCTACCAAGTTTCATTTGCATATCGCAACTGGTTTTAGAGCAGTAAATAAATCGCCAGTTTGTAAGAAAAAATTCAACATCCCGTATCTCGGAAACAAAGCATTTGCGGACATATGTTTATAAATCAAACGGTCATTATTTTTCATGCAGAATTACCCCCTAAAAGTTGCCGCACTTATTTAGAAACACCCTGTATTGATGAATTACGTTACTAGTTGTTAAAGTACCTAACTTTTTTATTACGCAACATAAGCGAATGAATCAAAAAGAAAAATGTTAAGAAAGCCTAAGGACACAGTTTAGTTTTAATTTCAATATTTTACATACCCTAGAACAACGGTTCTCAATCTGTGGTACATGTACCACTGGTGGTACATTTCATTATATGAGGTGGTACACAAATCTCAAAACAGCCAAAATATCAGCACCACTATTGGCACAATTATAGTTAATTAGATCACCTAGCTAGACAGGTATTTTAGTTAGGTGGTACCAAAAATAATAAAAAAGTATTTGGTGGTACCTGACTCAAAAAGATTCGAGAACCGCTGCCCTAGAATATTCCACAGGGTGTTCCGAACTTTAAGGAAAAATCACACTATCATTTTTACACTCGGTATACAATGACACTTACCTGTTTAGCAACAATATTTTACAACGATATTCTTGAAGAATAAAGCTATAACATACTAAAGAAATCACTAAAATCGGACAACAGGTTTAGAAAATACGGGACTTCAAAAATGTCCCATTTTTAAGGTGGTGCGTTAATTTTGGCGCTTAGTGTATAAGAAAAAGGTTACAATTCCACATCCCCTCCATTTTACAAAAATTGGAAAATACGGGGTGAAAAATATTTTCTCGGGGGTGAAAAAATATACGTTCAAAATAAGTCCGGAATTGGATAAAATGACTAATTCTAAGCAACTGTTGTTCTAGAGTTTTTTTACTAAGTCGATACTTTTCGAGTTATTGCGAGTGAATATGTTCATTTTTAACAAAAAAACATGTTTTTGGACGGTTTTTCGGAGATAACTCAAAAAGTAAGTATTTTAGCGAAAAAAATATTCTTAGTAAACATACAGCTTATAAAAAATGGAAAAAATGGTGTATGCGTGAGGTCTGCAGACCTAGTAGAAGCAGAGTTGCAGATAATGAAAAGTATGTTCTTCGACAAATTCCAAATTGAATATTTCAATGTGAAATAACCAAAAAACGGAGCACTTTTCGGGAAAAATTCATTACAACTTTTTTTAAAGTGTTTAAAAGGTTTATTTTTGTTTAAAAAAAAACTTCTAACATTAAAAGTAAGTGAGTTAGGTCAAAATATTTTTGGTCCCTTTTATTTTTTGGTAAAAAATGGCGAAATTCACCCCCTAATTTGCTTCTCAAATAAAATTAATCGTTACCGCTTCACATGTTACATTACTTATGTATTGTTTATATTATCTATAAGTTTCATTAGTTAAAAGTTCTCAGTTTTGAAAAAAAATTGGGTTTAAAATAAAGCATTTTTTTAATTTTGACAAAAATCGGAATTGTTTATGGAATTAACTTAAAAATTATTAGTAATACTAAAAATCTCAAAGAGTAATAAAATGTATGTTTTGCTTTTGTGAATATTTCTGAATTTTTGTTTGCTTGTTAGACAAAAATTGGTTATGCTATGGCTGTTCAAAATTTGCCTAAACTCGTGATTAGTTACTCGTTCATTTTAACTACAGGTTTTTCAAAAAGAAGCCCTTTGAACCGATGAAACTTACAGATCGTATAAATAATACATAGACAAAGTAACTTGTGGTAATGGTAAAATTTATTTGTGATGCTAATTAGGGGGTGATATTTCGCAACTATTTTACCAAAAGATAAAATGGACCAACAATATTTTGAGCGTAATTCACTTACTTTTAATGTTATAAGTTTCTTTAGAAAACAAAAATAAACCTTTTTTAAACGCTTTAAAAAAGTTAAAATTAATTTTCTCAAAAGTGCTCCGTTTTTGGGTTATTTCACATATAAATATTCGATTTGGAATTTGACGAAGAAGAATCTACTTTTTATTAGCTGCAACTCTGCTTCTAGCGCCAGGGGATTTATTATTTTTCATTTCTGAAAGTGCCTTTTTAACTTCATGTGGTGTTACTTCTGGCATTAATTCTGATCCCTGGTTTGTGATTTTGGGCAGGGGCTGATCTTGCCTTTCGTTGGTGCTCTCATACATTTCGCGATAGAACGATTCGACAACCTTGAGGATTTCGGCTTTATCCGTGGCAATGTTGCCATCTTTGTTTCTGATTTTGTACATATTTTTGTTACCGATGTTATTCGTATTACGCCTCAAAACTTTTAAACCTTTGTTTTCTTGAATTATGTGAGTTATTTCTCTTGTGTTGTTTTCTCTTATGTCTTTTCAGAGATTGATCGGTGGATATCTTTATTTAATTTCTTCAGTGTTGTGTAGTTGGAGTCGCTGAGAATATATCCACCCGTAAAGGTAGTATCCATAAAAGTTATGCTGGCAAAAGTCTGCACAAACGTTGGGTGACACCGACGAAGAAATAGAACAAACAGTTTTATGACCACTTGTACACAGCTGTTACGGTAGACGAACATTTTACGATGTGGTGATTTTAATGCCAAAATAGGAGTACATAAAGGCCAAAATAGGTATGATGATGAATTCATAACAGCAATAGAGGAGAAAAGGGCAAGCTAGGCTACACCAGGGAGATTTACAACGAAAAGAGAATACAAGTGACTAGAATCTGTAGAAGAAAAAAAAATAACGCTGCAAATTCTATAAAAGAAAGCACACACGCATTTAGAAATTCATTAGATTCAATAGAAATCATTTAGACCAAAATTGACGATATGCAAAGACAAGGATGGAGAACCACTAACAGAGAAGCAAAAAATTATTATAATGAAATGGAAAGAATGCTTTGAAGAAAACCTAAATACAGACAACGCAAATGATCAAAACTAGACAATACTGGGTGGAAAAAAAATCAGTTAACCGTTTTGTATATTAACCCTCGTAAAGCGGTGCTTAGATTCTTACGTACACAACGGTGCGGGGTGCATTTGTACCCCATCTTTATATCCATTTTTTATATGTGAACGTCGGGGAAATTGATTTGAAATATAATTAGGACTTGTTTATTATAGTATGAAACATAATTTTATAAACAAAGTACCCATTTCTTCTTAAAAAAATTATTATCGTTGCAAGATAAACACACGAAATTTTTCACAGAGTGAGCAACAGTTTTTACACATAATACAGTTATGTCGGGACTTTCGGTCTTTGTTCTCTGACATAAGAAACACCGACCTTGTCCCGTAGCTCTGTTAGCTCCAAGTGGAACACCAGAAACGTCCAATTCAGGATATGAAATTTTCATCATTTGCACAATACGGCCATTTTTCCAAAAAATCACGTAAACATAAAGCGTTTTAGATGATGCAATGGGTGTAATGTGTTGAGAATTGAATTTAATGCGAATAAAAAAATGGACAAAAATCAAAAAAATTTATTTAAAAAAAAAAGGTAAAGAAAAACGAGATGTCGGGTGCAGCTGTACCTCGCACCGCCTTACGAGGGTTAATAAAAGCAAAAATAACTGAAGTAAAAAAAACATTAATTGTTTATTGTAAATAAGTAGGTATAAAGAAGTGCATGCTTTACTTTTTATGTTCAAAATGTAAACCACCTTCATCAATACATTTTTGGCAACGCTTATACACAGTGAAACAAATATTTCTACAGACTTCCAAGTTGGCACGGAGAACTTCAAATTGGCAAAAACTTTATCTTTAAGTACCCCCCACAAGGCACAATCACAGGGCGTCAAATCTGGCGAACAAGCGGGCCATTCAATTGTGTTTCTTCTCCCTATCCAATCACTAAACTGATCATTTAGAAACTCAAGAACTTGCAATCCGTAATGAGGCGGTGCACCGTCTTGCTGAAAATATCGAATACCTTGTAACTGTGGATTATTTGCAAGGCCCTTCACAGAGATATATTTTCTTGGACACGCCGCAAACTTGCGCGTGACGTTTTTGATATCGTTAACTGACTTTTGGTCCACCCGGTATATTATAGCGCAGAGCAGCACATAGAAGAGAGATTATGTATATTGTTATTCAACAATACAGTTATCAAGTCATGACAGCTTAATATTTGATCTAATTGGTGAAATGCATTAAGCATTATAAACATTAAATAGCTTATTAAGACTGATTGTTAATAGGTGACAATGGATATGCATGCAGACACTATCTATTTACAGCCAGGTATTTATTGATAATTAACTAAATAAATAGGTTATTTAATATCTTTTTAGGCCATGAAAATAGATACCACGGTGCCCATGTAAGAACAAGAAATGTAGAAAAACTATTTCGACAAGACGGTTTCCTTGTCTTCAACAAGGTCTACAAACCAAATTAAATACATATCTTGCAATAATATGTGCTTCAGCAGTACCTTACAATCTAGGTTTAAGAGAAAATAATTGATGATAATGATTTTGCAGAAAATATTGATGTGTTGGTAAATAGAAATGTTAGTTAATGATGTGGACTCCTAAAATAAGGTTTAAATTTTAGGAGACATTTTATTCAACAATATTTTGTAAGAGAATGATAATACATTATTGAATACTCGTATTGTATTAGATGTTTCTTTTTGTCTATTATTTCTCAAAAGGTCATCATGATCATTGACTCGACAACCCTTTTTGTTCGGCTTTTGTTTTGGCTTTTTCTTGTAATATCTCATCTCAGTTGTTTAATTGAACCCTGGTAACTTTAATTTGCTATGAATTGTTCTTTGCTATTCTTTATATATATTCTTTATCATTGTTTATTTTGCCTACTTGTCTACTGCTACCCTTTTCTTGTATTTTCACCATATATTTTTTTAAAGTATATAGTAATCTTCTGTCGTTCCTTTGTTCTACATTCAACTGGAATTTGTTTATTTATTCTGAGAATATATTTATTATTGAATCCTTATATTATGTTAGATATATTGTTTTTTATTTTATTTCCCAATATGTATTTTTTACATTTTATTTTAAAATAAATGAATATGAGTTTCCCTCTTTTTAAATAAGTGTTTATTTGACAAACCTTTCCTTAGCAAATATAAAATTAATGACACATGTAAACAGCCATACTGTGATGAGCACGCTAATAACCAGCAAAATAATGCAAAAAATGGAAAGCATATTATGTTGTAAAATAAAGAGAAATGTAAAATTATTGATATAAACCTATAAATTTACATTACATAGTTTCCCACCTTTAGACGTATCTGAGGAGTATGATGTATGACAACTCTCACAGACGTCTAAAGGTGGGAAATTATGTAATGTAATTAAAATTTATAGGTTCCTATCGATAACTGTACACCTCCACTAGTTTCATCTTCTTTTATATTTCTCAACGTACTGTTTTCCATCCTTTGCGTCAGTTTGCCAGTTATTGGCTCATCACTATGTATATACTATTTATGCCGATGACATAGTCCTCTTAACAAGAAAAAAACTGAAGTTTTTGAAGGAACTTGAGAGATGAAGCAAGAAAATTGTATGTCTATAAATGAAACAAAAACAAAATATTAAGTATATTGAAATGTATGGAGAGATAAAATAGAATAAATTTGTCACGCTAAAAACAGGAACAATGGCATCATCATCATAGTCATTAACATCTTAGTAGATGTGTTGTGGTTCATAATTGGGCTTCAGCAGCTCGGACAGTTTGATTGATAATATTTCTCCACTGGTCGCGGTCATCAGTTACATGTATTGCCTCAGTATACTGTTTGTTGAGAAGCTTTTTAGTAATGTCCGCCCATCGCTGTGGAGATCTTCCGCGTTGGCGTTGAGTCTGAGGCCTTCCTTGGACCACCAACCGCTCCATTTTGTGATCACTCCGATGGATATGACCAAAGAACTTTAAAATTCTAGAGTAAACGGTACTGGAGAGACGCTGATCCGGTTTAATTTCATCCAGAACCGAGACATTTGTACGGCGAGCCGTCCATGGAATTCGAAGCAGGCGTCTCCATGTCCACATTTCAAAGGCGTCTATACGTCGTCTACCTGATTCTTTGACTGTCCATGTCTCGCATGCATAGTAAAATATGGAAAAGACCAGAGTTGAAACGAGTCTCTTTTTGTTTGTCATAGTAATGTGACGATCACGCCAGACCCCGTTTAGTTCACTCATTGCTGCTCTTGCTAGTTGAATGCGTCTTCTAATTTCGGGTTCACAACTGCCTGTGTTGTTAACTAGAGCTCCAAGATATATCTTAGATGAGACTACCTCGCATCCCGCGATAGTTTGGGTTTCAGGAAACTGTTGTTGGCGATCAATAACCATGATTTTGGTTTTGTTGTAGTTAACCATGAGTCCAAATTTAGCACTTTCTACCTCGAGTTTTTTTAATAATTCAATAATTTCTTCGGGAGTAGAGGCTAGAAGTGTAGTGTCGTCTGCGAAACGCAAGTTAGATATCTTAACACCACCTAGGTTTACTCCTCCCTCCCAACCATCCAAGACTCTGCGCATTATGAACTCCGAATAGATGTTAAATAATAAGGGAGATAAAACGCATCCTTGGCGTACTCCCTTCTCCAAAGTGCATTTGTCAGACAGGTATCCGTCCATTCGAATATATGCCAGGTTATCTTGGTACAGTTTGCTAATAAGGTGAGTCAAGTGTTTAGGTACACCCATTGTCGTCAATATGTTCCATAGTTTGTCCCATCTAACATTATCAAAGGCCTTTGTATAATCGACGAAACATATAAATATCGGGATCTGGTATTCTCTGGCTTTTCTATGATGTTTCTTACATTAAGGATTTGTTCTCTAGTACCTCTGCCCTTTACAAATCCAGCCTGCTCAGGTGCTATTTGCCAACTTATGAAGTTTTCTAGACGCCGTTGCAGTATGTAGAGGATCACCTTACTGGCGTGTGATATTAGAGCTAATAGCCTGTAGTTGTTACAATTATTTGTTGAACCTTTCTTATGAAGAGGTATGATTATGGTCTTTCTCCAATCCTCAGGCCAGACGCCTGTGTGCCATATTTCATTACACAATCGATGTAATATTTTCACTCCACATTCCGGAAGATGCTTCAAGACGTCTGCAGTAATGAGATCATATCCTGCTGCTTTGTTTAACTTAAGTCTTTTTAAAGCGAATTCCACCTCGGAAAAAAGTATGTCAGGTTCAGATTCAAAACTAGTGTGGTGTGTCTCTGTTGAAGGAGAATGGAAAGTGGAGGTCTGGCAGTCAGGTACAAACGGGGTGTCCGCTGGCATCTGGTCCGTATTGGCGTATAAAGACCTACAATACGCCCTCCAAACATCAATAACCTTGTCCAAATCCGTCTGTACATTACCTTCATCATCTTTGATAGACCAAGATTTCTGCTTGAATTTACGTGTGAGTAGTCTGACTTTATCAAAGAGTTCTTTGGTGTTATTTGTGTCGGCATGTAGTTGAATTTCTCTGCAGATTTTCTCTATATGCTTGTTTTTGTCTCGTCTACAAGCAGCCTGAATAGCTCTAGATAGCTGTCGGTACTGGGAATTCCTGAGAGGGTTCTCGATTCCAGCAATTTTAAGTTTTCTACGTTCTTCAACGAGGTCAAAAGTATCTGCAGACATCCACACTTTTTTTGGTCCGGTTGAGACGGCATTAGACTGTGCCTCGCAGTCAGCCAAGGTCTGTATCAAGGTATTTTTAAAAGATAACCAAATCTTTTCGGAATCATGAGTGGCGATAGTTGGTAAAATATTTTCGAATCTTTCATTACATTGGCTGTTAAATTGTTGTGTATCTTTTATTTTTGATATCCTCTTGTTTCGGATCCTAGCACATGCCTTGAATTTTTGCTTTAGCGTTGCAAAAAGAAGTTGGTGGTCAGAGCCGCAGTCAGCGCTAGGTCGTGTTTTACATTGGCTAATAGATGTTTTCCAGCGATGTTTAATCATTATGTAATCGATTTGATTTCGGTGTCGTCCGTTAGGTGAGATCCAAGTGTACAATCTTCTGGGGTGGTGCTTATACATAGAGTTCATTATTGTCAAGTCATTGTCAACGCAGAACTGGATAAGGCGGTCTCCCCTTGAATTGCGTTCACCTATTCCATATCTACCCACAATATTTCGTATATGTTCGTCAGCCATAGTAACACCGATTTTTGAGTTTAAATCACCCATGATGATAGCGATTTCTTTATTTGGGATATTTTGCAGATATGATTCCAGTTCGTTGAAAAAAGATTCAGTTGTATCATCATCAGCAGTTGAGGTAGGCGCATAGACCTGAATCAAATGGACAATAGAGGGAGATCCATTTAGTTTTAAGGAAATTATACGATCACTGATAGCTTGATATCCCAGTATATAAGGAGAAAGAGATTTTGAAACCCAAAAGCCAACACCATTGATACTCTTGTTAGTGTTGCCGGAAAAGCACATGAAATGTCCCAAATTAGTTATGTAGTGCCCCTCGTTACGGAGGTGAAGTTCAGAGAGCCCGGCCACAGAGATATTGGTTCGTTCCAGTTCCTTCTCCAGAATAGCTTGTTTGCCCGGTTGTAAAAGACCACGGACATTCCATGTAGCTATGTTGTATGGTTTGCGGTTATTAAGTTTTTGTTTTTCACCAGTAGCACATTTCGCATGTAAAGCCTGATGGGTGCCATCCGGATCGCGAAGCTCATCATCCGAGGCCTCGCAGCTATTGCTCATATCATGAACTTTCGTGGGTGAAATAAAGGGGTGGTTTCCCGTTGCCTTCCCCTTTGGTTGGGAGTGCTAATAAGGAAATTTGTTTAAACAGGGTTGGTAGAAAAGACAATGGTATCTACTGTTTGCATACAAACAATGGCATACAACATTGAAAATGTCAGCCAATTCAAGTATTTAGGAGGAGCTAAGAGAAAGCAGATTAATGGTATAAGATTGAAGTCAAAAATGTATGTAGGACAGCTATAATGCAAATATGTATATGAAGCAGTTATTTGACTAGTGGCATTGTATGTTTGTGACACTTGAACAATGAATAAGAAAGATGAAATGAAAATGGACATCTAGAAAAGGAAAATATTATAAGGAATTTTTACTGAAGTTAGGACTGGCAAAGAATAATAGATATGGAAAGTCAGTTGGCTGGGTCAACATTACTTGAATGTAAGAGTGACATGTAAAATATTATATCTGGAGGAAGAAACAGAGACGGACCATGGAAAAAGTTGTTAGAAAGAGTATAAGGAGAATTGGAGGGGGACCGTTAATGTCCAGTAGAGATGGATATGATATAAATATTTATTTTGTAAATATTTTTGGGCTGTTATTTGGGTAAGATTGTTAATCTTTTATATCAATATTGTTGTTGCTTGGTAAAAAGTTCTTCTAATAATTTAATTTTATCTGACTCATTCATATTGACAATTCAGACATATATTTATACATTTTATAGTAATGACTTTAAAACAATATCCCCAATATTTATGAGTTGCGTTCCTGTAACGATTTTATTGAAAGATAGTTAATTCGATTACATAAAATTAACTTTAACTTAAGAATATCCGGCAGAAAAATCATAGCATGTGATTTGTCTTTAAGAATTTAAACATCAAATAAATTTAATTTCAAACTTAAAGTGTGGCTTATTCCCATGAAAATAGTAAATTGCATTTTATATAAGTTCCACCTGTCATGGTTTGTTCTTTGTTTTGTAGTTTTAAGTCTGATGAAGTCTATAAACATAGAAAAAAGCTTAAACCAATAATAAAAATGTGGGTACTAGGAAGTACCAGAGTTTTATTTGTTTTCTCTCAGTAAGAAATAAGGGAGATCTCCCAGTGTTTTCTCTTAGTACTTTGAATAATATTTCATTAAAATCCATTACCCCCATCAAGAAAAAAGTAATATGTAATATCACAGTATTGTGTTATACTGTTACTGAGGTAATAATTCACAAATAGCATTTACATTGAATCTAAAACTGTTTTCAATATAATACATAATAATGTAATCTTGAGTAATTAAGTATAAAAAAAATAGATATAAACAAAAACATTTAGATACAAATGATTGTTTTAAAATGTAGGTATAATATGCAATCCTTTACCACAAATTATAATGAAAAGAAGGAGAAAGCAAGAGATCATTAACCTTTGAAAAAGTAGGGTGTTATTGATAACTTCCCACCAATAAAATTAACTTTATTTAACTCAAAACATTTTAATAATTTATTTTCAAAAAACTAATTCCAAATGTATAAAATATTGCAAAGATATTTGACTTGACTATTGACAGAATGTTGTTTTTATTTGGTGTCCTACTGTCAAAATTGCTTAAAATCACTAATATGCCTTGAGAATAGCTGAAGACTCGTTCATAAAACAGAACGTGGTATTGAGCACGACGCACGATGAAGATCGTCTTGGTTGAGACCGATCTTAAGATCGGACTTAAGTACTGACTATAAATACGGGGCTAAGAGAAAGCATGAGCCAAAATAGATGGATAATTTTTAAATTTGCGAATGATTCTAAAATTTCCCAACTGGATTTTCGTTCAAGATTGGTTCGTAACTTACTAAAATATAGTGGACATGCAGAGAATAGTGAAAAACTGATACGTCAGTGTCAAACTCAGTGCATGGACAGTATATACAGAAAATTTGCTTTACCAGATAAAACTAGATTAGATAATATTGGCCACATTATAAAAAGTGACGATAATAGTGTAAGAAAAAAATGCCAGATGTACAAAAGTAATACTATTTATTAAGGTAAATGGTGTAGAGAGCATCTACACACCAAACGTTTCAAAAAATTTCATCTTAAAATTTAATTTAGATTTAACATACAAAATATTATGTTCCTTTATTAAAAGTTGTACCTGTATTCGGCCAAAGGTGTGTATACACATCCATCTGTTTTTCCTTTAAAAAAAATTCTTTTTGGTTGTAAATTTGTCTTAATTTATGTGTTTTTAATCCAATCTAATAAATAAATTATCAAAGGGCCTAGCCGGGTATTATGATGAAAAATGCCCCAACTCGATTCGAATTCCAGATAGGTCAGTTTAGCATATATTATAGAGAAACTCACTTTCTGAAATTTTTAGCCCCTTAGGTGGTCACGTGACCCACCTAGACCTAGAGCCTAATTAGGCTTTTTATTTTTTATCTCAGCGGCATCGAGAACTAGCGAAAAACTTTAAATAAAAAAGTTGTAAGTTTCAAAAAGTTCTGTCCGAAATTTTTTTTTTTATTTTTTGGCGGGAAATTCAAGTTTTAGGACGATTTTATTTTTTTATTTTATTTATTTTACCGATATACCATTTTTACAAAAATACGACGTGAACCTTTACAAAGCATAGGTTGCATTAAAAAAACAAACCAAAAATTAAAATTAAACAACATTCAATAAAAGTAGTAGCTTAAGTTATTAAATAATGCTCAAAATCTCTCGACTGATTTCTTACATGTTGCTATAGATATTGTGCTCATTGGCAGTTCGTAAAATTCTTGTAATGGGTTCATTTTGACCATAATTTGTAGTGTGGAATGGAATGTTGAAAATCTCAGTGTTACGAGTTCTTCTAGTATTAACATTAAAACTTATTAAACTTAGTAACTCTGGATCTTGAAAAGGAAACATAAATCCGTTTGACACCTTCTATGATGTAGTGGTGAGATATTTAGTATTGACATCATCATATGTGTATTGCTGTCTAATAAAACCAATCTTGTAAGCACATACCCTCAAGAATTTATTCTGAACTCTCTCGATACTGTAGATTGTAGATGTCACTGTTATATGAAGGAGACCAAATGAGAGAACCATACTCCAAAACTGATCGGACTAAACTAAAGTATAACATTTTTAAAGTTTGTACTGAAAACTGATTACAGTTTCTTAGAATAAATCCCAACATTTTTAAAGCTTTAGCTGAAGTTTCGTTAATGTGATATTTAAAAGTTAATTTAGAATTAAAATTTATACCTAAATCCTTAATATTATGACGTGCCTCTAATGGTACATTATTTATACAATAATCATAATTTACAAACTCTCTTGATCTTCCAAAAGTAATTTTAAAACATTTTTTTATATTTAAGTATAGCATGTTTACCTCACACCAACTAGCTAAGCTTTTAATATCATTCTGTAACAAAGAGGCATCAACTAGGTTATTTACTATTCGAAATATTTTAAGGTTATCAGCAAACATTAGAAATTTACTACTTTTAATCACTGAGGATATATCATTAACAAATATATTAAATAAGAGAGGCCCAATATGAGACCCCTGAGGAACTCCTGAGGTTACAGATACTTGTTGAGATAAATAATTTCCATATTTAACATACTGACATCTACCAGATATATAACTACCTATCCACTCAATTATTTTACCTCCAAATCCATAGCCTTTTAATTCAGCAATAAGCAGATCATGGTTAACTCTATCGAAGGCTTTAGAAAAGTCTGTGTAGATAGCGTCAACCTGACCCTTCTGTTCAACTGAAGTAGCAATATAACTAGTATACAATATTAAGTTCGTGCATGTAGACTTACCTTTAGAAAAGCCATGTTGTCCAACATCAATTATTACATCTTTAGAATTCCATGTCAAAAAGTTATTTACAAATACAAGGCACTCAAAAAGTTTGGGTAATACAGATTTGTTACAAACCGCTCGATAATTTTCAACATCATTTTTATTACCAGACTTAAAAATTGGTGTTAAATAACTAGTCTTCCAAAAATCAGGAAAGATGGCAGTACTCAATGAGGAATTAAATAAGTAGCAGATAGGTTTTACGAGAGTAAAAATGCAATGCTTGAGAACATAAGCTGGCAAACAATCTGGTCCAAGCGATAATTTCCAAGGCATCATTAAAACACTATAAAACACACTGCTGATAGTTAAAAATTGGGATTTAATTAACTTTAGAATTAGAATATGTAGTTGAGAAAAACTTACTAAATAAATTAACTACGTCTTGAGCATTATCACTAACTAAGACATTCGTTCTCACAAAAAAAAAATATAAAGTGTATTTTTGCATAATTTTTCACCCTGAATTTTTTCAGATTTTTAAAATTGGTGAAACGTACTTTTAAAAATTAAAAACCGCATTTTTTCGCTTTTTGATACAATTTTATATAGGGTGTTTAAAAAAGGTATCACCGTCACTAGGATAGGTAGAAAACTGAAAAATAATTCGGGTTTGCCTAATAAAAAATTTTTGTAATGTCATCCATTTTCAAGATACAGAGCAAAACAAGATACAGAACAAAATTTTACACATTTTTTACGATTTTGTCAAACTACTGGCAACATTATAATAAAATTTGGCAGGTTTTAAGAGGTAGTTATTTTTCATTTTTTGACATACAATAAGAATTTTATATTCATCATTGGCACGCATACGGGTAATGGTCTGAACTTTTTAAAGAAAAAAAGATAGTACGCCACTGACATATTTCAAATTAATAATTTTTGAATTCCTCGTCAAATTTCGCACAAAAAATCTTGCTACCCTTTTTTTCATACAACACGCCGTTTTAATGCAAACAATAAAATATCTTAACGCTTCCAAAGTATGTATTGGAATTAAGTTTTTCTATGGATGTACATATGAGTATAATGTAGATGTATTGGGACCGTGCAAGTTCGGAAAAGTGACACCTATTTCTATGCTCTGCACTTTTATTCGCACTTTTGATTATATTGGCCAATCATATGGTCCTGGTTACTGGATAATTGTCAAGGCTATAGTTAAAAAAATAATAAGAAGAAAAAATAAGATTTAGGTTATGTTATTTAAACTTAAACAATTGTATGTAGGAAATAAAATTAGTTATTAAAATGCAGTACTGCAAGCAAAATACAATTAATTAAAATTACCTTTATATAATAATTGCATATCTTATCAATATTGTGGAGCAATATATAATTTTTCTTCTTAAATGACAATAGGTATGAAATGTACGTCAATTTGACAATTTTAATTGACAATATGAATTATTTAAGAAAGTTGCAATGGGTGCGTTCGGACGACCACAGCGGCTGGACAGCTGAGCCAGCAGTAGCTGTCAGACGTCACCGCTGGAAGCCAGCCGCTGAGAGATTTACTAAGCTTTCCCTATCACGGCTGGATACAACCACTCAGCCGATTTCTGCTGACCGCCAGCCGCTATGGTCGTCCGAACGCACCCAATATTTCTCCGCTATTCGCGCACGATCGTTTCGCGTATCCCTTCCACGTACTTGCACACCGCGAATAGAAACTTACATAGAAATTCGAATACTTTGTAAGGATTAAAATATTTTACTTCTTGCATAAAAATTGCGCGTCGTATGAAAAAATGGGAAGATAGATTTTTTGTCACAAAAATGACTGTTAATCTGAAATATGTCAGCGGCACACTATCTTTTTTTCTTTAAAAATCTCAGACCATTACCCGTATGCGCGGCAATGATGAATATAAAATAGGGAACTTGCATAAATTTTTAAATTCGAAAAAAATGTTATAAATCACAACACAACATAATTTAAAACATGTATCAAAGATAAAAAAGTTTTGTTTGTCTTTCGTTTGGCCCCTAAAGACGATTAAAAATTCAAATTACAACAGGTGGTCCAAAACGCGTCGTGACGTCACTTGGTTTTACATTTACATTTTTCCAATAAAGTAAACAGAATTTTAAATTAGACGTTATAAACGTCAGTAGAAAATACATTTATGTGACGTTACAAGTGTTTTTGATCGTTTGAACTATTCATAGAAAAATTCGTACTTTTACAAAATGGTTTTATTTTCAATAGTAAACCTTCCTTCCTTTCCTTCAAAAACAGTATAAAACTAAAATTTTAACAAACTGGTATATATTATTACAATGACATACGATAAATGTCATTAGAATATAAATATTTTTGACTTATTCCACGACGATGAGCTTGCCAAATACCCAAGTAGGTGGAGGCCAATAAACTAAAGAAGGAGAAGAAGAATATACCTAAATATAAGGTTGTGTCTAGGTATACGTTACCGTGTACGCAAATAAAAAAGTTAGAGTGTCAGTGATTTCTGATTTTTTATTTGTTTAGTGTTTGTTTTTAAATTAACTACGGAGTGTGGACAATTATTTAGTTCTTTTAATGGGTTTAAGAACATTTTAAAACAGTACGAAAAAGATAAGAGACTATAAATTAATATATATTTTTTAGTTATAAATGAAATAGTATGTATTACCGTAAAATATTAAAATAAAAAGAAGACCTAAAGCTTTCACAATAATAATTAACTTTATCTGAAGCTATTATCCTTGTGGCATTTTTGTAATCAACTATTCTAAATGGGAACTAAGCCACAATTTAACCAAAAAATGATTTTATTAACGTTTCGACGTCTAAATCGGACGTCGTTGTCAAAATACAAAATATTAAATTAAACAAAAATGGTGTTGCTTAGTAAAAAATTTTTCTAATAATTTATTTAATCTGACTAATTTTGGTATTTTGACAATGACATCCGATTTGGACGTCGAAACGTTAATAAAATCATTGTTTTAGTTAAATGGTGGCTTATTTCCCATTTAGAATAGTTGATTATAATAATTAACTTACGTATAAAAATTATTTTAACAATATTTTTTACGTGTTATGTCAACTAAATACATATATTTATTTTGCTAACCTAAATATATACTTTAATATATACATTGATTTATTACAATTAAGTTTGAAACATCTGAATAGTTCTGCTTCCGTTCCTTTAACAAATATTTTTCTATCAAACACACGCTAAACATATCAAAATAGCATGTACCAAAATATACAGTCACTGCGCACGCTAAATAATAACGTCACTGGCTTGATGAAGTTTAATTCGCGTGTACATACCTAACTTGTTTATTTGCGTACACGTTAGCGTGTACCTAGACACAGCGAAATATAACCATAATAATAACTAATGTAAAACTATGTGACGTCACGGGTCGTTTGAACTATTTTATACCGCTGAAGACTTTAAATACGTATTTCTAAGTTATTACGAGTTTTTGAAGCGTGAAATTTTGGAAATCTCATTTTTAAACAAGACTGAACATTATTATGTAATAAAAAAAAATTGTGCAAGTTCCCTATTCTAATTGTATGTGGAAAAATTAACAATAACTACTTAAAACCTGCCAAATTTTATTACAATGTTGCCAGTAGTTTCGGCAAAATCGTAAAAAATGTGTAAAATTTTGTTTTGTTGTATCTTGAAAATGAATGACATTACAAAAATTTTTTATTAAGCAAACCTCAATTATTATTTAGTTTTTTACCTGTAGTAGTTGACTGTGTGACCTTTTTTCAGCGATCAAAAAGCGAAAAAATGCGGTTTTTTATTTTTAAAAGTATGTTTTGCCAATTTTAGAAATCTGAAAAAATTCAGGGTGAAACATTATGCAAAAATACATGTTATAATTTTTTTCGTGAGAATGAATGTCTTAGTTTTTTTATACTTACAGTAGACTCGCGATTATCCGCGGTAACTGGGACCGTGACTACCTCGGATACGGAAAAACTCGGTTAACACTGAGATTGGTTGTGTTGATAGAAAAATACGTAAATAACCATAACTGTGGATATTTTAGTGACAAAACTAATACAGTACTGTCTATAAAAGATAAAAACATTTACCTTATCAATATTCCTGTTTAAAAAAGTCTTTGTTTGATTTTTGCATAAGCTTCCTTCCTCTTTTTGAGGAGGGGATGTTGCGCCAAGGTTGAAAGTTGTAACTCACCAGCTATGACTTTTGCCTCGGTTAACCGAGGGGCTCGTATAATCACGAGTCTACTGTATTTAAAATTTTAAAATCGTCGTAAAATTTGAATTTCCCGCCGAAAATTAAAAAAAAAATTTAGGACAGAACTTTTTGACACTTACAACTTTTTTATTGAAAGTTTTTCGCTAGCTCTTGATGCGACTGAGATAAAAAATAAAAACTTAAAAAGTCTAATTAGGCTCTAGGTGGGTCATGTGACCACCTAGGGGACTAACAATTTCAGAAAGTGAGTTTCTCTACATGTGTTTACCTATATGCAATTCGAATTGAGTTGGGGGCATTTTTCATCATCTTATCCGGCTAGGCCCTTTCTCTTTGTTTATTGTCTCAGCCGTTAATGGGTTAATAAAGACTGACTAAGTTAATACTGACTGACCAAAATTATTACAGTGGAAACTGGTACGATGGCGGAAAAAAGGAAGGACCAGGACAGGATGACGTGGAAGATGACCTCAAAACCATGAATAGAAGACAATGGAGGAGAAGGGCCCAAGAGAGATCTGAATGGAATGACATAGCCAGACACGCAAATACCCATCCAGGGTTATGATGCCAAAAGAAGAAGGCCAAAATTAACTCTAAGCTAAAGTAGTATAAGCTAAGCTATTAACCCTTTCAGTACGGACGATATTTTTGTCAATATAGTCCTACCGACGGCAGTTTTTGTAAAGTAGTACGGCCTGATGACGGATATATATGTCATTCATTTTTTTTGTTATCTTTTGATTTTTAACAGCAAAATTTGTCATTTTACAGACGTTAAACATATTTATTAAAAATATCTAAAAAATACACTGCAACAAAAAAACAAATTTAAATCAACAGAAACATGAAGAACGAAAATATTAACTCAAAAAATCAAACACATTGCCTGTATGTCCTTTTTTAAAACTCAGCTTCTTGGTGATATATTTTAAAGCATGGGACTACACATAACCCAACGTCACATTCCTTGCACATATAGCTAGATTCCCTTTTTTTCTGGCCTTTAGTGGTATGGGAACAAACAAAGCATCTTCTAGTGGCTTTTTACTACCTTCTTTTCGAGGAATTAATTCGGGAAAGTGTCGCTGTGTCAGCCTTTCATTACCAAGATCATAAGGAGGCAATTTCAATTGTGTGGATTTATATCTAAAAACGTGCACTAATAAAACTTAATGAAATATAAAATATAAATAGAAAAATACCTTTTTAATAACTGCTGAATAACTGCTAGATGAAATTTTGCAAGTGGAATTTTCTTGGTGCATTGGGTTAAATAAATTGCATGGGCATTGAGCAAGCAGGTATCGAGTGTATGGAAAAATAATTTTTTGTACCATTTCAGGCTCTTGCGAGTACAATCGATGCTGCTTATCATCATATCTGATCTATCTACTGCCCCTATTCCATTAAGCACAGACAATGGTTTTTTTATGTTTTCGTTTGTAGTTGTATCTATTTTGGAAAGAGTAACCATTTTATTTTCATGCATAGTACTTAGCATAACTACGTCACGACGATCTTTCCATTTGAGTACCAATATGTGTTCACTGCTTCTCCAATCAGTTTCACCTCTTTTTAATTTCTGATCAAATACTGGCATATGCTTTCTATTTTGTAGAACTGTCCAACATGAATTGGTTTTATTATCAAAAAGAAAAGTTGATAAAGACGGGCTAGTATAAAAGTTGTCAGTGAACAATGAATGTCCTTTGTTTAGATAAGAGTTGCAAAGTTTGGAAACAACGGCACCAGAAGAGCCAAGGCCTAGGGCATCTTTTGTTTCAATATTGGTTTTTTTTACCCATGTATACTATAAAATCTAAAACAATACCCGTTTCACAATCACATAGAACATATAATTTTATTCCAAAACGATGTTTTTTAGTTTTAATACCATACTTTCGTCTATAACAAGATTTTGGAATAGGTAAAACTGACTTTTGAACTTCTCTCTCAGCATATTTAATATATTCTCAACTTTATGCAAACGATTGTCTGGTGGGGCTTCTTCATTATTAGAAAAATGTATATAACGTTGTATTTGAAAATAACTGTCTCTTGACACTTGCTGACCAAAAATAGGCGTAAGAAGTAAAATGTCTTGAGACCAGTAATCTATTACGTCAAGTTTTTTAATGAGTGGCATAAGCATAGTTAAGGCAACAAAAATATTTTTTTTTGCATTTTGCTGTATTGCATACCTATTTGTTTCCCGTACTATAATATATGGAGTTTCGTCAGAAAGTAAATTTAAAAAATAATCTATTTCTTTTGACTCTGCAGTCAGATTTTTATTTTGCAGGCCAGAAAAACTATTATCAAATTCGTGCAAATAAGGAGTAAATTCATTTTTTGTCCACAAAATTTCTAAATCTGTTTGGTCAATTACATTGCCCACTACGAAATTTTCTCCTTCTTGATCCTGATTGTCGTGTTCACTTTCTTCGGCATTTTCATCAAAGCTCTGAGGTTCGTCAACACTTTCAGTTTCACTTCCAGAAGTCGGAAAATATCAAAGCTCTGAGGTTCGTCAACACTTTCAGTTTCACTTCCAGAAGTCGGAAAATATTCACTGCCGCTATCCACATCCACATCCACAAAAGGTTCATCCTCACTTATATATGTATCGTCCTCGTCTACAACTGTCAAGAGGTGTCGTACATATTTTTCACTCAAACCACAGTAATTACCATCAATTTTAATGCTTTTGGCCATTTTAGAACCTCGAGAAAGACCTGCGTGTTGTACGAACGACACTATAAGGCAAACTGGCGTAAATTATCCATGAGACTGAGGCGAATCATCAACTTCAAACATGTGCTGCTTAATTGGCGGTTGTCGTAAAATTTCGTCAGTGACGGAGTTTTTCGACAGCCGTCTGCGGACGAATATTTTTTGAGCGTATACAATCGTCAGCCGTCTGTGCATCAAGTTAAGATTTTAAAGATGTCACATATACACGACATTAGCATAAATATCATATTAAGCTTTTGACGAATATATTCGTCAGCCGTCGGGAGTGCCAATTTTATATCTGACGGATATGTTCACCATCCGTACTGAAAGGGTTAACTCTAATAGCTAAAGTATAAAAAGGGTGTGCATAAATTATTGTTGCAGATTTAACCATACAAGATAATTGTTTTATGAATTTAAATATGAGACGATCACAGCAATAGTGGCCTAAAACTTTGTCTCTACTAAAGCAATGGGAGACTAAAAACCATACTTTTCATGCAAAAGACGTTAGACCTAAATGAAGAATTATTGATTTAATATCAAGGTATTATTAATACCTTGATATTGAATAAATAATTCTCTATACAGGTTTGGGGATTTTCGCATGGAGAGAATGATTTTTTGTTCTTCTGTGGAAAAACTTATTTGTGAATTGTGAGCTTTTGCATCTTAAGCTACGTTATGTGGTTCCATCTTCGGCAGTAAGATAAAAGAAAATCTTGCAACATTGTGCTACAGCAACAAATGTTAACATCAGTGTGGACAGCTTGTAGTTAGTCGTAGTTGCTAGATGTTAACAGGTTTGAACTGTTTGTTTTGTTTTCTGAATTTGGTTATAAAATGGTATTTAAATAGACTGTAGAAGCCTGCATTAATTTAATAGACAATTTATAAACATACAGTAAAAATTCCGTTAACTGAAATAATTGGGCGGAGGCCGCTTCGGATAACAAGAATTTCGGTTAAAAATAACATTGTTTTTTGTATTTTTCTTGTATTAAATTACATTGTGTTCTTGGTCAAAGCTGGTATTAAAAAATACTACGAGGTGATTTCGTAATGTGTTGTATATTTAATTGCCTTCTTTAGTTGTATAAAAGCAATGTTAACGACGTCGACAAAATTATTGAAACTGTCAGCCATTTCGTTTAAACGATGTTTCGGTTAACGGAGGTTTTACTGTACATGTCTTTGGAATGCAACTGATAAAAATTATAAATGCAGAGAATCTAAACTGATGTCTGGTCAAGATTTGTAGCATTATAAACTGTGAAAATATAGAAGAGGCAAAACGGAAAATAAGAAATTTGTAAGCACAGTTCTACAGAGAGAGGAATAAATCTGAAGCAGGTGCCTTTCGTTACACATAATAAACAACTGTTGCTTCAGTGGATACACGATGATCATCTAGTCGCAAATACATGCAACAAACTCCATCATAGGTACAACAAAGTTGCTTGGGTGGTGACACTTTGTTACAAAAATGTGAAACTAATTCGACCTACTTCAACATTGTAGAACACAAAATTGTTGAAGTATTAGACTACAGACCCATGTCAAAAATGGATGGGTCATATGAACCATCAGGTGACATATATAGGACGATATAAGAGCATAAAATAATTAGATTCAGCACTATGCTGTCACTTGTAAGCAGTCCAACTGAGTGCTGGTGAGAATTCAAAAGTGCAGATAGAGTGGGTACATTTTGGTCATATATTTTTGTACGGCATTTTTACCATCGATAAATCCATGAAAAATATTAAGAAAGCGCCCAGTGCCGTAAAAAAATGGTGAGCCACAAAGTTGGTAAATTTTTTTGATTTTCTGACAATTTCTAGGGTAAATTTGGTCATTTCATTCTGTTCGGCACCAATTTCATACTGTTTCAATACAACTTCTAATCCATTATTAGGCAATGCCGTACAAAAATCATGCGACAAGGGAAAAAAATCGAGAGTTGCAATCCCCTCTCTTTCTGTGGTCCGGGGGGAGTATTTGAAAAAATACGGCTTCGATTCCAAAACATTATCTATCACTCAAAGTACTATTAAAAATATTGCCGTCAAAAAAGTATTGTTCATTTGAATGTATATTAATGATTATGTTAATTTCATGGTATACTTCAATGGTTAAAAGCACAGATATAGTATGTCCACTTTTTGCTGATTTTAAGATAACATTATAAAAATATTCAGTAGGGCCATATGAATGTTCTGCATAATTATTGTAAGTCCAGAATTATTGTAAATGGGTTAAATGGCCTTGCCAAAATATAGTATTTCCCATTTGTACTAACAACCGACTTGCACAGATATTTTATGTCCGTTTGGAAGTGCACAAACATAGTATGTTTTGGGACATACAATATTAGTGCTCACGCGATCAAACTTATCATGGCTGTAAATATTATTTGGCGGACATGCAGTAACAACCCTTATGTTGTATGTACATACACATTTTCAAAAAAAATATTTTTTAACCCAATAATATATAATATTTTAAAAAATATCTACAGTAAGCTAATAATAATACCTTAACTTATTACCCAAACATTATGATATATCGATATATCAGCAGTATCAAACAAAAAGTAACGCGAAAACTTCAAAACGTTCTTCTCAACAAATTAAGATATTTGGACATACTATATCTGCGCTCTTAACCATCGACTTGATTTATAAAGCTAAAAAAATCATTTGACTCTGTATGGCAACTATTTTTTAACATGATATTGTAAAATAAAGTTGTTATATAGTATTGCCGTTTAAAAGAAACGGTTCTAAACAAAATTATAGAGAAATACAAAAACAGAAATTTTTTAAATTATTGCAAAAGTTTAAATATTCATAGATTACTAAAATATAACAATTTTCTACATTTATCGTTTGTTTTAAATAGTATTAAGATAAATAAATTAGGAAAAAATGATTCCATACATTTTAATGCAGACCATATCTTTTATGATGAAAATGACGGTACCATTTTAAAGGTGTAGTACTTTAGGGTCATTTGATACTGTACGGTATTAACATATTTTTGAAGAGAACAATTATTCAAGATGGCGCCGAACGATGCGCACGTGAAATTACTCCTCTCTGTAAATGATGAGAATTTTAAGGAAAAAGCATTCAAATGTTGCCAGAAAACTACTAACGTTATAGTGTGCATAAAATGTGGAAGTATTTTTCATTTATCTTGTTCATCAAGAAAAAAGCAGAAATGTATAAAGTTATGTGATACTAGAATTGTATGTGAGACATGTGAACAATCTGAAAATCCCAAAGGAAACTCAGTAAGTCATACTCAAGAGGTAAATGCACATATCCTACAGTTGGAAATTGATTTTCTAAAAACAATTTTAAGTGAAAAAGAGGAAAAATATAAAATTTTATTTGATAATAATCAATTGTTAAAAAGAACTAACGAGCTCCTTGAAGAAAAAGTAAAACAAAAAACTAAAGAACCTGAATTCAAGGTAATTAACGTTGACAAAAGAAAAAACTGGACTTCCCCTGGTAAAGATGATAAACAACTACAAAATGTTAATGACCTTACTAATAGTAAACAAACTGAATTAGTAGTGACTAAAATTCCTGCAGACGGAACGCTAGCGCGATCCTCAACATCGACAAACTTTGGAAATGAAGTGCCAAATGAAAAAAAATACATTACATCAAGACAAATGAGTGCCGCAATGCAAGAAGCCAAAACTCAAACTGTTTTACATAATCTGTTGAACACTGAAAATAATGCTCCGGTTCTTTCAGAGTCTTCAAGCAACGGTGCGTGGACACAGGTAGCTCATAGAAAAAAGAGGAAGTTCTTAGTTGGAAGTACCGAGTCACCTTGCAACATTGAGGCTGTTCCACAAATGATCAACCTACATGTGACTCGCCTAAAGCCTGACACAAAACCGGAGCAATTAGAAAAGTTCCTGGAAAATCATTTAGATGGCGTAAAATGCGAAATCCATCAGTCCAAAAAACCTGACATATATGCATCCATGAAAGTGACCATTAGACGAGACTTAATTAAGAATGCATGGAAGCGAGAAATCTGGCCCAGCGGAGCATTAGTCTCGTTTTTCAAGATGAGGAGGATGCTGTCGCATTAGGTGGGTCCTCAAGCAATACAACTATTTCACGTATAGTAAATGACTTTAAATTGAAGTTAATCTCGGTTAATGTACAATGTTTAACAAACAAACTTTTAAATCTTGAGCTTTTTTCTAATGCTGAAAAACCTGACATTCTATGTATTCAGGAGCACTGGTGTAATGAGGATAATATTAATCTTATTTATATCCCAGGGTACACTTTAGTAACCCATTTTACTAGAAAAAATAAAATACATGGTGGAACTCTTATTTTATCTAAATCTGGGACAGACAAGTATGCAGTCTCAGTCGTTGATTGCCGTAAATTCTCTGAGGAAGAAAGCTTTGAATGTTGTGCTGTGACTATTTTAATCAGTAACTGTAAATTTCTAGTCATTAATGTGTACAGAACGCCTAACAGCAATCTAGATTCTTTTATAAATAATTGTTTTAATATTTTAGGTCATTTTCACAACCGTGTTGATAAAATTTATCTCTGTGGAGACTTTAATATCAACTACTTAATTCAGAGCAATGAAAAACTTCGATTAGATGATCTTTTTCAATCGTTTGGTTTGTCTCTTAATATCCCAAATATACCAACACGTATTTTCATGAATAACAATAAAGTAACAAAAACAAAAATTGACTACATTGCTACTAATAATATCACTATGAATCATACTTGTCAAGTCAATCAACCCAATATGGGTGACCATCTTGCCATTATTTTTGACATTGTTGTAGGTCGTAATCAGGATAGGATGGAATCTAATATAAAACAGCAGTGTTTTAGGTGTTTAAATGATAATAATTTAGACATCCTAAAACAAGACTTAATGAGGATTGGTTTTTACGAGGTATACAATGAAAGTAATATTAATAACGCTTTTATCGAATTTATGGATACTTTAAACTTTGCTATTACTTCAAACTGTCCCCTTAAAAGTAAAATAGGTAAGGACGTGCATAAAAGTAAAGGTTGGGTTGATCATGACATATATGCTAGGAGTAAACAATTAAAAAACCTATTTAATGAAGCTAAAAACTCTAATAATAGTAACATCTGGAATGAGTATAAAGCTACCAAGAAGGAATACAATAATCTTATTGCTGAAAAGAAAAGGGAATTCAATTATCTTCAAATTATAAGTAGTAATAATAAACAAAAAACTATGTGGAGTATAGTAAATAAAACTATAGGGAGAAAGCAAAGTACTAATAAAATTAAACTCAAAATTGAAGACAAATTAATATCAGATGATAAAAATTTAGCTCAATATTTTGCATGCCATTTCAATGACAAAAATAATGCACTAAAAAATAGGCTTGACAATAACCCTCAAAACTGTACTTTATCACATAGGTGGACTATAGACAGTTTTGTTTATTTTCCAGTAACATCTGATGAAGTTCTTGATATTATTTGTGGTCTTAAAAATAAACATTCTTTTGGAAATGATGAATTAAACACAAGAATGATCAAACACATCAAGGATGTTATATCAGAACCGCTGGCATATTTAATTAACCTAGTATACAACACAGGTGAATTTCCTGAAAACCTAAAATTAAGTAAAATTGTTCCAGTATATAAAAAATCCGATCACACTTGTATTGATAATTATAGACCTATTTCTTTGTTAAATGTAATTTCAAAAATTTTTGAACGAGCTTACTACACTAGGATCATACAGTTTTTGGACAAAAATAATGCACTGTGTTCAGAACAGCATGGCTTTCGATCCGGAAGATCAACAGAGGGGGCTACTGAAGTATTTATGGAATCTGTCTATAGGCATCTTGATGATGGTCTTCTTGTAGTGGGTATCTTCTTTGATCTTTCCAGAGCATTCGACAGTCTTAAATTTGAATTTGTCCTTAACAAATTGTATGTCCACGGAATAAGAGGTAACATGTTAAATTTATTGAACTCATATCTTCTGGAGAGGAAATTCTATGTTGAATTAAACAAGGAAAGGTCAGACATCTTCAGTGTAGATGTAGGAGTGCCGCAGGGATCTGTGTTGGGACCACTGCTATTTCTTATTTTTGTCAATGACCTACCCGATCATATTACTCATGACCACATTGTAATGTACGCAGATGACTCATCTGTGATTGTATCAGCACATACATACGTAGAGCTTCAAAATAGAGTGTCAAGGGTTATCAGATTATTCCAAACATGGTGTACACAAAACTTGCTACAACTGAATATTGATAAAACATCGTATATACATTTTAGATGCAAACGAAATATGCCAGTTGTGTCTATTCCTGAAATTGTAAATATTCCAAACATAAAATTTTTAGGTGTATTCTTGGACCAGTTTATGAGTTGGGATGTTCACGTTGAATATGTTAATAAGAAACTAAATTGTTCATTCTATGCTTTAGTACAGTTGAAGAGAACACTCAGTATTAAAACTCTCATTAATGTATATTATTCTTTGGTTTATTGTCACCTTACTTATAATGTTACGTTATGGGGTAATTCCACAAAATCAGACACAGTGTTTATTAAACAGAAGAGAATTATTAGACTTATCTTCAATATTCCTTTTGGGCATACTTGTAAGCAAGTTTTCATTAATAACAATATCTTACCGTTGCCTTCCATATATATCTTGAAATCCATATTGTATATTAAGCATAATTTACATTCATTCAAGAGAAATTCTGATTTACATGCATACTCAACTAGGAATGCCAATCAGTTTGTTACTGTTGGTCACAAACTATCCAAATTTGAGAAGTCCACAGATTATGTGGGGGTCAGGCTATATAATCATCTTCCAAATGAAGTTAGATCTTTGCATCCGGTGAAATTCAAAAGAGTTGTGAAAAGTATACTATGTAAACATGCATTCTACAGTGTAGAAGAATACTTAGCAACTGGATTGCTGTTATGAGTTCTGTCTAATATTAATAATTTTCATATTTATCAATGTACATTATGTTAAATCTAAAATTTAAGTGTATGTATAGGTATTTGATTATGTGTCTGTGACTATATTGTGTTGTATATCTGACGTGTATATCCATCTTTATGATGGCAGCTGTAAAGCTATACCAATAAAGTATTCTATTCTATTCTATTCTATTAATAATATGATAAAATCATTATGACGTCCAACTGAAGTTAAAGGGTGTGTAGGTATATAATATCCAAGAATTGAAACTCTAAATCCCAGTATCAACAGTTTTGTATACTTTTTGGTTTAATATACAGTAGAACCTCGATTATCCGTCAGGGCACTGGACCAAGGGTATGACGAATAATCAAAAAGACAGTTAACAGAACATTAAAGAAAATTAAAAATTCATAGTACAACTCTCAAATTTAATTTGTATGGTTTGTTTGACAATATAAGAGGGATTTGTGTTCGTACAACTGTTGCTTCACATTTTGCGACGGCTGAATTTCTTAATCGGCATAAGATCATTCAATCTACTTTATTGGCTTCTTCTTGTTGAGAATACCACTCGATGAATTATTGCATATGTGATGCAGCTTCTCTATATTATTTACGTAAATCTTTGTCAGTTACAATAGGTTCATCAACATAGCTACAGTCAAATTCTAAGTCTGTGTCAGCTTCTGAATCTGTTTGGTCCACCTTTGTTGCCATTTCAACGATTTCTTTATCTGTCAGCAATGGATAGCCGTTTGTGTCCTCATCACAAATCAAATGTAACTTTTTTTTTATTTTTTACATTAGAATTTTTGGTTATGTAGTCAATATAACTTTTGTATGTACCCTGACGGTTAACAGAGGTGACGGTTAATGGAGAGACAGATAATGGAGGTTCCACTGTATACTTCAAACATTATTGATACATGTATATAATTGATTTATTTCATTGTAATGATGTGAATAAATAAGACAACTATTTTTTAGAAAAATTACTACTAGAAAATGACTACTTAGCACACAATACAGTATTATAGGCAGGTGTAGATATATGCCTATAAATGCTAAACGTCGTAACAGAACGTTGCTCGTAAGTAATATATAATGTAAATTATATTTATTTAATATTTTTATTACTTTTTTCAATATGAATTTTCAGATTTGTACGGCGTTAACTTTTTATAAATTATTGCATTAAGTACTAATGAACTATCGAATGCTGTATAAAAAAAATATCGTCATAAATTTCACCTTACATTTCGTTATATGAATTTTTCTTACATTTCATTCTGTGGATTTTTCTTATATTTCATTTTGTGGATTTTTCCTTGAGCTTTTTTATCCCTACAAACCTTTGAACCAACGAAAATGTACGGCATGTAAAATAATGTATCTATGCATAAAATACTTTCAAAATAAATTAATTTTATGTTGTTTCAAATCACCCCCGGACCACAGAAAGAGAAGGGATTGCAACCCTCGATTTTTCCCCTTGTCGCATGATTTTTGTACAGCGTTGCGGAATGGATTAAAAGTTGTATTGAAACAGTATGAAACAGTATGCCGTACAGAATGAAATGACCAAATTTACCCTGGAAATTGTCAGAAAATCAAAAAAATTTACCAACTTTGTGGCTCACCATTTTTTTACGGCACTGCACGCATTCTTATTATTTTTCATGGATCTATCGATGGTAAAAATGCCGTACAAAAATATATGACCAAAATGTACCCACTCTACCTGCACTTTTGAATTCTCACCAGCACTCAGTTGGGACTGCTTACAAGTGACAGCATAGTGCTGGATCTTATTATTTTATGCTCTTATATCGTCCTATATACGTCACCTGGTGGTTCATATGACCCATCCATTTTTGACATGGGCCTGTAGTCTATGTGTTTCTTTGGTGGAGGCACAGCTTAACCCACAACCCACAATTTTACCAAAACGCTTACATTAAAGTTTTTAATTACATTAAAGTTATCCCTTATTTAAATATTTTCACATTCAGAATGGCTCAGGCATTGGTGGCTTGATAAATAAATATATATTGTATGATGAGAATTTTAACACTATACTACATTCACAATCAAGATGCAGTAGAAGTAAACAAACCGAGACATGTTATCTGTTACAAGGAGCACTCCTGAATCATGATTTACAATGTATGTACATTGTAAATCACAAATGATGATTTACAAATTTTATACATTGTAAAACACGATTCAGAAGTGCTCCTTGTAGCAGATAACGTGTCTCGGTTTGTTTACTTCTACTGCATCTTGATTATGATTTTAGTATAGGCCCCCTAGTTAGACTAAAGTCTGGAAAAACTTACCAAGCAAAACAATTATGATTGAACAAAAAATAATATAGCCTTCAGGGGCCATAAATGAAACCGTCTTACAGTTAAAACAAAAATGGCCCCTATAGGCCAGGGTAATAAGACAAAAATATACCCTGTTCGTGACACTCGAGCAGCCAGGGTACTGAAGCGTTTTTTCAGCAAGTAATACCTATAGGAACAAATTGTAACTATTTCCTGCGTAGGATCTGGCGGCCATTTTTATTTATAAACCATTAACTGTCAAAAAATTACATTTTTCCCTTTTTTTTCAAATCAATGGAAAACAGTGAAACTTATGATTTTTTTTAGTACAAATATCTTTGAGATCATGGAAAAAGCTTTAAAATGACATATTACAAAGTTTGATATACTCATTTATTGTTAATATAATTGCGAAAAAAGGTCGGAATTGCAAAAAAAAATATTTTTGCAATAACTGCTGTAAAAATTAGTGTACAGGTTTGAAATTTTTGTCAAATGAGGGTTCTTTGGTGCTTAATATGTGATAAAAATTTCAAAGCGATTCATTCAATTGTTTAAATTTTATTCGAATTGTTTATCTCAGTGAGCATTTTTTTTTGCACTAACATAAGTCAGATAAAAATGATGTTAGAACCATTCCACAGGTGTCAAATGGAAGAGCATGAACTACACACACCGGCAAAATTAGCCGAACACCTTAAAAATGGGACATGTTTGATGTCTCGAATTTACTAAACCAGTGGTCCAATTTGAGTGATTCTTTTAGTATGTTCTAGCCTTATTATTTAGGAATATCGTTGTAATAATATTGTTGCTAGACAGGTAAATATCATTTTATACCGGGTGTACCAATCATACTGTGTTTTTTTCTTAAAGTTTGGAACACCCTGTGGAATATTCTAGCATATGTAAAATATTAAAATTAAAACTCAATTGTAGACTTAGGTGTTCCTAACATTTTTCTTTTTGATTAATTTACTTATGAGGATTAATAAAAAAGTTATGTGCGTTAACAGCTATTCATGTTTTCCATCAATAAATTCTCATAGTAGGGGAGGAAAATATGCTAAATTTGCAGTTACTCGAGCGTTATGGCGACCTATTGGATTGTGAAGAGTATGTGCTAAAACCAGAAAAAGGTTAAGTTAAGTTTTTCATAAAGTGGGGGGACTTTTCATTTTTTAATTTATTTTTCATTTGAAACAATCGTTTTTTTTTATTATAGCGCTATCTATCCATAATTCGAAAAAATGTGTCGAATAAAATTTGCTTATTTTTACGTAAACAATCCAAATCTGCAATAAAAATTGGGGGCTCCTATTTAAGATTTTAAATTAAATCCCCCACCCCACCTCTGTGGAGTCTCGTGTTTGGTACCATTCGATAGATTTGTCAAAAATATTGATTTTGCAGTTTTTCGATCTGATCTTCATTTCACAAAATATCGCAGGATTCGTATTTAAAATTTTTAATTGCTCAGCGTTTGACGTTAAAACCCCCTCGAAGCTAGTTCAGCCGAAATCCACGTGAGGTCGTCATTGTGACATCCCTTAGTAATTTATTTATTTAATACATCTATTGAATTACTTTAGGCTTGTTTATTAAACTAAGCAGATAATGATGGTAGAGGCACCATCCCAAGCGGGTATTTTTGCAGTTACTCGAGCGCGTCAGATTATCACATGGGGAGAAACCTTGTACCCTGTAAATGTACCTATACCATATATTGGTTCTTAACAATCTTAATTGGTTGACTCTTCGCTATGCAGTTGAGACATGGACCCTTAAAACATCAACCGTAAATAAGTTGAAGTCCTTTGAAATGTGGATCTACTGGAGAATTCTCAAAATTTTGTGGACATAGCATACCTCAAACGAAAAAGTGCTGCATAGAATAGACAAGGCAAGAGAACTTTTCAACACAGTGAAAGTTAGAAAAACATGATATCTAGGCCATATACTAAGAAATAATAAGTACCAATATGCTCAACTTATAGTGAAAGAAAAGATCAAGGGAAGAAGAGGACTAGGAAGAAAAATACTATCGTGGCTCAGAAATATCCAACAATGGACAGGGCTAAATTTTGAACAGCTAATAAGAACAGCTGAAGACAGAGAAGAGTTTGCAATTGTAGTAGCCAACCTCCATTGAGGAGACGGCACTTTAAGAAGAAGAAGGTTCTTAACACCGGGGAATTCATTAAGGAGGGACTGAAAAAAAATCTATTCTAGAAAATCTCGAAATTTTCAGCTTAGGATAAGGTAAGTTAAGTGCATGAAAAACAGTGTAAATTTCAAAAATCTGACGACTTGAGCAAGGCGTAAGAAAATGGGTGTCACAAAGTTTCACAAAAAAAACCGAATAGTTCAAGAAATAAATGTCAGATCGAAAAACTAAAAAATACATGTTCATATCGAATAATATTAAACACGACACCTCACGGAGAGGGGTGGGAGGTAAATTAAAAATTTTAAATACGAACCCTGCGATATTTCGTGAAATGAACATTAGATCGTAAAACTGCAAAATACACATATTCAATATTTTTCAAAAATCTATCGAGTGGCACCAAACACGACCCCCCACGGAAGTAAGGTGGGGGTTACTTTAAAATCTTAAATAGGAGCCCCCAATTTTTATTGCAGATTTGGATTTTTGACGTAAAAATAAGCAACATTTATTCGCAACATTTTTTCCAATTATGGATAGATGGCGCTATAATCGGAAGAAACGATTGATGGAAATGGAAAATTAAATTAAAAGATGGAGAGTCCCACACTTTATGGAAAACTTAACTTAATTTTTTTTGGTTTTAGCACCCACTCATCACAATCCAATAAGTCCCCATAATGCTTGAGTAACTGCTACTTTCCTCCCCTACTATGAGGATTTATTCATGAAAGACATGGCTAGATGTTAAAGCACATAACTTTTTTATTTTCCAACATAAGCAAATGAATCAAAAAAGAAAATGTTAAGAAAGCCTGAGGCTATAATTGAGTTTTAATTTCAATATTTTATATATGCTAGAATATTCCACAGGGTGTTCCGAACTTTAAGAAAAAAAACAGTAAGTATGATTGTTACACCCGGTATAAAATGACATTTACCTGTCTAGCAACAATATTATTATATCGATATTCTTAAATAATAAGGCTATAACGTACTAAAAGAATCACTCAAATCGGACAAGTTTAGGAAATTTGAGACATCAAACATGTCCCATTTTTAAGGTGTTCGGCTAATTTTGCCGGTGTGTGTATATTTTCAACTTGGTTTAAAAAAAAGCGAATAGAAAACGCATTTATTAGTAATAAATAATTATGCAAAAGTATCGTAAATCTTTCCTTATAAACTTTTTAAATAACTTTTTCCAAAAAAAATAACTTTTTTACCCTGTTTTAAGTGCACAACTACAAAGTAATGTTATTTATATCATAATTGATAAAAAATTGTAATAAATATATAATTTCTTATATAACAACATAAAAAGTTTATAAGGAAAGATTTGCGATACTTTTGCATAATTATTTATTACTAATAAATGCATTTTTTATTCGCTTTTTTTAAACCAAGTTGAAAATAGAGCTCATGCTCTTTCATTTGACACCTGTGGAATGGTTCTAATGTCATTTTTTTCTTACTTATGTTATTGTAAAAAAAATGCTCTCTGGGATAAACAATTTGAATAAAATTTAAAGAATTGGATGAATCGCTTTGAAATTTTTATCATATTAAGCACCAAAGAACCCTTATATGACAAAAATTTCAAAGCTGTACACTAATTTTTACAATAGATATTGCGAAATTAATTTTTTTGCAATTCCGACCTTTTTTCGCAATTATATTATGGACCATTCCACGAACATAAGCCTGTTTTGGATTACTTCGACAACGAATATTTTACTGTGCAACATAAGAAGTACCAAAGTAAATGGCGCTAATAATTATTCCAATAAACAGCAATGTAATTTGCAATTTACTTTCGTTCTTCTTATTTTGCACAGTAAAATATTTGTTGTTGAAGTAATCCAAAACAGGCATATGTTCGTGGAATAGGGTATAACAATAAATGAGTATATCAAACTTTGTAATACGTCATTTTAAAGCTTTTTCCATAATCTCGAAAGATATTTGTACTAAAAAACCATAAGTTTCACTGTTTTCCATTGATTTGAAAAAAAAGGGAAAAATTATGCCATTTTTTGACACTTAATTGTTTATAAATAAAAATGGCCGCCAGATCCTAGGCAGGAAATAGTTACAATTTGTTCTTATAGGTATTACCTGTCGAAAAAACGCTTCAGTACCCTGGCTGCTTGAGTGTCATGGAAAAAACCTTATTACCCTGGGCGTAGATTCCGTGCACTGTAGATATCCACATGTCGCTTTCTATGGATATTTGAATATCAAAATATATGAATTTTTAGCTTTAATTGAATTATTTTCTAGTTTTGCTCTAGTTTATCAATTAGAATTAGAGTATAACCTAGCAAAACTAGAAAATAATTCAATTAAAGCTAAAAATTCAAATATTTTGATATTCAAATATTGATAGAAAGCGACATGTGTACGGAATCTAGGCCCTGTGGACTACCAGGAGGCATAGATTTATTTCTACAAGCCAGCTTAAATGTTTGATACTGTGTATGGTTTGGCAAGCTTAATCGACCAGAATTTGATTTATATACCTATTATGGAAATGTATAGTTAAGACAAAATATAGCGAAAAATTAATAAGATTAATGAGTAGTTATGGATTAGATACTGTACTTACATTAATGCGTGATCATGTCAAATATTCATTCATGTAGTTTGATAATAGAACCATTTTTTTCGGCGAAATATGCCTTCAAAACATGTCTCCTCATCGTATATACACACACCACCGATTACTACCACACAACGCTAAGACAAATAGTACAATTTAATTTAGTATTGTACGTTGAAGGGTGGAAGGAATAAGAAATGACGCCCTTTGCCTTTGATCAAATACTATGGACGTTTTTTTTTTTTTAACGTCCATAGTATATTTGCTTTGATGCACAATGGCGGGCAGCAGGCGGGCATTGACATTGACGACGGGTAATGTCATAGATTCGTTGGTATGCCTGGCGTCGCCTACACTGTCATAGCCATAGCCTCCTTTACTTTACAAGTCATGAAGAGAAAAAGGCAACGTCGCAATTGATGACGTCAGTAGTCTGAGTTTCGGACTACCGCTTTCGAAACCACGATTTTAAATTACAAATTCAAGTAAAATTTATAGTATTTTTTGAGTCGAACAGGAAAATATATTAACTAGAAGCTTTTACAAAATCAAATTAAAAGTAATTCCTTGTAAGTAACGTTTATTATACAAAAAAAAGAAACACTGACAAGAAAATGTGTAAAATACTTTATTTTAAATAAATAATATCTTCTTTTAAATTATTTGCAAAATATCGCTAGAAATAACTATAAAAACAGTTGCTGACAATTGACAATGTTTGATGTGCATTGTTGGGGTTTATATAGAGTAGATAACTTTCTTTTTTGTTATCGCCCTTATCGTTATTTTTCTGTTTATACTTTTTTGAAGATTTATTACTTTGATGGCTGCTTTTTTGTATAATTATTTAAAACAATATTACACATAATTTTTATAACGGCAGAATAAACTTTGAAGACATTGTCCCTACATTCACACTAAAATTCAAAATTTAAGTGAAATCCTTCATGCTGTTGTAAACTTTTCATTACCGAAGATCATAATAACATCAGGTTACAATAATTGTTTTGCAACAATAATTTTTAAGATTGGGATTGTTAATAATAAATTCAAATGTTAAACAAAGGTGATAATAAATACATTTTACTGAATCCGTTGCTAAGCACAAACCATCCCTGCTTTGCAAATAATCATAGTAATCTGCTCCAGTTGTCTCTCCTTTACTGCAAAAAACAAGCTGTTTGAACTAGAACCATCTTAATAACATACCTTTTAAAGCTCTTTATAATTTGTAGCACGAAAGATTGTAAAATTTTTCAGTTTCTCTGTAAAATATGGTGAATATTGTATTGGCTGTGAGTTTCGACGGTAGCGCTATCTCGCGGTTTGAAACTTATACTTTTCTGATAAAATTTATGTATGTGAAATATACAAAACGAGAAAAATAGAAACTTATCTAGAAAGACACAAATTATGAACTGAAATATTATTGTAACCTGATTACTAAACGAATACACAGAATTAATAGTAAAATTAATTATGTTTTTTTATTTTATTCATTATAATTTTAATATTTAAATATATAAGTTCGTGTGACTGGATGACTGCTTACGCAAGAGACCATTGAGAAAAAGAATAAGTTTATATGAATTATTTAACATTTTAAAGGTTACCTCTGTTTATTTTTGTGTGCTTACTGCTTTGCTTATTAAAATTTGTAATTTGTATGAATTGTAATTTGTTTGAATTCTATCAAAATGGATATTAAACATTATACTGGATTCAAGTCTTATATTTCCCATGATATCCAATTTAAATCAGCAACACCAAAAAAGGAAAGGATTTAGTTGATACAGGACATGTACGCAATGTTTCCGAATATAATAACTGCATCCAGTACTCAGTACTGTTATATTCAATATTTTTACATGAATCAATACAACAGCTGCAATATCTTGTTTTCTTTTTTGAAAAATCCATATTATCCGCCATTTCAGTTTGTGAAGTTTATCAAATGCACAAAACAAAACTGCCACTAACACAGCGTTGCCACATTTTATTTAGAAAATCTACTGTAAGTTTAGCTTACTAAAATCTACTTATCAAAAACTAAAATATACTATAAAACTTTATTAATATATTTGTATATAATTTAGGACATTTTATAATAAAAATAACAGCTGACTACTATAAAAAAAATTTTATTTAGCTAATGCCTCGACAACTAATGAGCATTGGCATGGTGATGGTACAGTGGATTTTACCAATTAGGTAGCTAGTGTTATGTGTAGTGTGTGTGTTGAGTAAGTGTCTTGTTACTTTGCAAAGTCGATGTCATTGTCTTTGCAGAGACGCTAATTGTATCCGAACGTCTGCGGTCCCTCCGGTGGGTACCGATCCCACAAGGATAGAAACTATTTTCATTTATTAATTTATAATAAACGAAAAATTCTCTACCCTGGTGAGATTCGAGTTCACGACCATTCGGACCTTTCGATCCAAAGGTAGGCGCTCTTACCACTGAGCCACAGAGGGAGTTTAACTAGAAATTAATATGACTGTTTGTAAACAAAAACCAAACTTTTTATATTTTCACTGGGGAATAAAATGACCAACTATAATTAATTTTTATCAGTTTCATATTTAATATTTGTATATAATATTTTGTCATCCACTGATTTTAATATCTGCATTTCTGGATCACATTCTTCAAACAATTATTTCGCATTTTACATTAGAAACACGCAAACACAACATTTTTGTTGTTTTGCAAAGTTACATATATTATAATTTAGATATTTTAGTTTTCCATCGTTAGCTTCTAACAGGCTCACCGAATACCAGAACTCTTCAATAACACCTGAAATAGGTACTGATTGCACTGCTACTTAAAATCTTCAAGTTTGTTACACCAGAATCCAGTTTCATTTCTGTTTAATATTCATCATCTACGTCCTGGGGCTAGATTCCGTGCACTGTAGATATCTACACTTCGCTTTCTATCGATGTCAATTGTGAAAATATTTGAATTTTTAGCTTTAATTGAATTATTTTCTAGTTTTGCTAGTTGATGCTGAAGTGACACTTAGTAAAACAAGAAAATATTTGAATTAAAACTAAAAATTCAAATATATTGACATTGATAGAAAGCGGTCGGCGGTGTTAGCGATTGTACACAGAATCCCACCCCTGAATCTTATTTTCGGTAATGACATTGGGAAACTGTAACAAAATGTCTAAAAATTAATTTAGAAATGGGGTAAATACTATTAAAAAGCAAATTTTATTTTAGTCATAAGAAAATGTTGAAATATACCAAAAATCTACTAAAAAATATTGCCTACTAGAATTTTTTAAAAAATTATCAAAAATCTACCAAAAAAGTAGAAATCTACTAAATGTGGCAACGCTGCACTAACAGCGCTGGTGAAAACCGTCAAATCCCCTCTCCTCTACCCATGGCGCGCCATTTAAATTTATCAGATAAATGCACAAAACTGCCACTAACAGCGCTGGCGAAAGCTGTCAAATCCCCTCTACCCATCGGCTCATGGCCAATACAAACAAATGAAAACTGACAGACTTAACCGGTCTACCATTAGATGTTGCCAAGTTTCAACTTCATGGCTTGTTAAGTAAAGGTGGCTATGTTTCTACTAAAATTTATTGAGCGATGGATTGAGCCATGATACTATAAATAACGAGATAGTATCTTCCCGTAGCGCAAATACGTCCGAGGTCGCGCATGATGACGTAACTGGAAGTTGAATTTGAATTCATGTTAAAAGGTAAAGATAGTGGCAAGCCCGCATCTACTCGTGGTAGAGGGTATGCACAAAGGTAAAAGATAATAAAGATCCTAACTGTAATACCTAAACTCTACTATTGCCGTGGTCCAATTCTATACTCACGACAAGAACAGTGAAGGACAGATTCTTGGGAATTTTTAATAATCAAGATAAAGATAAGATATATATTCAATCAAGATATAGATAAGAGATAAACTCATCAAGGTAAAGGTACGAGATAAACTCAAGGTAAAGGTAAAGATAAACTCATCAATGTAAAGGTACGAGATAAACTCAAGGTAAATGTAAAGTTAAACTCACTTCAGGTAAAGGTAAAGATAAACTCACATCTACCTTTTCATATTTAAGATAGAAGGACATCTACTGGCATAATGCTCAGTAGAGAGACAAATAAGGTAACTCACCTACTCACATCCACTAATCCAAGCCAGTGGTAGAGAGACAGGTAACCAAACTTAAGGTAATTAGATATGTTAAAACTCAAATCACTTAAAAGATAGCAGCATAGGAGATGAGAACCAAGTTAAACAGACTTACTTACTGCTGAATATCAGAACGATCCAATTCTAAATGACACATTCTAATTTCAACCTACGAGACACTCTAGGAACAACTTATAGATATTAATATATTTCTGAGCCAAGTGAAGTGCACAAGTCCGGGGTGATCAGTCAAGTAAGTGAATGCATAAGCTTTATGGCCATGGTCCACGAGCCCATGCAAACATCAATCAAAGAAAATATTATAGAAACGGTTTCCTAACTATCCCTATAAATATCTATTTAACCCAGAATTCAAGATGGGGAGAATTCCCATTATCCATCCTGTACTCCTATGATAGGCAGTTTGGACTTTCAAGAGACAACTAACAGCAAAATGAACAAGTCCATAAACTAAGATATTAACCAACCTTAAGATAAGATAAAATAAGATAAAATAAGATAAAAGGCACAACAGATGTTAATCTTCTTCTTCTTATGGTGCCTATCATGGCTATTCTGACTTTGTTGACTGCTGCCCTGAAAAGTCCGGTAGTGGTTCAGTTAAACCATTTTCGCAGGTTATGCAGCCAGGATATTCTTCTTCGTGCTGGACCTCCTTTCCCATGCACTTTACCTTGAAGTATCACAGGAGATGTTAATCAGGTAAACAAAATAGATACACAGGTCTTAAATAACACACTGGCCCCTCACAATTTAATCTTCGTCTGAAGATGAAACATCTGAATTATCAGACAAGTTATGTGGACCTGCAGTCTTATCCTCAAGTAAATCTTTGACATTAACCTGCCAGTGGAGGCTTCCTTCAACTCATAGATTAAAGGAGAAATAAAATTAATAACAGTGCAAGGTATGTATTTTTGACACAGCTTGGCAGATTGGAAATTCACTTTATCCGACTTGACAAAATTTTTGTTCAAAACGGAATCTCCAACTCTGAAAGATAAGGCTCGCTTTCTCAGGTCATAACGGCACTTATTTCCATCATAAGATGCCTTTAAGCGTTTGCGTATATCCACATAGATATCAGGAAGATGCTGAATATCTTCTAAGCGGTGTAACTTATCTGATATAGTGGGAAACTTAGTGGCATTTTCCGAAATTTTACCAAAATAATCACCAGAAAGAGGAACATGACGACCAAACATTAAATAAGATGGAGGACATTTGGTTATTTCGTGAGAAGGAGTCCTGATAGCTTGTACTATAGAGTGGATATGAGTATCCCAAGCTCTCTGATCAGGAAATGAATACGATCTTAAAGCAGTCAAGATTGATTTGTTAACTCTTTCAGTGTGATTAATTTGAGGATGATAGTTCGCATTGTACCAGATCTTTTGTATATTATATTTAGACCTAAGATCACGAAAAGCCTTGGCTGTGAACTGGGCTCCATTGTCGCATGACACGATCTGTGGAACACCATAAATTAGGAAAACTTCATTCTCCAGATACTTAATAATCGATGAAGTAGTTGCCTTAGACATGGTATGGACCAAAGGAAATTTTGTAAAATAGTCGAAAACTACTAAGGCATATTGAGCACCTTTACACGACCTAGGATAAGGAGCAATAAGATCTAAAGAGACAAGTTGAAAAGGAAAATCAATCCGTCGATAACTACCCATTAAGCCTGGCTGAGGAATATTTGTCGACTTACACGTAGCACAAATTCTGCATCGAGCAATATAGCCACGAATAGTCTGTCGCATCTTTGGCCAGTAATAGGGTTCATAGATAATAATAATAATAATGTTTATTTACTTCTCATTATGCTCTCATATATAACAATATTATAATAGAATAATTCAATACTAACATAATTACAAATTAATTTTAAGTTAAATATTTTCACATATAAATAAATAGTAAATAAATCAAAAGAAGAAATTCCCTGAAGAACCAGAGGTTGTGCTCAGGGATTACATTATTCAAATATTAAACATTAACAATACAAAAACGCATAACAAATATTAAAAATTAACAATACATAACTCATAACAACTCATAATGCATAACAAATATATTATATATTAGTAGTTATATTATAAATTTAATTAAAGATCGCATTCAAAAATTCAGTTCCAGTGTTCTTAATAAATTTTTTAAAAATGGATTTAATCATGTTGAATGAGTTTATTTTTCTCAAATATATTTTATAAATTTCGGGTAAATAATTAAATATTTTAGGAATATAGTATGTGAAATTATGTTTACCAATTGATTTAAAATTACTAATAATTTTTACATAGTCATGAAGTTTTCTTCTAGTGTCGTAATTATGATCTATTGATTTCAATATTTGTTTATTTTTGTATGTATGCAAAATTATGTTTAATAAATATAATTGTTTAATTTTAAAAACACCAGCTTGCTGATAAAGAAGTTCTGATGAATATAAGCGAGTTTTTTTTAACATTATTTTTAAAAATCTCCTTTGAAGTATTTCGAGTTTAATCAAATGTGAGGAATATGTTCCACCCCATGCTATAATGGCATATCTAAGACGTGATTCTATTAAGGAATAGTATACCATCTTTAAGAAAGATAAATCAAGAATACTGCTGAGATATCTAAATCTGTATAGTATCATTCTTAGAGTTTTACATACCATATCAATATGTATATCCCATTTCAAGTGACAATCTATATAAACGCCTAAATATTTTATGTATTCTTTCCTATTTATTTTAATGTACGCCTTATTATAGTTTAGATTTAATTCCATGAATTCGGGTAAATTATTTTTATATATTGAAAATGGTATAAAGTAAGTTTTATCTGTATTAACTGTCAGTAGTTTCCTACTTAGCCAATCTAGAACCTTTACAGTTTCTGTTTCTGCCAAAGTTTTAAGTTCATTCCAAGAATTACTAGTGTAAAGTATAACTGTGTCGTCAGCAAAACAAATAATCTTTCCATTTATTTTCATTGCCGCTAGATCATTTATATATATTGAAAACAATAAAGGGCCTAAAACAGTACCTTGAGGCACATCATACTCAATGGTTCTTTCAGTACTAAGTTTGTTATTAATTTTGACAATTTGTAATCTATTTTTTAAATAACTTTGAAATAGTAAATATGGTATTCCTCTTATTCCAAGATCGCTCAAAGCACTTAATAACTGTTGATGACTAACAGTATCAAATGCTTTCGCTAAATCTAAAAATATTGCTAAAGTAGGAGAACCACTGTCCAGCATCTTATATAAATAATCAGTAGCAGATGTTATAGCATCTGAAGTGGAATATCCTTTTTTAAAACTAAATTGGTTTGTAGAAAGCAGGTTAAACTTTTTAAGATATTGATTAACTCGTTCGGCTAATGCCTTTTCAAAGATTTTTGCAAGGCTGGTAATAAGTGATATTGGACGATAATTTTGCACTAATTTTTTATCACCCTTTTTAAATATAGGTATAATTACAGCTTTTTTAAAATTGTCAGGACATGTACCTTGTTCAAATATTATATTTATTAAATTAGTTATTGGATCAATATTATAGATACGACGGAAGGTTTTGTAGAAGCCAAAATGAGCTGCAGTAGGATGGTCGTGAAAAGTGACAAAAACCTCTGCTCTGTTTGGAGTTGGAACTACTATCTTCCACTCTGACATACCAGTAAGGGCATCCATGGAACTTAAAACATGCTTATACAAAACACCATGCTCAACTTTAAAATCAGGAAATTTACCTGAAACATTCTGGACATCATACAACATTTTTCGATACCAGTCATCTGGTTGTAACGTAGATAAGTCTAACAAATTAATATCAAAATTTCTAGATAGTGCATCAGCGACTACTACACTTGCAGCTTTACAAAGAACAATTATATAATCATATTGTGCCAATTTTAAAATCCACCTAGCCCAACGAGGACATGGGTTCTTCATACTCTGTAACCACACCAAACTACTATGGTCAGTTATGACCGTAAACGAACGACCTTCAAGAAAATATCGGAAATGTTCAATACCCGTAATTATGGCTAACAACTCTTTTTCAGTTGTAGTATAATTTTTCTGGGCTTTATTTAATTTCCTGCTGGTGTAGGCTATAGGGTGCTCTTCTCCATCGACAATTTGATAGAGTACACCCCCAGATGCTGTGTTTGAACAATCAGTCATCAACTAGAAATGCTTAGTGAAATCGGGGGCTACCATAACTGGGGAGTTGGTGAGAGCCTCCTTGATTTTAATGAAAGCTTCATTAGCTTCAGGAGTCCACACCATATTTTGTCCCTTTTTTCTAATTTGAAGTAAATCAGTAATAGGGGACAACAAAGTAGAATAAGACTTAACAAACTTTTTATAATAACCCACCATTCCTAACAATCGACGAATCTGGGTGATATTTTTAGGCAAAGGAAAATCACGAATAGCTGACACCTTGTCAGGGTCAGTATGTAGGCCATGGGAAAAGCAACATATCCTAAAAACTTAATAGAGTCACGACAAAAGCTGCTTTTATCTCAGTTAATCGTCAAATTTGCATCTTTTAGACGCTGAAACAACTGTTGCAATACAGAGGTATGAGTTTCAAAATCAGGAGTAATGACTAGAATATCGTCAATATAATATTGACAAAAGGGATCTAAAGCAGGGCCTATAACCAAATCCATTAATCTACACATAGTTTGTGGAGCAGACACTAGACGAAAAGGCATTGTAGTAAACTGATACAATCCTTTACCATTTACTGCAAAGGCAGTAAGCTTCTTACTTTCTTCGCTTAAGGGAATCTGAAGAAATGCCTTCTTTAAGTCGATAGATGAAATGTACTTTGCGTTTTGTAACTTAGGATGATATCTATACGAGGTATAGGATAAGCATCCCTGTTCATCGTTATGCTGTTAAGTTTACGTCCGTCGAAACAGACACGAAAAGTCCCATCCTTATTCTTCGTCAGCCACAACGGGCTACAGAAAGAAGACGAACTGGGCTCAATAATACCAAGCTTAAGCATTTCATCTACCTCCTTAACTAATCTTTCATGCCAGGCTTGACCAAGAGATATTGGTATTGCCTGAAGGGCTTAGACGAACCCACATCAATGTGATGTTCGATGAGATGAGTTCTACCTAACTGATTCTTTGAAGAGATAGAAGAGAATTATTTAATGACCTTATTCAACTGCTCTAACTCCTGAGAATTAAGTCTACTCATATCTTTAACTCTTATCTTTAAAATTGCAATAGAACGAGGAGTACGACAGGGCTGTATTTTATCTCCACTACTCTTCAATATTTACTCTGAATGGATATTTAAGGAAGCCTTAGACGGTTGTGCGAAGGGAGTATTAATAAATGGAGAATGGTTAAATAACATTAGATAAGCAGATGACACCATAGTTTTCGCCGATAATCTGAATGATTTACAGATATTAACAAATCATATAACAGAAGTCAGCAACAGATATGGACTAGCTCTTAACATAAAGAAGACCAAATTTATGACAATTAGTAAAAAACCAATATTAAACGCTCAACTTATAGTGAACCAACAAAAATATCAAAGGAATTGAGCAATATACTATTGTGTTTCAAATTATCAATCAAAGATAGAATAAAAAATTTATTTTTTATATAACACGGGCACATAAATTTGATCCAACCTGTATATTGATTTGTAAATATTTATTAGAAGTTAGCGAGCATGTAAGTGGGTTTCTCCTCCAATGAGCTTTTCGATGAAGAATTAAAGACTTTTGTGAATAATTAAAGTGAAAGGAAGATTTATTTAGGATTATAATGTAAAAAGATTGTTTATTACGGGAAAGGTAGAATCTACAGGTAGAGGTAATTATTAGTTTCTAGAAAAATAGTTTAAAAGAAAGTTTGGAATTTTAATCTCTTTTTGTTTAACCCCGAGTAAATGTTGTAGAATTCCCTGAAAGTAATTATTATGATGGTAGAAATAATTTTGAAAGAATGACTGTTTTTTTTCGAATGAAAAGAGAGGAAGGTGGAGAGATAAATGTTTCTGATTGGCTAGACAATTTGGAATGGAGAAATAGAAGCTTGAAAGTTGAAACAGTTTGAAAAAGAAAAGGTTATTTTGTGATTGGCATCGCTGAAGAGCAGTAAACGTTTTCGTGGACAGTTAGAAAGCAAGTACCAGTGGTTGTTTGATAGTGGAGGATAGAGCTGAAAAGTGAAAATACCTCTTTGATTTTGTATTATTGTGAGAAGGAGAGGAGAGAATTTTTGGAGTTGTTTGAATCGAGTACAGGTTAAAAGAGGCCTGGCTCGTTGTTTTTGTTGGAGAATTGGTGCTGGTGTGCTGCTAGATTGAAACTTGAGAATGGAGAGGGCTTTGATGGGTAGCCTAATATAGTCAACAAGGGAGAGCTGTTTTGGGTCAAGAGAAGACGTCAGAGTGAGTGAAGCAAAAGGTCAGTCAATTTATGTGAAAGATATTTTTATGTTCGGAAACTAAAATTTTGAGTAAAAGCATATGAATTAAGATTCCAATATTTCAAAACTTAAATAGGAAATATAAGTAATTTTGCGAATACCTAAATTTGTTTGTTTAGCTTGTTTTATCAAAGTCATCGGGAACAAACCGATAAATTGTTATTTGAACTAGAATAAATTTAAGTGGTAAAAATTTCATTCGGACAGCTGTGTCCACAAGTTTTAATTTGATAAATTTTTAGAGTATTGATTTTGATAATAAAAGACAATTCTGTATGCTTATTTTATATTTCTATTTAATTCCTTTTCCTAATATTTTTTCCCGATTAGAACCAACTAAGAGATACTGAAACCACGAGAGAAGATAAGTATAACATAAGATAATTTAGATTTTTTTATATAAAAAGGCACCCTGAGATTATTTCTTAATTTTTTTTTTGATTTGTGACAATCGGATAATTGATTAAATAATTAATTGGCGTAATCAAATAAAAACTAATTGATATAAAAGTAATAAAAAGTAGATCATAACAATACATATCTGGGTACTAATTTAAATAGCCAATGGGACCACTCGACAGAAATGAAACAGCGAATAATAAAAGCGAAAGTAGCATACGTTAGAATGAGACCCATTTTCAACAGTCGAGACATAACATTAAAAACAAAATACCGTCTGTTGAAAAGCTATATATTCACAGTTCTGCTCTACGGAATGGAAGCGTGGACACTAACTGTTGCCTCTATGAATCGACTCGAAGCTTTCGAAATGTGGTGTTATAGGCGCATCTTACGTATATCCACGAAAGAGTGTGAAATTCTCATAACCATCAAAACAAAAAAATTAGAATATCTAGGACATGTAATGAGAAATCAAAAACGTTACGGCCCTTTCCAACTGATTCTCCAAGGGAAGGTAAATGGTAAAAGGGGACCGGGAAGAAGAAGCATTTCCTGGCTTCAAAATTTACGAAAGTGATATAACACCAATACCACTGAACTGTTCCGGGCTGCGGTAAACAAAGTCAAGATAGCCATGATGATCGCCAACATCCGGAACAGATAGGCACTTTAAGAAGAAGATATCTTTAATTGCATCAACACAAGAGATATTAAAAGAGGAAACAGATAAAGAAAATTCAGTAAAATTCAATTCACTATTAAAAGTTTTCAGAAAATCCGTTCCTAGGATAACTGAATTTTTAACAGAAGGTATAACAAAAAATGTAATCATCCTTTTACACGAACTAACAGAAATCTCAGTTGTAAACTGACCTAAAATTGGTTGAATATCCAACAAATATCCACCGTCTTCTCTGATTGAGTACTACTATACATGGATCACCCGCTAATCACACACCTGTTCCTTACAAGGAACATATACCATTCTTGCTGCTAAACCAACAAACATCCTCGATATAATCTTCTCTGATTCCCTAGATTTCCTTCCAATCATACACTTGTTCCTCACAAAAAACATATAACATTCTTAAGACCAAACCAACAAACATACACAATATAATATTCTCTGATTGAGTACTACTATACATGGAACTCCCTCCAATCATGCACCTGCTATTTACAAAGATTGTAAGTTGCATACTTTATTTTATCTACGGCAAGTCGGGTAATATTATGTTTTGTTATGTTTTGTAGGTAGGTATTATACTTCTCGTGTAAAAAAATGGGATTATATGTTTTATTAGAAAAATCGTTTAACAATATAGCATAGCACAAACAATTGTTTGATATATATTCAAAATCTCTACATTACACCGTGCAGAGTAGAAAAATACTCAGTTTCAGTTCAATAAATCATCAATTTAGACAAAAAATTTATCGATAATGCTAAAATTACGTAGTCTACTCGTATATAATTACTAAATAATCAAATGTCTGAATGCATCGATATTTTTCAAAGTCTATTGTAAAACAATAGATTAGCTATATTTTTGGTACCTGTCTAATATAGAACTAAACAAGAAAAAGTTCTGTTCTTAAAACTTTTGAAGATATTGAACAAATAAGTCAGATAAATCCTTTCTTTATTGTTTATAACCAAAATCTTACTGTTTGTTATCAATTTAAAAATGTTTAAGTACAATTTATCTTTATTGACTGTACCTTGAATAATTGAAAATTATTTTACCAAATTTAGCTAATATTAACCGAAATCATAGAATAGACAAGACAATCGATAGAACAGTACTTACTCAATAGAGTAAGCATAGAATAACAGAAAGTAATTTACTGGAATTATTTATTGTAATACCTTAATTTCATTTAATTTACACAAGAGCTGTACACAAGATATTTAGCAAAATATGTCAAATATGATAAAATTAAAAAATCCGAAACAAGTCTGAACTCGATAACCAATTAAATATTATAATAGAATCAATCATATTCGTAATGCAGATATTAAGATATTAAGCATTGTAAACAGATGTTGAGCAGTCTTGGAGCGGAGCATAGGGCGGTTAGGTGTAATAAGGCAGGTGTTTCATTAAGTAGACTTTTAGCGGAGCATACTGCGGTGGTTGATGTCGCTAAAACAGGGAAGGAGCAAGTACCTAAACTTATATTGAATCAGTATTGTGATTGCTCGTGCCGTTGATAGGTATACCTAGGTAAGTACGTCTGCATTATTACAATTATTATATAATTTCTGACAAGTCTTCTTCAAGTGCCATCTCCGCGACGGAGGTCATCATAGCTATTCGGACCTTGGAGACGGCTGCTCTGAAAAGTTCGTTTGATGTACATCCGTACCATTCTCTCAGGCCACGATATTCTGCGTCTCCCTATGCTTCTTTTTCCTTGAATCTTTCCCTGCATAATGAGTTGGAGCAAGTTGTATATCTCTCCACGTGTAATATGTCCGAGATATTCCAATTTTCTGGTTTTAATTGTATTTAAGACTTCCATTTCTTTATTCATCTTTCTCAGAACCTCTTTGTTCGTGACGTGTTCTGTCCATGATATTTTTAGAATTCTTCTATATACCCACATCTCGAATGATTCCAGTTTTTTCATTGATGCCGCATTCAAGGTCCAAGCTTCCATTCCGTAAAACAGAGTCGAGAAAACGTAGCACCTGGCCAACCTTATTCTTAGCTCTAACCTTAGATCTCTTGTGCAGAGCACTTTTCTCATTTTGTTAAAATTCGCTATAGCCTTTTCTATTCTAATTTTAATCTCTTGGAAGTAATCATTTGTGGAGTTGATCATTGTTCATTATGCATATTGGTCTACTTGTTCGACGTTGGTTCCGTTTATGAGGAGATTCTCGTTATTTCTTTGAGTTTTAGATATTTTCATAAATTTTGTCTTCTTGATGTTCATTGTTAAATCATATTTTTGGCTATATGTCGCTATTATACTAACAAGTCTCTGAAGATCTTCAATATTTTCGGCTAAGACGACAGTGTCATCCGCATATCTAATATTGTTAATGGGAACTCCGTTCACCTTTATTCCAGCTGTTTCACCCTCAAGAGCTTGTTTTAGGATCTCTTCCGAGTAGGCATGTAAGAGAACTGGAGACAATACGCATCCATGTCTCACCCCACGTCTAATTTCAATTTCCTCTGACAACTGTTCGTTAACACGTACTTTTGCTCGCTGCTTATAGTATAAATTAGATATGATCCTGAGGTCATTGTAGTCTATCTTCTTTAATTTCAGGACATTCATTAATTCTTCATGTCGTACTTTATCGAAAGCTTTATTATAGTCAATAAAACAGACATATATATCTTGATTGACGTCTAGGCACCTTTTTATTAGGATATTAAGTGAGATAAGAGCTTCCTGCGTTCCTAGGCCTTTGCGAAACCCAAATTGTGTATTAATATATATGTCCAATTTATTATATAATCGGTTATGGATGACTTTCAGTAGCAACTTCAGCACATGGGACATCAAGCTGATGGTGCGTTAATCGGTGCATTCTCTTGCGTTTTTCTTTTTGGGGATAAGTAGTCTGATAGTAAGTTGTGATAAGTAGTCATATATAAATATTTTAAAACTACTGATGAAGATAAATACACCTAACATTAAACACCTTATTAATAATAGACATTTCATATATTGGTAATAATTATTCTGATAGCTTTTTGAATGAAAGTAAATTGCAGTAGCTATACGTAGGTCATATTGAGATTTTTAGCCGGGTGGTATTGCACACTGGATATCTTGGTACACTTTTATAATTGTTATAATACGTAAAAATTAAGAGAATGTGTAAAATCAAACAGCTTTTCCGAAAATAAAACTGGAACCTCTCATAACTTTATCAATTAAGCTGTTCAGTAATATATCAATATTAAAAAAATTGTATTTCTCTTGTGTTTTCACAGAACATAATTATTATGTATCTATTAGTATTTCTTACAAATTTTAAAGATTAAACATATTTTTATTTTTATAGTTATTTCGAATTTGTTATTGTAGTCTCATTAAAACATCGTGTTATGTATGTACATACTTACCTGCTACCTTTCTTCATCAGCCTGTTTGCATCCACTCCTGGACAAAGGCCTACCCATGAGTTCTCCAGTCTTCTCTGTTTTATATTATTTGGAGCCAGTTTCTCCACATTTTTTGCTTTGATGTCGTCTAGCCATTGTTTTGTGGCCTTCTTCTCCTTCTACCGTGAGGTAATATATTTCATTCATAGGACAATCGTTAATCATTTTCCATATAGACAGTATTTGTAAAAGTGTTTTCCTGAAGTAAATATACGTATAGACATAATCATCATAAATCATCTTCGCTTGTCCACAGCTGAACATAGATCTATCTCATAATTTTCCATCTATTTCGAGGTTGTACCTTTTGCATCCAACTCCTATGAGAATGTTTAGATCGTCAATTCGTCAGTTAAATTGTATCCGTTTATCCATCTGTCCTGGACATAATATTATATGGAACAGATTTAAATTTTTAATCATTTAATGCTCTTAGTAAACTCCTTATACTTGTAGAATAGCTCATACTTAAAAAAATACAAAACCCTTTTATGTATCTAAAAGACACCAAAGTGAATTCATAAAAATTTATGGGTAGTAAATGCTGTATTCATTTTTCAGGTAAACACATTCGTCTATTTGAAACAAATAACACTGATTCTGTAATATTTTTTCCTTATTCTCTCAGTTGTGTGATTTTCACTTATTAAGTTAAGGGTATTCCAATGTATGTTTTTTTTGTAACTAGGAGAATCCCCTTCATTCTATCTTTGTATAACTCTTCTTATTTTCATAAATTCATTACTGACAACGTTAATTACGATTTAGTATGCAAAGGTTTTTTTAATTTTTTTGTTCTGATAAAAATATAATTTTCAAAACTCATTTGTAAAGTAGTGAAGGTTTTATATATTTTAAAAATGATTAAAGTCTTATATTGCTTGAATATCTTGAATATTTTTCACACTAAATAATGTAACATTTTTAATCAAAATTTGTTTATACATTATCAAAGATATTTATCGTTAGAATGTTCTTACGCTGCACTGCACCTTATTTCATGTATTGGAATATACAAAAACCTACTGCAGTTAGGTACCACGATATTCATTCAAATGAATTTTTACTGGAGTACCTTCTACGTCAGGAAATGTAGCGAGTCCTAACATACGGTTATCGTGGGTGTTATTTATTTAGTATGATGTACATGTTCGAAATAAATCTATATATACACACACTGATTTATTAAAGACACTCTTTTAAAGTAATATCTCTCTTAAAAATAATAACCTCTTAATACCTCTAAAAATTACTCTCAACTGGGTCTAAAGAGATAATTAACTGTAGTAAATTTTACATCTCATAAGGTTTTACCTATTCCCGATCTGATATAAAATAATCCCACTTCTAGTATATCGTAGACAGGTTCTTCAATATTTGGTTTCTTTATTAAATCCCAGTTAACCTATGAGTTGGCTTGAAATTTACTTAATGCTTTAATGATATTATCGGTGTCACATTTATTATCCACCATCATTTTTTTAACATCGGCCTCAATTTCTTTACGTAAAGAAACCGAAAACAAAGACTACCACTAATAACAATTCACTATTTATTTTGACTTTTAAATCCATAATGACTGACTAATTTTTAGGATTTTATATAATATCCTTGATCCGTAAACCGTAATTAGCTGAAATTCCGGAAAGTTTGGCAATTATCTATTATGTAATCCAATATACATTTAATATTAATATCATGTATTACTTAAATTACTAAACAAAAATTATACTGTATAGACAGAAGAATAAGAATTTTTCAGCAATTATAATACTAATCATACCTAATGAACCATTTTTACTCACAGTCCTTTTTGTTCTTTCACAAAATTTTTATATTAATACTCAAATATTCACAAAGCGTGAGCGGCTATTCAAATTTCTGAGAAGATGTCAATATGCTAGTCTGTTTACATCACCTGAATCATTCCATCTTAATTTGAAAGGTTTAATGACAATAAAAACTCAGCTTTTAGGAAATTTATTAGTTTATACAATTATGTGTATAATGCGTAGGAAATCTATCTTCTTCATGTGCCTCATCCTCTAAGGATATTATCGATCATCCCCATTTTACTCTGATTGCAGCAATTCTGAATTTCTATTGTTGTTTTTCTACGCTACAGCTTTAAATTTTTTAGTCAGGACGTTCGTCGTCTAAAAGATCCTCTTTTTTTCACTTTTTTATTGCACAATAGCAATAATATACTCCATATAATTCGTTTTTAATTAAATAAGTTCACATACCTTCATTAATAAAATACATAGGTATTCAGTATATACCTATACATAGAAATTAGTTTAATACCTTAAATTTCATATTGATATATCTGCTAAAAGCGATTGAGTCGAGTCGAAGCAAGCGCGGAGGTCGCACGTATTTATGTGAGTCGGCGGTAAACAACTCGGATTCGGGCTTTACCACGAAAATCATTTAGATATGTGATGTAAATTGATATAAATTGATTTAAAAGTGACTTAGGATTGTTTTAGGATTATTTAGTGTTGTGAATGTTGTTTGTGTACAAAGGACACAGAAGGATTTTGATTTAACATTTTGCGAGCGGTAAGTGATTTTTTAATTAGTAATGGTTTTATAAATTTGACCTAGTTGAAATCGGTGTCAAATTCCTCGTGCATAAACACTTTGAATTAAACCTTTACTGTAAATAGCAAATTGATTGCAAAACATATATTTATTTTATAAATAAAAACAAACAACATTCAGATAGAAATAGGAATACCAGTAAAATACAGCCAAACAATTAATTATAATAGTAATTGAAATTAAGATGACGGACAGCGGCAGCGACACTTATTTATCAGAGGATGGTAAAAGGAAAGGAAATGAATTTGGCGAAATCTTTAGTAAGAGCAGAAAAGTATATCGATCTCCCGATAAAAAGAATGCTGGAGGTAGAGAGAATGAAATTACGGAACTGATGAAAACGTTAATAACTGATAATAAAAAGAAAGATAAGGAACTAGAGGATATAAAAAACATGGTAGGGGAGTTGGTAGGAGAAATGAAAGAACTCAGAAAAGAGAATAGCGAGTACAAAGAAAAGATTAAACAAATAATTCAAGAAAATGAAAATTTAAAAAAGGAAATGATGAGTATGAAACAAAAAATGGATAAGTTAGAGCTAACTTTAGAAATCTGCCAAAAAGAAAGAAAGAAAAATAATTAAATAATGAAGGGTTTGCCAATAAGTACGTCTGATATGGAACAGCTTAAGAATGAAATAGGAAACTTTTTAAATAAAGAGCTACGAATAATGGCAGAGTTAAATAAGGTACAAAAGATCAACGACAATATGTGCATTATTGAGTTTAGTAAGTTTGAAGACAAACTAAGAGTACTAAAAGCAAAAAGTAATCTTAGAAGTTATAGACAACACCGCGTATACATTGAATGCGATTTAATACTTAAAGAGATTGATATGCAGAAAAATCTTAGACATATAGCAGCAAAAGAAAAGGCAAATGGCAAAAGAATAAAAATGGGTTATGGTTTTATCGTTATTGAAGACACCAAATGGAGATGGAACCATAGTACGAATAATATAGAAATAGTCAGAGATAATGTAGCAGCAACTGGTTTAAAAAACTACTAGTTAATGCAAATTCGAGGATGGATATGGATACGAACATGGCACAGATTATGGACATGAGAGAATATAACAAAATTGATGCGAGTCTTGACAAAAATGCAGAAACTAAACCGTAAAAATACAGACAATGAAAGAACTATAAATGCAAAAAATGAAAAACAAAATAAGTATTGGAAAATTGGGTTGTGGAATATACAAATTCTAACTGGTAAAGAAGAGGAACTTATTGATGAGTTTGAAAACACAAAAATGGATTATTTAGCATTAACTGAAACAAAGAGAAAAGGTAGTGGATGTATTAAAATGAGAAATGAGCACTACATGATTTTTGGAGGTGTTAATGAGTCAGAACGTGCGAGGGCAGGAGTTGCCCTAATGGTTCACAGAAATGAGCATAAAAATATCACTAGATGGAAAAATATTTCGGAAAGACTCCTTAGAATAGATATGAGTAAAAACGAGAAGACAACAATTATTGTTGGGTATGGACCATCGGAAAATGAAGCCAAGGAACTCAAAGATAGCTTCTGGGAACAATTGCAGGACGAAATGGACCAAATAAATCATAAGGTCATAATAGTAGGCGATTTTAATGGGCGAGTGGGGTCAAGCAATGAATATGACTACCCTATAGGACCATATGGAGAAATGGTCAGGAATAATAATGGACAAAGAGTCATCGAGTTTTGCATCATGAATGATATGCAAGTTAGTAACACATTTTTTCAACACAAGGAAATTCATAAATACACACGAGTGATGGATTCGCGGAACGAAAAATCCGTTATTGACCTAGTATTAGTACAGAACAGATACAAAAATGAAATAGCGGACGTGCGTGTTAAAAGAGGCTATGAGATCAGCTCGGATCATTTTCTCGTTGAAACTAAAGTAAAGACAAGGAGAGAACAGGCATTTAATATTAAAAATGAAGAAAATCGCTACGAACAACCAAGTATTAAGGTATACAAACTTCAATCTGAAAATATTAGGAAAGAATACTGTGGTAAATTAAATGAAGAAATACGAAAAACAAATTGGAAAAATGAGGAGGATATAGAAATATTATGGAACATTTTTAAGGAGCTGGTGTACGCAACTGGGAGTAAAGTATGTGGTGTAACGAAAGGAAGATATCTGAAAGGTACAGCTTGGTGGAATAATGACATAAAATTGGAAGTTTCGAAGAAGAAAAAATTGTGGAAAAAGTATATAAGCAATAAAAGTGAAAGTAATTATCAAGAATATAAGGAACAGAGAATACTGGTTAAAAATAAAATTAAAGAAGCTAAGAATCGACAATGGGAAGAATTTGGAAATAAAATGGAAAGTGATAGTAAGGGGAATGCGAAGTTGCTTTATAGGACTTTAAAAAAATCTAAGACAAAAGAAATCAAACGGAGTAACAGGTTTAGAGGACAAAGATGGTAACATATTATTAAAAAATGAAGAGATTACCGAAAGATGGCGAGAACATTTTATGGAGTTATTAATGGGAGACAACAACGAAATAGAGAATGATAGGGAGGAGTACAATTTAAATGAACAACAAGATGATGATGACATAACATACGAAGAATACAGGGAAGCAATTTTAAAATTAAAAAATGGCAAGGCTGCAGGACACGATAATATTAAGGCTGAGCTAATTAAATATATGGAAGGAGAAGGATTACAATTACTATGGAAGATCATAAAGAGCTGTTGGCGTACCGGATGCATACCAAGAGATTGGACGCTTGCAACTATTCTACCATTACACAAAAAAGGCGATAAACATAAGTGTTCTAACTATAGAGGAATATCATTGTTGGTAGTTGCTAGTAAAATCTACGAAATAATACTAGAGAAAAAGCTGCGAGAAAATATCGAGGCCACACTGGATGACAGCCAATGCGGCTTTAGGCCAGGACGAGGTACAACCGATCTCATATTCACGGTGAGACAGTTATCAGAAAAAGCCCTAGAGCATAACAGTAAGTTGTATCTCTGTTTTGTGGACTTGGAAAAAGCATTTGATCGAGCGCCACGTAACAAGATCTGGGAAATATTAAACCGTAGAAATGTGAAACCGAAGTTAATCTAAGCAATAAAGAGTATATATAAATGTACACGTAATAATGTACGAACGAAAAATCGCTCATCTCTAGAATTCTACACAAGGACAGGTGTAAGATAAGGTGGTGTTCTGAGTACTTTGTTATTCATCACTCTAATGGACGAAATTGCAAAAGAATGCAGGGGTAAGGTAAAAAGAACTAGGGTAGGGGTGTATAAACTTAAACAAGTTCACGTGTCAGGGTTGATATATGCCGATGATCTGGTAATTGTGGCAAAATCAGAAAAAGACTTGCAAGTGAATGTAAATGTTTGGAATGAAGCCTTTAAGAAATTTGGGATGAAAATAAATATTGAAAAAACAGAAGCTTTAGTAATATCGAAAACTCAAGAAAATATAAATGTAAAGCTGAATAATGAGACCATTACACAAGTAGAGGACTTCAAGTATTTAGGATCAACAATGAATGGACAAGGAAATATAGAACCAGAAATAAACAGCAGGGTAATGAGTGCAACAAAATTATACTATGCGCTAAATAAAAGTTTTATTAGGAAGAAAGAAGTAAGCCTGAAAACAAAAATGAAAGTGTTTCAAACTGTATACGAGCCGGTGCTACTCTACGGTAGTGAAACGTGGACAATGAATGACAACATCCGTAGTAAAATTCAAGCATGCGAAATGCGATATTTACGTGCGGTATCCGGTATGACCAGACGTTATCGTATAAGAAATGAAGACATACGTGAAAGGTGCGGTATTGGAAGGACCTTAGATAGACTTGAAACGAAACAGTTATCGTGGTTCGGACATATGGCGGGAATGGGTGAAAGTAAAACTGTGAAGAGGGTATGGAAAGCGGCATCCGACAACAAACGAAGAAGAGGCAGGCCAGCAAGAACGTGGAACGCAGATATTGGAAAGGCTTACGTAAAAAGGAACATTGGGTGGAGAGAAGCAGAAAGACTAGCTACTGACCGAAAGGCATGGAGACCTCGGATTTCTCCACTTACCTCGACACCGTAAGGTACAAGAGGACGGCTTAAGTAAGTAAGTAAGTATGTGCGTTCAAAATTTGAAACTTTATTATTTATTTATGACGCATAACGTAAACAATTAACATAAAATGAAATTATGTATAGTTCATATCATTAGCTACAATCTGAAAAAGTTTCAAGTTTTTACATTGTAAAAAACAAGAGAATTTTAACATTTTTCATTAAAATCGTTTTTTATTTAAACAATTAATAAACAAAAAACATTTTATTGACTATTCGTGTATTTTTCCCGCGAATGAATATGTCTGCAAATTTTTATTCATTTGCATTGGAGAAAAGGCAGTCAAATTAACGTCTAAAGATTTGATGCAAACTATTGAAGTAAAGAAAAGCGTGTAAAAATACTCTATATTCCCATTTTAGTAGTCATCATGTTTTTATATTTTTCTATCTTAATATATTCGTTAGATCCTCCCCTTTCATTTGATGCGTCATATGTTACAATTCGACTAATTGTTTATTTTTATTGTGTCAGAGGTCTTCTTTATGTCAATAAATGCAAATTTACCTCATAGTGTATCTATTACAGTCCATTGTATTATACGAGATGACGTATGTCGCTATACATGCATTAGATAATAGCAAAGATAGTGTATAGTACTATTTTAGTAGTCGTCATGTCTATGTTTATATCTCAACATATACATAATATCACCCCACTTTCGTTAGAGATGTTGTATGTAAGGATTCGGCGGGTTGTTGATTTTATTCTGTCAGAGGTCTTCTTCATATCAATAAAACAAAATTTGTCTTACAGCAATTATTGTAAACATCCATAGTGTCATATATCTCGTGTTACTATATATTTATTAATAACGCTAAAATTAGTTTTATTTTCAAAGTAATTTTTGATCAACACCGTATATACAATTACTTTCTATAGATCTTTTTTAGTTATAATAATTGAAGTTTTAGTAGTTGTGTGTTCAGCTTTCCTTTAAAGGCATGCGTTTAGTTGCCGAATAGAAATATTTCTATACTATTCTTGCTTTTTTTGTTTAAATTGATATAGTTTAGAGATAATATCAGTGCTTATCGCGTAAGAATAAAAGTGTCGAATCTAATTTTATATTTTATGATGATTATCATTCTAGCGTTCAAGCAGTGAACGTCTATTTCGAGTTTTTAATCAGCGAGCAGGGACGCGCCAAGTAACTTCGGCGCCGTCGTGCAAAATATTGATAAGCGCCTTTATCAAAATTACTAAGGTAGAAATATCAATCACTCCTTCACATTTTAACGTGGAAAACTATGAAATTTTTTCTATATCTACCCAGATTTTTTTTGAAGGAAACAATACACAGTACACTTATAAAAAATAATATATTCTTCTTCCTTCTTGTATGAAGACGTTAAAGTATGATTCTTCTTCAATATTAGCCTCCTAAATTGTTTAGATTATCGCACGATCTTTTTCTTGGTCTGCCAATAATTCTTGTGTGATTTGTGTGAACTGGAGAAATGAAATGTGTGAACTGGAGAAAGAAACTATTATTCTATGAGACCAATACGTAAAGTCGAACTTTCGAAAAATGGACATGTGTTATTTTTCAAATAAACGCTTCAATTTTTAATTAGTTTTAGTTTAGAAAATTATATCTCGGCTGAAACTACAGAAATCGGTAGATACCTATAGTTAATAATATACGTAACGCAATAGTAATGTTTGGGAATGAGTGGACTAAGTTATTTTTTCCCATCTTTTTTTTGCTTCAAAAAATATTTAGTTTTGAATTGGATATTTATTTAAATTTGCCAAGTCAAAGGGCGCCTTTAACGCCTTGGCGCCGTCGTGGGCCGCACGACCTTGCCCATATGGACGGCGCGTCCCTGTCAGCGAGTAATTATTCTGGCGATACAAAAACCAAACTCAGTAACAGTTAAAGTGTAAATATTATAATTTTAATATTTTTAAATGTGAATGTGTGTGAATTTCAAAAAATTAATGATTAAGATTACATCCAAGGAGTAGCAAAAACATCTTCGCAGTATGTATAGCCATCCCAATAATATACAGGGTCATCAGAACGTACCTACATCTGGTAATGTACAATTTTATCCTAATACACAATGCAATACAAATATACAGGGTCAACCAAGCATGTTTATAACTAATACTATGCCTAATTATAATATGATACCAAACTTTAACACACATATTCAGCAAATTTTTATACTCCTCAAAACCAATCATTGCAACCTAACACTAACATGCCCAATCCGATAGCACCTGACGTTCCACCAGGACTTTCAGCGTCAACACAGCACATGGATGATTTGGATTGCAGTCATTACTTCGATTATTCAATGAGTAGCAGCGATGATGAAACACAAAATCCAAACCCAGAAACAGACAAACATCCCTGGCAATATGTTATTAAACAAAAACGAAAAAGGTATAAAAAAGTTAGCACAAATACTGATAAACAAAACACACTTACTTCAAACAAATTTGATGCTTTACATAGCCTTGATGACACAAATGAGGATACAAGCAAAAGTACATCTGAAAATAATAATACAGCAATACAATCCAGACCTCCTCCTATATACATCTACGGTGTTACTGATTATGCTGCTATGTTAACCAATTTGTCAAACGTTTTAGCGGAAGAAGAATTCCACATTCGAACATTATCCGAAAAGACTGTCAAAATATATCCCAAAACAGTAGATATCTACAGAAAACTAGTAAAATATTTGCGAGAAGAAGGAATAGTTCACCACACGTATCAACTAAAAGAGGAACGTGCCTACCGAGTAGTTATTAGAGGACTCCATCATTCTGTAAAAATTAATGATATAAAACATGAGTTACAATCCAAGGGACATAAAGTTAGAAATATAGTCAACGTCACACACAGAGTAAGTAAAGCACCTCTACCCTTATTCTTTGTAGACTTGGAGCCTGAAACTAATAATAAGGAAATATTTGATATACAATATTTACACCACACAAGAATAACGGTTGAGCCTCCTAGACCTAAGAATGGAATAGTTCAGTGTATGAGATGCCAGAGGTACGGACATTCAAAAACATACTGCACAAAACCATTCAACTGTGTAAGATGTGGGCGTGGACATGACTCAAAAACCTGCCAGAAGCCATGTAACACTCCCGCCACATGTGCTTTATGTAACGGAGGTCATCCAGCCAATTTTAAGGGCTGTTCTGTATACCGAGATTTAATTAACAAGAAAACCAACAATAAAGGTCCACCTCAAATCCACCAACAAAACCAAGAAACAGTACATCAAACGCCAATCATTAATACTACATTCCAAAATCATCATCCGAACATAAAGCCGACTTATTCTGGTATATTACAAAATAATCCCAACAGGCAGTCAACACACAATGAGAACGAAAATTTAACAAACGTCTTGAGCAGCTTCCTTAACCAATTCAGAGACATGTTCAACCAGCTACTTAATCAGAACAGCATGATATTAACAATGCTCACAACTGTTATTAACAAGATTGCACACTAATGGCTCATACACTTATCATAGCAGCTTGGAACTCAAACGGATTTGCAAATCATATACAGCAGATTATATTGTTTTTCTGAAAATGCACAAGATTGATATACTTTTGATTTCTGAAAGTCACAGCACTGACAGAACTGTAGTCAAAATACCCAATTATGTAACATATTATGCCAATCATCCCGATGGTGGAGCTCATGCAGGATCTGCTGTAATTATTAAAAACTCTATTAAACATTATGAACTGCAGCCATATATTACAAACAAAATACAAAATGCAAGAGTAAAGATACAAAGCACAACATGGCATATTACCATAGCTTCACTATACAGTCCCCCTCGACATATGATCTCAACTGAAGAATATAATGAACTTTTTGATTCTCTAGGCTCCCATTACATAATTGCTGGAAATTGGAATGCAAAGCACACTACCTGGGGTTCAAGACGTATTACAACCAAAGGAAAACATCTCCTGGAAACAGTTCAACAAAAAAATCTTAACTATTTATCAACTGGCGAGCCAACTTATTGGCCCACTGATAGAAATAAAATTCCAGACCTATTAGATTTTGCTATAATCAAAAGTATACCAATCGATCGATGTGATATTAAATCAAACTTTGACCTTAGCTCCGATCATAGTCCTATCATCATCAATGTGAGTAGTGAAATTCTGCAAAAAGTTTTCCCTCCTAGACTGTGTTCTAAACGAACTGACTGGCTAGAATTTCAAGAAATCGTAAACACCAACCTAAGTCTCAACGTAAGACTAAAAACAGAAGAAGAAATTGAGACAGCAGTTCACGATTTCACAAATCTGATGCAAAACGCGGCCTGGAAAGCAACACCTGTACATCATAAAAGAAAGACAGATGATGTTCCCAGATATATTAAGGAGTTGGTAACCGAGAAGCGTAGGGCACGAAGAATCTGGCAGCACACAAGAAACCCAGCGGACAAAACCAATCTCAATAGACTGACTCACAGACTACATTCAGCACTTCAAGAATCCAGAAATACATCTTTTGAATATTTCATCAAAAACCTGACTCCCGGTGATCACTTATTGTGGAGAGCGACCCAAAAAATAAAAAGACCTGCCGTAACAGCTTCTCCATTAAGACAGAACGATAATGCATGGGCTAGATCAAATGAGGAAAAAGCAAGAGTTTTTGTAGAACACCTTGAAAAAGTGTTTGCACCAGTAGATTTATTCGAAGATGAAGAAATAAATAGCTATTTAGATGCTCCCTGTCAACTATCACCACCTGCTAGATCAATTACTCCATCAGAAATTATGGAAGAGATAAAGAAAATCAACTCCCATAAAGCTTCAGGTTATGATCTAATAGTGGGAGAAATTCTCAAACATTTACCAAGAAGAGCTATCGTGTTTCTCACTACTTTATACAACCGAATTCTTCATCTTTCCTACTATCCAACGCAATGGACATTTGCTGAAATTATCATGATCGCCAAACCTGGAAAGCCACCAACAGAAGCTGCCTCTTACAGACCTATAAGCCTGCTGCCTATACTCTCTAAAATATTTGAGCGACTACTGCAAAGTAGAATAAATAGTATAACTTCCATAAATAATTTAATACCAAATCATCAATTCGGCTCTAGGGAAAAACACACCACAACTCAGCAATCCCATAGGATAGTAAATTTAATCAGAGACGGTTTAGAAAACAAGAACATTTGCACTGCAGCATTTCTAGATATTCATCAAGCCTTTGATAAGGTTTGGCACCAAGGGCTGTTATACAAATTAAAAACAAACATGCCGAGTCAGATTTACTTACTTCTAAAATCATACCTTTCCGACAGACATTTCGATGTCAAAATGGAAAAAGATAACAGAAGCTACCAACTCATAAGGGCAGGAGTACCCCAAGGCAGTGTTCTGGGACCATTTTTGTACTTATTATACACTGCTGATATACCAACTACCAACGAAACAACTATCGCCACGTGTGTCGAAGATACAGCAATAATTGCGCTTGACCATGATCCAGTAGTGGCCTCTGACAAGCTACAAACACATTTAGATCGATTACAAAACTGGCTCCAAGAATGGAAAATCAAAGTCAACCACGAAAAATCGGCTCACATAACATTTACGAACAGATATGTAAATTGTCCACATGTTACAATAAACCACCAAGTTATCCCAGTGAAGGCTGAAGTCAAATATTTAGGTATTCACCTTGATCAGAAACTAACATGGAAAGCGCACATTAAAGCTAAAAAACAACAACTCCAAATAAAAACCAGACAAATAAATTGGCTTCTTGGTAGAAGAGCACAATTATCCATAGAAAACAAACTGGCAATGTACAAAATAATACTAACACCTATATGGACCTACGGGATTGAACTATCGGGATGTACGAAACCATCAAACACCAAAATTCTGCAGGCATACCAATCAAAAACTTTAAGAATCATTGCAAATGCACCCTGGTATATTTCAAACCAAACATTACATGAGGACTTAAAAATACCATTCATAAAGGATGTAATAGGAGTGCATGCGACCAAACATAGAAAACGAAGTATCAATCACAACAACGAGCTGATTTCCACGCTTTCAAATCGTCCATTACCAGTTAGGAGACTCAAGAGACAGTGGCCAGAAGACTTGTGTGAGTGACATTTGTGTTAGTGAATACAGTGGTGAATAAGGTGAACCGGCACTGGCCGGCAACACCTGCAAAACATTACATAATTATCAGTTTTACTTAATACTCCTTTGTACAGAGTAGATTGGAAATTTGCAAGTTTTCAAATAAAAAAAAATAGTTTATGATGTTTTCCAATATTTAGGTAACATTTATACTTTATACTTTTCAAACAATCATAACTATTTTTGTTTTGAATACTTTTTTATTATGACTCCGATTATTTCCAATGAGCTCTGTTTTTTTACTTTTTTCTATATTATCCTCTACAAACACCCAGTATAGAGCGTCTTATGTATTTTAACACAAATTTGACTGTAGTCGTCTAGCATATTAACTCTACCATTTCTCAAATTCTTTAGAATCGAATCATAATTTACTGCTAAACGCGGTAACTTGTTGGTATTATTCAAAGTTAGTAAGTGTGTTAGCACTGAAAGTGGTGGTGGGGGTTGGGTAATCAAGATTTTTGTATGTTTACAGCTATAACTTGCTATTTATTTGGTGATGATATCTACGGCTATTCTTGTCAACTAACTGATTACCTAACCCCCACCACCACTTTCAGCGCTAACACAATTAATTACTTTAAATAATACCAACAAGTTACCGCGTTTAGCAGTAAATAATTATGATCCGATTCTAAAGAATTTAAGAAATGGTAGAATTAGTATGCTAGACCACTACAGTCAAATGTGTGTTAAAATACATAAGACGCTCTATACTAGGAGTTGGCAGAGGATAATATAGAAAAAAGTAACAAAAACAAAGCTCATTGGAAATAATCGGAGTCATAATAAAAAGGTATTCAAAACAAAAATAGTTATGATTGTTTGAAATGTATAAAGTATAAATGTTACCTAAATTACTGGATAACATCATAAAATATAAAATTAGATTCGACACTTTTATTCTTACGAGATAAGCAGTGATACTATCTCTAAACTATATAAATTTAAACAAAAAATCAAGAATAGTAGAGAAATATTTCTATTCGCAACTAAACGCATGCTTTTAAAGGAAAGCTGAACACACAACTACTAAAACTTCAATTCTTATAACTAAAAAAGATCTATAGAAAGTAGTTGTATATACGGTGTTGATCAAAAATTACTTTGAAAATAAAACTAATTTTAGCGTTATTAATAAATATATAGTAACACGAGATATATGACACTATGGATGTTAAAATAATTGCTGTAGACAAATTTTGTTTTATTGATATGAAGAAGACCTCTGACTGAGAATAAAATCAACAACCCGCCGAATCCTTACATACAACATCTCCAATGAAAGTGGGGTGATATTATGTATATGTTGAGATATAAACATAGACATGGCAAAAACATAGACACTACTAAAAGAGCACTATACACTATCTTTGTTATTATCTAATGAATGTATAGCGACATACGTCATCTCGTATAATACAATGGACTATAATAGACACACTATGAGGTTAATTTGCATTTATTGACATAAAGAAGACCTCTGACACAGTAAAAATAAACAATTAGTCGAATCGTAATATATGACGCATCAAATGAAAGGGGAGGGATTGTTTTTTACAATGTAAAAACTTGAAACTTTTCCAGATTGTAGCTAATGATATGAACTATACATAATTTCACTTTTACGTTAATTGTTTACGTTATGCGTCATAAATAAATAATAAAGTTTCAAATTTTGAACGCTCATATATTTTATTTATATAAAAATTGGCGCTTATTCTTGTCAAATTTCTAAACGATACAAAATAAAATTCAACCAAAACTCGAATTCAAAAATTTCTGTTTTTATTGTAGTCTTAGAAAAACCACAGGTAAAGACGTTTTGTGCTAAAATTAATGTTAGAATTCATTTTGGCGTATTAACTAAACGCTTTTCTTTCGCTCAATTGTTTTTACCAAATCTTTAGACGTTAATTTGACTGCCTTTTTTTCAATGCAAATGACTGAAAATGTGTAGAAATATGTATTCGCGGGAACAATACACGAATAGTCAATAAAAATTTTTTTGTGTTTATTAATAATTTCTTAAATAAAAACGATTTTAACGGAAAATGCTTAAATTCTCTTGTTTTTTTACATTGAAGAAACTTGAGAGTTTTACAGATTGTAGCTAATTATATGAAATCTACATAATTTTACTTTTTACGTTAATTGTTTACGATATGCGTCATAAACAAACAATAAAGATTCAATTTTTTTTGCCGATTCCGACTACTTTTCTAACATTATAATATATCGTCATGTTTATTAAAATATGTATAAAACATATGCTGTACTAACATGAAAAAACTGTTTGTACTAAAAATACTGTTTGGGATATTATAATACAATTTTGGATGAAGTTTAAAATTGCAATCAGCTTTTATTTTACTTTAAAATGGCCTAATGGAATATATTTTTAGTAATAGAAATCCTAATAACACTAATTCTGCATGCTTTGTAACATTTTATTTGACAAGTTGTTAAACGATAAAATCAAGTTTAATAGTTATTTATGATATAAGTGTTAAAAGTACACGTTTAAGGCACGCATGTGAAAGTTTGCAGAATGAGCGATAGCGAATTCTGCAATTCACATGAGTGCCTTAAAAATATACTTTTTAACACGCATATCATACAATACATTTTCTACAAACGTAATTACAGGAAAATATCTACAAAAACTTTTACTTGAACTTAACTGACATTCCATTTTTATATTTTTTTGACATTACATCAAAATTGCCTATACCGTCAATACGAACTGCAGTGCCTTAAAAATATTTTAAAGCACTAGTGCCTTAAAGTAGCATTTTTAATGCTCATATGGAGTGCTTAAAATTGCATTTTTAACACGTTTGTAGAAAAATAATTTTATGCGCGTTTTTTTTCAATAATTAGTTATTATAAAATATAATTCGGGTGTTGACATATTAATAATTTCAAGATTGTAAACTTATATTACGACTATATTTTAAATCCCATTCCAATAATTTAATTATATTCAATTTATATTATTTTTTTCATTTTTATATATTAAATACTTTGATTAGACTTCAGGGATATAAATGTTATTCCTATTCTAAAATTCTGAGAGTATCATAAACACTGATATGCTTGCCCTTATCCGGGCAACACATTTTACTTACGTAACCGGGTAACTCGGGTCCGTTGGTCCCACCACTGTTCTTTAATGTACTATTCATATTTACCAATATATTATGTCTAATATTTATTTTTGATTTTGTATTAAAGTTAAATTTAAATTCTCTAGATTAAAAAAAGGTGCTACTACGGTACCTATGCGGTCTACTCGAGGGTGCGATCTACCTGAAGAATTTGCACAAAATAATGAAATGCAAAAAAACTTTTGTAGAAAAAATATTTATTTACAAGTAATAAAGATTTGGAGCTAAAGAAGACTTAATAAATAAATAAAATCTTTTGTAAATCTAATAGGCCATTTTATTTGAAAAGAGGGATTGGTATTTACGCATACCCTGGTAAATAGTATTTCTGAAAGTTTTGGTTGACTTGATTCCACACATCGCGTATTGCTGCTAATTTGTCGTTTCTTCTTCGTTCAGACCTCGTGTCCTTATCGTCAAATCGAACAAATCTTAGCAAATTTTTGAATCGTTTTAACCCCATGGTAGCTTTAAATATAGTAGGGCCATAAAACTTACTCCAAAGTATATCTACATTATGATTGTTAACACTCAGGTAACCTGCAGTTAGTAGGAGTCTAATAAAGGCATATATCTCTGTAGAGTCGCAATATGCCCAGTTCTCTATCCCCAGGACTTTTTCGGCTTCTTTATTTGTACACTTCAATATTGCGTTCACAATTTTTTCGTCCAAAAACAAACAAAAGGAATCAACAGGATCATCCACACTTCGACCAGGGGCTAACATTACTTTGTGCACTTTGCTTTTTATTATGTCGCAGGATCGCATACGTCCTGTCAGTTGCAGTTGACCCTTCCAGTTAGTTCCATCCTTAGTTTTAAAAATTACACACTCTGAAATCTGGGAACTGGTAGCTACACATTCTTCTTCATTATCACTCAATACTACTTGCTGATCATCCTTTTCACTTGCTTCCGAAAGATGATCTTCAATTTCAGAGTCACTTTCAATGCCAACTACTTCAGGAGATTCTTCATCATCGGAATCCCATAAATTATTAGCAATATCTTGCAGTTCTGCAGCTGATAATGGTTTTCGGGACATTATATTCGCACTATCTACTTTCACTGTAATTCAAGATAATTTTACTGGCTTAGTAGTTGTCGGAGAATCTCAAGGGAAATCTCAAGGAGAAGACGGAATCACGGCGGAAGCACTTAAAGAAATGGGAGACGTAGGAGTTGAAGTGATGTTCAAACTGTGTAATGAAATCTGGAACACAGGAAAATGGCCAGATGATTGGTGTAAGCTTACTTTCATACCCATTTATAAGAAATGCTCACCAACTGATTGTAATAACTACCGCACTATAGCCCTGATCTCCCACGCAAGTAAAGTCCTTCTAACTATAATTAACGAGAGATTAAAATCAATACTTTTACCACAGATCCCACAAGAACAATGTGGATTTGTCCCTGGAAGAGGCACACGAGAACAAATTCTTAATCTCAGACAAATTGTAGAAAAATCTAGAGAATTTAATCTAGAAACATATTTGTGCTTCGTCGACTACTCGAAAGCGTTCGATAATGTAAAGTGGCATAAAATGTGGGGAATACTGAGAGACATGGATACCCCCGAACATCTAATATACCTGCTGAAACTACTGTATATCAACAACACAGCAAACGTAAGAGTCAACAACACGTACTCCGATAATTTTAAACTAAAAGCCGGTGTTCGTCAAGGATGTATTATCTCTCCCACGTTATTCAATATATATAGCGAACACATCATGCGCATTGTATTCGACGGATGGCTAGGAGGAATATCAGTCGGAGGCCGAAAAATCAGCAATCTCCGCTATGCTGACGACACTTTAGTACTAGCATCATCAACAAATGAACTTGAATACATCATGTACAGACTAGATACTATTAGTCGTGAATATGGACTTAAAATTAATGCACAGAAGACCAAGTTAATGATAATCGATCGAATTAGAAATAACCAGCCGGAAATACGAAACGTAGCGGGGTTTGAAGTGGTAAGCCGTTTCAATTAGTTAAGTTCTGTTATCACAAACAATGGTGGATGCGAAGAAGAAATACGCCGACGCCTTACAATGGCCAGATCAGCAACGGTCAAACTCACTAAAATATGGAAAGATACGGCCATAACCAGGAACACGAAACTGCGCCTGGTACGGATGCTTATCTTTCCTATCGCTACCTATGCTTCAGAAACTTGGACCATTAAAAAGTCCGACTCACGACGTATAATGGCCTTTGAAATGTGGGTATATCGTAGAATGATGCGCATACCCTGGACATCACATCGCACAAATATCTCAATATTATCAGAACTCGACATCAACACTAGGCTTTCCACCATCAGCAACCAAAATATATTGAGGTACTTTGGACACATTACCAGACGAAGAGAAGGCATGGAGAGGTTAGTGGTTGAAAGCAAGGTAGAGGGTAAAAGAACTCGAGGAAGATCGCCACTCCGATCGTCAGACCAAATAAAATGTGCCACCGGTTACTCTCTGTCTGAGGCAGCACACCGCGCCCAGGAGAGAGAAGAATGGATAGCAACCATTCGTCAAATACCATAACGTCACCACATCCTTACGAAGGATAAAAGACAGAGGAGGAGTAGTTGTCGACACTAACATGGGTGTTAAAGGACTGATAGCAGATGCATTATTTATTTCAAAATATGTATAGGTACCTACCTAAAAATACTATTACATTCCAAAAATCATTATCAGTTTTTACAATTAATTTAGGGCCGGTTGTTCGAACGTTAATCAAAAATGATCATTATCAAATATTTAATTACTGTCACAACTGTCAATGTCAACTTTGATTGGGTTGCGGAAAACATAATTATTGATTACAATTATGAAATTAGTTAATCAATTATGTTAATAATTGTTATGTTAATTGATTAACTAATCTCATAATTATAATCAATTATGTTTTCAGCAACCCAACCAAAGTTGGCATTGACAGTTGTGAAAGTAATTAAATATTTGATAGTGATCATTGTTGATTAGCGTTCGAACAACCGGCCCTTAGAATAGATATAACACCTATTGTAAGCATCTCTTTGATGTTAACATCAAAGAGAGGTTTAAATTGTTTGTTGCACGTTTAGACTTTATTATTGGATTTCCGGAATCATAAAAGTCTTTTACATAATCCACAAAACATTACCTGACTGCCAGATTAACTTCTGTAACAAAGATTTAGACTTTAAGTATAAATGCAAGTAGGGCCCGACAGGCCCGTATTGCCCCTTTACGTGACAAAATTCTTTCGACGCAATAATTTCAAAAATGATAATGAATATTTTGAATAGCTCATGACTATGTTGAAGGAAACATGGATGCGCATGGATTCACTTCTAAACAAATTCAGTGATGCATAAAATTCAATAAAATATTTTTTATCAGTTTATGATAAAAAAATTGGCGTCTCGGGCCCGCCGGGCCCACCTTGCCCGGATAAGGGTTAAAATATGAATATTTTTGTACATAAGGAAACACTTTGTCTATGCTTTCTTCTCTACTAGGTATCTTTTCAAATTTTTTAGGCTTCTTTGTATTATATATTATTTAAAATTATTTTTGTCACACTTAGATGGCATTAGGATTTTTGCAGAAAAATTTAGGTAAGCTTCAGTAATAATAATAATTGACTCATCCTACCTCTCAAATATGTCCTAAATATTAATAAAAATTTAAATTATTTAAAAATTTCGAAAAACATTGCGTTTCTTCTACTTTCCTTGCTTATAACTTTAAAATGATGAATTTGGGAGCAAAAGATGAACACAAAATAAAGATAACTGAAATATCTACGAGATACGACTGGTTGAAAATGTTTTAATTTACTACCCTTGCTGAAAAAATAACAATAAATATAGAAAAGGCGAAACAAGCCTTTCCCTACTCAATAGTTTTCAATTACTTAGTTTGCACCTTCATAATTCGCCTAGAAAATCTTGTAGCACAATAAAACAGCACACAAAAATTTCATTAAAATCCATATAATAGATTTTGCATAATAATGTTGCAATCTAATTTATTTTTAAATTGAATTGAAATTTGCACAAGAAAACTAGATCACGTAGAAGATTTTGTTTACGTCAGAAATTTCTGAAATGTCCTCCTGCATTTACAGTGTTTTTAATACAATTGTGTAATAGTTGGTTAATCTGCAATTAACAGAAAATAATTCAGTGTTTTTACCCTTTTTGTGGTAATTTACAGATCACGAAAAAACTGAACTTGTCCATTATCTGTAGGCAATTGATAAAGCTCATTAGTGTACAGGACCGGCTTTTAAATTTTAATTTAGAAAATGAAGTGTATGGAATGCAAGAAAGATGGTACTGAAGAAGAAATGCTTTATTGTGATAGCTGTGACCGCCCAGTTCACAAAGATACTTATTGTTCTGGTCTGTGTTCATCAGAAATTAGGGTTATGGAGTTAAAGAAGAATCGTGTTCTGCAGTTTTTGTGTCAAGAATGTAAATCTGGAATGAAACTTGTTCCAAAACTATTCAAATTAATTGAAAAACTGCAGAATGAGGTTAATGATATGAAATTGCAGAATTCTAAAAACCAAGAAGAGGATATTGTAAGCGAGGTTTTTGAAAGACAAAAGAGAATGAACAACTTAATCATTCATAATCTAGGTGAATCTGTGGATAGAAGAAATGCTGTATCTGATGATTTGGCTACTGTGACCTCAATTTTCAAGGATATTACTCAAGAGGATATTAAAGTTGTCAAAGCTGTTAGATTTGGTAAGAGAAACAAAAATGGTGCTCGTTCCCTAAAAATTGTATTAACAAATTCTTTTGATGTAATGAATATTTAAAAAAATAAGATTCACGTTGCCAAAGCAAAAAAGATATTTATAAATTCTGATCTAACTCCCCAGCAACTCAACAAACTCAATATAGTTAAAGAGGACCTCAAAAAACGCCAAGAACAAGGTGAGAAAGATTTATTTATACGATATGTTAAAGGTATACCTGAAATTTGCAAAAATGATAATTCCACACAAAAAAACTAGACACAACGAAACATATAAGCTCACCTCCTTTATTAATTTATTATCAAAATGTTGGTGGATTAAGAACTAAACTAAAGTCTCTGGAAATTGCCATAGCTCAATGTAATTATCATATAATCATTTTGGTGGAAACTTGGTTAACGTGTGATTATAGCGATGCAGAATTAGGACTTATTGGTTATAATGTGTTTAGAAATGATCGCAATCCTGCTGCTACAGGAAAAACTAGGGGTGGAGGTGTGTTGATTGCTGTTAAAAATGACATAAGTGCGCAGAAAGTGATAATCCCTGATTGTGAAGTAGAACAAATTTTTATATCACTGAAAATTAATAATAAGTGCATAGTTATGGGTGGAGTTTATATCCCTCCTGCATCCGACCTAAATGTATACATGTTACATTGCAGTTCAGTTGAATATGTTATGGAGAAGTGTGGAAACTTGGTACTGTGTGGTGATTATAATTTACCAAATGCTTCCTGGTGTAATGACAACTTTGGATTAAATGTTGAATGTCCTGATGACTCTCCTGTTGTGTATTTGGCCAATTCTTTTGGTTATTTTAACATGTTTCAAATAAACACTTTACCTAACAGTCGTAATGTCTTTCTAGATTTAGTATTTACAAATTTAAACAATGTTGATGTAGTTATTCCACTTGATTCGCTATTTGATAATAGTATCCATCATTCGCCTATAGTTGTAGAATTAACTGGTTTTGAAAAGCATTATCAACTGAACTACGAGGAATTTTATTATGATTTTAAAAATGCAAATTACGTCGGATTAAATGATTACTTTGCAAGTATTAATTGGGACTTACTTTTATCAGATGATGTGAATTACAGCTTAGCAGTATTTTATGATTTTATGTATACAGGTTTTGACTTATTTGTTCCGATCAAAAAATTTAAAACAAGTTCGTTTCCGATTTGGTTTAATGGTAAATTAAGGAAGTTGATATATTTAAAAAAGAAAATACATAAGCAGTATAAATTATTTGGTAGAAGGGATGATTATTTAAGATTTTCTCAGTTAAGAGATGAATGTAAACAAGTCTCCTGTCAATGTTATACTAACTATTTGAATAACATTGAGAATAGGATTCTATCTAATCCTCGACATTTTTGGAAGTATATCAATAATAAACGTAAAAGTTATAATCTGCCATCTAATATGTCCTACGGTGATAGTACAGGTGATAATGCTCAAGACGTAGTTAATTTATTTAGTAAGTTTTTCTCAACTACATATTCTAATTCTAAAGTTAATCAGATCCCAATTTTTAACTATCAGCAGAGTGTAAATGTGAATAATTATAGTATTGGGCTCTCAGACATAATTGATAGTGTTTTAAAGATACCTTGGAAATTATCGCTTGGACCAGATTGTTTGCCAGCTTATGTTCTCAAGCATTGCATTTTTACTCTCGTAAAACCTATCTGCTACTTATTTAATTCCTCATTGAGTACTGGCATCTTTCCTGATTTTTGGAAAACTAGTTATTTAACACCAATTTTTAAGTCTGGTTATAAAAATGATGTTGAAAATTATCGAGCGGTTTGTAACCAATCTGTATTACCCAAACTTTTTGAGTGCCTTGTAAATAACTTTTTGACATGGAATTGTAAAGATATAATTGATGTTAGACAACATGGCTTTTCTAAAGGTAAGTCTACATGCACAAACTTAATATTGTATACTAATTTCAGTGCTAATTCAGTTGAACAGAAGGGTCAGGTTGACGCTATCTACACAGACTTCTCTAAAGCCTTCGATAGAGTTAACCATGATCTGCTTATTGCTAAATTAAAAGGCTATGGATTTGGAGGTAAAATAATTGAGTGGATAGGTAGTTATATCTCTGGTAGATGTCAGTATGTTAAATATGGAAACTGTTTATCTCAACGAGTATCTGTAACCTCAGGAGTTCCTCAGGGGTCTCATATTGGGCCTCTCTTATTTAATATATTTGTTAATGATATATCCTCAGTGATTAAAAGTAGTAATTTTCTAATGTTTGCTGATGACCTTAAAATATTTCGAATAGTAAATAACCTAGTTGACGCCTCTTTGTTACAGAATGATATTAAAAGCTTAGCTAGTTGGTGTGAGGTAAACATGCTATACTTAAATATAAAAAAATGTTTTAAAATTACTTTTGGAAGATCAAGAGAGTTCGTACATTATGATTATTGTATAAATAATGTACCATTAGAGGCACGTCATAATATTAAGGATTTAGGAATAAATTTTGATTTTAAATTAACTTATAAATATCACATTAACGAAACTTCAAGCTAAAGCTTTAAAAATGTTGGGATTCATTTTAAGAAACTGTAATCAGTTTTCAGTACAAACTTTAAAAATGTTATACTTTAGTTTAGTTCGATCAGTTTTGGAGTATGGTTCTCTCATTTAGTCTCCTTCATATAATAGTGACATCTACAGTATCGAGAGAGTTCAGAATAAATTCTTGAGGGTATGTGCTTACAAGATTGGTTTTATTAGAGAACAATACACATATGATGATATACTATCAATACTAAATATCTCACCACTACATCATAGAAGGTGTCAAGCGGATTTATGTTTCCTTTTTAAGATTATAAATGGATATGTTCAAGATCCAGAGTTACTAAGTTTAATAAGTTTTAATGTTAATACTAGAAGAACTCGTAACACTGAGATTTTCAACATTCCATTCCACACTACAAATTATGGTCAAAATGAACCCATTACAAGAATTTTACGAACTGCCAATGAGCACAGCAATAGTTTAGAGTTATTTGGAATATCTATAACAACATTTAAGAAATCAGTTGAGAGATTTTGAGCATTATATAACTTAATAATAACTTAAGCTACTACTTTTATTGAATTTTGTTTAATTTTAATTTTGGTTTGTTTTTTACGCAACCTATTGAACATACGCTTTGTAAAGGTTGACGTTGTATTTTTGTAAAAATGGTGTATCCGTAAAATAAATAAATAAATAAATAAATAAAAGCAATGTTATAAATGTAAGGTTAGATTGTTTTGGTTATCACCGTAGACCGCCTAGATGGCGCTATTTTTTTGCTTCCTCAAATGTAATGGGAAATGTCAAGAGTTGTATGTATTACAGTCCATAGTATTTGTTAATATCAATGTCAATAAATGTATATATTATAAACATATGACTTTGTTTTGTGTATTGTAACCCTGTCAGACATATATTTTCATCAAACGCGTAAAAAAGAAAGGAATGCCACCCGCTTAGATAACTTAGTTAGACAAATACATTAAAAACAATAAGAGTCAAAAAAGCAATTTTGGAGAGGTGTATACAAACTGACATATTATGGTAACTGGCCAAAAACTTGACGATCAGACGCATTTAACAAACGTATACCAGAACAAAAAAGAGATAGAAAAACTGATTCTACTTCACCTTCTAGATCATAATTCTTCTTTTAATATATACAGTTTCAAATTCTTCCTATTCAAAATAAAGGTCTCACACAAGCTATCTTTATTGAAATATATGGAAATCAATAAATTAGAAAATATAGAGATATAATTCTGAATGCCCAACTTGAGGCTACCGCTCTCCGCGCCTCAACCTATTCAGATAGACTTTAAAGTGCAGACTCATAGTAAAATTACTCAAAAAGACATTCTGCCGAAACAGCTGTAGTGACATTACCTTGTAATAAATTTTGTGGAAGTCTGGAACTTGAGGAACTAATATTTCATTTGAATTATATCTGATGTGGATTTTATTTCTTTGTTCGGTTTACACAATTTTTTAAAGGGTTCCTAAGCATTAGGAACTGTGCTATATAAAGGCAGTTGAAGCTTGATCAATTACGGACGCAACTGAAAAAATGAGAGCTGTGGTATTATCATAACACGTAACGACCACTGAAATATTAAGAAAGATGAAAAAGAAAAAAGTAGAGCCATGAAGAAAAATAATGAACTACTTTGATCACATATTAAGAAATAAAAATTATGATAAGGTTGGTTATATAAGGAAAAGTGAACGAAAAAGAGGATGTTTTAGACGACGAACGTCCTTACTAAAAAATTTAAAGCTGTAGCGTAGAAAAACAACAATAGAAATTCAGAATTGCTGCAATCAGTGTAAAATGGGGATGATCGATAATATCCTTAGAGGATGAGGCACATGAAGAATATAGAGTTCCTACGCATTATACACATAATTGTATAAACTAATAACTTTCCTAAAAGCTGAGTTTTTATTGTCATTAAACCTTTCAAATTAAGATGGAATGATTCAGGTGAAGTAAACAGACTAGCATATTGATATCTTCTTAGTATCTTCTTAGAAATTTGAATAGCCGCTCATGCTTTGTGAATATTTGAGTATTAACATAAAAATTTTGGGAAAGAACAAAAAGGACTGTGAGTACAAATAGTTCATTAGGTATGCTTAGTATTATAATTACTGAAAAATTCTTATTCTTCTGTCTATACAATATAATTTTTGTTTATTAATTTAAGTAATATATATATATATATATATATATATATATATATATATATATATATATATATATATATCTATCTATCCTATTTTAACTTTGGCGTTGGCGTTATCATATAGTTTTTCCACTGCTGTTATGAGATTTGAGTTGATGTTCGTTTGTCTTAGAGTGTTCCATAACTTGTTTTGGGGGATACTATCGTAGGCCTTTTTTAGATCAACAAACAAAAAGTGGACTTCTTGATCTACAGCAATCTTTTTTCTATAAGTTGAGTGATACAAAAAAGGTGGTCTATGGTCGATCTACCAGCTCTAAAACCCGCCTGTTCTTCTGCCTCCATATCAGTGTATTCTCTTTCTATTCCATTTTTGATCATTTTCCCATAGATTTTACTAATGGTACTAGTAACTGCTATTCCACGGTAATTGTCGCAGTTTTGTTTGTTTCCTTTTTTATGTAAAGTTGAAATGGTAGAGGTTTAAAATTCAGCTGGAACCTCTACTTTGTTTATGCAGTTTTGAAAGAGTATTGTCAGGTGTTCATATAGTTTTTCAGTTCCATATTTTATTAGTTCTGAGGGTATATTGCCAGGTCCTGGTGCCTTTCTGTTTTTGAGTGAAGTACATATATCCTTTACTTCCTTTTTCGTGATTCTTATAGGAGATGCTTCGACGCGTATGTTTTGGTTATTTTCTTTTATTTTGAATTCCCTTCGATCTTCTTGTAACAGTTTACTGAAGTACATGTCCCCATGTTTCTAACGAAATTGGTGAGACTAAATCTTTTTTCTTGCCGTTGGTCCTAAGAGATTTAATAAGTTTCCAGCTTTCTGTTCTTCTGGTTCCTCCTATATACGTATTTATTTTTTGACAGTTTTGATCCCAGGATTCATTTTTTTTCTGTCTTATCATTTGCCTTACCTTTGCTTGATGGTTTTTGTAATTAGACCAATTGGTATCTGTTTTTGCACTTAAATAGTGTTCATACTTTTGTTTCTTTTGTTTTATCGCTGTGTTTATTTCTTCATCCCACCAGTATGAAGTATTTTTGTTTTTCTTTTCGTAATATCCAAGGGCTTCTTTTGCTACAGAGTGAATACTTTCTATAATGTAAGTGTAGTGGTCTTCGATGTTATTGAAATTTAGGTTTTCAAGCTTCTCGTTCAGTCTGTTTTGATACAATATTTTTACACTATCTTGTTCGAGGCTTATAAGATTATATCTTACATCTTCTGCCATCTCTGAGCGAACTACTGGTTGTTCCTTCTGACATCTTCTTAAAAACATTATTTTTGCTTTTAAGAAATGGTGATCGCTTCCACAAACTGCACCTCTATAAGCTCTTACGTCGTAGATTTTAAGATTTGATCTTTGGCGTACAATCAAGTAATCTATTATAGATTTTAGATTCCTTGTTCTCTGTCCCCAGGTGTATTTATGTACTTCTCGATGTTGATAGAATCCATTTGTAATACGGAGCTGGTTCTGTTCGCATATTGTGATGAGTCTGGTCCCATTGTCATTTGTTATGTTTTCTCCGTAAGGACCAACTATTTTACAGTGTTGTTTGTTTCCGACCCTGCCATTAAAATCTCCAAGCAAGATTAATTCCCTCGTATATCCTATCGATGTTATTTCTCGGTTTAGTTTCTCGTAGAATTCTTCTTTCTTGTTAACCAGTGCATCGTCGTTAACTGCATATACACCTATTATTGTTAGTTTATGACCATGTATATTCAGGTTTATTTTAATTAGTCTTTCATCTATGGCTTCCCAAGTGGTGATATATCTTCTTAAGCTTTTACGAATAATTATTGAGACTCCTTGTTGTGCTCTTTTTTCTCTTGATATGCCGCTATAGAAATGGTCGTAATATCCTAAGTTTTCTGACGCTGTACCTTTTTTATTGGTTTCTGTTAACACCACTATGTCCATATTGAGCTTCTTTGTTTCATGCATTACTTCATTGATTTTTGTAGAGAGACCCTGTACGTTCCATGTTCCTATATTCTTAATCCATTTTCGTAGCTTAAGTCGTCGTGTTTTATTCCATCCGGTACGATGCTGTATATTTTTAGGCTTTTTAACATTTCTACATTTTTCTGAGTATTGAGGAGTTAGCCCAATGCCTCAACCCCCAACCTGGAGGACCGGGTGATTTGTTGTCAAGGTTTTCTTCCTCTAGCCTTTGATGGTTCAGCATCTAACTACAAGGCAGCAGCTTCGCCTGTACCCTAGGCAGGGGCCCCTACAGGGTGCTATCATCCGTATCCGATATCATTTATCAATTTAAGTAATACATGATATTAAAATATATTGGATTACATGATAGATAATTGCCAAACTTTCCGGAATTTCAGACAATTACGGTTTACGGATCCAGTATATCATATAAAATCCTAAAAACTAGTCAGCCATTATGGATTTAAAACTCAAAATAAATAGTGAATTGTTATTAGTGGTAGTTTTTGTTTTCGGTTTCTTTACGTAAAGAAATAACTGGGATATAACGGGTTAACTGGGATTTAATAAAGAAACCAAATATTGAAGAACCTGTCTACGATATACCAGAAGGGAGATTATTTTACATCAGATCGGGAACAGGTAAAACCTTATGAGATGTAAAATTTACTACTGTTAATCATCTCTTTAGACGCAGTTGAGAGTATATTTAGAGATATTAAGAGGGTATTATTTTTAAGAGAGCTATTACTTTAAAAGAGGATCTTTAATAAATCAGTGTGTGTATATATATAGATTTATTTCGATCATGTACATCATACTAAATAAATAACACCCACGATAACCGTATGTTAGGACTCGCTACATTTCCTGACTTAGAAGGTACTCCAGTAGAAATTAATTTGAATGAATATCGTGGTACCTACCTCAGTAGGTTTTTGTATATTCCAATACATGAAATAAGGTGCAGCGTTAGAACATTCTAACGATAAAAATCTTTGATAATGTATAAACAAATTTTGAATGAAAATGTTACATTATTTAGCGTGAATAATATTCAAGATGGTCAAGCAATATAAGATTTTAATAATTTTTAAAATATATAAAACCTTCACTACTTTACAAATGAGTTTTGAAAATTATATTTTTATCAGAACAAAAAAATTAAAAAAACCTTTGCATACTAAATCGTAATTAACGTTGTCAGTAATGAATTTATGTAAATAAGAAGAGTTATACAAAGATAGAAAGAAGAGGATTCTCCTAGTTATAAAAGAAAACATACATTGGAATACCCTTAACTTAATAAGTGAACATCACACAACTGAGAGAATAACTACATTCGTCTCGCATAAGGAAAAATATTACAGAATCACAAAGAAAAAACAGCCATTCTACGAAATAGGAACAAACTAAAGAATGTTGAACCCAAGAAAATATGGATAACAGAGGACCTTACAAAAAAAGAGAGAGAAAAAATGAAATATCTAAGAGACAAAGCAAGGGAAATGAGAGATAAAGGAAAAACAGTGAAAATTGGGTACAACAAAATTACAGTGGATGGTAAGGAATGGAGATGGAACTACAATGAGGAAAAGGTAGTGGAGGTAGCGAGTCCAAAAAACTAGCAGAGCGACAGAGAAGAGACGAAGTAGATGCCAGACAAGGATCAGAAAACAAGGAAATTACGAATACACTGGACAATGAAAATAAAAGTATAGACTCGATTAGTGATAAGATTAGGTTTAGGAGTTCAAATGTTAAACATAATAATAGAAATAGGATGGGTGGTGGAAATATTGGTAGTATAGGTAGTATAAATAGTAGTAGTAGTAGTAATAACAATAATGGAAAATCAAATACTAGTTTTGTAAATGAAGAATCAGAACAAGTAGGAATAGCAACATGGAACGTGACCTCTCTAAATGGAAAGGAAATAGAAATAACTGAAGAAATGGAAAAAATGGGTATCCAAATAATGGGAATAAGTGAAACAAAAAAGGTAGGAGGAGGGCACATAAATCTAAATGAGGAATATAGTCTTTATTATTCAGGAGTACCGCAGGGACAAAGAGCAAAGGAAGGAGTTGGTATAATAGTAAATAAGAGACTAGAATCAAGAATAACACACTATGAAACATTATCATCTAGAATTATAACAATCCAAATGGACCTAAAAGACAAAATAGGATTCATACAATTATATGGACCAACTGAAGGCAGAGATGAAGAAACGATGACAATGAACTCCAAAGAGCACTAGACAAATTAAGAGAATCGAGAGAGAAAATCATAATTTTAGGAGATTGGAATTCAAGAGTGGGCAAGGATGTCAACAAAGGATTAGGATGCATTGGAAAATACGGAGAGGAATGTTTGAACAGGAATGGTGTCAAAATGCTAGATTTCTGCCAAGCAAATGACCTACTAATAGGAAACACATTTACAAACCAAAACATCGAAGACAAATATACGTTCGTGGCGGAAGAGAGAAGAGCGAAAAGTTTGATAGATTACATAGTTTATACGATAAACCTAGAAGATAAAATACATAACGTCTTAACTGAAAAGGAACCGGAACTAGCTACAGAGCACAGGATGGTTACTGCAAAACTCGAGGATGAAAAAATAAAGGAGGTGGAAAGAAAAGATTACCAAAGAGTAAAAGTAAATAAGCTCAAATTAGAACAGGTGCGAGAACATTACAAAAAAGAAACAAATAGAAGATTAAGACAACTAGAAAACCAAAAAGAGGCATAGACACTGGAAGAAAGATGGAACGCCTTCAAAGTAGTCATAAAGTCTACAGCAACAGAAATATGTGGAATCAGAAAACATAACAAACTCCATAAAAGAACGAGATGGTGGAACAATGAAGTTAAAACAGCAGTGAAGAAAAAGAAAATAGCATGGAAAAAATACATTGAGACCGAACTGGAAGAAGATAAAGAAGAATACAAAAGGCTGAGACGATTAGCGAAAAACACCATAAAACAAGTAAAAACAAAAACGTGGGAAGAGTTTGGAGAAGAATTACAACAAAACTATGTAACAAATAATAGAAGCTTCTGGACAACAATTAGACATATGAAGAAAGGAAAACATAAAGAAATAACAGCCGTAAGGGATACAACAAACCAAATCCAAACAACTCCAGAACAAATAGCTAAAGTATGGAAAGAATACTATGAAAACAAATTTAGAAATGCAATAATAGATGATAGAAATGAAACATATCAAGATAACGAGAACAAAGAATTGGAGCAAATAAATAGAGAAGAAGTAATATTGGAAGTATCAAACGTAAAAATAGGTAAAGCTGGAGGGGATGATGACATAGACCCGGAAATGGTCAAGTACATGGGAGAAGAAGGGATAAACTGGTTGTTGAAAATATACAAAGAGGCATGGGAAAAGCAGCAAATCCCAAAAGACTGGCAAAGTAACCTTATAGTGCCAATATACAAAAAGGGAGAACACGTCAACTGCGAAAATTATAGAGCAATATGTTTATCATCGGTATGTTTTAAAATATACACGAAAATAGTAGAGAAGAGGCTAAGACAAGAGGTAGAAAAAGAACTGGGAGAAGAACAAGCAGCGTTTAGATCAGAAAGACAGACAAACGATAACATTTACATCATTAGAAATATAATAGAAAGAAGTATTGACTCGGGGGGAAAGCTCATTCTAGCATTCATAGATCTAAGGGCAGCATTCGACTCTATAGAAAGACAAATTATATGGAAATGCTTGCAGAACATGAAAGTACCAAGTACACTGATAAAAATAATTGAAAATATATACGGAGTAGTAAAAGGACGTGTACAGATAGCAGGAGAAAGATCTGAAGAATTCAATTGGGAAAGAGGTATCAAGCAAGGAGACAGTCTTAGTCCGCTACTATTCATAATAGTCATGAATGAATTGACTAGAAATACTGGAGAAAGAACGAACCAAATACAGACAACAATAGGATACCAAAGATTACAGCCAATAAAAATAGAAGCCCTATTGTATGCGGATGACATAGTCCTTATAGAAGATTCCGTGACAAAAATGCAAAAACTCATAAATATATGGACAGAAGAAATAGAGAAATTAAAAATGGAAATAAACATCGAGAAAAGTAAAATAATGGTCATCGGCGAAAAGGAAGAAAATGAAGTAATTATAAAATGCAAAAATACTCAACTGGAAATAGTTACAGCATATGATTATCTTGGAAGTATTATTACCAATGATGGGAAAATAGACCTCGAAATAACAAACAGAACTAAAAAATCAAATAAACTGTACTACGCACTAGCGCCAATTCTGAGGAAAAAAGAATTGCCCCACGAAACAAAAATTAAAATATATAATACGATTGTGATACCGACGATACTGTATACAAGCGAAAATTGGACTTTACAGAAAAAGCATAATAGTAGGATAAATGCAATTGAAATGAGACATTTACGTGCTATAGCCGGAAAGACCACATGGGATAGAATAAGAAATGAGACAATAAGAGGGATAACTAAACAGGAACCAATAATGAATAAAATAATAAAGAGGCAATTAAACTGGTATGGACATCTGATGAGAATGAAACCTAGTAGACTAGCAAGGAAAATTCACGAAACAAGGAATATTACAAAAAAGAAAAAAGGCAGGCCGAAGAAAAAATGGATACAGCAAATAGTAGAAGCAGGAAAAATCAAACAGAAAACGCTAGAAGAAATGAAACTAATAGCACAGGACCGAAAAGAATGGAAGAGATGGGTGAATATGTAGCTAAATTAAACCCAAATCCGACACCTGAAAGGGTATAAGGAAGGGGAGAAAGAAAGAAAGAAAGAAAAATATATGAAACCTTCACTACTTTACGAATGAGTTTTGAAAATTAAATTTTTATCAGAACAAAAAATAAAAACAACCTTTGCATACTAAATCGTAATTAACGTTGTCAGTAATGAATCTATGAAAATAAGAAGAGTTATACAAAGATAGAAAGAAGAGGATTCTCCTAGTTATAAAAGAAAACATACATTGGAATACCCTTAACTTAATAAGTGAACATCACACAACTGAGAGAATAACTACATTCGTCTCGCATAAGGAAAAAATATTACAGAATCAGTGTTATTTATTTCAAATAGACGAATGTGTTATCTGAAAAATGAATACAGCATTTACTACCCATAAATTTTTATGAATTAACTTTGGTGTATTTTAGATACATAAATGGGTTTTGTATTTTTTTAAGTTTGAGCTATTCTACAAGTATAAGGAGTTTACTAAGAGCATTAAATGATTAAAAATTTAAATCTTTTCCATATATTATGTCCAGGACAGATGGATAAACGGATACAATTTAACTGACGAATTGACGATCTAAACTTTCTCATAGGAATTGGATGCAGAAGGTACAACCTCGAAATAGATGGAAAATTATGAGGTAGATCTATGTTCAGCTGTGGACAAGCGAAGATTATTTATGATGATTATGTCTATACGTATATTTACTTCAGGAAAACACTTTTACAAATACTGTCTATATGGAAAATGATTAACGATTGCCCTATGAATGAAATATAATACCTCACGGTAGAAGGAGAAGAAGGCCACAAAACGATGGCTAGACGACATCAAAGCAAAAAATGTGGAGAAACTGGCTCCAAATAATATAAAACAGAGAAGACTGGAGAACTCATGGGTAGGCCTTTGTCCAGGAGTGGATGCAAACAGGCTGATGAAGAATGGTAGCAGGTAAGTATGTACATACATAACACGATGTTTTAATGAGACTACAATAACAAATTCGAAATAACTATAAAAATAAAAATATGTTTAATCTTTAAATTTTGTAAGAAATACTAATAGATACATAATAATTATGTTCTGTGAAAACACAAGAGAAATACAATTTTTTTTAATATCGATATATTACTGAACAGCTTAATTGATAAAGTTATGAGGGGTTCTAGTTTTATTTTCGGAAAGGCTGTTTGATTGTACACATTCTCTTAATTTTTACGTATTATAACAATTATAAAAGTGTACAAAGATATCCAGTGTGCAAAACCACCCGGCTGAAAATCTCAATATGACGTACGTATAGCTACTGAAATTTACTTTCATACAAAAAGCTATCAGAATAATTATTACCAATATATGAAATGTCTATTATTAATAAGGCGTTTAATGTTATGTGTATTTATCTTCGTCAGTAGTTTTAAAATATTTAGATATGACTACTTTTCAGAAATTATTTATTAATTGTAATAATGCAGATATACTTACCTAGGTATACCTATCACCGGCACGAGAACTCACAATACTGATTCAATATGAGTTTAGGTAACACCTAACCGCCCTATGCTCCTCTCCAAGACTGCTCAACATCTGTTTACAATGCTTAATATCTTAATATCTGCATTACGAATATGATTAATTCTATTATAACATTTAATTGGTTATCGAGTTCAGACTTGTTTCGGAATTTTTAATTTTATCATATTTGACATATTTTACTAAATAACTTGTGTACAGCTCTTGAGTAAACTAAATGAAATTAAGGTATTACAATAAATAATTCCAGTAAATTACTTTCTGTTATTCTATGTTTACTCTATTGAGTAAGTACTGTTCTATCTATTGTCTTGTCTATTCTATGACTTCGGTTAATATTAGCTAAATTTGGTAAAATAATTTTCAATTATTCAAGGTACAGTCAATAAAGATAAATTGTACATAAACATTTTTAAATTGATAACAAACAGTAAGATTTTGGTTATAAACAATAAAGAAAGGATTTATCTTACTTATTTGTTAAATATCTTCGACCGTTTTAAGAACAGAACTTTTTCTTGTTTAGTTCTATATTAGAAAGGTACCAAAAATATAGCTAATCTATTTTTTTTACAATAGACTTTGAAAAATATCGATGCATTCAGACATTTGATTATTTAGTAATTATATACGAGTAGACTACGTAATTTTAGCATTATCGATACATTTTTTTGTCTAAATTTATGATTTATTGAACTGAAACTGAGTATTTTTCTACTCTGCGCTGTGTAATGTAGAGATTTTGTATATACAGAGTGTCCCAAAAGTAGTGGAACGGTCGAATATTTCGCGAATTAAACATCGGATCGAAAAACTGAAAAATACGTGTTTAATCATTTTAAAAAATCTATCCAATGACACCAAACACCAACCCCCACTACACCCCCTGGAGGTGGGGTGGAGGGTAACTTTAAAATCTCAAATAGAAACCCCTAGTTTTTCTTGCAGATTTGGATTCATTACGTAAAAGTAAGCAACTTTTATTCAAGACATTTTTTCGAACTGTGGATAGATGGCGCTATAATTGAGAAAAACGATTTATCCTGATACCATAGGTAAATTATAGAAACGGTCTAATATCTCGAGAAATACATTTCCAAATGAGAAACCAAAAAAAAGGTTTTTAATACTTTTCAAAAACCTATCGAATAACACTAAACATGACCCTCCAACCCACCCCCTAGAGGTGGGGTGGGGGGTAACTTTAAAATTTTAAATAGCAACCCCCACTTTTTATTACAGATTCGAATTCGTCATGAAAAATTAAGGAACATTTATTCGAAACATTTTTTAGAATTGTTGATAGATGGCGCTTTAATTGGAAAAATACGATTTATTAGCGCCATCTATCAGTAATTTTAAAAAATGTTTCGAATAAATGTTGCTTAATTTTTCATGACGAATTCGAATCTGCAATAAAAAGTGGGGGTTGCTATTTAAGATTTTAAATTTACCCGTCACCCCGTCTCCAGGGGGTGGGTTGGAGGGTAATTTTTGGTGTTTATCGATAGGTTTTCGAAAAATATTAAAAACCTGTTTTTTGGTTTCTCATTTGGAAGTGTATTTCTCGAGATATTAGACCGTTTCTATAATTTACCTATGGTTTCAGGATAAATCGTTTTTTATGATTATAGCGCCATCTATCCACAGTTCGAAAAAATGTCTTGAATAAAAGTTACTTACTTTTATGTAACGAATCCAAATCTACAAGAAAAACTAGGGATTTCCATTTGAGATTTTAAAGTTACCGTCCACCCCACCTCCACGGGGTGTAGTGGGGGTTGGTGTTTGGTGTCATTGGATAGATTTTTAAAAATGATTGAACACGTATTTTTCAGTTTTTCGATCCGATGTTTAGTTCGCGAAATATTCGACCGTTCCACTACTTTTGGGACACCCTATATATATATATATATATATATATATATATATATATATATATATATATATATATATATATATGCTCCTGTTTGGCTATACCATACTGATGACGACTAATAAGTCAGAAACACGTGTCTGTGGTTGCATTCCATCTTATGCATATTTTGTATTTTCATTGTTGCGAGCCATGCCGATATCTATTAACTCGCGTTAACCTCTCCTTGTTATATACATATATATATATATATATATCAAACAATTGTTTGTGCTATGCTATATTGTTTAACGATTTTTCTAATAAAACATATAATTCCATTTTTTTACACGAGAAGTATAATACCTATCTACAAAACATAATATTACCCAACTTGCCGTAGATAAAATAAAGTATGCAACTTACAATCTTTGTAAATAGCAGGTGTATAATTGGAGGTAGATCCATATATAGTAGTACTCAATCAGAGAATATTATATTGTGTATGTTTGTTGGTTTGGTCTTAAGAATGTTATATGTTCTTTGTAAGGAACAGGTGTATGATTGGAAGGAGATCTAGGGAATCAGAGAAGATTATATTGAGGATGTTTGTTGATTTGGCTGCAAGAACGGTATATGTTCTTTGTAAGGAACAGGTGTGTGATTGGCGGGTGATCCATGTATAGTAGTACTCAATCAGAGAAAACGGTGGATGTTTGTTGGTTTGGCCGCAAGAATTGTATATGTTCTTTGTAAGGAACAGGTTTATGATTGGTAGGAGATCCTGGGAATCAGGGAAGACGGTGAATGTTTGTTGGTTTGGCCGCAAGAATAGTATATGTTCTTTGTAAGGAACAAGTGTATGATTGGAGGGAGATTCATGGAATCAGAGAAGACGATGGATGTTGCTTGGTTTGGTCATAAGAATGGTATACGTTCGTCGATTAATCATATTCTATTTCTAGTATTACCTCACACGCTGCTGTACATTATATCCACGACACCTCATCTGTATCTTTTATGAATTGTGTCGAGAGAGAGAATGGGTGTCTTTTTACGATGTCATATAGATGCTATGATGACATATATTTACAGGTTGTAGAGACATGAGAAAGCGATTTTTTTGACGAGACGAAGAACTGCACTCTAATCCCTCTTTGACACCTCAAACGTTAATAACGTAGATATCTTTGGCAATATTGTAATATTTGTTTCTTCTCTGTTAGCCAATCTCGAGCTAAAATCGCATAAATAGCAACTTTTTTGACAATGTGACTTGCTTTTGACTTTTGAGACTTGCTACCTAAAAATATTCATAAAAACGAGTGTGGTGTTATAAATTTAGATTCAACAGTGGTGAGGGTATACACAAATAACAACGTATGCGAATAATCCCATGTCTTTGCGTCAATGCCCCCTTTCCATACCTCACACGTCACGAGCGGACCAATGACTTTTGTTTTTGTGTTAATATATTCGTTACCACCTCCCCTTTCCTGCAAGCCGTCTCACGCGACGATCGGATCAATAACAACGGAGATAACTCTAACGCACGTCACGATCCTACGAGACTTCGCGCCTCTACCACAATACGCGTCAAAAACGAGCAGAATGGACCTTAGCGATTTCTTATGGGATTTTACATGGGAAAATAGGCCGAACTGTTGCTGTACAGTTACTTAAGTGGCTATGTAACTAAGTGGCTATGTAAGTAAGTGACGGAACCTAAAAGAAATTTTATCAAATTTAGTTACTCTTTATAACACTATGTTTATACAGCACAGGGTCACTGTACTGGAACCAAAAAAAAACTCAGGTTAGGTATACATATGTCATGTCAAGACTTTCTGAATCTACCTTCAATGAAGTCATGACAGGCTTGCGCGAAGAATGAACATGCGCAGAATACAGAAAGCTGTTTAATATTTGTGGAAACTTTTTATATAAAAAAAACATTAAGGCAAAAAGCCTAATGATAAGGCATAAGATACATTGGTATTTAGGTTTAGACAATAAAAACTTGACCCTCGGTCCTTTGCAAATATTTAAAGGATAATATGAGCTATAATTTGGAATTTATGTGGTAAATTAATCTAACGAAATACCTAACTACAATGATGCATTGGATTTCCCAACAAAGAAATGATACAAATATCAATATATTACTTACTTGAAACGAGTAACACGCCACGCAGTCGGCAAATATAATTCTTTTATTAGATGAATAAGTCCCCAGATATAGTTAATTCTGATTTACAATTTTGTTGCACATGTTATTGGCTGATGTTCGATTTCCTTTTAGTTAGATTTTACTTGTAATTCCGCTTCAAACTTCTTTCACTTAAATAATGGAGGCATGTTACCTTCTAAAGAGATTTTTGACCAACTGATTCGTTGTCATTCTTGCTTCGCCAGCGCTGACCCTCGCCTCTCTTCGATGTTCGACCTGATGTCGTCCGACATTAGATCAAGAGCATAAGCGTAGTTAAGGGAAATCTTAAAGGGGTATTATTCATCCAATTTTAATTAAATTAATTTAATTAGTAGCGTGACCGCTAAAATCTTGATATCTAAGTTGATAATTACATATCTGAAAATTCGACATTTCTTCCACATCTTTGGGCTGAGCTCTCTTCATCCTTACAAAGAACCACAAATCCATGAGAAAGTTTTCATTCCAATAATTCTTCTTTCTGCTGCCCTCATTCTAATATTAATAACACAGGTTTACAACAAAAAAAATAAATTGTTTACTATTTGACGAAACCATATGACAAGGGAGTTTTTTGGGTCGCTGATCACGAATCCGGGGTGCGTTGATCTCTATCACATCAGGTAAAGGTCATTTCAAGGTCAAATCAAGATAAATCGACAGTCGCTCTGAAAAAGTATTTTAGGGGGTTTTTGGGGTCGCTGATCACGAATTAGCGGTCCGCTGACCTCTCACGTCTAGCTCAAGGTCATTTCAAGGTCGAATCAAGATGAATGGACAAAATCGCTCTGAAAATGTATATTAGGGTTTTTTTGGGGTCGCTGATCACAAAACAGATTTGATCTTGAAATGACCTTTACTGACGCAGTAGAGCTTAACGGACCCCAGTTTTGTGATCAGCGACCCCCAAAACCCCCTAATATACTTTTTCAAGCGATTGTGTCGATTTATCTTGATTTGACCTTGAAATGACCTTTAGCTAGACGCTAAAAACCCCCTAATATACTTTTTCAGAGCGATTATTGATTTATCTTGATTTGACCTTGAAATGACTTTTAACTGATCTGATAGAGATCATCGGATCCCGGATTCGTGATCAACGACCCCAAAAACAACCTTGTCATATGGTTTCGTCAAATAGTCCACAGTTTATTTTTTTTTGTAAACCTGTGTAACAATTTTATTGATATAATTTTATAATTTCAAATAAATACCTACATTAAAATGAATTCTGTTTCGACACCAAAAAAAAATTGTTGCGGAAAGTACAGCAAAAATAAATTTTTTAAATGAAAAAATGTTAGAATTAAGAGAATGTAAACTAAATAGATTAGAATTAATTTGTCAAAGTAGTACCTATCATATTATAAATTCAGGAAAAATATTTTGTACCTTTATATTTCTATACACATTTTGTAATATTTTCCAAATAAGTTTTTTGTGATGTTATTTTTAATACATTTATAAAATACTTTTTATGTTTTTGTATTTTTTGTCAAATTATTAATAACACAAAATAATGGTTATTATATTATAATGGTTATAAAACTAACTATGTATGTATAAGTTAGTTGAAATTTATAAATACTGCCTAGTGTCAATAATGTTTATACATAAAGGTTGAAAATAAAATAAATTAAATAACAAAATACCAATTTTACCAAAAATGTACAAAGGGACGAAGATGTGGCAACGTCTCACCTTCACATAAAGATTAGAAGCATGTAATTTATTTAGAGCTTGGGAGGCAATTCGTATATGACCATTTTAGCGACAAGTAAGAAACCCTTCTTCGGGAGGCATTTCATATGCGCCCTATAATATCTAGTGACCTAAATTTTTTGCCCGCCAGTGTATCGTAAAATTATTTTATATTCTCTCCTATAAATAATAAACACGTTTTATTATAAAAAAGTTCTTTTTTTATAAAAGCAAAATTATTTTTTGTAAATTTCTTGTATCAAATTACATATAGTATTCTTGGTCAAAGTTGGCAAGATTTCGTAATGTATTGTATATTTAATTAAGTCTTTAGTTGTATGAAAGCAATGTTGACGATGTTGATAAACTAACATCGAATTTTTTCCGTTTTGCGATAAAAAGTTACTTTTTATTAACGAAATCAGATGTATCGGTTAAACGATGTTTAGGATCAAAAGGTTTCGGTTAACAGAGGTTTTACGGTTAAACTGTAATCATTAGCCTATTTTTTCTTAAATAAGTTTTAATATCATGTTTCATATTTTTTACCGAAGTTAATGTTTCTTTATTATTTTCGTACTGTTTTTATTTTTTTTTATGAAAATAAATCATTATTACTATTCGCATTTTTATCATAATTTCGATAATTTTCAATAACAAACGAAAATTTTGGCAACAGCGTACCATAATTATTTCACGGTGGCATCCCTGGCTGGCGTTACCATTTCCCACTACGGCACAGGTATAGCCACCTTTACTTTACAAGCCATGAAGAGAAAAAGGCAACGTCGCAATTGCCCAAACAGCGCAAGTACATCCTTGGGACGTACTCGGGATGTACCACTAGGACATTCGTACGTCCTGAGGACGTACGTTTCAGGTCCTGGGACATCCTCGGGACGTACCGAGGACGTTCGATGTTACAAAATCATCCGTGCCCAGGACGTCCGACCAAACTCTCCTGGAGACGTCCGACTAAAACCTCCTTGGGACGGTCGTCCAAAACCTCCTTGGGACCTCCGACCAAACCTTTTTAGGGAATTATGTAAAATGTTTTCAGAAATTTTAAGCATGGCGTTTAATTACTATTAAACAATGTTGAAAAAGTCTAAAATTATTTTATATAAATTACTCATATTTTTTTAAAAGATGAAATCTGCATTTAAAATGAAAAACACATATTACCTATATACTATCAAACAAATTTTTATTAAAATTTAACAAACAATAATACGTCTTTTTATTTTCTTCTTTGCTTGCTCCAAATTTTGATATTCCTTTTACCTACAATCGTAGATAAAAGAATATACCTAAGTTCCTACCTTATATAAAAACACTTATGCCATGGTTAATCGGGTTCTTGCTGAAGCATTGTATCTAGCTGTATCTTCCTCTGTTTGGATAGAAAGTAGAAAGTTAATCCTTTGTGCAATGAACAGAACATAACATTTCCTTCTATAACGGTTAATCTACCCCCTATCCTATGATTGGCCAGGCAGGGTTCTACGCTTGACATAATATGACATCGTTGCCGTATCCTCAATTTTCTCACAAACATAACCACGTCACATAAAGTTACATTTAAAAATAGCTGCTTCAATAGTTTTGAAGCACCAAAAAAATAAAGTTTGGAAAAGTAAATAGTACAATATCAGTGTAAATAGTGGATAGAAAAAACTCAAAAGAGGCATTTTAAATCAAAGTTAATTAAAATTGTTACAAAAAAGATAAATAAAGATCAACTGTATAAATGTTTTTAAATCAAAAGATATTTTAAATTCTTTTTATGAATGATTACTATTAAAACATTAATTGAAATTAAAATTATTCAGTAGATTATATTCAAAGTTACCTAACACTTTTATAAAAAGGAAGATCAACTGATAAATGAAGATTCTTCTTCTTCTTCTTTCTCATAATCCTTAGTGTCCTTCAGGGCGTCGGATCATAAATGAAGATAAACTGTATAAATTTTGTTTACACTATAAATATATCTCTATATATTAAACGTTCTTATACAATCTTACTATTCTTGTATATTATACTATTGATTGGAATTATACAAGAATCAAACAAATAAAGTATGGCAACACAGCAAATGCCAAATAACTGAAGGTTATTAGATCCATTCCTGAACTGGTCTGGATTCGTAATTCCTAGGGACGTCCGTAATCGTACTTCCTGGGGACATCCGATTAAGGTCCCATTACATTCTGACTTAGCGGGACCTAAAACAGACGTCCTGGGGACGTCCGTATTCGTACTTCCTGGAGACGTCTGGATTTGTAATTCCTGGGAACGTCCGATTGAGGTCCCCGTACATTCGGACTTAATTGGGACCTGAAACGGACGTCCTCGGGATGTCATGTGCTATCTGGGTGATGACGTCGGTAGTCTGACTTTCGGACTACCGCTTTCGAAACCACGAGTTTAAATTACAAATTCAAGTAAAATTTATAGTATTTTTTGAGTCGAACAGGAAAATATTTACAAAATCAAATTAAAAGTAATTCCTTGTAAGTAACGTTTATTATACAAAAAAAAAAGAAACAATCACAAGAAAATGTGTAACATACTTTATTTTAATAATAACCTTATTTTAAATTATATGCAAAATATCGCTAGAAATAACTATAAAAACAATTGCTGACAATGTTTGATGTGCCTTGTTGGGGTTTATATAGAGTAGATAACATTCTTTTTTGTTATCGCCCTTATCTTTATTTTTCTTTTTATACTTTTTTGAAGATTCATTACTTTGATGGCTGATAGTTTTGTATAATTATTTAAAACAATATTACACATAATTTTTATAACAGCAGAATAAACTTTGAAGGCATTATCCCTACATTCACACTAAAATTCAAAATTTAAGTGAAATCCTTCATGATGTTGTAAACTTTTCATTTTTACCAAAGATCATAATAACATCAAGTTACAATAATTGTTTTGCAAAAATAATTTTTTAAGATTGGGATTGTTAATAATAAATTCAAATGTTAAACAAAGGTGATCATAAATACATTTTACTGATTCCGTTGCTAACTAAGCACAAACCATCCCTGCTTTGCAAATAATCATAGTAATCTGCTCCAGTTGTCTCTCCTTTACTGCAAAAAACAAGCTGTTTGAACTAGAATCATCTTAATAGAGAGATATTGCTGAGTCTTTTTTGCACTTGCTGTATTACAGCACGCGTTATTTTGACAGTAGAGCATGCGCAGATGTGATATCTAGCTTACGCTGCGTTATTGGAAATACGGCCTGCCGTTATTAGGGGAGTCGTTACGCTGTGCGGTATTCGTTGCGCTATTTTGTTTTCAGGTTATGTTTGTTGTTTACCTTTCATTTAAACCAAATTTATTCGTAATAATTTGCTAAAATGGGTACCTCAGACAGTAGCAAAGTAGATTTACGTCTGATGACGATTTGTGTTTATTAAAACAAGTTTTATGTCAAAATCCATTGACTTCTCCAGAAAATTTTACGTTAGATCAGGAAAACATGAAGAGGATCAAGGATTCAAGGATCATTTGTTTCTCTTGCTCGATATTTGGAAGAAAATACAAACCTTTCTTCCATCTAAATTAAATTCTGGATTTTGAGTACAAATTAGATAAACAACAACTAATCTTAATCGAGCCGTAAAATACCGCAACCAAAATGTTAAGCAATATCTGCATTTATGAAACGTCTGAGAAATGTCAATTCTGTCAACATAGCGCGGTGTAAATAGCGCAACGTAGGCTGTGTTAAATTGGCAATATCTCTCTATTAACATACCTTTTAAAGCTCTTTATAAGTTGTGGCACGAAACATTAAGTCCACTTTACATCAACAATAATGAACAAGAAATTGACAACAAGTTATTCAAGGTCAAATTTGACTTATACAAAACACAATTCTACATCCAATTTTGCCGTGAATAAAAAGAAAATAGAGAAATTTTACAAAATAAAACATATCCAATTGTTCTATTTCATCAAATTCCTTCATTTTCTTTTACAAACCATACATTTTGTACACGTCAAATTTGGCCTTGAATAACTTTGTCAATTTCTTGTTCAATTTATTGTTAATGTAATGTAGACATTATAAAATTTTTCAGTTTCTCTGTAAATATGGTGAATATTATGTACAAACAAATGAAAACTGACGGACTTAACCGGTCTACCATTAGACGTTGCCAAGTTTCAACTTCATGGCTTGTTAAGTAGCTATGGCACAGCCACAGCCACCTTTAAGTGCACTTTACATCAACAATAAATTGAACAATAAATTGACCAAGTTATTCAAGGCCAAATTTGACGTGTTCTCAAAGCACAATTTGACATCCAAGTTTGTTCGTTATTAACTTGACGCCAATAAATTCGTGAATTTCTTGAAAGCAAAATTTTCTTGTCCTCAAAAAAATTGAAGGAACTTGGAATAAATGTTGTAAAAATGTCAATATTTTCAGTAGTACCAATGCAATGATTTTTTTATTAGAAGCTTTTGAATGTCGTTTGTTTCTTTGTTTGAGTAAAGTGTTTGATTTGAAACAGAATAGAATAGAACAGATTAATAAAATAAATAAAATAGAGAGATAGATTAGAATAGATATATAGTATAAAATAAACTGAAATAGAATAGAGTAGAATATAATAGAATAGATGTAATATATATGTAGATACTTACTAATAAAGTATTTGATTTAAAACAGAATAGAGTAGAATGTAACAGATTAAATGAAATATATAGATAGATTAGAATAGATATATAGTATAGAATAAAGTAAAATATAATATAATAGGTGAAATGATTGTGAAAAGCAATAGTTTTAAGTACCTAGGATCGGTATTACAGAGTAATGGAGAAATAGATGGAGATGCATGCAGTAGAATTAGGGCTGGATGGATGAAGTGGAAAGAAGCGAGTGGTGTGTTGTGACAGAAAAATTCCAATGAAGCTGAAGGGAAAATTCTATAAAACAGCCACAAGACCGGCTATGATGCGCGGAACTGAATGTTGGGCAGTGAAAAAGAAAGCAGAACAACGAATGCATGTGGTGGAAATGAGAATGCTTAGATGGATGAGTGGAGTGACAAAGAAGGATAAAATTAGATATGAGTATATTAGGGGAAGTCTAGGTGTGGCACCAATTGATGCCAAAATGAGAGAGCATAGGTTAAGATGGTTTGGTCATGTTCAACATCGAGACGTTAATCACCCAATACGAAGAATAGCTGAAGTGCAGATTCCTGGAAGGAGTAGGAGAGGAAGACCAAAGAAGACGATAAGGCAGGACATGTTGGTAAAGGGGATTAACATTGATATGACTCAAGATAGAATTGTGTGGAGAAATGCAATTAGGGAAGCCGACACTGCATAGGGATAAGGCAAAGAGAATGATGATGATGATAATAGGTGTAATGTGTAGATACTTATATAGAATAGGTTTGAAATAGAGTAGAATATAATAGAATAAAGATACTATATACCTACATCCCTAATAGCACAAGGATGTCCTTCACAGACTTTAGGGAGGTCCGTTTTCGTCCAAGGAACGTCCTATTTTGGTCCAAATGTCGCGCTACCGAATGTCTGTTGGACGTCCACTTAAGGTCCGAAGGGACGTACATTGGACCTTAATCGGACGTCCTAGGGGACGTAAATTGGACCTTAACAGGACGTCCTATTTTGGTCCAAATGCCACGTTGCCAAACGTCCAATGGACGTCTACCTAACGTCCGAGGGGACTTTCAGTGAATGTCAATTGGACCTTCATAGGATGTCCCAGTTTGGTCCAATGTCTTGCTGCCGAACATCCATCTAACGTCCTGAGAGGACCTCCGGTGGACGTCTAGCATCGATATTTAGACCTGTGGAGAATGTATGGTGGGAAATAAAAAATATATTTTTAAGGAACTTATATTACATCTTATATTAAATTACAATTATTGGATATTACATTATTTACATTAAATTACAATACACTTCTCCAAGAAATTAACGCACTACCTTAAAAATAGGGCATTTTTGATGTCTCGAATTTTCTAAACCTGTTGTCTCATCTGAGTGATTTTTTTATAATATAGCCTAGGCTATAGGTTACATCCTTAAGCTTGTCATGCACTGGTAGCTATACTGTAATATATGTATATTATATCATATCGCTCTCTATAGTAATGAGTGAGCCTGCAGACAGGGAACTAATGGTTCCATATGTGCAGGCTCACTCATTACTATAGAGAGCGACGTGATATAATATATATTACAGTATAGCTCCCCGTGCATGACAAGCATAAGGCAGTAACCTATAGCCTCAGGCTATATTATTATAAAAAAATCACTTAGATGGGACAACAGGTTTAGGAAATTCGAGACATCAAAAATGCCCAATTTTTAAGGTGGTGCGTAATGCACTGTATATATAGGTAAACTTATATACAGGCTGTAACAAAAATAAAATTTTTGTGTTTATTTAGTTGGCTATCTATTATAGTGTACAATCATCTAGAATATTTTGAACAAACTAAAAACATGAATATATCATCGAAAAAATAATAAAAAGGTCTTAAAATGCTTGGTTAGATATTAAGATCTAGTTAAAAAGAAACCAAAAACTGTATATTTTCTACAGAACGTAGATTATGAATTTTTAAGCCAGCTAATCCCATTTATTATACAGGGTGTCCCGAAAAGATTGGTCGTAAATTAAATCACATATTCTGGGACCAAAAATAATTTGAATGAACCTAACTTACCTTAGTACAAATATGCACACAAAAAAAGTTACAGCCCTTTGAAGATACAAAATGAAAATTCGATTTTTTCGAATATATCGAAAACTATTAAAGATTTTTTATTGAAAATGGACATGAAGCAATATTATTGCAGTAACATCTTAAAGAAAAATTATAGTGAAATTTGTGCACCCCATAAAAATTTTATGGGGGTTTTGTTCCCTTTAACCCCCCCAAACTTTTGGGTACGTTCCAATTAAATTATTTCTGCGGTACCATTAGTTAAACACTGTGTTTTTAAAACTTTTTTACCTCTTTCTATTTTTTCGATAAAGCTCTTTTTATCAAGATATGGCTTCTTTTTAAAATGGTTCAAAATATACCTAAAAATGTAAATCATAAATAAATTTTCATATTATTAGTCTCTACAATCGTACTTAACCATATACAAATATGTGGTGGATTTGACAAATATTCAAAATATCACGATAAAAACTGACTTCAAAAAAGTACTAAGAGGCAAAAAAGTTTTAAAAACATTGTGTTTAATAGTACCACAATAATAATTCAATTGTAACTTACACAAAAGTTTGGGGGGGGGGGGGTTTAAACGAACAAAACCCCCATAAAATTTGTATGGGGTGTCGGGTGTCCAAATTTCACTATACAGTGGAACCTCGATTATCTGTCTCTCTATTAACTGTTAACCATTTTGTAAGAGAGACTAAAAACTTTTTTTACAGTCACCTCCTGTTTTCATATGATATTTTTTGACATGTTTTGTAGTAAATTCAATTATCTATTTACTACAAAACATGTCAAAATTTACATGTGAAAACAGATGACCCTAAAAATGGTTTTTCGTCTCCTACAAAATTCATGAAAAAGCAGATAGGAGGTATTGTCACATCACCGACGATATACCAGAAGTATATGTGGCCATACCAAATAATACATCCTTGATAAATATAAACATTTTTATTGCACAAAACATATATATTTCTATATATATATATATATATATATATATATATATTTTTTTCCATAATCATCACTACGATGATGATTCATTTGTATTGAATTGTACATTGCAATTCTCTGATGTTTGGGAAAAAGGGCTTAAGTCAGAATTGCACATCGATAATGTTTTGATGATTTCTGGACCAGAAAAATCGGCTCTTTTTATTGGTACATACAGTTTAAGTCTGCAACACTTTTTTTATGGTCCAGAAATCATCAAAACATTATTGATGTGCAATTCTGACTTCAGCCCTTTTTGCCAAACATCAGAGAATTACAATCTGGTCATAACTGACCAATGAGCAATTTTAATTTAACCTAAATTACTACTGTTCCTTAAAATGAAGAGCTTACCCTATAGCGTCTCTTATCTAATCTAACAAGATCGTGCACTATTCTAACATACACAGGCACACAAGCACTACGCTCTGCTTTTCACTATCACCTATCACTCAAACTAGTTCAAAAGGCTTTGTCCTCTTCAATCTTCTAGTTTGTCCAGTAGTAGATATCGAGGAGCTGGATTTCCTCAATATTCTCATACTTATGAAGTTGTTGTTGCTCATGACCTCCTGCTATCTTCTTGATGACTATATTATCCAGGTTCCATTCCTAGGTCTTGATATTTGTTTATAAAGTAATATCTTATTATGCATCGACAATGTGGAGTTTCTTCCAACTAGTCAATACACTTTTTATAGGTATCTTTCATAGCCACAACAAGGCTATAATACGTTTCCTTCCTGGTTTTTTTGTAGACCACTTTCAGCTGATTCTAAAAAATTAAAATGAATGGTAATTTTTCTATTCTTTACAATTAAAAATCAAAAGAAATAGGAAATAGGTACTACTATTTACAGGTAATAATATGCATAAATAATTCGTTTCCTAAAGAATACAGAAAATTGAAAACGTTTTTATAATACTTACATAATTGTTTAAACAAAAGAGACCCAGCCAGAGCAAAACTAACAGACAGAACTGCAAAAAAGCCACTAATTTCCATTTTCCCACCCCCTTATCTTATATGCATTTTCCAATCAAAATTTTTAGGTTGTCAATGTTGTCATGAACATGAAAGACTCAACCTCAACAAATAATAATAAACAAAAAGCTCTACAGCTCTACTTCCACTTCCCGCCAAATGGACACAGGTTGGTGACACTGAATTCACGCCAAATAAATGAAAAAATAGAACAATTTTCTTTTTCGTCAATTTCTTCACGTGAAGTTTATAACGAACAAACTTAGATGTCAAAGTGTGCTTTTACACGTCAAATTTGGCCTTGAATAACTTGGTCAATTTCTTGTCCAATTTATTGTTGATGTAAAGTGGACTTTACTTAACAAGCCATGAAGAAAAAAAGGCAACGTCGCAATTGATGACGTCGGTAGTCTGACTTTCGGACTACCGCTTTCGAAACTAAGATTTTAAAGTACAAATTCTAGTAAAATTAATAGTATTTTTTGAGTCAAACAAGAAAATATTATTAAATAGAAGTTTGTACAAAACAATATTAAAAGTAATTCCTTGTTAGTAACGTTTATTGTACAAAAAAAAACCAATAAAAAGAATATAAACAGGATTCATTTCTTTCGAATCCTAAGAAAACTAATAAGTATTTTTCAAAAATTTAAACGCATAGTGAAAGATTACGTTAGGACCGAGGGCCCAAAGTCCCTGAAAACTTCAATGTTTATTTTAATAAGTTACAGGGGTAAAAAACTAAGAAAATTTAGTGTGATTTTTAGTTTCAAATATGTCATTAAAAAAAAACTTTTTATTCATTTTAAGGGAGTTTTGGCCCTCGGTAATAAAGTAATCTTTTATTCTGGGTTTAAATTTTTCAAAAATACTTATTAGTTTTCTCAGAATTCGAAAAACATGATTACATTTAAAATACAGACGTCAAAATTTTGCATTTTGTATATTTCCCCTTAAAGTTTGTCGCACTTATTTAGAAACACCCTGAATTGATAAAGAACAAATCTAGTTGTTAAACAAGCGTATTAATAAAAAAAACACAATGTTAAGAAAACCGGAGTCTATAGTGGGGTTTTAATTTCAGTATTTTATAAATGCCCTGTACACCATAAAAATTTAACTGGTTAGCAACAATATTATTACAGCGGTATTGTTGAAGAATTAGGCTATAACATATTAAAAAGATCACTTAAATCTGCCAACAAGTTTAGGAAATATAAGACATTAAAAATGACAAAATTTTTAAGTGGACGGATTTCTATATGCACGCAAGTTTATATAAAAATATATTATATTGAACTAAAATCATCTTAATAACATACCTTTTAATGTTCTTTATAATTTGGAGCACGAAATATTGTAAAATATTTCAGTTTATCTGTAAATACAGTGAAAATTATTTAAAAACAAATGAGAACTGTCAGAATTAATCGGTCTACCAATAGATGTTGCCAAGTTTCAACTTCATGGCTTGTTAAGTAAAGGTGGCTATGGCACAGCTGTGCTGTTGTGGCTGTGGTTCGCTGTGGCACAGCCACCTTTACTTAACAAGCCATGAAGAGAAAAAGGCAACGTCGCAATTGATGACGTCGGTAGTCTGACTTTCGGACTACCGCTTTCGAAACTAGGATTTTAAAGTACAAATTCTAGTAAAATTAATAGTATTTTTTGAGTCGAACAAGAAAATATTATTAAATAGAAGTTTGTACAAAATAATATTAAAAGTAATTCCTTGTAAGTAACGTTTATTGTACAAAAAAAAAAACCAATAAAAAGAATATAAACAGGATTCATTTCTTTCGAATCCTAAGAAAACTAATAAGTATTTTTCAAAAATTTAAACGCAGAGTGAAAGATTACGTTAGGACTGAGGGCCCAAAGTCCCTAAAAACTTCTATTAGTCTAAGCTGATTATCGGAGAATAGACCATTTTTGGGAAAAGTTATTTACCAGCAATTTTATTGCTGGAATCGAATCTTATGATGGTATATATTAATAATATAGGTATGCAAAGTCCGCAGATAGTGTGCTACTTTTTTATAAACAAAATGGCGCCCGAAAATCGTGTTTTTTCCAATTTTTCCTCTATAACTCCAAAGATTTTAATTTTACACCAAAAACACCCAAATAAAAATTCACCGTAATTAAATTCTGCATAGAGACGTGCTTTTCCCGATTCACTTCGACGAAAACTTTCCCCGGAAAAGGCGGGTTTTTCCAACAAAATCTTTAATTTCCAACTAAAATTTTAGATAAGTAATTGTTAATCAATAATTAAATAACTTGGTAATGTAAAAGCCCTTTTTGTATAGATTATAATTCCAGAAGCCGATGGAAATTGAATAAACAGTTTAGCAACAATTGAATTGTTAACTAAAAATTTACTGTCGCTATAATAACGACAATAATTATGGTGCATAAGAATAACTATAATTTTTTCATAAAAAGGCACTATACCTATCTAATGTACTTTACAGAACTGAAATTGGACTATTTAAGCGGCCTCAGGAATATCTTAAAATTATAAAGAATTTTTTGGCTTATAAACAAATAGAATATCTCGGGAAATATTAAACTAAATTAAATTGTAAAAACGGTATTCGAAAAATAGCGACAGGACGCTTCTTTTAAAAGAAAAAACGTTTAATTATGATGAGCAGTTCCTGAGATACAATCGGTCAAAGTTGACCGGAATTTACGACAAAGATATAAACAATAGGATCATAATTTTTAAACCATCACCTTTTTATTTTTGTCCTCTTTCTCCACACCAATTTTTATATCCTTAAAATACTCGTAACATATATTATTATAATAAAAACTATCGATAATACGTGTGAAAATTGCCAAAAATAGCAAAATTCGAATCAAAAATTAGGTTGGAGAAAATGTAACATTGAAAGTTCAAAATCGGTATACGTTAAAAAAATGCATTTTCTCGGCTTCCCATGAAGCAATTTCCTTCATTCTTTTTTTGTTCATAAGTAACTCGAGTAGAGCCATCGATCTAACGCATTATTAAATGTCAAACTTGCTTTTATTTTGTTATAATAAATTTATTTATTTATTATAACACAAAATTTTAATTTGTTTAAATAAAAATTGTTTAAATAATTATACTGCTTTCAAATGAGGATATTTATGTTTTTACCTTTAAAAGGGACACTTGTAGTAAGTTTATCTAAAAAAAGCCTACAACTGGAAAAAACATGTAGTTTTCTCTTCTTATAAATAAATTAATCTATTATAACAAAACAAAAGCAAGTTTGACATTTAATAATGCGTTATTTCGATGGCTCTACTCGAGTTATTAGGGAACAAAGAAAGAATGAAGGAAATTGCTCTATGGGAAGCCGAGAAAATGCATTTTTTAACATATACCGATTTTGAACTTTGAGGGTTACATTTTCTCCAACCTAATTTTTGATTGGAATTTTGCTATTTTTGGCAATTTTCACACGTATTATCGATAGTTTTTATTATAATAATATATGTTATAAGTATTTTAAAGATATGAAAATTGGTGTGGAGAAAGAGGACAAAAACAAAAAGGTGATGGTTTGAAAATTATGATCCTATTTTTTATATCTTTGCCGTAAATTTCGGTCAACTTTGACCGACTGTATCTCCGGAACTACTCGTAATAATTAAACATTTTTTCTTTTAAAAGAAGCGTCCTGCCGCTGATTTTCGAATGCCGTTTTCATAATTTAATTTAGTTTAATATTTCCCGAGATATTCTATTCTATGGCCATAGCCATCTTTACTTAACAAGCCATGAAGTTGAAACTTGGCAACATCTATTGGTAGACCGATTAATTCTGACAGTTCTCATTTGTTTTTAAATAATTTTCACTTTATTTACAGAGAAACTGAAATATTTTACAATATTTCGTGCTCCAAATTATAAAGAACATTAAAAGGTATGTTATTAAGATGATTTTAGTTCAATATAATATATTTTTATATAAACTTGCGTGCATATAGAAATCCGTCCACTTAAAAATTTTGTCATTTTTAATGTCTCATATTTCCTAAACCTGTTGGCAGATTTAAGTGATTTTTATAATATGTTATAGCCTAATTCTTTAACAATACCGCTGTAATAATATTGTTGCTAAATAGTTAAATTTTTATGGTGTACAGGGCATTTATAAAATACTGAAATTAAAACCCAACTATAGACTCCGGTTTTCTGAATATTCTGTTTTTTGGATTAATTCGCTTATCTTTAACAACTAGATTCGTTCTTTATCAATTCAGGGTGTTTCTAAATAAGTGCGACAAACTTTAAGGGGAAAGGAACCAAATGAAAAATTTTGACGCCTGTATTTTAAAGGTAATCATTTTTTTCGAATTCTGAAAAAACTAATAAGTATTTTTGAAGAACTTAAACGCAGAATAAAACATTACTTTATTACCGAGGGCCAAAAATCCCTTAGAATAAATAGAAAGTTTTTTTTAATGACATACTTGAAACTAAAAATCACACTAAATTTTCTTAGTTTTTCACCCCTGTAACTTATTAAAATAAACATAGAAGTTTTCAGGGACTTTGGGTCCTTGGTCCTAACGTAACCTTTCACTCTGCGTTTAAATTTTTGAAAAATACTTATTAGTTTTCTTAGGATTCGAAAAAAATGAATCCCGTTTATATTCTTGTTATTGGTTTTTTTTTGTATAATAAACGTTACTTACAAGGAATTACTTTTAATATTATTTTGTACAAACTTCCAATTAATAATATTTTCTTGTTCGACTCAAAAAATACTATAAATTTTACCAGAATTTGTACTTTAAAATCGTAGTTTCGAAAGCGGTAGTCCGAAAGTCAGACTACGGACGTCATCAATTGCGACGTTGCCTTTTTCTCTTCATGGCTTGTAAAGTAAAGGTGGCTATGCTATGGCCAAACAGATGCCAATCCTGACGCCTGACACGACGGGGCGCGACCAAGGTTGCCATCAGTGGTGAAATTTCAGCACATGTGGTGAAAAATGAAAAGATCGCAGCTGAGGTGATGAAATTGTGGTGATGTGGTGAATTTCGCTTATAAAGTTTCGGAAAGTGGTGAAAAAATTAAATTTAATTATCAAAAAATAAACTGTTCTATAGCCTCTTTACAGGATGCAAGTAATTGTGAAGTTAATTGCACAAGAACTTCTGCAATAAATTGCAAAATAACTTATCACAATAAAGTGATTACACTGTGCAAACAATGGCATAAACTGACAGAAATTTCTTCGGCAGTTAACAGAGAAAAAACTCTAAAACGTCTTATTTGATTTAACCTGCTTTTATTTAGAGTGGCTCCATTTCCTTCTCAGCTGACTTTTTTTCATAATTACCATAATACTGTTAAATTGTTACTTAAATAAAGGTTAAAAACATATTCATTTTATACTGATTATTTAACATTTTATCATACTTTCATAGTTATCTACTTAAATAAGTCTTAGAATATAAAAGGTTTAAAGGTTACCTAAAGTGTTATTATTTGGTTATTATTAAAATTAAAATCATATTGGTAAAATAAAAATATCAAACTTGAGAGGATGACAATGACAGGACAGAATGTCGATTGTCAATCAATATGTCAATGTCATCAGAAGTTGACAGATAATTAAAAAACACAGAGTGTAGCCTTAAAAGTAAAAGTTACTAAAAATATAACCAAATTGTATGAAAAACAGCGCAAAAAAATTTCACAATTAATTGCATCCTGGCAATTATAAAGTTTTAGGTAAATAAATATGTTTGAGGAAGTCCTTAGTATTAAATTGAAGTTCTTTCTTTCTTTATTATGTCAACAATATTTCAAATTTGCCGCCATTTTTAACTGTGGTGAAAAGTGGTGATATTTTGTGTAGCTAATGTGGTGAAATTTCCTTGACTATCATGGCAACACTGGGCGCGACGGAAGACGGCCATTTTTGGTTTTTGGCATGTTTTTGGGTAGCAGCAGCAGCAAAAGTGCAAGAATGATCTTATGAAATGAATAGTGACTCCGGCATTGTGTTAAGTGTAATGAGTGTAGGTAATGGTGAGAGATAATACGCTGTTTTAAAGTGCGAATGAATAAATGTTAAATCTGCAGACATAATATTCGCTGTAAAAGATGAATCTATAATCAAACCATTGAATTTTTACTTGGCTCAATGTAAATGTATGCTCCACAACTGAAATGTAAGTAATATGCTTATTTCTTTATTTATAACTGCATTAATCGTATTCCTAATTTTTTTCTTTATTTTGTATTGTAACTAGAGTAACTATATATCTTAACACTAGAAAGTCCGGCTTAGCTTACCTACCTAGAAAGCCGGAAGGGATCATTTTGGCCCCACGTTCTTTAATCAATTAAAACTCAGTTTAAAGAAATTAAATCTACTCTAGACGATAGAATCATATTTTATTTTTTACTTTCATTGTTTAACACATTCGCTGCCTATCAAAAACATTCGGAACACCATACAGTTTGCAGTTTTTGATATTTGCCACACATTGCCTTGTTACAGCCGCGGCAATGATTGGAAGCATGATTTCCTTTACAAAATATTTTCAACTGATATTTTTGTCGTTTTTGTATAGTAACAGTGATAGTTGTTGGTAGACCTGGTGTTGCTAGGGGTAGTTCCAGATTTCAGGAGGCAAGGTATGGGGCCCATATTATGATTCTTCACACAGCCGAAGAATAAACTTACAAAGACTGAGTCTACTTCCAGTTATTTCTTTATAAATAATCCATGTATTTATTGCTTCCAAGTCAAGAGTATTATAAAATAGTACATAGGCCATCGTCTTGAAGTTACTTTTGTAGTATTAAGGTCCTCTACACCCACAATTGTATCTTTGTGTTCATCAACAATTTTATCTTTATTATGTAGATGATCAGTACCAGTATAAGGGTAAACATTTACAATAAACATACATAAATATAATTTTACCCATCCGACAGGAATTTGAAAGAAAGGCTCCTCGAATTTCCCAGAAAACGATAATAACTTACACAGGGCCAATTTGGCGCCTTTAGACTTCTATGGTAGATTTGTTAGAAAACCCATGTGATAAATTTAGTAAACAATATTTTTTTGTGTTAAATAAGTCTTTGTATCAAAATATTAAAAGTCATAAAATATGAAATTATTATTGCTTCAAATAAAAAAACTACAATAACTTAAAATCGCAACAGGGGCCAAATTGGCCCCTCCGACTTTCTAGTGTTAAACTTTGATAACCATCTTACTTCTGCATGTAGAGTCGGACAAACATAAGTTTGGGATTGCGACGTAGCGTTTCGCGCAGACAAGCAAACCATTTCTACCAGTGGCGGACGAAAACAGGCAGATTTGAAATAAATTTTTATAAGTAAATTATAATAGTACCTAAATTATATTTAATTAAAGCGAAGAATGAATTTGTTTCTTTTTATTTTCATAGTTTTTAATAATTATGAAACTTATAATCAGTTGCATTTTATAAAATAATGAGCAAAATGTTCGTTTTAAACGAACGTCATAACTTTCCATTAGGACACTCCTATTATCTTCGGTTTTTCTCCACCTGTAATTTGTTCGAGATAATTTGAAAAATATCTTTTCAAAAGTATGATGGTTTAAATTTTAAATGTTTCAAAACATACAGACGTGAGAACAATTCATTTGAGAAAAATAAAAAATTATGTAGAATCGTATGTAACCTTGGAGAGATTTATTTTTTGTTTACAGTTTTTCGGAAATCGAAATCTAAACAAATTATCGATTATAAATACTTGGTACTTTTGAAAAAACATTCTTCATAACCGTAAATTGTAGAAAGTTGAACTAAAACGATGTCAACAAAATATCAATTTAAAATACATTATCCATTATATAATTTTATTTTTTAAGCTGAATAATTACTTTTACTATGTTACCTAAAGCAATAAAGCCTAATCCAATTATCGTTTTCCTTAATGTTTCCTTTGACCCTGGAAATTCCATTTGTTTGTTCTTTAGTTTTTGATAGATATCTTAAATAACTAGAAATCGTTAAAATATTTGGAAAGTAAATCTTCTTTTATACGTAAATAAAATCGTAAAAGAATTGTATCTATCTACCATTTTTGTTAAAAATATATCTATATATCAGTGTGTTTACGAAAAAACTTTTATTTCGTTCTAAACGGGTACAAAAAATTGTTTTATAATTTTACTTACTCTATTTTATTTACCATAAAAAATATAGGTATCAATTTCCCATTAACTAATAATTTTTTAACTTTTATACTATTTACCATTAATTGTAGGGGATCTTTTCTCGATGGTGTAGAAGTCGTATATAATATTTTTGATGGTTTTCACTTGTCCACTGCTCAATTCAATTTTTTTGGAACGACAACGTTTTCTTTTTGGGCTTTTAAAAGATAAACTAGTCGCTCCATTTTTATTTACGTCTCTACCTTCTTTTCTTATTTTGGTTAAGGTGTTTTTGCTTATACCCGTCGCTGCTAGAATCCTATCCCTACAATTACCAATGTTAAATGTTACTAAACGAAAATATTGCGAAAACAATTTCAAAAGATTGGCGTGAAAGAAGAAACAGTGCCTAAAAACTTGTGTATTTGATCAGAGCATCCTTCCTGTTAGGACGTATGGCTCATAAACATGGACATTAACAAAGGCCAAAATAAACAAAATAGAAAGGACTCACAGAAAATATCTATTGTATTAATTCATGTTTTATTCCATGTTGGGAGTAACACTTCAAGACAGAAAACCAAACAAATGGATAAGAGAGAAAACAAACGTAAAAAATGTAACTCAGCATATTCAGGGTTAAAGTGGAGATTTGCAGGCCACAATGCGAGACAGGAAGATAAAAGATGGAATGCTGAAATACAAAACAGGAGACCGTGGACGCAGCTGCAGGAACTCACTGGAAAAGCGCAGCCAAGGACAGACAGATATTGAAAGATTTGGGGAAAGCCTATGTCCAAAGGTGGATAGAAATGGGCTAAAGAAGAAGAAGAAGAATCTGATGAAACTTCATAAATACAATTATAATAAGAAAGTAAGAATAATAGTAACTTCAATATCAAGAAAATAAAATGTCATTAACAATACTTACGTCAATTTACTTAAAGGTATTAACAGGTTTTCGGTTGTTTTGAAATGTGCTGCCTCTTGTTCCATAAATGTAGTAACATTATAAATGATTGCCTTTACTTGGCTATTCAATCCCAGCCCTTTGATTCCTATCTTTTTATGACGCATATTGTTAAATAACTAATGACTTAACTTAACGCACTAGAGATACACTAAATGTCTGAATACACTAATTACTACTACTAATATACCAAACACTAAGCTAAAAACTATTAATAAAATATCCAACACGATCAAACCAATAAGTTAAACACTCTCTGCGATACGTAATGCACTTCTAACTACGACACTGGCGATCAGCAAACTGGCCGTTTCCATGGTAACGCTAGTAAACAAGAACCACTGCGCATCATCGAGTTTTGAATCATATTCCCAAACTTATGTTTGTCCGAGTCTAACAATAAAGATGAAGTTGTGTGGTTGGAATTCGTATCCTTATCCGTATCCTTCCCATGGTTCTTATGCCTGGTTGCACCAACAGTTCTCTTTCTCGAGCTCCAGTTTAGCTAAGCTCAACTTATGCTTTAGTACTGGGGCGACACTAGCATCTAATAACCTTAATTATCATATTTGGATTAGAAATATGTCAAATAATGCGATAATTATCCTTAACGGCATTAGACGCTAGTGTGGCACCAGCATAAGGATTTACAGTTAAGCTTAGGTATGTCTTAAGCTTAATATCTGTTGGTGCAACCAGGCATTAATAAAATTTATAATCAACAGCATCTTGAAGCACATTCTTCAATTCTTGTGCCAATTTTTTGCTGCAAGGCCCTCTCTGTGAATAAAGCAGTGAGTGAAAAGTTCTATGATGATAGTCCCTAGCTTAAAAAATGATTGAAAACTAATATTTTTGCCTGTCTTCACTTTTGCACAATCTGTTCATATTCCACACTAATTTTTCCATTCTGAACCTTCAGTTTTATAAAAATTCATCAACTTTACAATATGTCTTTCCTTGTAATATGGTTTTCATAAGACGACAAAATAACAATTCTTTCTTTATAAATGTACCTGACATATACGAACAACTGAAAGAATTTAGTAATATCAGTTGTTTTGTCCAACTGAATTGAAAATTTTGGGCTTTCTTTAACTCTTGTAATAAGTTGCACTAAAATTGTTAATACCTATCTATAGATAGTGTCATTCGACAAAGAAATTTTTTTTAAATAGGTAATACAAGATCTTCTCCAATGGTAAATAGCTTAATTAGAAATAGAGCATGAAACTTCACTGACGCTAGTAGATATTTTTCATTTTTTTTTTATTTATTAAGCTCAACAGGAATAGGGCTAAAATGTTTACATTTCTAATTATTACATTTCATTTTAATCTTATAAATTTTATTTAATTATATTTCAGTCTTCTTATAGACACCTGCCTTCATCTCCTACTGTCCATGCTAGTTCTTTCTATCTCTCAATGTTACTTTTCTTTAGGTCTTGGTACACACTGTGCTTCCATCTTTTCTGTGGCCTATCTTTCATTCTCTTTTGTATTGGTCTTCGTGAGAGTACCAGTTTTGGCATTCTTTTACTTCCCATTCTCTCGATGGACCCCAAATATCTTCTCTGTGTTTTAATCGTTGTCTTGATTGTTATTTCTTTATATATTTTTTCCAATTCTTTATGGGTTCTTCTCCACTGACCTATTTTCACACCTTCATATATTGATCTTTACATTTTTCTCTTCCATGTTTCGTATGTTACTGTAGGTCTGATAACAGTCTTATAAATTCTGATTTTTGTTTTTCTTGATACATACAGTAGAGCAGAGGTCACCAAAAGGTGGACCGCTGTCGGCATCCGGACTGAAGGCTAGTTTTGTGAGGACCGTCATTAACTTCAGTTGAAACAGAGTGCAGAAGCAGTAGGGCTAGCAATAAACACAAATAAAACAAAACTACTCATACAAACCAGATCAAACAGACAGGCGCAACAACACTTTATTGACGATATAGAACATGTGAATAGATTCACGTACCTACTAATGGATCTGGTTGCAAGCAATGAAGAAGAACCGGAAATAAATAGAAGGCTTGTGCTGGCAAATAAAGCCTATTTCGCGATGGGCCACATATTCAAATCGCGAGACGTACACCGGAAAACAAAACTCCGGGTATATAAAACAATAATCAGTCCCATAGTAAGTTATGGCTGCGAAACATGGGTGGTGACACAGAAATCTGCCAATGCATTAGATGTGTTTGAAAGAAAAGTATTACATAGGATACTGGGCCCAATAAGGGAAAATAACAACTGGCGAATTATTTATTTATTTATTTATTTATTTACGGGATTACCCCCATTACAACACATACAGTATAAAATCAATCTCTGTAATATCTACTAAACTAGAGTAAAATAAATCTTAATTACATACTTATTAAACAAAAACGAAATATTAATAGTTATCCATTACACATATTACATCTATTACACAAATCAGTTCAAATAAACAAAAAGTACCTGTCAAGCTCTTTTAATCCGATTCTTAAAACCAGCCAAGGAGACACCAAACATTTCCAAGTTATTCTCGTTTATAATTTTTAGTGTTCGCTCAATGGGCGAATGCATACCATAGTTTGTCCGATGAAAAGGTATATAAATATTAGGTATAATTAGGTATAATAGAGAAATATACGAGCAATATCTTACGCAAAGATCGCAAATTGTCAGGGTTAATCATCACTATTCTCATACCATCTCTGTTAACTCAGGTGTACCACAGGGATCACACTTGGGACCTCTGTTGTTTAATATATTTATCAATGATCTAATACCCTGTTTCCAAGTAAGTGAAACTTTGTTATTCGCTGATGATTTAAAATGTTTTAAAATAATCACATCTGAGGCTGATTCACTTAGTCTACAAGGTGATATTGATCGCCTATCTAACTGGTGTATGCAAAATGGTATGTGTTTGAATGCATCCAAATGCCATATTCTTCGTTTCCACCGAACTCATCATCCAATCATCTTCGAATATAGTATAAATAATCTGACCTTACATTCTGCCTCTGAAACTAGGGATCTAGGTGTGATCCTTGACTCCGCCCTTAGCTATAAATCACACATTTACAGTACAATACAGAAGTCTATGAAGATGCTTGGCTTTATAAAAAGAACCACTAGAGACTTTACAAACATCTCAGCTATTAAATCTCTTTATTTCTCCCTGGTTAGATCTCATTTCGATTGTCTTACCAAGATAGACGATTGATTATCCAGTTTTATTCCCAAGAAGTTAATCAATTATGAATAATTTATTGTAAACTCTTTAGGAACTACTTATTAACTTTTGCTCTCAGAACGAATTTCGAATAAACAATACGTTCTTCAGACACAAAGATCAAGAAAAATATACATTCAAAAATACAAGAGCACACAGATCCGATATTGATTATATATTGACAAACAGAAACATCCATCATTCTCAAGTACTAGACATAAGATGTTTAAGTGCAGCTAATATCGGAAGTGATCACAACCTAGTACTTGGAAAAATCAGAATACATCTACAAAAAAAAAAAACAGGAAAAAAGACCCTATTGAATGTGAGACAAGAATAAAGGTAAAACAGCTACAAGACTTGTCAACACGAGATCTATACCAGAGAAGACTGCAAAAAGTACTGAACGAAAACTACATAACACCAGATGAAGACATAGAAGAAATTTGGAGGAAGATTAGAGATAATATCAAAATGGCAGCAACGGACGCATTTGGAGAACGTAAGATAAGTAAACATATACGAAAGAAAAGGAGAACACCCCATGGATCTGTGAAGAAATAAAAATAAAATGCCAAGAAAAAAGAAAATTTAGCTAGAATACAAATTCAAAAGAACGAGACAAACATATGTGAAGAATATAAAAGAGTTTGAAATGAGTTAAACTCAATAGTATAAAAGAAGGAAGAAAACAGAACATTGGTAAGCATTTTCAAAAGAGATGGAGCACGACTTATACGGGATGCAAAAGGAAATGTGGAAAATGATAAGAGGTCAAACAGCAGAGATGAAGGAATTGATAGTAGAAGTAAAACATATTGATACAAATACATGGACAACTTACCTAGAAAACCTGTATCAAACAGCTAATCATGAAGAACTGGGAAACCAGGATTAGAATCGGATGAGCAAACAGAAATTAAAGAGGAAGATAACGAACGCCTTAAAACAGATGAAAAATCGAAAAGCACCAGGGAAAGATGGAATAGCTAATGAACTTTTAAAATACGGAGGAGAGAGACTTCACAAAGAACTGAATATCCTGATAAGTAAAATAATAAATACAGGAAGAATTCCAGAAGAATGGAGTACCACTCAGATGATAGCGTTATTTAAGAAAAGTGATAGGGCAGACCCCAGTAATTATAGAGGGATTAATTTACGGAGCACTATACTGAAACTCCCAACAAAAATACTGATGAAGAAAATAATGGCGTGCATAAATATATCGGTTGAACAACAAGGATTTAGAAGGGGAAGATCATAACGATGCAGTTTTTGTGATAAAACAAATAGCGGAGAAATCATTAGAGTATAACAAGCGAGGGTTTTTCTGTTTTATATATCTAGAGAAAGCGTTTGATAGAATACAATTAAAAGACGTGATACACCTACTATATGACAAAAATTTACCACTGGATATTATAAAACTGATAGAAAACCTTTATGTACGAAATAAAATAGAAATGAAGTCAATGGAATAATAACAGAACCCATATAGAAGCAAACACAGGAATCAAGCAAGGATATTCACTAAGCCCTCTACTGTTTAACATAACGCTGGATGCAATGATAAAACAAGTGAAGAAAAAAGAGGGTAAAAAATGGGCGATAAAGAGATAAAAATACTCTGTTACGCTGATGACACCGTGTTAGTAGCAGAGTGCGAAGACGACCTACAAAGATTACTGCACGAATTCAACATTAACGCAAAAGGAATGAATATGAAAATATCAGCCCAAAAACAAAAAGCTTAGTAATATCCAAAGAACCAATAAGATGCCAATTGGACTTAGACAATAAAAGTAAATACCTGGGAATTAATCTATCAGCCGACAATAATATCGAAGAAGAGGTTAAAGACTAATAATTAATGCCAGTAGAACGGCCCGATGCCTAAACGACACAATTTGGAAAAACAAATAACTTAGAGTGGAATCAAAGGACCGAATATATAAGTCATTTGACTGAAGTTAGTAGACCAGTTATGACTTACACTGCCGAAACAAGACCAGATGCAAGCAAAATACAAAGATGTCTGGATACCAACAAAATGAAGATTTTAAGAAGGATTGTGATGGTGATCTAGATCACGGTCATCTGGTACATCCTGCTAGACAACTAACGAGGCTCTGACGTCCGAGTGTTTGCCGGGATAAGCAATCCACCATTTACTGGCCAACGGCTTCGGGCGGACGAGCTGGTAAATGGAAGGGCACTCTGTTGTCCTGAGACTGGGAAACTGGTCTCAAAGGCGGAAGAACCAAGAAAGTGGTCAAGCGGCATCAGAATGCAGAAGGCAACGAGAAACCACTGCATTAAAGGTTCCTGATGACATCTCTAGAAAAGCTATCATGGCAAATCCAACTAAAGTGGAAATAGTTACTAATCATGGAATACGGAAGCCAAGATTCGGCAGGGGAGGTGATCCACCTTTAGACCACAGGGCCTCTCAGGTCGTAACCCAGCGAAACCCCTGTGACAGAATTGGAAAAGTGTCTCTAAGAACAGCAGAGTTGATTATTAAAATATGTACCTGGAATGTGAAGACAATGTATCAGGCTGGAAAAATTCATAATACCATTCAAGAAATGACCAGACTCGGAATCGGTATAATGGGCATAAGCGAAATGAGGTGGCCAAATAGTGGTGCTTGTATTGTTGACAACCATATGGTATACCACTCAGGAAATGACGATGGTCAACATATATATGGGGTTGGAATAATCGTGTCTCCCCAATTACGTCAATATGTTACAAATGTTATACCTATTTCTGAAAGATTAATAATAATCCAACTGAATACTAGCCCCGTCAAATTAAATATATTACAAGTGTATGCCCCCACGAGCGATAAACCAGAAGAAGATCTAGAGCAATTCTATGAGTTGTTGATAAAGTCACTTAAACGACTTAAAAAAGAAGATATAACTATCATTATGGGTGACTTCAATGCGAAAATTGGTAAAGGGAGAAGCGGTGAATTCATAGGTGATTTTGGTCTAGGACAGAGAAATGAAAGGGGAGACAGATTAAAACTGTTTGTAGAAGAAGAAGAATTTACAATACTAAACACATTCTTCAAACTACCACCAAGACGCTTGTACACCTGGGTCTCCCCGCAAGATCAACCAGGAAACGTAATACGGAATCAAATTGACTACATAATGGTGAACAAGAGATTCCGTAATGGATGCCTATCGGTTAAGGGTTACCCCGGTGCTGACGTATCATCAGATCATGTTCCTGTTGTTGGTAAATTTAGGTTTAGATTCAAGAAGGTTGCAAAAAAGAACAGCAACAAAAAGTGCGATATGAGAATACTAAAAGATAAGAAAACAAAAGAGACAGTCGCACAGATTCTTTCAGAGAAGCTAATTAATATGGAGCAAACATATAATGCCGAAGAATCACTCCAAAATATATGTGAAACCTTTAACAACATCAGAGAAGAACATCTAATAGAAAAGAAAGAGATGAGAAAAAGTTGGATGAACGACAATATACTACAACTTATGGAAGAAAGAAGAAAATCAAAAAACAACAAAATAATGTACAACACGATTCAGAGACAAATAAGAACTGAAATAAGAAAGGCCAAAGAAAATTGGTTAAAATCACAGTGTGAAGAGATAGAGTCGTTAGAGCAAAAACATGATACGTTTAACATGCATAAAAAGGTGAAACAAGCAGCTGGTCTTCAGAAATCCAACACAGCTAGCAAATTGCGAGACCAACAGGGGAATATCATCACAGACAGAAATCAAGAAATCTGCATATGGACAAAATACATACAGGAACTTTTTGATGATACTAGATCCGAACAACCTCCATCCTACATATGTGATGACCACTTACCAATCACATCAGGTGAAGTGGAAAGAGCAATATCACAACTAAAAGATGGCAAAGCTTCTGGACCTGACAATGCATATGCTGAACTCATAAAACTATTTGACACCGACGGTACTCAACGCCTAACCAAAATATTTAACGACATATATTTAAGCGGAGTAATACCAAAAGCATGGTTGAAGTCGACGTTTGTTGCTTTACCAAAGAAAACAAAGTCCGTATCCTGCAGTGATTTCCGAACCATCAGCTTAATGAGCCATATTTTAAAGCTATTTCTAAAAATTATACATCAAAGGATATATAGACTGTGCGAAGAAAAAATCAGCCGAACACAGTTTGGTTTTCGAAATGCAGTGGGTACAAGAGAGGCTCTATTTAGTATACAAGTGCTATTTCAACGATGTAGAGACGTGAATTGCGATATTTATGCATGTTTCATTGATTACCATAAAGCGTTCGATACAGTAAAGCACGACAAGCTGATGGAGATATTAACCAATATTGGAATAAACACCTGTGATTTAAGGATTATCAGCAATCTATACTGGAATCAAACATCATCTATCCGGACAGAGGCAGGAGAATCCGACGATATCAAAATCAAACGTGGGGTCCGTCAGGGATGTATACTATCCCCACTGCTGTTTAACATCTACTCTGAGGAAATCTTCCAAGAAGCATTGGATGATGTTGAAGCCGGAATTAGAATTAACGGAGAATGTATCAATAACATAAGATACGCAGACGACACTGTGGTATTCGCTGACAGTTCTGAAGCCCTACAGGAGTTAATGAGCAGAATCGCAGAAGTCAGTCAGAGATACGGACTTTCACTAAACACTAAGAAAACCAAATGTATGATGATTTCTAAGAATGAACAGCAATTTGGACGAATCAGTGTGAATGGTCAACAAATAGAAAGAGTAAAAACATACACCTACCTTGGTACGAACGTCAATGAAAATTGGGACCATTCTATAGAAATCAAATGTAGGATAGAGAAAGCAAGATCTGCATTTCAAAAAATGGCAAAGTTGTTCAAATGTCATGATTTGTCGATACCCATAAAAGTCAGATTACTACGATGTTATATATTTCCTATACTGTTGTACGGAGTTGAGTCGTGGACTCTCACAGACGCCACCTGCAAGAAAATTGAGGCTTTTGAGATGTGGCTTTATCGTCGAATCCTGAAGATATCTTATACCGACCACATTACTAATGAGGGTGTTTTGCTGAGAATGAAAAAAGAAAAAGAGCTGTTAATCAAAATAAAAACAGCCAAAATCGAATACCTCGGTCACATCATGAGGAACAGTGAGAGATATGGACTGCTGCAACTGGTCTTGCAGGGAAAAGTAGAGGGAAAGCGAGGACCAGGAAGGCGAAGGATTTCCTGGCTGAAAAATCTACGAACGTGGTTCAATACAACCACTACAAATCTTTTCAGAGCAGCAGTGTGCAAAGTGCAGATTGCCATGATGGTCGCCAACATCCGAAACGGATAGGCACTACAAGAAGAAGAAGAAGGATTGCTGGAAAAGGACTACGGGACAGGGCAAGAAGTGAGGAAATCAGATGCATATGTGGGGTAGACAATATAAATACCTGGGTAAAGAATAGAAAAGAAGAGTGGAATCAACACATAAGCAGGATGTCTGAATCAAGGATAATAAGAATAGCCAGGGACAAGTCACTGTTAGGCCGAAGAAGTATAGGATGCCCAAGGAAAAGATGGAATGACAATTGAAGAAGAAATTCTTTAGGTAGATTTTTGGTAGTATAATGTGCTTCTTTGGAGTTTTACTGAAGATTATTGTTTTCGTTTTAGTGGGAGAAAATTCTAGGCCAGTAGTGTTTGACCAATTCTCTAATTTCTAAATGACTAGTGGGTTAAGTGATTTAGCGATGTCATTGATTGCAATAAGGAAAAGTGGAACGAGTAGACCATTGAGGAATGTCGTTTAATTGGATTTTTGAGTCTAAAAGGACGTTATCTATTCGAATAAGTTTCGTCTATACAGGAAATTACTAATAAATTTTATGTTTCCTGGAATTGACCAACTTAATAGAATTCTTATATCTAATCCCCAAATGGCACGCGTTATACAATATAATAAAAGATAGCCATAAGCCAAACATACTTTATCACATCCAAATTACCCATGAATTACAGATTCAATATCCACTAGGTTGTCTAATGTAGATGTGGACTTTCTAAATCCACTTTGTATAAGGCTAGGTAGCTATAATATCAATAAGTCTAATACTATCTAGTATCTATCAAGTGGATAAACTGATTAATTGTAGCAAGTTTTATTCCATTGAGTTTTTTGACTAAGCTAATACTTTTCGAGTTATTTGAGAGTGAATATGTTCGTTTTTTAACAAAAAAATACACGTTTTTAGACGGTTTTACGCAAATAACACAATAAGTAAGTATTTTATCGAAAAAGGTATTCAATAAAAATATACTTTATAAAAAATTTAAAAAAAATGTCTGTATAAAATCTTTATACTCAGTAGAAGCAGAGTTGTAGCTAAAAAAGTAAGTTCTTATTCGTCAAATTCCAAATCGAATATTTCAACGTGAAATAACCAAACAATAAAGCACATTTCTTTAAAAAAAGCTTTGTTTTTGTTTTTAAAAAAGTTTCTAGCATTAAAGTAAGCACGTTACGCTGAAAATAAAGTTAGTCCTTTTTTGTAAAAGATAGTTTTAAAAAAGCGTGAAAATCACCCTCTAAAAGGGAACTTGCATAACATTTTTATTTCGAAAGAGATGCTATAAATTTGCTAACTCATCGCAACTTTTTTAAAGTGTTTAAAAAGCTTTGTTTTTGTTTTTAAAAATGTTTCTAGCATAAAGTAAGCACGTTACGCTGAAAATAAAGTTGGTCCTTTTTTGTAAAAATAGTTTTAAAAAAGCGTGAAAATCACCCTCTAAAAGGGAACTTGCATAAAATTTTTATTTCGAAAGAGATGCTATAAATTTGCGATAAATCACAACAGCACACGATTTAAAAAGAAAAAAAGTAGTTTGTGTTTTTCGTTTGGCCCCTCAAGACGAATAAAATCAAATTATTGTTACCGCTTCACAAGTGACTTTACTTATGTATTGTTTATAATACACATGATCTGTAAATTTAGTTTTACAGTATTTTTTTTATTTTGAAAAAAATGCCTTGTTTTTAAATAACTTGTGATACGAAATATCCCAAAGTTTAAAGGTTTTGGTTTTCTGAATATTTTGTTTTTCTGTAATACAAAAATTGGTTAAGATATGGCTGTTCCGAATTTGCATATACTCGTGATTAGTGACTCATTGAAGCCCCTTTAACTACAGCGTTTCAAAAATAAGCACTATGAACCGATGAAACTTACAGATCCTCTATAATAAGCATACATACGTAAAGTAACTTATGAAGCGCTACTGATTAATTTCATTTGAGATGCTAATTAGGAGGTGATTTTTAGATATTTTTTACAAAAAAAAAGGATCAACTTTATTTTGTGCGCAACTTGTTTACTTCTGATACTAGAAACTCAAAAAAATAAAGCTTATTTTAAACTTTTTAAAAAAGTTATGATGAGTTTTCCCCGAAAAGTTCTTAATTTTTTGGTTATTTCATGTAGAAATATTCAATTTTGAATTTGACAAATAATAAGAACCTACTTTTCATTAGCTACAACTCTGCTTTTACTGGGTCTACGACTTCATAATATGTCATATTTATATAAAACATTTTTTTCACTTTTTGATAAGCTGTATTTTTGCTATGAATGTTTTTTTGGTGAAATACTTCCTTTTTTAGTTATTTGCGAAAATCCGTCTAAAAACGTACTATTTTTTGAGAAATGAATATATTCACTCGCAAATAACTCGAAGAGTATTTACTTGTGAGGTCAACAGTAGTGAAAAAAACTCTATAGTCAATTTATATTTTCAACATTTTTGCAGAAACAAAAACAAAAAAAAATAATACAGATTAATATGATAGTGACTGCTGCGTTAAAATTTTGAATACGGGCCACGTGAAATAACCGCGTGTTCTTGGCTAGTTCCTTGAGTAGGGAGAATTTTACACTTCCCTCTAAGGCTAGTTCCAACAAATTTAAGCTAGGCGCGCCACTATACGGGCAGGTTTTAAAGACAACAAAATAATGCATAGGGTTTCGTATCTTTCCGTATTTATCAATCAACGGTTATAGTTTATAGTTCTATGTCGTATTCCTAAGCTTTTTCTTATATCATTCTTAGTATGAATATATTATCTGTAATGGCTCTATTTGGTCTGATTCCATCTTGATAAACACCAATTATATTTTCGGAGTATTCTAACAATCCATTGTCGATTATACCAGAACGAACTTTGTATTGGCCTGTAATTCGGGCATTCTCTTTTATCTCCTTTTTTTATATTATTGGCTGTATAAGGTCCACTGTTCGTTCCTAATAATCTGGGTATGCCTAGATTATGAAGGTCTTCTAGCATTATGTTTCTTTTCACACTATCAAAAGCTTGTTTAAAGTCTATATGAGTACCCACATAATATTATATAGTTTATAGTTCTATGTCCAAACTATTAAGTGTGTTACATGTAACGGTCCACCCGTTGTAATATCATTTTTAGTGCTTTAATTATTTTTATAATTATTTTCTCGTGATCTCTTAATTAAATTCCCTAATTTTCGCGTAATTTACCATTTCTGATTATTATATTCATATTTAAAATTTCTTGCGACGATGCCACACCTAATTATGTGTGGTATCACTGGTTGACTTGTATGACGCCATACCCCAAAACGCTTAAAACTGCTGTGAGTTTCGTGAGTTGGTAGCGAGAAATATTGTTGCATGTTCTGAAAATTTGACAAGGCGATCGTCCTTTACTTGGCTGTTAAGTGTGCTGGAAGTCGGTTCGGTCGACGAACTTTTGGAGCCATAATGGCGGAAAAAATGTAATAATATAAAGAAAACTTCTGTTGGAGTGAAAGTAAAAAGAAAGATATATTCCAACAGAAGTAAGGAAAAAACAAGAAGTCACTAGTGGTTTGCTAATGGGACAAGAATGTAGAGAGATGGGATGTAAAGAAGAGAGTGAAGTGGCTTCTACGTTGAGAAGCCGCAGTAGGAAAAATACTACTTTACGGTAGTATTAGTGGAGGAAAGTGGAAGGGAATATTAAAAGGGATAGAAGTAGAATTATGAATAGACAGAGGCAAGCTGAATAGAAATGGCTAGCAAGAGATGCAAGAGAACAACTTGACACTCAAGGATGGATACGGCTCGTTTGCATGCCTGTTGAAGAACAGTAGCTCTAAGTCAGTGATACTCAACCTGCGGCCCGCGGGCCGCATGCGGCCCTCTTGAGTTTTTTATGTGGCCCGAAGGCTAACTTAAGGGCTCTGTAAACGATCAAATTATTTTGATCTTGAGTAAGATAGTTGGTGGTGGCTTTTAGCATTTATTTGCGACATACCAGGAAAACTTGGCGAACTTTACGTCGTTTACAAATTAAAAGGTAAACATAAAATTATTTCGCAGTTAAAGAATAAAGTATTTGCTTTCAAGGACAAGCTAAAGATGTAGGTATATCGAGGAAATTAATATAAAAAATCTGTATAACTTTTCGACATCGGTAAAAAGTCAACAAGATGGAATTGATGTATCTCCAGAAAACTTTACTACTATTTCTAATTACTTAGTTTTCTTGAGCGATGAATTTCAGGAAAGATTTAATGATTTGCGAAAAATTAGGAAATATCTTCTATTCGTGGAAAATCCCCGGCACTTAGAAGTAGCCGCTACTACACAATTTGCGGCATTGGGATTTAATAGCGCAAAGTTGTCAGATGAACTAATTGATTTTAAAGATGATACAAATCTGGAGGCAATTTTTAAAGAAAAAAGAGACGCAAATCAATAATGAGAATTCTGGAAATTAACACCGAATAACTATAAGTTGCGCTTACTTGCTTTTCACGTTGTTTGCTTGATCATACTTGTGCGAATCTTCATATTCAAAAATGAAATATGCAAAAAATGTTTAAATTGCTGAATAGAGCATTGAATAACCTTTCAAATGAGCTAGCAGACGAACTTTATTCTTATTTAAAAAAATCATGGATTACGTCATCACACTCAGATGGATGACGTCACTAGTATAACATATATGTCAAAAAATCATAATCTATATATATAAAAGAAAGTCGAGGTTGTGTTAGTTACACCATTTATAACTCAAAAACGACTGAACAGATTTTTATGAAATTTTACATGTATATTCTAGCGGTCTGGGAATAGGATAATATGGAGTTTCATACCCGTACGTCATAAGGGGTGTTGCCCCCCCTGATATATTTTTTTAATTTTTGGAAAAACCGTTTTTTACTATTTTTATGAGATGTAGAAGCAAAAGATACATACAATCCTAAATTTTCAATTTTTTATCTCGGACCGTTATTTTTTAATAGCCATTTAAATATTTTACATCTATATATATAAAAGAAAGTCGAGGTTGTGTTAGTTACACCATTTATAACTCGAGAACGACTGAACAGATTTTTATGAAATTTTACATGTATATTCTAGCGGTCTGGGAATAGGATAATATGGAGTTTCATACCCGTACGTCATAAGGGGTGTTGCCCCCCTTGATATATTTTTTTAATTTTTGGAAAAACCGTTTTTTACTATTTTTATGAGATGTAGAAGCAAAAGATACATACAATCCTAAATTTTCAATTTTTTATCTCAGACCGTTATTTTTTAATAGCCATTTAAATATTTTACATCTCTATATATATAAAAGAAAGTCGAGGTTGTGTTAGTTACACCATTTATAACTCGAGAACGACTGAACAGATTTTTATGAAATTTTACATGTATATTCTAGCGGTCTGGGAATAGGATAATATGGAGTTTCATACCCGTACGTCATAAGGGGTGTTGCCCCCCCTGATATATTTTTTTAATTTTTTGGAAAAACCGTTTTTTACTATTTTTATGAGATGTAGAAGCAAAAGATACATACAATCCTAAATTTTCAATTTTTTATCTCAGACCGTTATTTTTTAATAGCCATTTAAATATTTTACATCTATATATATAAAAGAAAGTCGAGGTTGTGTTAGTTACACCATTTATAACTCGAGAACGACTGAACAGATTTTTATGAAATTTTACATGTATATTCTAGCGGTCTGGGAATAGGATAATATGGAGTTTCATACCCGTACGTCATAAGGGGTGTTGCCCCCCCTGATATATTTTTTTAATTTTTGGAAAAACCGTTTTTTACTATTTTTATGAGATGTAGAAGCAAAAGATACATACAATCCTAAATTTTCAATTTTTTATCTCAGACCGTTATTTTTTAATAGCCATTTAAATATTTTACATCTATATATATAAAAGAAAGTCGAGGTTGTGTTAGTTACACCATTTATAACTCAAAAACGACTGAACAGATTTTTATGAAATTTTACATGTATATTCTAGCGGTCTGGGAATAGGATAATATGGAGTTTCATACCCGTACGTCATAAGGGGTGTTGCCCCCCCTGATATATTTTTTTAATTTTTGGAAAAACCGTTTTTTACTATTTTTATGAGATGTAGAAGCAAAAGATACATACAATCCTAAATTTTCAATTTTTTATCTCGGACCGTTATTTTTTAATAGCCATTTAAATATTTTACATCTATATATATAAAAGAAAGTCGAGGTTGTGTTAGTTACACCATTTATAACTCGAGAACGACTGAACAGATTTTTATGAAATTTTACATGTATATTCTAGCGGTCTGGGAATAGGATAATATGGAGTTTCATACCCGTACGTCATAAGGGGTGTTGCCCCCCTTGATATATTTTTTTAATTTTTGGAAAAACCGTTTTTTACTATTTTTATGAGATGTAGAAGCAAAAGATACATACAATCCTAAATTTTCAATTTTTTATCTCAGACCGTTATTTTTTAATAGCCATTTAAATATTTTACATCTCTATATATATAAAAGAAAGTCGAGGTTGTGTTAGTTACACCATTTATAACTCGAGAACGACTGAACAGATTTTTATGAAATTTTACATGTATATTCTAGCGGTCAGGGAATAGGATAATATGGAGTTTCATACCCGTACGTCATAAGGGGTGTTGCCCCCCCTGATATATTTTTTTAATTTTTTGGAAAAACCGTTTTTTACTATTTTTATGAGATGTAGAAGCAAAAGATACATACAATCCTAAATTTTCAATTTTTTATCTCAGACCGTTATTTTTTAATAGCCATTTAAATATTTTACATCTATATATATAAAAGAAAGTCGAGGTTGTGTTAGTTACACCATTTATAACTCGAGAACGACTGAACAGATTTTTATGAAATTTTACATGTATATTCTAGCGGTCTGGGAATAGGATAATATGGAGTTTCATACCCGTACGTCATAAGGGGTGTTGCCCCCCCTGATATATTTTTTTAATTTTTGGAAAAACCGTTTTTTACTATTTTTATGAGATGTAGAAGCAAAAGATACATACAATCCTAAATTTTCAATTTTTTATCTCAGACCGTTATTTTTTAATAGCCATTTAAATATTTTACATCTATATATATAAAAGTCGAGGTTGTGTTAGTTACACCATTTATAACTCGAGAACGACTGAACAGATTTTTATGAAATTTTACATGTATATTCTAGCGGTCTGGGAATAGGATAATATGGAGTTTCATACCCGTACGTCATAAGGGGTGTTGCCCCCCCTGATATATTTTTTTAATTTTTGGAAAAACCGTTTTTTACTATTTTTATGAGATGTAGAAGCAAAAGATACATACAATCCTAAATTTTCAATTTTTTATCTCAGACCGTTATTTTTTAATAGCCATTTAAATATTTTACATCTATATATATAAAAGAAAGTCGAGGTTGTGTTAGTTACACCATTTATAACTCAAAAACGACTGAACAGATTTTTATGAAATTTTACATGTATATTCTAGCGGTCTGGGAATAGGATAATATGGAGTTTCATACCCGTACGTCATAAGTAGAGACTGGAAAATATGCACTAAAAAATGTCTAAAATATGCATGCAATATGCATTTTAAAACAAGCTGAATATGCACAATTAACATGCAAATATGCATTTATATATGCACTTATTTTTATATGAATAATTTTATGGTTTACGTTAAATACATAAATAAATAAAAAATAATAAAAATAAATAAATAGGTTTGAATTTAAACCAAATTGTATTATTATTTCTTAATATATTTTTTTAACTTCAGGTTTTGTGACAAATAAAACGGCAAAATATTTTATTTTGACCACAAGATAAATAAGAGTACAATAAAATAAATGTACATATTTTTATTGTTACAATATTGATTCATATTTTCTAAACTAATATTATAAAAAGAGTACAATAAAACAAATTTACATATTTTTATTGTTACAATAAATAATCATATATTGATTCATATTTTCTAAACTAATATTATGTCTTCTATCTGTTAATATTTGTTTATAGGCAGAAAAAGATCTCTCAACGTCACAAGATGTAATTGGGGCATATTTAAACTTTGCTATTAGAGACGGATCCATATTAATATTTTCATCGAAGTTTCCAAAATTGATTATATTATTTATTGAACGCAATAAAGTGAAACCCTCATTTTTGTTTAAAACGTCATCAAGTTTATCTTTAATTTTTACTCCAATTTCCCCATTCAGATTTGTTATTTTCTGTTTAACCGAATCAACAATAGACATACTATTGTGAAGACATAAATTTTGAGCCTCTAATTTTGTAATTGAACTTTCAATGATATCGAAATTCGATTTTATATACAACAATTGATTTTTAATAGACTTTTCTTTAAAAATATTTTGACAGTTATCAATAGCGGTACAAGTCGGATCAAAACTTGAAATAACGCTTTTGATGTCGTCGTAGTGTTCAGATAAAAATATAGCACTTTTAAGCCAAGTTCCCCATCTGGTTAATACTGGTTCTGGTGGTAAAGGAATATCGGGAAGCATCTCCCTATATACCTGTACACGTAGTGGTGCTTTCAGAAATACTTTTTTTACATTATTTATTAAGGTGTTTACATTGGGAAATTCAATTCTAACTTTCTCTGCAACTCTGTTTAGGCCGTGCGCCAAACATGTACAGTGAATTAAATTAGGGAAAAAGATTTTAAGATTGGATGCAGCTTTCATCATATATGAGGCGGCATCACTAAGCATTAATAATATTTTTTCAAATGGTACTTGATCAGGTAAAAAAAAATTTGTTAGGGATTCGTTAACAAATCTAGCTATTGTAGCATAGTTTGTTTTTTCCAAACATTTTACACTAATTAAGTATGAGTTTTTAAAATCGCCAGAGTCGTTAAGAACTCCAACAATTAGATTCGCAATTTGTCGACCCTTTGTATCCGTTGTTTCGTCGACGGAAATCCAAAGATAATCGGCTTTTAACTGATTTTTAATACTCGTCATCACATCTTTGTAACATGCACTGACATATTTTTTCCGAAGAGTTGAAGAACTTGGTATTTGAGCTGGTTTATCTTTAATCTTGCAATAAGTTTTTAAAAAGTTTTGACACGATTTATGTTCTAACTTGTGCAGAGGGATATTGCAGTTCAAAAAAAAAATGGCATAAATCCTTTGCAAAGGTTTCTTGCCCAACTGACGTATTCTGAATCTGCAAACTGTTCTGTAGAATCTGCTGGCGAGGTTTATTATCATTTTTTGATAGCTTAGTTTGGTGAAGTGAAGTTTTTATGTGTTGAACTACTTGGAATTTCTTTTGACATGGAATCTGGAATATAATGATAATGATGTTTTAGATGTTTTCGTAAATAGATACCTACATTAAAATGATCAAACTTTTTAAACCTCCCCCAATTTTTTTTTATTTCTCAAAGTGAAATTGAAATCGTCAAACAATAAAGTACAGTCAGTGTACCGTAGTATACAGGGTGGGCCACTCTCAACACCTCGCTCTGTATAAGCCAAACCGTTGCGAACTTTAAAAAACAGTTTTTGAAGAAATGGGACGGTTTGTCATTTTAGAATAGACAGACACATAGATGTGCAAAGAAGTTTGATAAGTTTAAAAATCTATTGAAGTGGAGAACTTACCTTTTTATCACAAATGGTGCAAAACATACTTTCACTGTCGATAACTTTTAGATGATTGTTACTTCCAATCCAACTTCTGAGAAGACTTGATTTTTCCCTTGCTACTTTAGGCATTTTCACAATAATAATAAAATGATTTTTTTACACAGTATAGTCAATAACTTGCAATCACAAAAGTTGAATAATCGGCGATTGATTTAAGACTAACCATTGTGTTGCCAACTCGACCAATATAGTATTTGCCAAACCTCACAAGAATGATGGAATGATCAGTTCAACAGTAGGTATTCCATTATCAACTAATAAAAAATCCCTATAGCAAGCATAACCCAGTACAGATAAATTATTTGTTTTAAAAAATGCTGAAACATGATCCTGTAGTTAATAGTAATCTCATGGTCCACAGACATAAGTACTAATATAAACATTATTGAAGGCGAAGGGATTTGCTGATGTAGGTGTGTATGTGTGAATGGTTAAACATTTTTTGTTAGGAATCAGATTTGACTCACTGATATCAGTTTCAAGTTCCTGTGAGAGAGTTCCTAAGTTGTTTTAGTAATTGTAAGGCCAACATAAAAATTTGTTCTGAATTAGAAGATTTTCGATTTTTACTAAATAATTTTTATATTATTTAATATGCTAGAAAATATGCTATATGCTAAACAAGAAATAAATAAGCTAAACAACACAAAAATATGCCAAATCTAGCATAAAATAAGCTAAATTGGCAACGCTGCCTTAAAATTTCGTTTTGGTTGGTTTTCCCAGAATAATTCATAGTTGGCCGACACCAGCAGAAAGTACAGGTAATATTTGTAATGTTATTCAAAATATAATCGGTATTTACTTAGGTAATTTGTAAATTCTGAGAAGTCTATAAATCTTAAATATCCGGATAATGATACCTGCAGCTATAAATAACGCCCATTATGTTTATGGGTACAACAACAAAGGAGCTTAACAGCAAAATATTTACTTTCACATTTTATTTTAATGGATGTTGATGTTACTAATATATACCTTATTTTTAAATGGGGTAGAGTAAATTCCCATCAAAATATGCATTTATATGCTCTTAAATCTCCAAATATGCAAGGCATATGCATTTATGAAAAACATGAGAAATATGCAGCATATATATGCATATGCATTTTGCATATAATCCAGTCTTTAGTCATAAGGGGTGTTGCCCCCCCTGATATATTTTTTTAATTTTTGGAAAAACCGTTTTTTACTATTTTTATGAGATGTAGAAGCAAAAGATACATACAATCCTAAATTTTCAATTTTTTATCTCGGACCGTTATTTTTTAATAGCCATTTAAATATTTTACATCTATATATATAAAAGAAAGTCGAGGTTGTGTTAGTTACACCATTTATAACTCGAGAACGACTGAACAGATTTTTATGAAATTTTACATGTATATTCTAGCGGTCTGGGAATAGGATAATATGGAGTTTCATACCCGTACGTCATAAGGGGTGTTGCCCCCCTTGATATATTTTTTTAATTTTTGGAAAAACCGTTTTTTACTATTTTTATGAGATGTAGAAGCAAAAGATACATACAATCCTAAATTTTCAATTTTTTATCTCAGACCGTTATTTTTTAATAGCCATTTAAATATTTTACATCTCTATATATATAAAAGAAAGTCGAGGTTGTGTTAGTTACACCATTTATAACTCGAGAACGACTGAACAGATTTTTATGAAATTTTACATGTATATTCTAGCGGTCTGGGAATAGGATAATATGGAGTTTCATACCCGTACGTCATAAGGGGTGTTGCCCCCCCTGATATATTTTTTTAATTTTTTGGAAATACCGTTTTTTACTATTTTTATGAGATGTAGAAGCAAAAGATACATACAATCCTAAATTTTCAATTTTTTATCTCAGACCGTTATTTTTTAATAGCCATTTAAATATTTTACATCTATATATATAAAAGAAAGTCGAGGTTGTGTTAGTTACACCATTTATAACTCGAGAACGACTGAACAGATTTTTATGAAATTTTACATGTATATTCTAGCGGTCTGGGAATAGGATAATATGGAGTTTCATACCCGTACGTCATAAGGGGTGTTGCCCCCCCTGATATATTTTTTTAATTTTTGGAAAAACCGTTTTTTACTATTTTTATGAGATGTAGAAGCAAAAGATACATACAATCCTAAATTTTCAATTTTTTATCTCAGACCGTTATTTTTTAATAGCCATTTAAATATTTTACATCTATATATATAAAAGAAAGTCGAGGTTGTGTTAGTTACACCATTTATAACTCAAAAACGACTGAACAGATTTTTATGAAATTTTACATGTATATTCTAGCGGTCTGGGAATAGGATAATATGGAGTTTCATACCCGTACGTCATAAGGGGTGTTGCCCCCCCTGATATATTTTTTTAATTTTTGGAAAAACCGTTTTTTACTATTTTTATGAGATGTAGAAGCAAAAGATACATACAATCCTAAATTTTCAATTTTTTATCTCGGACCGTTATTTTTTAATAGCCATTTAAATATTTTACATCTATATATATAAAAGAAAGTCGAGGTTGTGTTAGTTACACCATTTATAACTCGAGAACGACTGAACAGATTTTTATGAAATTTTACATGTATATTCTAGCGGTCTGGGAATAGGATAATATGGAGTTTCATACCCGTACGTCATAAGGGGTGTTGCCCCCCTTGATATATTTTTTTAATTTTTGGAAAAACCGGTTTTTACTATTTTTATGAGATGTAGAAGCAAAAGATACATACAATCCTAAATTTTCAATTTTTTATCTCAGACCGTTATTTTTTAATAGCCATTTAAATATTTTACATCTCTATATATATAAAAGAAAGTCGAGGTTGTGTTAGTTACACCATTTATAACTCGAGAACGACTGAACAGATTTTTATGAAATTTTACATGTATATTCTAGCGGTCTGGGAATAGGATAATATGGAGTTTCATACCCGTACGTCATAAGGGGTGTTGCCCCCCCTGATATATTTTTTTAATTTTTTGGAAAAACCGTTTTTTACTATTTTTATGAGATGTAGAAGCAAAAGATACATACAATCCTAAATTTTCAATTTTTTATCTCAGACCGTTATTTTTTAATAGCCATTTAAATATTTTACATCTATATATATAAAAGTCGAGGTTGTGTTAGTTACACCATTTATAACTCGAGAACGACTGAACAGATTTTTATGAAATTTTACATGTATATTCTAGCGGTCTGGGAATAGGATAATATGGAGTTTCATACCCGTACGTCATAAGGGGTGTTGCCCCCCCCTGATATATTTTTTTAATTTTTGGAAAAACCGTTTTTTACTATTTTTATGAGATGTAGAAGCAAAAGATACATACAATCCTAAATTTTCAATTTTTTTATCACAGACCGTTATTTTTTAATAGCCATTTAAATATTTTACATCTATATATATAAAAGAAAGTCGAGGTTGTGTTAGTTACACCATTTATAACTCAAAAACGACTGAACAGATTTTTATGAAATTTTACATGTATATTCTAGCGGTCTGGGAATAGGATAATATGGAGTTTCATACCCGTACGTCATAAGGGGTGTTGCCCCCCCTGATATATTTTTTTAATTTTTGGAAAAACCGTTTTTTACTATTTTTATGAGATGTAGAAGCAAAAGATACATACAATCCTAAATTTTCAATTTTTTATCTCGGACCGTTATTTTTTAATAGCCATTTAAATATTTTACATCTATATATATAAAAGAAAGTCGAGGTTGTGTTAGTTACACCATTTATAACTCGAGAACGACTGAACAGATTTTTATGAAATTTTACATGTATATTCTAGCGGTCTGGGAATAGGATAATATGGAGTTTCATACCCGTACGTCATAAGGGGTGTTGCCCCCCTTGATATATTTTTTTAATTTTTGGAAAAACCGTTTTTTACTATTTTTATGAGATGTAGAAGCAAAAGATACATACAATCCTAAATTTTCAATTTTTTATCTCAGACCGTTATTTTTTAATAGCCATTTAAATATTTTACATCTCTATATATATAAAAGAAAGTCGAGGTTGTGTTAGTTACACCATTTATAACTCGAGAACGACTGAACAGATTTTTATGAAATTTTACATGTATATTCTAGCGGTCTGGGAATAGGATAATATGGAGTTTCATACCCGTACGTCATAAGGGGTGTTGCCCCCCCTGATATATTTTTTTAATTTTTTGGAAAAACCGTTTTTTACTATTTTTATGAGATGTAGAAGCAAAAGATACATACAATCCTAAATTTTCAATTTTTTATCTCAGACTGTTATTTTTTAATAGCCATTTAAATATTTTACATCTATATATATAAAAGAAAGTCGAGGTTGTGTTAGTTACACCATTTATAACTCGAGAACGACTGAACAGATTTTTATGAAATTTTACATGTATATTCTAGCGGTCTGGGAATAGGATAATATGGAGTTTCATACCCGTACGTCATAAGGGGTGTTGCCCCCCCTGATATATTTTTTAATTTTTGGAAAAACCGTTTTTTACTATTTTTATGAGATGTAGAAGCAAAAGATACATACAATCCTAAATTTTCAATTTTTTATCTCAGACCGTTATTTTTTAATAGCCATTTAAATATTTTACATCTATATATATAAAAGAAAGTCGAGGTTGTGTTAGTTACACCATTTATAACTCAAAAACGACTGAACAGATTTTTATGAAATTTTACATGTATATTCTAGCGGTCTGGGAATAGGATAATATGGAGTTTCATACCCGTACGTCATAAGGGGTGTTGCCCCCCCTGATATATTTTTTTAATTTTTGGAAAAACCGTTTTTTACTATTTTTATGAGATGTAGAAGCAAAAGATACATACAATCCTAAATTTTCAATTTTTTATCTCGGACCGTTATTTTTTAATAGCCATTTAAATATTTTACATCTATATATATAAAAGAAAGTTGAGGTTGTGTTAGTTACACCATTTATAACTCGAGAACGACTGAACAGATTTTTATGAAATTTTACATGTATATTCTAGCGGTCTGGGAATAGGATAATATGGAGTTTCATACCCGTACGTCATAAGGGGTGTTGCCCCCCTTGATATATTTTTTTAATTTTTGGAAAAACCGTTTTTTACTATTTTTATGAGATGTAGAAGCAAAAGATACATACAATCCTAAATTTTCAATTTTTTATCTCAGACCGTTATTTTTTAATAGCCATTTAAATATTTTACATCTCTATATATATAAAAGAAAGTCGAGGTTGTGTTAGTTACACCATTTATAACTCGAGAACGACTGAACAGATTTTTATGAAATTTTACATGTATATTCTAGCGGTCTGGGAATAGGATAATATGGAGTTTCATACCCGTACGTCATAAGGGGTGTTGCCCCCCCTGATATATTTTTTTAATTTTTTGGAAAAACCGTTTTTTACTATTTTTATGAGATGTAGAAGCAAAAGATACATACAATCCTAAATTTTCAATTTTTTATCTCAGACCGTTATTTTTTAATAGCCATTTAAATATTTTACATCTATATATATAAAAGAAAGTCGAGGTTGTGTTAGTTACACCATTTATAACTCGAGAACGACTGAACAGATTTTTATGAAATTTTACATGTATATTCTAGCGGTCTGGGAATAGGATAATATGGAGTTTCATACCCGTACGTCATAAGGGGTGTTGCCCCCCCTGATATATTTTTTTAATTTTTGGAAAAACCGTTTTTTACTATTTTTATGAGATGTAGAAGCAAAAGATACATACAATCCTAAATTTTCAATTTTTTATCTCAGACCGTTATTTTTTAATAGCCATTTAAATATTTTACATCTATATATATAAAAGAAAGTCGAGGTTGTGTTAGTTACACCATTTATAACTCGAGAACGACTGAACAGATTTTTATGAAATTTTACATGTATATTCTAGCGGTCTGGGAATGGGATAATATGGAGTTTCATACCCGTACGTCATAAGGGGTGTTGCCCCCCTTGATATATTTTTTTAATTATTGGAAAAACCGTTTTTTACTATTTTTATGAGATGTAGAAGCAAAAGATACATACAATCCTAAATTTTCAATTTTTTATCTCAGACCGTTATTTTTTAATAGCCATTTAAATATTTTACATCTCTATATATATAAAAGAAAGTCGAGGTTGTGTTAGTTACACCATTTATAACTCGAGAACGACTGAACAGATTTTTATGAAATTTTACATGTATATTCTAGCGGTCTGGGAATAGGATAATATGGAGTTTCATACCCGTACGTCATAAGGGGTGTTGCCCCCCCTGATATATTTTTTTAATTTTTGGAAAAACCGTTTTTTACTATTTTTATGAGATGTAGAAGCAAAAGATACATACAATCCTAAATTTTCAATTTTTTATCTCAGACCGTTATTTTTTAATAGCCATTTAAATATTTTACATCTATATATATAAAAGAAAGTCGAGGTTGTGTTAGTTACACCATTTATAACTCAAAAACGACTGAACAGATTTTTATGAAATTTTACATGTATATTCTAGCGGTCTGGGAATAGGATAATATGGAGTTTCATACCCGTACGTCATAAGGGGTGTTGCCCCCCCTGATATATTTTTTTAATTTTTGGAAAAACCGTTTTTTACTATTTTTATGAGATGTAGAAGCAAAAGATACATACAATCCTAAATTTTCAATTTTTTATCTCGGACCGTTATTTTTTAATAGCCATTTAAATATTTTACATCTATATATATAAAAGAAAGTCGAGGTTGTGTTAGTTACACCATTTATAACTCGAGAACGACTGAACAGATTTTTATGAAATTTTACATGTATATTCTAGCGGTCTGGGAATAGGATAATATGGAGTTTCATACCCGTACGTCATAAGGGGTGTTGCCCCCCTTGATATATTTTTTTAATTTTTGGAAAAACCGTTTTTTACTATTTTTATGAGATGTAGAAGCAAAAGATACATACAATCCTAAATTTTCAATTTTTTATCTCAGACCGTTATTTTTTAATAGCCATTTAAATATTTTACATCTCTATATATATAAAAGAAAGTCGAGGTTGTGTTAGTTACACCATTTATAACTCGAGAACGACTGAACAGATTTTTATGAAATTTTACATGTATATTCTAGCGGTCAGGGAATAGGATAATATGGAGTTTCATACCCGTACGTCATAAGGGGTGTTGCCCCCCCTGATATATTTTTTTAATTTTTTGGAAAAACCGTTTTTTACTATTTTTATGAGATGTAGAAGCAAAAGATACATACAATCCTAAATTTTCAATTTTTTATCTCAGACCGTTATTTTTTAATAGCCATTTAAATATTTTACATCTATATATATAAAAGAAAGTCGAGGTTGTGTTAGTTACACCATTTATAACTCGAGAACGACTGAACAGATTTTTATGAAATTTTACATGTATATTCTAGCGGTCTGGGAATAGGATAATATGGAGTTTCATACCCGTACGTCATAAGGGGTGTTGCCCCCCCTGATATATTTTTTTAATTTTTGGAAAAACCGTTTTTTACTATTTTTATGAGATGTAGAAGCAAAAGATACATACAATCCTAAATTTTCAATTTTTTATCTCAGACCGTTATTTTTTAATAGCCATTTAAATATTTTACATCTATATATATAAAAGTCGAGGTTGTGTTAGTTACACCATTTATAACTCGAGAACGACTGAACAGATTTTTATGAAATTTTACATGTATATTCTAGCGGTCTGGGAATAGGATAATATGGAGTTTCATACCCGTACGTCATAAGGGGTGTTGCCCCCCCTGATATATTTTTTTAATTTTTGGAAAAACCGTTTTTTACTATTTTTATGAGATGTAGAAGCAAAAGATACATACAATCCTAAATTTTCAATTTTTTATCTCAGACCGTTATTTTTTAATAGCCATTTAAATATTTTACATCTATATATATATAAAAGAAAGTCGAGGTTGTGTTAGTTACACCATTTATAACTCAAAAACGACTGAACAGATTTTTATGAAATTTTACATGTATATTCTAGCGGTCTGGGAATAGGATAATATGGAGTTTCATACCCGTACGTCATAAGTAGAGACTGGAAAATATGCACTAAAAAATGTCTAAAATATGCATGCAATATGCATTTTAAAACAAGCTGAATATGCACAATTAACATGCAAATATGCATTTATATATGCACTTATTTTTATATGAATAATTTTATGGTTTACGTTAAATACATAAATAAATAAAAAATAATAAAAATAAATAAATAGGTTTGAATTTAAACCAAATTGTATTATTATTTCTTAATATATTTTTTTAACTTCAGGTTTTGTGACAAATAAAACGGCAAAATATTTTATTTTGACCACAAGATAAATAAGAGTACAATAAAATAAATGTACATATTTTTATTGTTACAATATTGATTCATATTTTCTAAACTAATATTATAAAAAGAGTACAATAAAACAAATTTACATATTTTTATTGTTACAATAAATAATCATATATTGATTCATATTTTCTAAACTAATATTATGTCTTCTATCTGTTAATATTTGTTTATAGGCAGAAAAAGATCTCTCAACGTCACAAGATGTAATTGGGGCATATTTAAACTTTGCTATTAGAGACGGATCCATATTAATATTTTCATCGAAGTTTCCAAAATTGATTATATTATTTATTGAACGCAATAAAGTGAAACCCTCATTTTTGTTTAAAACGTCATCAAGTTTATCTTTAATTTTTACTCCAATTTCCCCATTCAGATTTGTTATTTTCTGTTTAACCGAATCAACAATAGACATACTATTGTGAAGACATAAATTTTGAGCCTCTAATTTTGTAATTGAACTTTCAATGATATCGAAATTCGATTTTATATACAACAATTGATTTTTAATAGACTTTTCTTTAAAAATATTTTGACAGTTATCAATAGCGGTACAAGTCGGATCAAAACTTGAAATAACGCTTTTGATGTCGTCGTAGTGTTCAGATAAAAATATAGCACTTTTAAGCCAAGTTCCCCATCTGGTTAATACTGGTTCTGGTGGTAAAGGAATATCGGGAAGCATCTCCCTATATACCTGTACACGTAGTGGTGCTTTCAGAAATACTTTTTTTACATTATTTATTAAGGTGTTTACATTGGGAAATTCAATTCTAACTTTCTCTGCAACTCTGTTTAGGCCGTGCGCCAAACATGTACAGTGAATTAAATTAGGGAAAAAGATTTTAAGATTGGATGCAGCTTTCATCATATATGAGGCGGCATCACTAAGCATTAATAATATTTTTTCAAATGGTACTTGATCAGGTAAAAAAAAATTTGTTAGGGATTCGTTAACAAATCTAGCTATTGTAGCATAGTTTGTTTTTTCCAAACATTTTACACTAATTAAGTATGAGTTTTTAAAATCGCCAGAGTCGTTAAGAACTCCAACAATTAGATTCGCAATTTGTCGACCCTTTGTATCCGTTGTTTCGTCGACGGAAATCCAAAGATAATCGGCTTTTAACTGATTTTTAATACTCGTCATCACATCTTTGTAACATGCACTGACATATTTTTTCCGAAGAGTTGAAGAACTTGGTATTTGAGCTGGTTTATCTTTAATCTTGCAATAAGTTTTTAAAAAGTTTTGACACGATTTATGTTCTAACTTGTGCAGAGGGATATTGCAGTTCAAAAAAAAAATGGCATAAATCCTTTGCAAAGGTTTCTTGCCCAACTGACGTATTCTGAATCTGCAAACTGTTCTGTAGAATCTGCTGGCGAGGTTTATTATCATTTTTTGATAGCTTAGTTTGGTGAAGTGAAGTTTTTATGTGTTGAACTACTTGGAATTTCTTTTGACATGGAATCTGGAATATAATGATAATGATGTTTTAGATGTTTTCGTAAATAGATACCTACATTAAAATGATCAAACTTTTTAAACCTCCCCCAATTTTTTTTTATTTCTCAAAGTGAAATTGAAATCGTCAAACAATAAAGTACAGTCAGTGTACCGTAGTATACAGGGTGGGCCACTCTCAACACCTCGCTCTGTATAAGCCAAACCGTTGCGAACTTTAAAAAACAGTTTTTGAAGAAATGGGACGGTTTGTCATTTTAGAATAGACAGACACATAGATGTGCAAAGAAGTTTGATAAGTTTAAAAATCTATTGAAGTGGAGAACTTACCTTTTTATCACAAATGGTGCAAAACATACTTTCACTGTCGATAACTTTTAGATGATTGTTACTTCCAATCCAACTTCTGAGAAGACTTGATTTTTCCCTTGCTACTTTAGGCATTTTCACAATAATAATAAAATGATTTTTTTACACAGTATAGTCAATAACTTGCAATCACAAAAGTTGAATAATCGGCGATTGATTTAAGACTAACCATTGTGTTGCCAACTCGACCAATATAGTATTTGCCAAACCTCACAAGAATGATGGAATGATCAGTTCAACAGTAGGTATTCCATTATCAACTAATAAAAAATCCCTATAGCAAGCATAACCCAGTACAGATAAATTATTTGTTTTAAAAAATGCTGAAACATGATCCTGTAGTTAATAGTAATCTCATGGTCCACAGACATAAGTACTAATATAAACATTATTGAAGGCGAAGGGATTTGCTGATGTAGGTGTGTATGTGTGAATGGTTAAACATTTTTTGTTAGGAATCAGATTTGACTCACTGATATCAGTTTCAAGTTCCTGTGAGAGAGTTCCTAAGTTGTTTTAGTAATTGTAAGGCCAACATAAAAATTTGTTCTGAATTAGAAGATTTTCGATTTTTACTAAATAATTTTTATATTATTTAATATGCTAGAAAATATGCTATATGCTAAACAAGAAATAAATAAGCTAAACAACACAAAAATATGCCAAATCTAGCATAAAATAAGCTAAATTGGCAACGCTGCCTTAAAATTTCGTTTTGGTTGGTTTTCCCAGAATAATTCATAGTTGGCCGACACCAGCAGAAAGTACAGGTAATATTTGTAATGTTATTCAAAATATAATCGGTATTTACTTAGGTAATTTGTAAATTCTGAGAAGTCTATAAATCTTAAATATCCGGATAATGATACCTGCAGCTATAAATAACGCCCATTATGTTTATGGGTACAACAACAAAGGAGCTTAACAGCAAAATATTTACTTTCACATTTTATTTTAATGGATGTTGATGTTACTAATATATACCTTATTTTTAAATGGGGTAGAGTAAATTCCCATCAAAATATGCATTTATATGCTCTTAAATCTCCAAATATGCAAGGCATATGCATTTATGAAAAACATGAGAAATATGCAGCATATATATGCATATGCATTTTGCATATAATCCAGTCTTTAGTCATAAGGGGTGTTGCCCCCCCTGATATATTTTTTTAATTTTTGGAAAAACCGTTTTTTACTATTTTTATGAGATGTAGAAGCAAAAGATACATACAATCCTAAATTTTCAATTTTTTATCTCGGACCGTTATTTTTTAATAGCCATTTAAATATTTTACATCTATATATATAAAAGAAAGTCGAGGTTGTGTTAGTTACACCATTTATAACTCGAGAACGACTGAACAGATTTTTATGAAATTTTACATGTATATTCTAGCGGTCTGGGAATAGGATAATATGGAGTTTCATACCCGTACGTCATAAGGGGTGTTGCCCCCCTTGATATATTTTTTTAATTTTTGGAAAAACCGTTTTTTACTATTTTTATGAGATGTAGAAGCAAAAGATACATACAATCCTAAATTTTCAATTTTTTATCTCAGACCGTTATTTTTTAATAGCCATTTAAATATTTTACATCTCTATATATATAAAAGAAAGTCGAGGTTGTGTTAGTTACACCATTTATAACTCGAGAACGACTGAACAGATTTTTATGAAATTTTACATGTATATTCTAGCGGTCTGGGAATAGGATAATATGGAGTTTCATACCCGTACGTCATAAGGGGTGTTGCCCCCCCTGATATATTTTTTTAATTTTTTGGAAATACCGTTTTTTACTATTTTTATGAGATGTAGAAGCAAAAGATACATACAATCCTAAATTTTCAATTTTTTATCTCAGACCGTTATTTTTTAATAGCCATTTAAATATTTTACATCTATATATATAAAAGAAAGTCGAGGTTGTGTTAGTTACACCATTTATAACTCGAGAACGACTGAACAGATTTTTATGAAATTTTACATGTATATTCTAGCGGTCTGGGAATAGGATAATATGGAGTTTCATACCCGTACGTCATAAGGGGTGTTGCCCCCCCTGATATATTTTTTTAATTTTTGGAAAAACCGTTTTTTACTATTTTTATGAGATGTAGAAGCAAAAGATACATACAATCCTAAATTTTCAATTTTTTATCTCAGACCGTTATTTTTTAATAGCCATTTAAATATTTTACATCTATATATATAAAAGAAAGTCGAGGTTGTGTTAGTTACACCATTTATAACTCAAAAACGACTGAACAGATTTTTATGAAATTTTACATGTATATTCTAGCGGTCTGGGAATAGGATAATATGGAGTTTCATACCCGTACGTCATAAGGGGTGTTGCCCCCCCTGATATATTTTTTTAATTTTTGGAAAAACCGTTTTTTACTATTTTTATGAGATGTAGAAGCAAAAGATACATACAATCCTAAATTTTCAATTTTTTATCTCGGACCGTTATTTTTTAATAGCCATTTAAATATTTTACATCTATATATATAAAAGAAAGTCGAGGTTGTGTTAGTTACACCATTTATAACTCGAGAACGACTGAACAGATTTTTATGAAATTTTACATGTATATTCTAGCGGTCTGGGAATAGGATAATATGGAGTTTCATACCCGTACGTCATAAGGGGTGTTGCCCCCCTTGATATATTTTTTTAATTTTTGGAAAAACCGGTTTTTACTATTTTTATGAGATGTAGAAGCAAAAGATACATACAATCCTAAATTTTCAATTTTTTATCTCAGACCGTTATTTTTTAATAGCCATTTAAATATTTTACATCTCTATATATATAAAAGAAAGTCGAGGTTGTGTTAGTTACACCATTTATAACTCGAGAACGACTGAACAGATTTTTATGAAATTTTACATGTATATTCTAGCGGTCTGGGAATAGGATAATATGGAGTTTCATACCCGTACGTCATAAGGGGTGTTGCCCCCCCTGATATATTTTTTTAATTTTTTGGAAAAACCGTTTTTTACTATTTTTATGAGATGTAGAAGCAAAAGATACATACAATCCTAAATTTTCAATTTTTTATCTCAGACCGTTATTTTTTAATAGCCATTTAAATATTTTACATCTATATATATAAAAGTCGAGGTTGTGTTAGTTACACCATTTATAACTCGAGAACGACTGAACAGATTTTTATGAAATTTTACATGTATATTCTAGCGGTCTGGGAATAGGATAATATGGAGTTTCATACCCGTACGTCATAAGGGGTGTTGCCCCCCCCTGATATATTTTTTTAATTTTTGGAAAAACCGTTTTTTACTATTTTTATGAGATGTAGAAGCAAAAGATACATACAATCCTAAATTTTCAATTTTTTTATCACAGACCGTTATTTTTTAATAGCCATTTAAATATTTTACATCTATATATATAAAAGAAAGTCGAGGTTGTGTTAGTTACACCATTTATAACTCAAAAACGACTGAACAGATTTTTATGAAATTTTACATGTATATTCTAGCGGTCTGGGAATAGGATAATATGGAGTTTCATACCCGTACGTCATAAGGGGTGTTGCCCCCCCTGATATATTTTTTTAATTTTTGGAAAAACCGTTTTTTACTATTTTTATGAGATGTAGAAGCAAAAGATACATACAATCCTAAATTTTCAATTTTTTATCTCGGACCGTTATTTTTTAATAGCCATTTAAATATTTTACATCTATATATATAAAAGAAAGTCGAGGTTGTGTTAGTTACACCATTTATAACTCGAGAACGACTGAACAGATTTTTATGAAATTTTACATGTATATTCTAGCGGTCTGGGAATAGGATAATATGGAGTTTCATACCCGTACGTCATAAGGGGTGTTGCCCCCCTTGATATATTTTTTTAATTTTTGGAAAAACCGTTTTTTACTATTTTTATGAGATGTAGAAGCAAAAGATACATACAATCCTAAATTTTCAATTTTTTATCTCAGACCGTTATTTTTTAATAGCCATTTAAATATTTTACATCTCTATATATATAAAAGAAAGTCGAGGTTGTGTTAGTTACACCATTTATAACTCGAGAACGACTGAACAGATTTTTATGAAATTTTACATGTATATTCTAGCGGTCTGGGAATAGGATAATATGGAGTTTCATACCCGTACGTCATAAGGGGTGTTGCCCCCCCTGATATATTTTTTTAATTTTTTGGAAAAACCGTTTTTTACTATTTTTATGAGATGTAGAAGCAAAAGATACATACAATCCTAAATTTTCAATTTTTTATCTCAGACTGTTATTTTTTAATAGCCATTTAAATATTTTACATCTATATATATAAAAGAAAGTCGAGGTTGTGTTAGTTACACCATTTATAACTCGAGAACGACTGAACAGATTTTTATGAAATTTTACATGTATATTCTAGCGGTCTGGGAATAGGATAATATGGAGTTTCATACCCGTACGTCATAAGGGGTGTTGCCCCCCCTGATATATTTTTTAATTTTTGGAAAAACCGTTTTTTACTATTTTTATGAGATGTAGAAGCAAAAGATACATACAATCCTAAATTTTCAATTTTTTATCTCAGACCGTTATTTTTTAATAGCCATTTAAATATTTTACATCTATATATATAAAAGAAAGTCGAGGTTGTGTTAGTTACACCATTTATAACTCAAAAACGACTGAACAGATTTTTATGAAATTTTACATGTATATTCTAGCGGTCTGGGAATAGGATAATATGGAGTTTCATACCCGTACGTCATAAGGGGTGTTGCCCCCCCTGATATATTTTTTTAATTTTTGGAAAAACCGTTTTTTACTATTTTTATGAGATGTAGAAGCAAAAGATACATACAATCCTAAATTTTCAATTTTTTATCTCGGACCGTTATTTTTTAATAGCCATTTAAATATTTTACATCTATATATATAAAAGAAAGTTGAGGTTGTGTTAGTTACACCATTTATAACTCGAGAACGACTGAACAGATTTTTATGAAATTTTACATGTATATTCTAGCGGTCTGGGAATAGGATAATATGGAGTTTCATACCCGTACGTCATAAGGGGTGTTGCCCCCCTTGATATATTTTTTTAATTTTTGGAAAAACCGTTTTTTACTATTTTTATGAGATGTAGAAGCAAAAGATACATACAATCCTAAATTTTCAATTTTTTATCTCAGACCGTTATTTTTTAATAGCCATTTAAATATTTTACATCTCTATATATATAAAAGAAAGTCGAGGTTGTGTTAGTTACACCATTTATAACTCGAGAACGACTGAACAGATTTTTATGAAATTTTACATGTATATTCTAGCGGTCTGGGAATAGGATAATATGGAGTTTCATACCCGTACGTCATAAGGGGTGTTGCCCCCCCTGATATATTTTTTTAATTTTTTGGAAAAACCGTTTTTTTACTATTTTTATGAGATGTAGAAGCAAAAGATACATACAATCCTAAATTTTCAATTTTTTATCTCAGACCGTTATTTTTTAATAGCCATTTAAATATTTTACATCTATATATATAAAAGAAAGTCGAGGTTGTGTTAGTTACACCATTTATAACTCGAGAACGACTGAACAGATTTTTATGAAATTTTACATGTATATTCTAGCGGTCTGGGAATAGGATAATATGGAGTTTCATACCCGTACGTCATAAGGGGTGTTGCCCCCCCTGATATATTTTTTTAATTTTTGGAAAAACCGTTTTTTACTATTTTTATGAGATGTAGAAGCAAAAGATACATACAATCCTAAATTTTCAATTTTTTATCTCAGACCGTTATTTTTTAATAGCCATTTAAATATTTTACATCTATATATATAAAAGAAAGTCGAGGTTGTGTTAGTTACACCATTTATAACTCGAGAACGACTGAACAGATTTTTATGAAATTTTACATGTATATTCTAGCGGTCTGGGAATGGGATAATATGGAGTTTCATACCCGTACGTCATAAGGGGTGTTGCCCCCCTTGATATATTTTTTTAATTATTGGAAAAACCGTTTTTTACTATTTTTATGAGATGTAGAAGCAAAAGATACATACAATCCTAAATTTTCAATTTTTTATCTCAGACCGTTATTTTTTAATAGCCATTTAAATATTTTACATCTCTATATATATAAAAGAAAGTCGAGGTTGTGTTAGTTACACCATTTATAACTCGAGAACGACTGAACAGATTTTTATGAAATTTTACATGTATATTCTAGCGGTCTGGGAATAGGATAATATGGAGTTTCATACCCGTACGTCATAAGGGGTGTTGCCCCCCCTGATATATTTTTTTAATTTTTTGGAAAAACCGTTTTTTACTATTTTTATGAGATGTAGAAGCAAAAGATACATACAATCCTAAATTTTCAATTTTTTATCTCAGACCGTTATTTTTTAATAGCCATTTAAATATTTTACATCTATATATATAAAAGAAAGTCGAGGTTGTGTTAGTTACACCATTTATAACTCGAGAACGACTGAACAGATTTTTATGAAATTTTACATGTATATTCTAGCGGTCTGGGAATAGGATAATATGGAGTTTCATACCCGTACGTCATAAGGGGTGTTGCCCCCCCTGATATATTTTTTTAATTTTTGGAAAAACCGTTTTTTACTATTTTTATGAGATGTAGAAGCAAAAGATACATACAATCCTAAATTTTCAATTTTTTATCTCAGACCGTTATTTTTTAATAGCCATTTAAATATTTTACATCTATATATATAAAAGAAAGTCGAGGTTGTGTTAGTTACACCATTTATAACTCGAGAACGACTGAACAGATTTTTATGAAATTTTACATGTATATTCTAGCGGTCTGGGAATAGGATAATATGGAGTTTCATACCCGTACGTCATAAGGGGTGTTGCCCCCCTTGATATATTTTTTTAATTTTTGGAAAAACCGTTTTTTACTATTTTTATGAGATGTAGAAGCAAAAGATACATACAATCCTAAATTTTCAATTTTTTATCTCAGACCGTTATTTTTTAATAGCCATTTAAATATTTTACATCTATATATATAAAAGAAAGTCGAGGTTGTGTTAGTTACACCATTTATAACTCGAGAACGACTGAACAGATTTTTATGAAATTTTACATGTATATTCTAGCGGTCTGGGAATAGGATAATATGGAGTTTCATACCCGTACGTCATAAGGGGTGTTGCCCCCCCTGATATATTTTTTTAATTTTTTGGAAAAACCGTTTTTTACTATTTTTATGAGATGTAGAAGCAAAAGATACATACAATCCTAAATTTTCAATTTTTTATCTCAGACCGTTATTTTTTAATAGCCATTTAAATATTTTACATCTATATATATAAAAGAAAGTCGAGGTTGTGTTAGTTACACCATTTATAACTCGAGAACGACTGAACAGATTTTTATGAAATTTTACATGTATATTCTAGCGGTCTGGGAATAGGATAATATGGAGTTTCATACCCGTACGTCATAAGGGGTGTTGCCCCCCCTGATATATTTTTTTAATTTTTGGAAAAACCGTTTTTTACTATTTTTATGAGATGTAGAAGCAAAAGATACATACAATCCTAAATTTTCAATTTTTTATCTCAGACCGTTATTTTTTAATAGCCATTTAAATATTTTACATCTATATATATAAAAGAAAGTCGAGGTTGTGTTAGTTACACCATTTATAACTCGAGAACGACTGAACAGATTTTTATGAAATTTTACATGTATATTCTAGCGGTCTGGGAATAGGATAATATGGAGTTTCATACCCGTACGTCATAAGGGGTGTTGCCCCCCTTGATATATTTTTTTAATTATTGGAAAAACCGTTTTTTACTATTTTTATGAGATGTAGAAGCAAAAGATACATACAATCCTAAATTTTCAATTTTTTATCTCAGACCGTTATTTTTTAATAGCCATTTAAATATTTTACATCTCTATATATATAAAAGAAAGTCGAGGTTGTGTTAGTTACACCATTTATAACTCGAGAACGACTGAACAGATTTTTATGAAATTTTACATGTATATTCTAGCGGTCTGGGAATAGGATAATATGGAGTTTCATACCCGTACGTCATAAGGGGTGTTGCACCCCCTGATATATTTTTTTAATTTTTTGGAAAAACCGTTTTTTACTATTTTTATGAGATGTAGAAGCAAAAGATACATACAATCCTAAATTTTCAATTTTTTATCTCAGACCGTTATTTTTTAATAGCCATTTAAATATTTTACATCTATATATATAAAAGAAAGTCGAGGTTGTGTTAGTTACACCATTTATAACTCGAGAACGACTGAACAGATTTTTATGAAATTTTACATGTATATTCTAGCGGTCTGGGAATAGGATAATATGGAGTTTCATACCCGTACGTCATAAGGGGTGTTGCCCCCCCTGATATATTTTTTTAATTTTTGGAAAAACCGCTTTTTACTATTTTTATGAGATGTAGAAGCAAAAGATACATACAATCCTAAATTTTCAATTTTTTATCTCAGACCGTTATTTTTTAATAGCCATTTAAATATTTTACATCTATATATATAAAAGAAAGTCGAGGTTGTGTTAGTTACACCATTTATAACTCGAGAACGACTGAACAGATTTTTATGAAATTTTACATGTATATTCTAGCGGTCTGGGAATAGGATAATATGGAGTTTCATACCCGTACGTCATAAGGGGTGTTGCCCCCCTTGATATATTTTTTTAATTTTTGGAAAAACCGTTTTTTACTATTTTTATGAGATGTAGAAGCAAAAGATACATACAATCCTAAATTTTCAATTTTTTATCTCGGACCGTTATTTTTTAATAGCCATTTAAATATTTTACATCTATATATATAAAAGAAAGTCGAGGTTGTGTTAGTTACACCATTTATAACTCGAGAACGACTGAACAGATTTTTATGAAATTTTACATGTATATTCTAGCGGTCTGGGAATAGGATAATATGGAGTTTCATACCCGTACGTCATAAGGGGTGTTGCCCCCCTTGATATATTTTTTTAATTTTTGGAAAAACCGTTTTTTACTATTTTTATGAGATGTAGAAGCAAAAGATACATACAATCCTAAATTTTCAATTTTTTATCTCAGACCGTTATTTTTTAATAGCCATTTAAATATTTTACATCTCTATATATATAAAAGAAAGTCGAGGTTGTGTTAGTTACACCATTTATAACTCGAGAACGACTGAACAGATTTTTATGAAATTTTACATGTATATTCTAGCGGTCTGGGAATAGGATAATATGGAGTTTCATACCCGTACGTCATAAGGGGTGTTGCCCCCCCTGATATATTTGTTTAATTTTTTGGAAATACCGTTTTTTACTATTTTTATGAGATGTAGAAGCAAAAGATACATACAATCCTAAATTTTCAATTTTTTATCTCAGACCGTTATTTTTTAATAGCCATTTAAATATTTTACATCTATATATATAAAAGAAAGTCGAGGTTGTGTTAGTTACACCATTTATAACTCGAGAACGACTGAACAGATTTTTATGAAATTTTACATGTATATTCTAGCGGTCTGGGAATAGGATAATATGGAGTTTCATACCCGTACGTCATAAGGGGTGTTGCCCCCCCTGATATATTTTTTTAATTTTTGGAAAAACCGTTTTTTACTATTTTTATGAGATGTAGAAGCAAAAGATACATACAATCCTAAATTTTCAATTTTTTATCTCAGACCGTTATTTTTTAATAGCCATTTAAATATTTTACATCTATATATATAAAAGAAAGTCGAGGTTGTGTTAGTTACACCATTTATAACTCAAAAACGACTGAACAGATTTTTATGAAATTTTACATGTATATTCTAGCGGTCTGGGAATAGGATAATATGGAGTTTCATACCCGTACGTCATAAGGGGTGTTGCCCCCCCTGATATATTTTTTTAATTTTTGGAAAAACCGTTTTTTACTATTTTTATGAGATGTAGAAGCAAAAGATACATACAATCCTAAATTTTCAATTTTTTATCTCGGACCGTTATTTTTTAATAGCCATTTAAATATTTTACATCTATATATATAAAAGAAAGTCGAGGTTGTGTTAGTTACACCATTTATAACTCGAGAACGACTGAACAGATTTTTATGAAATTTTACATGTATATTCTAGCGGTCTGGGAATAGGATAATATGGAGTTTCATACCCGTACGTCATAAGGGGTGTTGCCCCCCTTGATATATTTTTTTAATTTTTGGAAAAACCGGTTTTTACTATTTTTATGAGATGTAGAAGCAAAAGATACATACAATCCTAAATTTTCAATTTTTTATCTCAGACCGTTATTTTTTAATAGCCATTTAAATATTTTACATCTCTATATATATAAAAGAAAGTCGAGGTTGTGTTAGTTACACCATTTATAACTCGAGAACGACTGAACAGATTTTTATGAAATTTTACATGTATATTCTAGCGGTCTGGGAATAGGATAATATGGAGTTTCATACCCGTACGTCATAAGGGGTGTTGCCCCCCCTGATATATTTTTTTAATTTTTTGGAAAAACCGTTTTTTACTATTTTTATGAGATGTAGAAGCAAAAGATACATACAATCCTAAATTTTCAATTTTTTATCTCAGACCGTTATTTTTTAATAGCCATTTAAATATTTTACATCTATATATATAAAAGAAAGTCGAGGTTGTGTTAGTTACACCATTTATAACTCGAGAACGACTGAACAGATTTTTATGAAATTTTACATGTATATTCTAGCGGTCTGGGAATAGGATAATATGGAGTTTCATACCCGTACGTCATAAGGGGTGTTGCCCCCCCTGATATATTTTTTTAATTTTTGGAAAAACCGTTTTTTACTATTTTTATGAGATGTAGAAGCAAAAGATACATACAATCCTAAATTTTCAATTTTTTATCTCAGACCGTTATTTTTTAATAGCCATTTAAATATTTTACATCTATATATATAAAAGTCGAGGTTGTGTTAGTTACACCATTTATAACTCGAGAACGACTGAACAGATTTTTATGAAATTTTACATGTATATTCTAGCGGTCTGGGAATAGGATAATATGGAGTTTCATACCCGTACGTCATAAGGGGTGTTGCCCCCCCTGATATATTTTTTTAATTTTTGGAAAAACCGTTTTTTACTATTTTTATGAGATGTAGAAGCAAAAGATACATACAATCCTAAATTTTCAATTTTTTATCACAGACCGTTATTTTTTAATAGCCATTTAAATATTTTACATCTATATATATAAAAGAAAGTCGAGGTTGTGTTAGTTACACCATTTATAACTCAAAAACGACTGAACAGATTTTTATGAAATTTTACATGTATATTCTAGCGGTCTGGGAATAGGATAATATGGAGTTTCATACCCGTACGTCATAAGGGGTGTTGCCCCCCCTGATATATTTTTTTAATTTTTGGAAAAACCGTTTTTTACTATTTTTATGAGATGTAGAAGCAAAAGATACATACAATCCTAAATTTTCAATTTTTTATCTCGGACCGTTATTTTTTAATAGCCATTTAAATATTTTACATCTATATATATAAAAGAAAGTCGAGGTTGTGTTAGTTACACCATTTATAACTCGAGAACGACTGAACAGATTTTTATGAAATTTTACATGTATATTCTAGCGGTCTGGGAATAGGATAATATGGAGTTTCATACCCGTACGTCATAAGGGGTGTTGCCCCCCTTGATATATTTTTTTAATTTTTGGAAAAACCGTTTTTTACTATTTTTATGAGATGTAGAAGCAAAAGATACATACAATCCTAAATTTTCAATTTTTTATCTCAGACCGTTATTTTTTAATAGCCATTTAAATATTTTACATCTCTATATATATAAAAGAAAGTCGAGGTTGTGTTAGTTACACCATTTATAACTCGAGAACGACTGAACAGATTTTTATGAAATTTTACATGTATATTCTAGCGGTCTGGGAATAGGATAATATGGAGTTTCATACCCGTACGTCATAAGGGGTGTTGCCCCCCCTGATATATTTTTTTAATTTTTTGGAAAAACCGTTTTTTACTATTTTTATGAGATGTAGAAGCAAAAGATACATACAATCCTAAATTTTCAATTTTTTATCTCAGACTGTTATTTTTTAATAGCCATTTAAATATTTTACATCTATATATATAAAAGAAAGTCGAGGTTGTGTTAGTTACACCATTTATAACTCGAGAACGACTGAACAGATTTTTATGAAATTTTACATGTATATTCTAGCGGTCTGGGAATAGGATAATATGGAGTTTCATACCCGTACGTCATAAGGGGTGTTGCCCCCCCTGATATATTTTTTAATTTTTGGAAAAACCGTTTTTTACTATTTTTATGAGATGTAGAAGCAAAAGATACATACAATCCTAAATTTTCAATTTTTTATCTCAGACCGTTATTTTTTAATAGCCATTTAAATATTTTACATCTATATATATAAAAGAAAGTCGAGGTTGTGTTAGTTACACCATTTATAACTCAAAAACGACTGAACAGATTTTTATGAAATTTTACATGTATATTCTAGCGGTCTGGGAATAGGATAATATGGAGTTTCATACCCGTACGTCATAAGGGGTGTTGCCCCCCCTGATATATTTTTTTAATTTTTGGAAAAACCGTTTTTTACTATTTTTATGAGATGTAGAAGCAAAAGATACATACAATCCTAAATTTTCAATTTTTTATCTCGGACCGTTATTTTTTAATAGCCATTTAAATATTTTACATCTATATATATAAAAGAAAGTCGAGGTTGTGTTAGTTACACCATTTATAACTCGAGAACGACTGAACAGATTTTTATGAAATTTTACATGTATATTCTAGCGGTCTGGGAATAGGATAATATGGAGTTTCATACCCGTACGTCATAAGGGGTGTTGCCCCCCTTGATATATTTTTTTAATTTTTGGAAAAACCGTTTTTTACTATTTTTATGAGATGTAGAAGCAAAAGATACATACAATCCTAAATTTTCAATTTTTTATCTCAGACCGTTATTTTTTAATAGCCATTTAAATATTTTACATCTCTATATATATAAAAGAAAGTCGAGGTTGTGTTAGTTACACCATTTATAACTCGAGAACGACTGAACAGATTTTTATGAAATTTTACATGTATATTCTAGCGGTCTGGGAATAGGATAATATGGAGTTTCATACCCGTACGTCATAAGGGGTGTTGCCCCCCCTGATATATTTTTTTAATTTTTTGGAAAAACCGTTTTTTACTATTTTTATGAGATGTAGAAGCAAAAGATACATACAATCCTAAATTTTCAATTTTTTATCTCAGACCGTTATTTTTTAATAGCCATTTAAATATTTTACATCTATATATATAAAAGAAAGTCGAGGTTGTGTTAGTTACACCATTTATAACTCGAGAACGACTGAACAGATTTTTATGAAATTTTACATGTATATTCTAGCGGTCTGGGAATAGGATAATATGGAGTTTCATACCCGTACGTCATAAGGGGTGTTGCCCCCCCTGATATATTTTTTTAATTTTTGGAAAAACCGTTTTTTACTATTTTTATGAGATGTAGAAGCAAAAGATACATACAATCCTAAATTTTCAATTTTTTATCTCAGACCGTTATTTTTTAATAGCCATTTAAATATTTTACATCTATATATATAAAAGAAAGTCGAGGTTGTGTTAGTTACACCATTTATAACTCGAGAACGACTGAACAGATTTTTATGAAATTTTACATGTATATTCTAGCGGTCTGGGAATAGGATAATATGGAGTTTCATACCCGTACGTCATAAGGGGTGTTGCCCCCCTTGATATATTTTTTTAATTATTGGAAAAACCGTTTTTTACTATTTTTATGAGATGTAGAAGCAAAAGATACATACAATCCTAAATTTTCAATTTTTTATCTCAGACCGTTATTTTTTAATAGCCATTTAAATATTTTACATCTCTATATATATAAAAGAAAGTCGAGGTTGTGTTAGTTACACCATTTATAACTCGAGAACGACTGAACAGATTTTTATGAAATTTTACATGTATATTCTAGCGGTCTGGGAATAGGATAATATGGAGTTTCATACCCGTACGTCATAAGGGGTGTTGCCCCCCCTGATATATTTTTTTAATTTTTTGGAAAAACCGTTTTTTACTATTTTTATGAGATGTAGAAGCAAAAGATACATACAATCCTAAATTTTCAATTTTTTATCTCAGACCGTTATTTTTTAATAGCCATTTAAATATTTTACATCTATATATATAAAAGAAAGTCGAGGTTGTGTTAGTTACACCATTTATAACTCGAGAACGACTGAACAGATTTTTATGAAATTTTACATGTATATTCTAGCGGTCTGGGAATAGGATAATATGGAGTTTCATACCCGTACGTCATAAGGGGTGTTGCCCCCCCTGATATATTTTTTTAATTTTTGGAAAAACCGTTTTTTACTATTTTTATGAGATGTAGAAGCAAAAGATACATACAATCCTAAATTTTCAATTTTTTATCTCAGACCGTTATTTTTTAATAGCCATTTAAATATTTTACATCTATATATATAAAAGAAAGTCGAGGTTGTGTTAGTTACACCATTTATAACTCGAGAACGACTGAACAGATTTTTATGAAATTTTACATGTATATTCTAGCGGTCTGGGAATAGGATAATATGGAGTTTCATACCCGTACGTCATAAGGGGTGTTGCCCCCCTTGATATATTTTTTTAATTTTTGGAAAAACCGTTTTTTACTATTTTTATGAGATGTAGAAGCAAAAGATACATACAATCCTAAATTTTCAATTTTTTATCTCAGACCGTTATTTTTTAATAGCCATTTAAATATTTTACATCTATATATATAAAAGAAAGTCGAGGTTGTGTTAGTTACACCATTTATAACTCGAGAACGACTGAACAGATTTTTATGAAATTTTACATGTATATTCTAGCGGTCTGGGAATAGGATAATATGGAGTTTCATACCCGTACGTCATAAGGGGTGTTGCCCCCCCTGATATATTTTTTTAATTTTTTGGAAAAACCGTTTTTTACTATTTTTATGAGATGTAGAAGCAAAAGATACATACAATCCTAAATTTTCAATTTTTTATCTCAGACCGTTATTTTTTAATAGCCATTTAAATATTTTACATCTATATATATAAAAGAAAGTCGAGGTTGTGTTAGTTACACCATTTATAACTCGAGAACGACTGAACAGATTTTTATGAAATTTTACATGTATATTCTAGCGGTCTGGGAATAGGATAATATGGAGTTTCATACCCGTACGTCATAAGGGGTGTTGCCCCCCCTGATATATTTTTTTAATTTTTGGAAAAACCGTTTTTTACTATTTTTATGAGATGTAGAAGCAAAAGATACATACAATCCTAAATTTTCAATTTTTTATCTCAGACCGTTATTTTTTAATAGCCATTTAAATATTTTACATCTATATATATAAAAGAAAGTCGAGGTTGTGTTAGTTACACCATTTATAACTCGAGAACGACTGAACAGATTTTTATGAAATTTTACATGTATATTCTAGCGGTCTGGGAATAGGATAATATGGAGTTTCATACCCGTACGTCATAAGGGGTGTTGCCCCCCTTGATATATTTTTTTAATTTTTGGAAAAACCGTTTTTTACTATTTTTATGAGATGTAGAAGCAAAAGATACATACAATCCTAAATTTTCAATTTTTTATCTCAGACCGTTATTTTTTAATAGCCATTTAAATATTTTACATCTCTATATATATAAAAGAAAGTCGAGGTTGTGTTAGTTACACCATTTATAACTCGAGAACGACTGAACAGATTTTTATGAAATTTTACATGTATATTCTAGCGGTCTGGGAATAGGATAATATGGAGTTTCATACCCGTACGTCATAAGGGGTGTTGCACCCCCTGATATATTTTTTTAATTTTTTGGAAAAACCGTTTTTTACTATTTTTATGAGATGTAGAAGCAAAAGATACATACAATCCTAAATTTTCAATTTTTTATCTCAGACCGTTATTTTTTAATAGCCATTTAAATATTTTACATCTATATATATAAAAGAAAGTCGAGGTTGTGTTAGTTACACCATTTATAACTCGAGAACGACTGAACAGATTTTTATGAAATTTTACATGTATATTCTAGCGGTCTGGGAATAGGATAATATGGAGTTTCATACCCGTACGTCATAAGGGGTGTTGCCCCCCCTGATATATTTTTTTAATTTTTGGAAAAACCGTTTTTTACTATTTTTATGAGATGTAGAAGCAAAAGATACATACAATCCTAAATTTTCAATTTTTTATCTCAGACCGTTATTTTTTAATAGCCATTTAAATATTTTATATCTATATATATAAAAGAAAGTCGAGGTTGTGTTAGTTACACCATTTATAACTCGAGAACGACTGAACAGATTTTTATGAAATTTTACATGTATATTCTAGCGGTCTGGGAATAGGATAATATGGAGTTTCATACCCGTACGTCATAAGGGGTGTTGCCCCCCTTGATATATTTTTTTAATTTTTGGAAAAACCGTTTTTTACTATTTTTTTGAGATGTAGAAGCAAAAGATACATACAATCCTAAATTTTCAATTTTTTATCTCAGACCGTTATTTTTTAATAGCCATTTAAATATTTTACATCTATATATATAAAAGAAAGTCGAGGTTGTGTTAGTTACACCATTTATAACTCGAGAACGACTGAACAGATTTTTATGAAATTTTACATGTATATTCTAGCGGTCTGGGAATAGGATAATATGGAGTTTCATACCCGTACGTCATAAGGGGTGTTGCCCCCCCTGATATATTTTTTTAATTTTTTGGAAAAACCGTTTTTTACTATTTTTATGAGATGTAGAAGCAAAAGATACATACAATCCTAAATTTTCAATTTTTTATCTCAGACCGTTATTTTTTAATAGCCATTTAAATATTTTACATCTATATATATAAAAGAAAGTCGAGGTTGTGTTAGTTACACCATTTATAACTCGAGAACGACTGAACAGATTTTTATGAAATTTTACATGTATATTCTAGCGGTCTGGGAATAGGATAATATGGAGTTTCATACCCGTACGTCATAAGGGGTGTTGCCCCCCCTGATATATTTTTTTAATTTTTGGAAAAACCGTTTTTTACTATTTTTATGAGATGTAGAAGCAAAAGATACATACAATCCTAAATTTTCAATTTTTTATCTCAGACCGTTATTTTTTAATAGCCATTTAAATATTTTACATCTATATATATAAAAGAAAGTCGAGGTTGTGTTAGTTACACCATTTATAACTCGAGAACGACTGAACAGATTTTTATGAAATTTTACATGTATATTCTAGCGGTCTGGGAATAGGATAATATGGAGTTTCATACCCGTACGTCATAAGGGGTGTTGCCCCCCTTGATATATTTTTTTAATTTTTGGAAAAACCGTTTTTTACTATTTTTATGAGATGTAGAAGCAAAAGATACATACAATCCTAAATTTTCAATTTTTTATCTCAGACCGTTATTTTTTAATAGCCATTTAAATATTTTACATCTCTATATATATAAAAGAAAGTCGAGGTTGTGTTAGTTACACCATTTATAACTCGAGAACGACTGAACAGATTTTTATGAAATTTTACATGTATATTCTAGCGGTCTGGGAATAGGATAATATGGAGTTTCATACCCGTACGTCATAAGGGGTGTTGCACCCCCTGATATATTTTTTTAATTTTTTGGAAAAACCGTTTTTTACTATTTTTATGAGATGTAGAAGCAAAAGATACATACAATCCTAAATTTTCAATTTTTTATCTCAGACCGTTATTTTTTAATAGCCATTTAAATATTTTACATCTATATATATAAAAGAAAGTCGAGGTTGTGTTAGTTACACCATTTATAACTCGAGAACGACTGAACAGATTTTTATGAAATTTTACATGTATATTCTAGCGGTCTGGGAATAGGATAATATGGAGTTTCATACCCGTACGTCATAAGGGGTGTTGCCCCCCCTGATATATTTTTTTAATTTTTGGAAAAACCGTTTTTTACTATTTTTATGAGATGTAGAAGCAAAAGATACATACAATCCTAAATTTTCAATTTTTTATCTCAGACCGTTATTTTTTAATAGCCATTTAAATATTTTACATCTATATATATAAAAGAAAGTCGAGGTTGTGTTAGTTACACCATTTATAACTCGAGAACGACTGAACAGATTTTTATGAAATTTTACATGTATATTCTAGCGGTCTGGGAATAGGATAATATGGAGTTTCATACCCGTACGTCATAAGGGGTGTTGCCCCCCTTGATATATTTTTTTAATTTTTGGAAAAACCGTTTTTTACTATTTTTATGAGATGTAGAAGCAAAAGATACATACAATCCTAAATTTTCAATTTTTTATCTCAGACCGTTATTTTTTAATAGCCATTTAAATATTTTACATCTATATATATAAAAGAAAGTCGAGGTTGTGTTAGTTACACCATTTATAACTCAAAAACGACTGAACAGATTTTTATGAAATTTTACATGTATATTCTAGCGGTCTGGGAATAGGATAATATGGAGTTTCATACCCGTACGTCATAAGGGGTGTTGCCCCCCCTGATATATTTTTTTAATTTTTGGAAAAACCGTTTTTTACTATTTTTATGAGATGTAGAAGCAAAAGATACATACAATCCTAAATTTTCAATTTTTTATCTCGGACCGTTATTTTTTAATAGCCATTTAAATATTTTACATCTATATATATAAAAGAAAGTCGAGGTTGTGTTAGTTACACCATTTATAACTCGAGAACGACTGAACAGATTTTTATGAAATTTTACATGTATATTCTAGCGGTCTGGGAATAGGATAATATGGAGTTTCATACCCGTACGTCATAAGGGGTGTTGCCCCCCTTGATATATTTTTTTAATTTTTGGAAAAACCGTTTTTTACTATTTTTATGAGATGTAGAAGCAAAAGATACATACAATCCTAAATTTTCAATTTTTTATCTCAGACCGTTATTTTTTAATAGCCATTTAAATATTTTACATCTCTATATATATAAAAGAAAGTCGAGGTTGTGTTAGTTACACCATTTATAACTCGAGAACGACTGAACAGATTTTTATGAAATTTTACATGTATATTCTAGCGGTCTGGGAATAGGATAATATGGAGTTTCATACCCGTACGTCATAAGGGGTGTTGCCCCCCCTGATATATTTTTTTAATTTTTTGGAAAAACCGTTTTTTACTATTTTTATGAGATGTAGAAGCAAAAGATACATACAATCCTAAATTTTCAATTTTTTATCTCAGACCGTTATTTTTTAATAGCCATTTAAATATTTTACATCTATATATATAAAAGAAAGTCGAGGTTGTGTTAGTTACACCATTTATAACTCGAGAACGACTGAACAGATTTTTATGAAATTTTACATGTATATTCTAGCGGTCTGGGAATAGGATAATATGGAGTTTCATACCCGTACGTCATAAGGGGTGTTGCCCCCCCTGATATATTTTTTTAATTTTTGGAAAAACCGTTTTTTACTATTTTTATGAGATGTAGAAGCAAAAGATACATACAATCCTAAATTTTCAATTTTTTATCTCAGACCGTTATTTTTTAATAGCCATTTAAATATTTTACATCTATATATATAAAAGAAAGTCGAGGTTGTGTTAGTTACACCATTTATAACTCGAGAACGACTGAACAGATTTTTATGAAATTTTACATGTATATTCTAGCGGTCTGGGAATAGGATAATATGGAGTTTCATACCCGTACGTCATAAGGGGTGTTGCCCCCCTTGATATATTTTTTTAATTATTGGAAAAACCGTTTTTTACTATTTTTATGAGATGTAGAAGCAAAAGATACATACAATCCTAAATTTTCAATTTTTTATCTCAGACCGTTATTTTTTAATAGCCATTTAAATATTTTACATCTCTATATATATAAAAGAAAGTCGAGGTTGTGTTAGTTACACCATTTATAACTCGAGAACGACTGAACAGATTTTTATGAAATTTTACATGTATATTCTAGCGGTCTGGGAATAGGATAATATGGAGTTTCATACCCGTACGTCATAAGGGGTGTTGCCCCCCCTGATATATTTTTTTAATTTTTTGGAAAAACCGTTTTTTACTATTTTTATGAGATGTAGAAGCAAAAGATACATACAATCCTAAATTTTCAATTTTTTATCTCAGACCGTTATTTTTTAATAGCCATTTAAATATTTTACATCTATATATATAAAAGAAAGTCGAGGTTGTGTTAGTTACACCATTTATAACTCGAGAACGACTGAACAGATTTTTATGAAATTTTACATGTATATTCTAGCGGTCTGGGAATAGGATAATATGGAGTTTCATACCCGTACGTCATAAGGGGTGTTGCCCCCCCTGATATATTTTTTTAATTTTTGGAAAAACCGTTTTTTACTATTTTTATGAGATGTAGAAGCAAAAGATACATACAATCCTAAATTTTCAATTTTTTATCTCAGACCGTTATTTTTTAATAGCCATTTAAATATTTTACATCTCTATATATAAAAGAAAGTCGAGGTTGTGTTAGTTACACCATTTATAACTCGAGAACGACTGAACAGATTTTTATGAAATTTTACATGTATATTCTAGCGGTCTGGGAATAGGATAATATGGAGTTTCATACCCGTACGTCATAAGGGGTGTTGCCCCCCTTGATATATTTTTTTAATTTTTGGAAAAACCGTTTTTTACTATTTTTATGAGATGTAGAAGCAAAAGATACATACAATCCTAAATTTTCAATTTTTTATCTCAGACCGTTATTTTTTAATAGCCATTTAAATATTTTACATCTATATATATAAAAGAAAGTCGAGGTTGTGTTAGTTACACCATTTATAACTCGAGAACGACTGAACAGATTTTTATGAAATTTTACATGTATATTCTAGCGGTCTGGGAATAGGATAATATGGAGTTTCATACCCGTACGTCATAAGGGGTGTTGCCCCCCCTGATATATTTTTTTAATTTTTTGGAAAAACCGTTTTTTACTATTTTTATGAGATGTAGAAGCAAAAGATACATACAATCCTAAATTTTCAATTTTTTATCTCAGACCGTTATTTTTTAATAGCCATTTAAATATTTTACATCTATATATATAAAAGAAAGTCGAGGTTGTGTTAGTTACACCATTTATAACTCGAGAACGACTGAACAGATTTTTATGAAATTTTACATGTATATTCTAGCGGTCTGGGAATAGGATAATATGGAGTTTCATACCCGTACGTCATAAGGGGTGTTGCCCCCCCTGATATATTTTTTTAATTTTTGGAAAAACCGTTTTTTACTATTTTTATGAGATGTAGAAGCAAAAGATACATACAATCCTAAATTTTCAATTTTTTATCTCAGACCGTTATTTTTTAATAGCCATTTAAATATTTTACATCTATATATATAAAAGAAAGTCGAGGTTGTGTTAGTTACACCATTTATAACTCGAGAACGACTGAACAGATTTTTATGAAATTTTACATGTATATTCTAGCGGTCTGGGAATAGGATAATATGGAGTTTCATACCCGTACGTCATAAGGGGTGTTGCCCCCCTTGATATATTTTTTTAATTTTTGGAAAAACCGTTTTTTACTATTTTTATGAGATGTAGAAGCAAAAGATACATACAATCCTAAATTTTCAATTTTTTATCTCAGACCGTTATTTTTTAATAGCCATTTAAATATTTTACATCTCTATATATATAAAAGAAAGTCGAGGTTGTGTTAGTTACACCATTTATAACTCGAGAACGACTGAACAGATTTTTATGAAATTTTACATGTATATTCTAGCGGTCTGGGAATAGGATAATATGGAGTTTCATACCCGTACGTCATAAGGGGTGTTGCACCCCCTGATATATTTTTTTAATTTTTTGGAAAAACCGTTTTTTACTATTTTTATGAGATGTAGAAGCAAAAGATACATACAATCCTAAATTTTCAATTTTTTATCTCAGACCGTTATTTTTTAATAGCCATTTAAATATTTTACATCTATATATATAAAAGAAAGTCGAGGTTGTGTTAGTTACACCATTTATAACTCGAGAACGACTGAACAGATTTTTATGAAATTTTACATGTATATTCTAGCGGTCTGGGAATAGGATAATATGGAGTTTCATACCCGTACGTCATAAGGGGTGTTGCCCCCCCTGATATATTTTTTTAATTTTTGGAAAAACCGTTTTTTACTATTTTTATGAGATGTAGAAGCAAAAGATACATACAATCCTAAATTTTCAATTTTTTATCTCAGACCGTTATTTTTTAATAGCCATTTAAATATTTTACATCTATATGTATAAAAGAAAGTCGAGGTTGTGTTAGTTACACCATTTATAACTCGAGAACGACTGAACAGATTTTTATGAAATTTTACATGTATATTCTAGCGGTCTGGGAATAGGATAATATGGAGTTTCATACCCGTACGTCATAAGGGGTGTTGCCCCCCTTGATATATTTTTTTAATTTTTGGAAATACCGTTTTTTACTATTTTTATGAGATGTAGAAGCAAAAGATACATACAATCCTAAATTTTCAATTTTTTATCTCAGACCGTTATTTTTTAATAGCCATTTAAATATTTTACATCTATATATATAAAAGAAAGTCGAGGTTGTGTTAGTTACACCATTTATAACTCGAGAACGACTGAACAGATTTTTATGAAATTTTACATGTATATTCTAGCGGTCTGGGAATAGGATAATATGGAGTTTCATACCCGTACGTCATAAGGGGTGTTGCCCCCCCTGATATATTTTTTTAATTTTTTGGAAAAACCGTTTTTTACTATTTTTATGAGATGTAGAAGCAAAAGATACATACAATCCTAAATTTTCAATTTTTTATCTCAGACCGTTATTTTTTAATAGCCATTTAAATATTTTACATCTATATATATAAAAGAAAGTCGAGGTTGTGTTAGTTACACCATTTATAACTCGAGAACGACTGAACAGATTTTTATGAAATTTTACATGTATATTCTAGCGGTCTGGGAATAGGATAATATGGAGTTTCATACCCGTACGTCATAAGGGGTGTTGCCCCCTCTGATATATTTTTTTAATTTTTGGAAAAACCGTTTTTTACTATTTTTATGAGATGTAGAAGCAAAAGATACATACAATCCTAAATTTTCAATTTTTTATCTCAGACCGTTATTTTTTAATAGCCATTTAAATATTTTACATCTATATATATAAAAGAAAGTCGAGGTTGTGTTAGTTACACCATTTATAACTCGAGAACGACTGAACAGATTTTTATGAAATTTTACATGTATATTCTAGCGGTCTGGGAATAGGATAATATGGAGTTTCATACCCGTACGTCATAAGGGGTGTTGCCCCCCTTGATATATTTTTTTAATTTTTGGAAAAACCGTTTTTTACTATTTTTATGAGATGTAGAAGCAAAAGATACATACAATCCTAAATTTTCAATTTTTTATCTCAGACCGTTATTTTTTAATAGCCATTTAAATATTTTACATCTCTATATATATAAAAGAAAGTCGAGGTTGTGTTAGTTACACCATTTATAACTCGAGAACGACTGAACAGATTTTTATGAAATTTTACATGTATATTCTAGCGGTCTGGGAATAGGATAATATGGAGTTTCATACCCGTACGTCATAAGGGGTGTTGCACCCCCTGATATATTTTTTTAATTTTTTGGAAAAACCGTTTTTTACTATTTTTATGAGATGTAGAAGCAAAAGATACATACAATCCTAAATTTTCAATTTTTTATCTCAGACCGTTATTTTTTAATAGCCATTTAAATATTTTACATCTATATATATATAAAAGAAAGTCGAGGTTGTGTTAGTTACACCATTTATAACTCGAGAACGACTGAACAGATTTTTATGAAATTTTACATGTATATTCTAGCGGTCTGGGAATAGGATAATATGGAGTTTCATACCCGTACGTCATAAGGGGTGTTGCCCCCCCTGATATATTTTTTTAATTTTTGGAAAAACCGTTTTTTACTATTTTTATGAGATGTAGAAGCAAAAGATACATACAATCCTAAATTTTCAATTTTTTATCTCAGACCGTTATTTTTTAATAGCCATTTAAATATTTTACATCTATATATATAAAAGAAAGTCGAGGTTGTGTTAGTTACACCATTTATAACTCGAGAACGACTGAACAGATTTTTATGAAATTTTACATGTATATTCTAGCGGTCTGGGAATAGGATAATATGGAGTTTCATACCCGTACGTCATAAGGGGTGTTGCCCCCCTTGATATATTTTTTTAATTTTTGGAAAAACCGTTTTTTACTATTTTTATGAGATGTAGAAGCAAAAGATACATACAATCCTAAATTTTCAATTTTTTATCTCAGACCGTTATTTTTTAATAGCCATTTAAATATTTTACATCTCTATATATATAAAAGAAAGTCGAGGTTGTGTTAGTTACACCATTTATAACTCGAGAACGACTGAACAGATTTTTATGAAATTTTACATGTATATTCTAGCGGTCTGGGAATAGGATAATATGGAGTTTCATACCCGTACGTCATAAGGGGTGTTGCCCCCCCTGATATATTTTTTTAATTTTTGGAAAAACCGTTTTTTACTATTTTTATGAGATGTAGAAGCAAAAGATACATACAATCCTAAATTTTCAATTTTTTATCTCAGACCGTTATTTTTTAATAGCCATTTAAATATTTTACATCTCTATATATAAAAGAAAGTCGAGGTTGTGTTAGTTACACCATTTATAACTCGAGAACGACTGAACAGATTTTTATGAAATTTTACATGTATATTCTAGCGGTCTGGGAATAGGATAATATGGAGTTTCATACCCGTACGTCATAAGGGGTGTTGCCCCCCTTGATATATTTTTTTAATTTTTGGAAAAACCGTTTTTTACTATTTTTATGAGATGTAGAAGCAAAAGATACATACAATCCTAAATTTTCAATTTTTTATCTCAGACCGTTATTTTTTAATAGCCATTTAAATATTTTACATCTATATATATAAAAGAAAGTCGAGGTTGTGTTAGTTACACCATTTATAACTCGAGAACGACTGAACAGATTTTTATGAAATTTTACATGTATATTCTAGCGGTCTGGGAATAGGATAATATGGAGTTTCATACCCGTACGTCATAAGGGGTGTTGCCCCCCCTGATATATTTTTTTAATTTTTGGAAAAACCGTTTTTTACTATTTTTATGAGATGTAGAAGCAAAAGATACATACAATCCTAAATTTTCAATTTTTTATCTCAGACCGTTATTTTTTAATAGCCATTTAAATATTTTACATCTCTATATATATAAAAGAAAGTCGAGGTTGTGTTAGTTACACCATTTATAACTCGAGAACGACTGAACAGATTTTTATGAAATTTTACATGTATATTCTAGCGGTCTGGGAATAGGATAATATGGAGTTTCATACCCGTACGTCATAAGGGGTGTTGCCCCCCCTGATATATTTTTTTAATTTTTTGGAAAAACCGTTTTTTACTATTTTTATGAGATGTAGAAGCAAAAGATACATACAATCCTAAATTTTCAATTTTTTATCTCAGACCGTTATTTTTTAATAGCCATTTAAATATTTTACATCTATATATATAAAAGAAAGTCGAGGTTGTGTTAGTTACACCATTTATAACTCGAGAACGACTGAACAGATTTTTATGAAATTTTACATGTATATTCTAGCGGTCTGGGAATAGGATAATATGGAGTTTCATACCCGTACGTCATAAGGGGTGTTGCCCCCCCTGATATATTTTTTTAATTTTTGGAAAAACCGTTTTTTACTATTTTTATGAGATGTAGAAGCAAAAGATACATACAATCCTAAATTTTCAATTTTTTATCTCAGACCGTTATTTTTTAATAGCCATTTAAATATTTTACATCTCTATATATAAAAGAAAGTCGAGGTTGTGTTAGTTACACCATTTATAACTCGAGAACGACTGAACAGATTTTTATGAAATTTTACATGTATATTCTAGCGGTCTGGGAATAGGATAATATGGAGTTTCATACCCGTACGTCATAAGGGGTGTTGCCCCCCTTGATATATTTTTTTAATTTTTGGAAAAACCGTTTTTTACTATTTTTATGAGATGTAGAAGCAAAAGATACATACAATCCTAAATTTTCAATTTTTTATCTCAGACCGTTATTTTTTAATAGCCATTTAAATATTTTACATCTATATATATAAAAGAAAGTCGAGGTTGTGTTAGTTACACCATTTATAACTCGAGAACGACTGAACAGATTTTTATGAAATTTTACATGTATATTCTAGCGGTCTGGGAATAGGATAATATGGAGTTTCATACCCGTACGTCATAAGGGGTGTTGCCCCCCCTGATATATTTTTTTAATTTTTTGGAAAAACCGTTTTTTACTATTTTTATGAGATGTAGAAGCAAAAGATACATACAATCCTAAATTTTCAATTTTTTATCTCAGACCGTTATTTTTTAATAGCCATTTAAATATTTTACATCTATATATATAAAAGAAAGTCGAGGTTGTGTTAGTTACACCATTTATAACTCGAGAACGACTGAACAGATTTTTATGAAATTTTACATGTATATTCTAGCGGTCTGGGAATAGGATAATATGGAGTTTCATACCCGTACGTCATAAGGGGTGTTGCCCCCCCTGATATATTTTTTTAATTTTTGGAAAAACCGTTTTTTACTATTTTTATGAGATGTAGAAGCAAAAGATACATACAATCCTAAATTTTCAATTTTTTATCTCAGACCGTTATTTTTTAATAGCCATTTAAATATTTTACATCTATATATATAAAAGAAAGTCGAGGTTGTGTTAGTTACACCATTTATAACTCGAGAACGACTGAACAGATTTTTATGAAATTTTACATGTATATTCTAGCGGTCTGGGAATAGGATAATATGGAGTTTCATACCCGTACGTCATAAGGGGTGTTGCCCCCCTTGATATATTTTTTTAATTTTTGGAAAAACCGTTTTTTACTATTTTTATGAGATGTAGAAGCAAAAGATACATACAATCCTAAATTTTCAATTTTTTATCTCAGACCGTTATTTTTTAATAGCCATTTAAATATTTTACATCTCTATATATATAAAAGAAAGTCGAGGTTGTGTTAGTTACACCATTTATAACTCGAGAACGACTGAACAGATTTTTATGAAATTTTACATGTATATTCTAGCGGTCTGGGAATAGGATAATATGGAGTTTCATACCCGTACGTCATAAGGGGTGTTGCACCCCCTGATATATTTTTTTAATTTTTTGGAAAAACCGTTTTTTACTATTTTTATGAGATGTAGAAGCAAAAGATACATACAATCCTAAATTTTCAATTTTTTATCTCAGACCGTTATTTTTTAATAGCCATTTAAATATTTTACATCTATATATATAAAAGAAAGTCGAGGTTGTGTTAGTTACACCATTTATAACTCGAGAACGACTGAACAGATTTTTATGAAATTTTACATGTATATTCTAGCGGTCTGGGAATAGGATAATATGGAGTTTCATACCCGTACGTCATAAGGGGTGTTGCCCCCCCTGATATATTTTTTTAATTTTTGGAAAAACCGTTTTTTACTATTTTTATGAGATGTAGAAGCAAAAGATACATACAATCCTAAATTTTCAATTTTTTATCTCAGACCGTTATTTTTTAATAGCCATTTAAATATTTTACATCTATATGTATAAAAGAAAGTCGAGGTTGTGTTAGTTACACCATTTATAACTCGAGAACGACTGAACAGATTTTTATGAAATTTTACATGTATATTCTAGCGGTCTGGGAATAGGATAATATGGAGTTTCATACCCGTACGTCATAAGGGGTGTTGCCCCCCTTGATATATTTTTTTAATTTTTGGAAATACCGTTTTTTACTATTTTTATGAGATGTAGAAGCAAAAGATACATACAATCCTAAATTTTCAATTTTTTATCTCAGACCGTTATTTTTTAATAGCCATTTAAATATTTTACATCTATATATATAAAAGAAAGTCGAGGTTGTGTTAGTTACACCATTTATAACTCGAGAACGACTGAACAGATTTTTATGAAATTTTACATGTATATTCTAGCGGTCTGGGAATAGGATAATATGGAGTTTCATACCCGTACGTCATAAGGGGTGTTGCCCCCCCTGATATATTTTTTTAATTTTTTGGAAAAACCGTTTTTTACTATTTTTATGAGATGTAGAAGCAAAAGATACATACAATCCTAAATTTTCAATTTTTTATCTCAGACCGTTATTTTTTAATAGCCATTTAAATATTTTACATCTATATATATAAAAGAAAGTCGAGGTTGTGTTAGTTACACCATTTATAACTCGAGAACGACTGAACAGATTTTTATGAAATTTTACATGTATATTCTAGCGGTCTGGGAATAGGATAATATGGAGTTTCATACCCGTACGTCATAAGGGGTGTTGCCCCCTCTGATATATTTTTTTAATTTTTGGAAAAACCGTTTTTTACTATTTTTATGAGATGTAGAAGCAAAAGATACATACAATCCTAAATTTTCAATTTTTTATCTCAGACCGTTATTTTTTAATAGCCATTTAAATATTTTACATCTATATATATAAAAGAAAGTCGAGGTTGTGTTAGTTACACCATTTATAACTCGAGAACGACTGAACAGATTTTTATGAAATTTTACATGTATATTCTAGCGGTCTGGGAATAGGATAATATGGAGTTTCATACCCGTACGTCATAAGGGGTGTTGCCCCCCTTGATATATTTTTTTAATTTTTGGAAAAACCGTTTTTTACTATTTTTATGAGATGTAGAAGCAAAAGATACATACAATCCTAAATTTTCAATTTTTTATCTCAGACCGTTATTTTTTAATAGCCATTTAAATATTTTACATCTCTATATATATAAAAGAAAGTCGAGGTTGTGTTAGTTACACCATTTATAACTCGAGAACGACTGAACAGATTTTTATGAAATTTTACATGTATATTCTAGCGGTCTGGGAATAGGATAATATGGAGTTTCATACCCGTACGTCATAAGGGGTGTTGCACCCCCTGATATATTTTTTTAATTTTTTGGAAAAACCGTTTTTTACTATTTTTATGAGATGTAGAAGCAAAAGATACATACAATCCTAAATTTTCAATTTTTTATCTCAGACCGTTATTTTTTAATAGCCATTTAAATATTTTACATCTATATATATATAAAAGAAAGTCGAGGTTGTGTTAGTTACACCATTTATAACTCGAGAACGACTGAACAGATTTTTATGAAATTTTACATGTATATTCTAGCGGTCTGGGAATAGGATAATATGGAGTTTCATACCCGTACGTCATAAGGGGTGTTGCCCCCCCTGATATATTTTTTTAATTTTTGGAAAAACCGTTTTTTACTATTTTTATGAGATGTAGAAGCAAAAGATACATACAATCCTAAATTTTCAATTTTTTATCTCAGACCGTTATTTTTTAATAGCCATTTAAATATTTTACATCTATATATATAAAAGAAAGTCGAGGTTGTGTTAGTTACACCATTTATAACTCGAGAACGACTGAACAGATTTTTATGAAATTTTACATGTATATTCTAGCGGTCTGGGAATAGGATAATATGGAGTTTCATACCCGTACGTCATAAGGGGTGTTGCCCCCCTTGATATATTTTTTTAATTTTTGGAAAAACCGTTTTTTACTATTTTTATGAGATGTAGAAGCAAAAGATACATACAATCCTAAATTTTCAATTTTTTATCTCAGACCGTTATTTTTTAATAGCCATTTAAATATTTTACATCTCTATATATATAAAAGAAAGTCGAGGTTGTGTTAGTTACACCATTTATAACTCGAGAACGACTGAACAGATTTTTATGAAATTTTACATGTATATTCTAGCGGTCTGGGAATAGGATAATATGGAGTTTCATACCCGTACGTCATAAGGGGTGTTGCCCCCCCTGATATATTTTTTTAATTTTTGGAAAAACCGTTTTTTACTATTTTTATGAGATGTAGAAGCAAAAGATACATACAATCCTAAATTTTCAATTTTTTATCTCAGACCGTTATTTTTTAATAGCCATTTAAATATTTTACATCTCTATATATAAAAGAAAGTCGAGGTTGTGTTAGTTACACCATTTATAACTCGAGAACGACTGAACAGATTTTTATGAAATTTTACATGTATATTCTAGCGGTCTGGGAATAGGATAATATGGAGTTTCATACCCGTACGTCATAAGGGGTGTTGCCCCCCTTGATATATTTTTTTAATTTTTGGAAAAACCGTTTTTTACTATTTTTATGAGATGTAGAAGCAAAAGATACATACAATCCTAAATTTTCAATTTTTTATCTCAGACCGTTATTTTTTAATAGCCATTTAAATATTTTACATCTATATATATAAAAGAAAGTCGAGGTTGTGTTAGTTACACCATTTATAACTCGAGAACGACTGAACAGATTTTTATGAAATTTTACATGTATATTCTAGCGGTCTGGGAATAGGATAATATGGAGTTTCATACCCGTACGTCATAAGGGGTGTTGCCCCCCCTGATATATTTTTTTAATTTTTTGGAAAAACCGTTTTTTACTATTTTTATGAGATGTAGAAGCAAAAGATACATACAATCCTAAATTTTCAATTTTTTATCTCAGACCGTTATTTTTTAATAGCCATTTAAATATTTTACATCTATATATATAAAAGAAAGTCGAGGTTGTGTTAGTTACACCATTTATAACTCGAGAACGACTGAACAGATTTTTATGAAATTTTACATGTATATTCTAGCGGTCTGGGAATAGGATAATATGGAGTTTCATACCCGTACGTCATAAGGGGTGTTGCCCCCCCTGATATATTTTTTTAATTTTTGGAAAAACCGTTTTTTACTATTTTTATGAGATGTAGAAGCAAAAGATACATACAATCCTAAATTTTCAATTTTTTATCTCAGACCGTTATTTTTTAATAGCCATTTAAATATTTTACATCTATATATATAAAAGAAAGTCGAGGTTGTGTTAGTTACACCATTTATAACTCGAGAACGACTGAACAGATTTTTATGAAATTTTACATGTATATTCTAGCGGTCTGGGAATAGGATAATATGGAGTTTCATACCCGTACGTCATAAGGGGTGTTGCCCCCCTTGATATATTTTTTTAATTTTTGGAAAAACCGTTTTTTACTATTTTTATGAGATGTAGAAGCAAAAGATACATACAATCCTAAATTTTCAATTTTTTATCTCAGACCGTTATTTTTTAATAGCCATTTAAATATTTTACATCTCTATATATATAAAAGAAAGTCGAGGTTGTGTTAGTTACACCATTTATAACTCGAGAACGACTGAACAGATTTTTATGAAATTTTACATGTATATTCTAGCGGTCTGGGAATAGGATAATATGGAGTTTCATACCCGTACGTCATAAGGGGTGTTGCACCCCCTGATATATTTTTTTAATTTTTTGGAAAAACCGTTTTTTACTATTTTTATGAGATGTAGAAGCAAAAGATACATACAATCCTAAATTTTCAATTTTTTATCTCAGACCGTTATTTTTTAATAGCCATTTAAATATTTTACATCTATATATATAAAAGAAAGTCGAGGTTGTGTTAGTTACACCATTTATAACTCGAGAACGACTGAACAGATTTTTATGAAATTTTACATGTATATTCTAGCGGTCTGGGAATAGGATAATATGGAGTTTCATACCCGTACGTCATAAGGGGTGTTGCCCCCCCTGATATATTTTTTTAATTTTTGGAAAAACCGTTTTTTACTATTTTTATGAGATGTAGAAGCAAAAGATACATACAATCCTAAATTTTCAATTTTTTATCTCAGACCGTTATTTTTTAATAGCCATTTAAATATTTTACATCTATATGTATAAAAGAAAGTCGAGGTTGTGTTAGTTACACCATTTATAACTCGAGAACGACTGAACAGATTTTTATGAAATTTTACATGTATATTCTAGCGGTCTGGGAATAGGATAATATGGAGTTTCATACCCGTACGTCATAAGGGGTGTTGCCCCCCTTGATATATTTTTTTAATTTTTGGAAATACCGTTTTTTACTATTTTTATGAGATGTAGAAGCAAAAGATACATACAATCCTAAATTTTCAATTTTTTATCTCAGACCGTTATTTTTTAATAGCCATTTAAATATTTTACATCTATATATATAAAAGAAAGTCGAGGTTGTGTTAGTTACACCATTTATAACTCGAGAACGACTGAACAGATTTTTATGAAATTTTACATGTATATTCTAGCGGTCTGGGAATAGGATAATATGGAGTTTCATACCCGTACGTCATAAGGGGTGTTGCCCCCCCTGATATATTTTTTTAATTTTTTGGAAAAACCGTTTTTTACTATTTTTATGAGATGTAGAAGCAAAAGATACATACAATCCTAAATTTTCAATTTTTTATCTCAGACCGTTATTTTTTAATAGCCATTTAAATATTTTACATCTATATATATAAAAGAAAGTCGAGGTTGTGTTAGTTACACCATTTATAACTCGAGAACGACTGAACAGATTTTTATGAAATTTTACATGTATATTCTAGCGGTCTGGGAATAGGATAATATGGAGTTTCATACCCGTACGTCATAAGGGGTGTTGCCCCCTCTGATATATTTTTTTAATTTTTGGAAAAACCGTTTTTTACTATTTTTATGAGATGTAGAAGCAAAAGATACATACAATCCTAAATTTTCAATTTTTTATCTCAGACCGTTATTTTTTAATAGCCATTTAAATATTTTACATCTATATATATAAAAGAAAGTCGAGGTTGTGTTAGTTACACCATTTATAACTCGAGAACGACTGAACAGATTTTTATGAAATTTTACATGTATATTCTAGCGGTCTGGGAATAGGATAATATGGAGTTTCATACCCGTACGTCATAAGGGGTGTTGCCCCCCTTGATATATTTTTTTAATTTTTGGAAAAACCGTTTTTTACTATTTTTATGAGATGTAGAAGCAAAAGATACATACAATCCTAAATTTTCAATTTTTTATCTCAGACCGTTATTTTTTAATAGCCATTTAAATATTTTACATCTCTATATATATAAAAGAAAGTCGAGGTTGTGTTAGTTACACCATTTATAACTCGAGAACGACTGAACAGATTTTTATGAAATTTTACATGTATATTCTAGCGGTCTGGGAATAGGATAATATGGAGTTTCATACCCGTACGTCATAAGGGGTGTTGCACCCCCTGATATATTTTTTTAATTTTTTGGAAAAACCGTTTTTTACTATTTTTATGAGATGTAGAAGCAAAAGATACATACAATCCTAAATTTTCAATTTTTTATCTCAGACCGTTATTTTTTAATAGCCATTTAAATATTTTACATCTATATATATATAAAAGAAAGTCGAGGTTGTGTTAGTTACACCATTTATAACTCGAGAACGACTGAACAGATTTTTATGAAATTTTACATGTATATTCTAGCGGTCTGGGAATAGGATAATATGGAGTTTCATACCCGTACGTCATAAGGGGTGTTGCCCCCCCTGATATATTTTTTTAATTTTTGGAAAAACCGTTTTTTACTATTTTTATGAGATGTAGAAGCAAAAGATACATACAATCCTAAATTTTCAATTTTTTATCTCAGACCGTTATTTTTTAATAGCCATTTAAATATTTTACATCTATATATATAAAAGAAAGTCGAGGTTGTGTTAGTTACACCATTTATAACTCGAGAACGACTGAACAGATTTTTATGAAATTTTACATGTATATTCTAGCGGTCTGGGAATAGGATAATATGGAGTTTCATACCCGTACGTCATAAGGGGTGTTGCCCCCCTTGATATATTTTTTTAATTTTTGGAAAAACCGTTTTTTACTATTTTTATGAGATGTAGAAGCAAAAGATACATACAATCCTAAATTTTCAATTTTTTATCTCAGACCGTTATTTTTTAATAGCCATTTAAATATTTTACATCTATATAAAAATTCGCCGGTCGCAGTGTTTGTTACCATACTCCTCCGAAACGACTTAACCGATTTTTATGAAATTTTGCAGGTATATTGGACTGTACTGGGAGTAGGTTGCTGTCTATATTTCATACCCGTATGTCATTAGGGGGTTGCCCATGACGCCGTAACTCTCACAATAATGACGTGAAAAATATGAAATTAAGTAGGTAGACTCCTTGCTGAATTCCGAGCAGAACCGTACTAAAATTTTTTGTCTAGCACAATCGGTGTCCGAAATACAATATCTCAAGCCGTAGGAATATTCTGAGGACAGAAGAAGAACGAGCGACAAATTTCATAGAAGAGGAGTGGCACAGTTTAACTTTGGGACTCAAATTGGGCAAAATATGAATTTTTTAATTTTGCGAAATTTTCAAAAAATATCTCTAAACGGAACCGTAAGCAGGAGAAAAATTCTGAGCACACGAAAAGAACAAGCAGCAAATTATAAAATTTTATTTAATTTTAATTCATTTTGTTTAATTTTATTTAGTTTAAGTATTTTATTTATTTTTGTTTATTTTATAAAATTTTATTTAATTTTAATTCATTTTGTTTAATTTTATTTAGTTTAAGTATTTTATTTATTTTTGTTTATTTTATTTTATTTCATTTTATTAAATTTTATTTATTTTTATTAGACTATATTTTCTTTTATTTAATTTTATTATTATTTTTTAATTTATTTATTATTTTTATTTAATTCTTTTTTAACTTTATTTAATTGTATTTAAGTTAATATGATTTTATTTATTTGTATTTAATTTTATTCAGTTTTTTTTATTTTTATTTACGTTTATTCAATTTCATTTAATTTTAATTTACTTCATTTACTTTTTATTTAATTTTAATTGAATTTAATTTTATTTAATCAACACCTATAGACTTGGAATCTCCCCGAACCTAATAATAAATAGATGGTTGTTTTGAATGTAGATATAATAAAGCTGTTATATTCATTATAAGATAAACAAATTTAAGATTGTAACTGTTGCACTACAAACTTTATTTTGTTACTTCTAACTAAACTTTATTATTTCAAACATCATGTGTAATTAATTAAAAATAATAATAAAACCTCATTCACATCGAGCATTTTTGTTTATTAATTACGAATTCCTTTTGTTAATTTTAAGTTTATTGTATACAACAGTTTGTTTTTATCTATTGAGGCAGTACGAAGTCTGCCGGGTCAGCTAGTTTAAAAATAAAAAATCGACTTGTTTCAGGATTTTCCTTATAGTCGCCAATTTACGAAATAACTAATTTCCTTTCACTTGTATCATACTGTATATTACTTCACCTAGATTGCGGCCCGCAAGCTGTGGCAATAGCTACTATGTGGCCCAGGGAAAAAAAAGGTTGAGTATCGCTGCTCTAAGTAGATAGTAATGATGACTAAAAGGTGAAATAATAAGATAAGAATAATATGCTGAAAATGAATGAAGATGAATAATTTCTAAAGATGAACAAAATAAATAAAACTAACTAATCATGGGCGCCATGAAAGTGATCTTCAATCATTCTCCCAGGTATCTTACACTGCTGTCAATTATTAATAAATTAAATCTGTAATAATGAACATAAAGGAATAATAAAAATAAATGATATACAAAATAAGTAAATGTTTATTAAAATTAACTACTAGATGTTTAACAATCTCTGAGTTAGACAAAGCATATACTCTGACTCTAACATGACAAAAGTTTACAAAAGTTATACATGACAAAAGTTATACAGTATGTCCCTGTAAGTTGTATCCATATGGAAAACTTTTTTATTATTTTACGAAAAAAAGTTATTCTTTATAAAAAGCTCTGCATGGTCCAAAACCTAAGATTTAACCATCAAATATCAAATTTTTTGAATATTATACGAGGTATGTCAAAAAGTTTTAATTTCACTCAAGAGTAAAGTAGCTTTATTTTTCACAATATTGAAAATTGCTATTATGAAAAGTTGTTTGGAATTAAAAACTGTATTCTAGTATGCAATTACATCCTTCTAATTGAAAATTATTTTTTTTTGAAAAATTATGGATAACTAACATTATTTTCAGTTATTTTAATTCAGATAACTCTTTTATTATTAATTTTTCGAAAAAATGTGATACTTAATAAAAAATTCTGTATGGTCTAAAATCTAAAATACAACCATCTTATGTCAAATTTTATCAATTTTATACGAGCTATGTCAAAAAATATTAATTTCGCTCAAGAGTAAAATACGTTTATTTTTCACAATACCGAAAATTGTTATTATGAAAAGTTATTTAGAATTAAAAACTATGTTTCAGTGTGTAATTACATCCTTCTAATTGAAATATTCTGAACTATAAAGGTACTTTACTTTTGATCTAAATTTATCTTTTTTGACATACCTCGTATAAAATTGATAAAATTTGATATAAGATGGTTGTATTTTAAGTTTTAGACCATCCAGAACTTTTTATTTAGAATCACTTTTTTTCGTAAAATTAATAATAAAAGAGTTATCAGAATTGAAATAACTGAAAAAATAATGATAGTTATCCATAATTTTTCAAAAAAAAATTTTTTCAATTAGAAGGATGTAATTGCATATTAGAATATAATTTTTAATTCCAAACAACTTTTCATAATATCAATTTCCAATATTACGAAAAATAAAGCTACTTTACTCTTGAGTGAAATTCAAACTTTTTGACATACCTCATATACTATTCAAAAAATTTAATATTTGATGGTTAAATCTTAGATTTTGGACCATGCAGAGCTTTTTATAAAGAATAACTTTTTTTCGTAAAATTAATATTAAAAAAGTTTTCCATATGGATACAACTTACAGGGACATACTGTATATAAGATAATAATAATAATGTTACCGGTTACAAAAGTATATAAGTACCTCTTACTTACATATAGGGTACAACTCACATGAGTCTTCCACCAAATGGTTATAGTACGCTTGCTACGTACGACCGAAATTAAAACCCGAAAAATATGACTAATATATATATATATATATATATATATATATATATATATATATATATATATATATATATATATATATAAAGAGGCATGAGCCTGACTAAGGGAAAATACTAAATGAATTAAGCAAACTTAAATATACAATGAATGAAAGTTATAGAAATGAAGTTAAGACAAATACCAAAACGATGACCTAAATTAACCGAGCAAATGCAATGAAATAAAGTAACGACGAATTAACCGAACAAACGAAATAAAGTGAATAAATAAAATATTTGGGAAACAAGCAAGTAATATTACAAAAATAAATATCAAACCAATAATAAAATATAAAAACCTAATTTTCTAGGCTTATTACCTTGTGCACAATGTAACGTACCATATGATCGTAAATAAGTTTGTGAACCTAATACATTAATAAACAAATATGTTATAATATATAAAAACACAGGCAGCTAAATCTGAAAAAATATTAATAAACAGTGCATTACCAAAAGTCCGAAATATAAAACACAAAAGTTACTCAAATCAACAAACTGAGTGTTCCCAAAATCCCTTCATCGAAAGACTTCAAGGTAAAATCTGATGCTACAACCCATAAAATTAGCACCAGAGGAGGTGCTGAACCATGTTTCCTGTAGATACAGGTGTACAGATGACTGAAAATGGGACTGGAACGTCCCCTAGCTTGTTCCCAAATATACCTATTCCCATGATGACTTGACTGTGGCTGTAGTGGTTTCCCTAGGTGGTCAAAGGGCTACGAATTCACCATATGGTTTCTCCAAAATGGCTAAAAAACATTCCCAGTTTTATTTCTCATTTTAAACATGAGCAAAAAGTAAAGGGAAGAAGAAATAATTGAGGAACTTTTTAGAAGCAATAGTATAGAAAAACCGACCATTAAAAATGGAACAAAAACCAATCTCAGGTAACCTTGAACTATTTTCAGTGTGAAGACATGAACAAATAATGTCATTGAATGTGAAATGGGAATATAAAATATGATTTATCTGAGAGAATATGATCTTAATATAATAATAGCCATCTACATACATTTTATATACCTTCATGAAATGGTATGAAACCAGGCAAAAGATAGTTATTTGACAATTTATAAAAATATTGGATGCTCAATCAGTTTAAAACGTACATAGAAGTTATGATAATTATGTTCAATATTAATTTGAGGACTTCAAAAATGTTTGGTTATGTAAAACCAAAAACCACATTAATATACCTATGAATACTAAATAAAGATCAAAATAATCTACATCCTTTACTTAATAGATTGACTAATAAAGTTTAGCAATGGGACTAATATTTTAAATATTCCACAACAAAAACCGTGACAATGGCTACCTAAATAATTATTACAAAAAATAAACCTCACCGAATGATTCCTATTCAGGCTCCAACAGGAGTTTTGTCACACACATGTCTCCCTACTCCAGACAATCCTCGGTGGTAACTTTTTACTTTAAAATCCGCCATCCAACCTCACATACAGCCACAAGTCAAGTAACGAACATTCGTCTCTCCTTCCAAGAGTACGATGTCAAACTCACAGAAGGCGAAAGAATGTCGACCACCAGAGGGCCGCTGCCAACCCAACAACTCCAAAAGATAGTTTTAAATTGGTTTGATGGTGACGTATTGAAAATAAATAATTTTGATAAAATATAAGAGAAAATAGTATTTCTAAATTGAGAATTACCAGAAATTAGAGAAATTTAATTAAGCGGTCAAGAGAAAATAATTTTTAAAATAATTACAGCGCTAAAAATGATATTATAACGGGTGGACCGTTACAGTATTCCTAAGCTTTTTCTTATATCATTCTTAGTATGAATATATTATCTGTAATGGCTCTATTTGGTCTGATTCCATTTTGATAAACACAATTATATTTTCGGAGTATTCTAACAATCGATTGTAGATTATGCCAGAAATAATTTTGTGTATTACATTTAGCAATGTAATTGGGCTATAATTCTGGCATTCTCTTTTATCTCCTTTTTTTTATATTGGCTGTATAAGGTCAACTGTCCGTTCTTCTGGCATTTGCTCCTTGGTCCATATTAATGTTATTAGTTAATGAATTCTTCCCCAGAGTTCAGATCCTCAATGTTTCAGTAATTGTGATGAAATTCTGTCCGTTCCTGGCGCTTTATTGATTTTTAGTTTAATATTTGAACCACTTCATAACTCGGATTTTTAATGTGCTGCTCTGCGCTATATATTGTCTAGTTTTGATCATTTGCGTTGTCTGTATTTAGGTTTTCTTCGAAACATTCTTTCCATTTCATTATAATAATTTTTTGCTTCACTGTTAGTTGTTCTCCGTCCTTGCTTTGCATATCGTCAATTTTGGTCTAAATGATTTCTAATGAATTTCTAAATGCTTATGTGCTTTCTTTTATAGAATTTGCTGCTTTCTCGTCTGTTGTTATGCTCTAGGATTCCTTTTACGTATTTTTTCAAAGCCTCTCTTTTTTTTTCTTCTACAGATTGTAGTCGCTTGTATTCTCTTTTCGTTGTAAATCTCCCTGATTTAGCCTAGCTTGCCCTTTTCTCCTTCATTGCTGTTATGCATTCATCATCATACCTATTTTGGCCTTTACTCCTATTTTGGCATTAAAATCACCACATCGTAAAATGTTCGTCTACTGTAACAGCTGTATACAAGTGGTCATAAAACTGTTTGTTCTATTTCTTCGTCGGTGTCACCCGATGTTTGGGCAGACTTTTGCCAACATAACTTTTATGGATACTACCTTTACGGTTGGATATATTCTCATCTTATTTTTTTATTAATAAAGAACCCTATATCTCCCATTTCCATCCTCTCTATGATAGAAAATGTGACAGAATTTTAAAGTGATTAGGTTTTCTCCTTTCCTTCTAATCTTTGCGACTTACAACTATGTATGGCTTGTTCAGTTTAGTTTCCATTTCAATAAAAATGGTTTTCTCAAATATGTCAGATTTTTGTCCTTGGTAACCTGGTCTACCTGGGGTATATCCGTTTTTTTTTCAAATGGCACATAATAAATCCCATTAATTCAATGAATGGGTTTATTATGTCAAGAGTATGTTATAGTTCATCCGCTATATCTTTTCAACCAAATTAAGTCAAAACATAAAGTGAAACGAACGTCGATGTGTATACAGGGTGTCCCAGACTAAATTATCCACGCTATATCTCTTAAACGAATAGAGATTTTCGAATGGGACAAAAGGTGATATATTCTACTTGTAATACACTTTAATATGGCGTACAAAAAATCATCCCCTAAATAAACATCCCTTAGTTCCAACCCCTAACTTTAATTTTTTAATAGCACCCTGTATATTTTTTTATAGTTTTGGATGTAGTCTTTTATCGTCTATTTAACACATTTTTTGAAAATAAAATCGGTTCGTAAATAACCTAGAAACTATCAGTTTATTTTTGTTAAATTGTGTGTCCCAGACTAATTTATCCAGGCTATATTTCTTAAACAAATAGAGATTTTCGAATGGCACAAAAACTGATCTATTCTATTTGTAATACACTTTCATATGGCGTAGAAAAAATTCATCCCCTAAATATTCATCCCTAACTTACAGGGTGCTATTTAAAAAAAATAAAGTTAGGGGTTGTAACTAAGGGATGAATATTTAGGGGATATTTTTTTTCTACGCCATATTAAAGTGTATTACAAATGTAATAGATCAGTTTTTGTCCCATTCGAAAATCTCTATTCGTTTATGAAATATAGCCTTGAAAAGTTAGTCTGGGACACATAATTAACAAAACTAAACTGATATTTTCTTGGTTAATTACGAACCGATTTTATTTTCAAAAAATTTGTTAAATAGACGATAGAAGACCACATCCAAAAGTATAAAAAAATACACAGGGTTCTATTAAAAAAATTAAAGTTAGGGGTTGTAACTAAGGGATGAATATTTAGGGGATGATTTTTTTCTACGCCGTATTAAAGTGTATTATAAGTAGAATAGAACACTTTTGTCCCGTTCGAAAATCTATAACCGTTTAAGAGATATAGCGTGGATAAATTAGTCTGGGACACCCTGTATACATTTTGCATACTGTATACTATATACTACACACGTCAGCGTACGTTTCACTTTATGTTTTGACTTAATTTGTTTGAAAATGAATCGTGACGCATGGGAAAAGTTATAGCGGACGAACAATAGTCAATTTGCATTAAAGAGAGTAAATGTCCCTAATTTTTTATTCTACTGATAGCAAGGAAAAAATTCTACTGATACCCTTAACATAAAACTCATAAAGAAGGCCTTTCGGAACCTTTATAAAACTCTCCTGCTTCACATTGGCTTGAGATTAGCAATGATCTTAAAAGTGACTCATGCTTCTCGACTCCATTGACTAGGAAATAACTTTAAGGGTTATTAAAATTACGAAATGTCTTAAAAACGCCAAGAAATTTCCAAAATCTTCTGATAAATCAACATTAACATTTTTAACCAGATCATGTTTATACTAATCTTTATTTTTTGTTATTTTTAGACATACGGATGCTGATTTACTCATAACTCTGTTTTTTTTTTCAGGTTAAGAGCAGAAGCCGTGCCATGACAGTGTCAGGATACATATAAATGGATTTTTGGTTAGTAAGGAGTGCAGGCGTCATGGAGATTGGTTTTCTGCTTTTCAGATACAATTTTCAGTTTGGTCTTTTTTATGGATTCATAGGAATAATATGCTGGTGTATCGGATCGATACTGATGAATATACAATATAAAACACCATTACAAGATTAAAATTAAACAGCAAAAACAGCCTCATGTGTGTAGAAAAAAGAGACAGTGCCGAATAATATTCAAAATCTTCATCTAATGTATAAATGTACATTTAATTAATGTACAGTCGGAAAAATGAAAGAATACCCATGAACGAACATATAAAACACGCTGTATTTTCCTGTCACCGTGTCACAAAGAAAATTGCCCTGCGCAAGTACATGTAATAATAATTATTACATGTACTTGCGATGGCCAATTTTTTGTGTGACATGGTGACAGGAAAATACAGCGTGTTTTATATGTTCGTTCATGGGTATTCTTTCATTTTTCCTACTGTATTAATAATAAATATTGTTGTGTTGTTTTTTATATCCAGTTCCAGGTTTATTAAGTTTTGTTGAAAAGGTTCTAGTCTATGTGGTGAGACCGCTCCCGTCTGAAAAACATTTCTAATTCGGTTTTTCTGTGGATTCATATTCAAAAATGTCCCCTTTAAACAAATCTGAAGAGTGCCGGACGGAATTTTTGGGCAGAAATTGTTTAAACAATTTTTTTAAACAAATACATAAGATCACCTTTTATTGCTCCAAAAAATATATTTTTATGTTTTTTGGGTCATTCTAAACAAGAAAGGTATCTTGTGATTTTTCTCAAAAATTGACAGTTTTCGAGTTATAGGCGATTTAAAAATCTAAAAAATGCGAAAATACGCATATAGGCTTGAAAAGCCATATTTAAATTAGTATTTTTAAGGGTGCAAATAACTGTGATTAAAGTTTAAACATTTCTTAAGATTCCGAAGAGTAATCGGGTCTAACTTCAATTTAGACCGTAGTTTTTTAATTGTTAATTATGCATGTCCATCCGATTTTTTAGCCGGTGCGGCGCGCTCTATTTCAAAAATCTCCTATTTTCCTCCGAAAAATATTTTTTCTAGATTCTTTGGGACATTCTAAATGAAATAAGTTTCCTGACATTTTTCTTAAAAGTTAATAGTTTTAAAGTTATAAGCGATTTAAAATGCGAAAATGTCTTGTTATTTTTCGGATTTGAAATCGCTTATAACTTTAAAACTAGTAACTTTTGAGAAAAATGTCAAGAAACTTATTTTATTTAGAATGTCCCAAAGAATCTAGAAAAAATATTTTTCGGAGGAATATAGGAGATTTTTGAAATAGAGCGCACCGCACCGGCGCGCTCTTTAATTTATTAAAAAACTACGGTCTAAATTGAAGTTAGACCCGATCACTCTTCGGAATCTTAAAAAGGAATGTTTAAACTTTAATCAGTTATTTGCACCCTTAAAAATACTAATTTAAATATGAGTTTTCAAGCCTCGAAAATGCGTATTTTCGCATTTTTTAGATTTTAAATCGCCTATAACTCGAAAACTGTCAATTTTTGAGAAAAATCACAAGATAACCTTTCTTGTTTAGAATGACCCAAAAAACATAAAAATATATTTTTTGGAGCAATAAAAGGTGATCTTATGTATTTGTTTAAAAAAATTGTTTAAACAATTTCTGCCCAAAAATTCCGTCCGACACCCTTCAGATTTGTTTAAAGGGGACATTTTTGAATATGAATCCGCAGAGAAACCGAGTTAGAAATGTTTTTTCAGACGGGAGCGGTCTCACCACATGGACTATTCAAGATGTAGAGATGTCACAAGTTTATTTTCAATGATCAATAATCATTCCGTCGCGTCAGTATCGTCTTTGAAAAATGCAACAGTGAAAAATGGATCAACATCAAGAATTTTCAACACCAAGGACGACTTCCTTTGCATATATATATTTATTTATAATAATCATTATGTTAGTGTTGACTTCAAATTTGAAAAGTCAATTTATGATTATTGTAAAACGAGAAGCAGACATTAAAAAAAAATAACTCACAAATCTGAAGTGATTTGCCTTCGTCATCAGGCTAAACAATGGATATTTCATGCTTATTCAATGAGATGTATGTAAAGAGTGGCTTATTATTTATGATCTCTGCGAAAAACTTTCTGGTGCATTTATTCTAGCTTTTTAACACATTGATTGTTGCCCCTGTTATTATTATGAGAAAAAGTTAATTTATGATTATGATAAAACGAGAAATTTGAATAGTATGAATAAGACGAGTCTACAAGCAAATATAAAGCACGTTGTCATGTACATTAGAGATGCCAAGGACGAAAGTTATTTAATGTCAGGCAGTGTCAAGGATTGGTTATAATTCGATAGAAAAATTCCTACAAGGTTGCTCATTGTTTTTTTCTGTGAAATACTCATCTGATGGATTCTTATCGCAACTATTTCTACTTAACATGCGTTACTCACTCCAAAATTGTCAATTTATGATTATTATAAACCGAAAAATTTGAATAGTATGAGTAAGAAGAGTCTACAAGGAAATATAAAGCACTTTGTCATGTCCATCAGAGATTCAAAGGACGAACGTTATTTAATATGCCAGGCAGTGTCAAGGATTGGTTATAATTCGACAGAATAGTTTCTACAGTGTTGCTCATTCTCGAATTAAAAGTGAAGGGTTTTTATTCAACATATGACGGAGATTTTCGAAGAATATTTCTACATTATGTCTATTAAAAAAAGCGAGTCTTGAGCTTAACAGAGATGCTTAAAGTTACGAGCCTCTGGTTGTCTTGTTTTGCAGTGTTGCATAAAACCCCGTAGCCAAACTTCATCTGCCATTTTTGTTGAATTTTATGATTGTGGCGTTTTCAGTTTATTTACAACAGAAACTTCATACCCCAGTTTACGAACGTCTAAAGTCGTTATTTGATACGTCATTTTGCTACAGGTTTCCAAATACTCTTAATTTTGTTCTTGTTCCTCGTTAAACACCAATCTGTAGCTGCAGATATTTACCTAATTATCAGGGTTGGCATAGAATTTCCCCATCTTATAAAACCCAGTGGGTTTTTCCAATTGATAAAACCCACTATTATTGGGTTTTTTGGGGTTTTTTCAAAAATGGCAAATTTTCAGTTGAATGAACGTCATATACATATATTTATTTCTGAATAAAAACAAAAACTAGCATAAATACCATGAAGTAAGTAGTAGGTGAATACAAAACGAGAGAAACTAAACTAATAAAACACTTATTTTAAACATGGTATATAGACAAATAAAAAAATAAACAAGTTTCTTGTTAAACAAAGCATCAGCAAATCATATTAGTTATCAGGAAAATCAGAATCTGTATTTTTGCCACATTCCCAATTCCCATTCGTTATTCGTTAGACTCGGTCGAGGACGAGGACTCTGTTCTTAAATGATTATATATTTTTACCAAGTTTGCAGCTCTATCGGCACCTAATCTCTTGCGAAGCTTAGTCCATATTAATCCATATGAAGAAAAAATCCGCTCAATAGATGCAGATGAAGCTGGACATGAGAACAAAGATAACATAAATACAAAATTCATCTGGTATTTTATTTGTTTTTTTATTTTTTATTGATATCAGCTTCCACCATTTCTTTGTTGAGAATTTTTTGACAAGTTCTTCTTTGAAAAGTGTTGCGGGGAACATATCTGTATCCTTAATCTTGAATGATAACATCACTGCCAAAAACTCATCAGAAAGATTCGATGCAACCCATTGTTCGACTGTTTCCTCTTCTTCCCCTGTAAGTCGTCTTCCCATGTATTTGGGATCTATAGTATTTGCAAAAAGGTGAAATGGTTGAATGGCAAAGTCATATCTCTTTTTTATTTCTTGTCTGTATGACTGTAACAAATCATGGTCGAGGGCATCTTTCCATATTTCTACTGCATCAGAAATGTTTACAGAATCGCTTTGGAATCTGTCTAGAGCTTTCACAATAACGGCAAGTTGTTTTTGCAAATCTCTATATATGGCGACATTATCTAATATTTTGGAGATATTTTTATCAAATTCTTGCTCCTTCTCTGTCCTAATTTCAACATATATGTGATAGTTGCTTATAAATGTTGCAAGACAGGCTTCATGTGATTTCCAACTGGTTTCATTGGGTAGCTGAGGCATTAGACCCTTTTTTTCTTTAAGCCACCCATGTGGTAAATGTTTTATTTCTAAAATATTTATGGACCTCAATTATGTGCTTGGTAACTGTTTTGGGTGTAACATATGTTTCTAATAAATTCATTAAATGAGAGGAACACCCATATGTTAGTAAATTTGGATAAGTTTCCTTCAAAATGTCTTTCATATTGACCATTTTTGCCTCATTATCGGTACATATAGCAAAAACATCTTTATTATAAGTTTCTTTAATATATTCAATATTTTTTTAGCTATTTCAGAACAATATAAAGCAGTTTTTTTTTCATCAGAAGGCTCCACAGCATCAATCAATATACTATGTTCGCCAGTATGAATACTCGTAGCAATTATAGGGTCATTCTTAATACTGGACCATCCATCCTGCATCATTGTGGAGCTAACGTCTTCAGCACTGAGTTCACTTTTCAGGGTTTCTTCTATTTCCTTATAAACTGTATCTAACAGCTCTCCTGATACTTTCTTGCGGCTAGGTGGATCATATCCAGGTCGCAATGCGCAGATCATGTCCTTGAATAATTTGTTATCAGCAATATTGAATGCTATGTTACAACCATAAAAAAATTTGGCTATTTTAATATCCAATTTCTGCTTTTCACTTGCGGAAGTCTGCACAACAAAGCTTTCAATACCTAAAACAATTTACATCAAATTAATTAAGTTTGTTACTTGTCTTGAAATTTCTTCTTATTATAGTAGACCAGACACAGGGTAGGTAGAAAATATATAGATATACAAATATACATCCTGTATATCCTGTCAAAGTTTGGGTTAGTTTGGGCATAGTCAGTAGCATAAACATAATATGATGTTTTCACTTTCTGCGACGCCACTGGAAGTTACATAAAAATCGGCGAAAACACTTTACAGCAATAATTGACAAACTTTGACACCCCTTTATGATTTCGATATATGACAAAGTATACTAATAGGGGAAATCTGGGTATGATGGTCCCCTTTTCGTAATTCTTAAATAACAAGAAAACCATTCAACTTAAAAGGGCCTTGAAAGGTCAGTAGGTGGATAAATTTATGTTCTTTTCTGTAATTAGAACATTTTTTGGTTGTATGAAACAAATTCTAATATATTGCTTTTATAAAAAAACATTGGAAGGGGCATCATATCTCTGTACATGGATATGATGGCCCCCTTCCAATGGATATGATGATGTATGGGACATTAAGGTTAATAATTGGTTAGAAGCTTTTTTATTTAACGTATATTATCACTATAACAATACCTACTTTTTGATACCTGTTTTCACCTATAATAAAGTCAAATAACGATAATAATATGTATAAACAAAATAGAATATTTTAATATGTAGAAGACAACTTAATTTTTGCAGATGTCACAAATGTAAGTTTTAGCCCTCTTATTAACACCGGCGCATTCCGTGTGCGCCCACATGTTGCATAATTGACACCTTATCCAAAAATCAGATTTTCTTGACTGTAAATATAGGCCGTTACAAAAGATACAAGCCGCATCCTCGTCATCATGTTGCAGAAATGGCTCGATATCCTCAGGTGCGTCGTCAAGTTTGAGGTCCTTTCTTGCTTTTTTGGCGGCTTTCCTTTGTTCAGGTGCGTCGTCAAGTTTGAGGTCCTTTCTTGCCTTTTTGGCGGCTTTCCTTTGCTCGATTTCTTCCTTTTCCCTTTGAATTTTTCTGGCCTCTTCCAAATTGGGTGTTGTGTTGATAGCTCCATGAGCCGACTTGTTGGTCCTTTTTCTCTTTTGTGATTGAGTAACCACTGGTATAGGTGATAGCTCTTCTATCAATTCCATAGTCGTACTTATTTTTTTTGGAGTTGCTTGGACCACTGTAGAAGTTGAGGCTTGTTCTTGTACAGGATCTTCTGCAAACGAATTTTCTTCGTTTAATGTAACACCTGAATTTTCTGGATCATAGTTGTTATTATTCACCATTTCAGCTGCTATCCCATCTGAAATATCAGTTGTTTTTGATGGAGCAAACATCCACTCAGGGAATATGTTTGCATTAAAGGGGTGAATTCCTGTTTTTTGAAACCCACTCGTTGCATTGCCTAGTGTTGCAGCTTTGGCATATGCCTGGCTAAATATTTCTCCAACTTGAAAGTGGGTTAGTGTACGGCCGGGATTTTGTAACATCCATGTTCTTATGGATTGGTTATAAAAGGTCGTTAGAGGGCCAAACAAACTCACGTCAATGGGTTGAACTCTGTGAGTACAGTGGGGCGGGAAGCAAAATAGTAGGATATGATTTTTCTTCGCATACTCCAGCACTTTAATATTTTTGTGACTGCTGTGGCCATCCAATAAAAGTAAGACTTCTTTGGTTTCTGAAGGTTTGGCATATTCCTTGAAGTGAGAGAGCCACTTTAAAAAGATCTCAGTTGTCATTCAACCATTTTCTTGCGCAAATCCCACTGTGCCGATTGGAGCTTTATCTATTAGTTCCTGCTTCATGTATTTCCTTGGAAAAATCATAGCCGGTGGTATGAAGTTACCAACGGCATTCATTGCACAAACCGCTGTAAGTCTTTGTCCTCTTTCAGCACTTGTCAGAACTCCAACCTGTTTGCGTCCCTTGGTAGCTAGAATACGTTCCGTCTTTGATTGAACGGTTGAGAAGCCCGACTCATCCACGTTATATATCGACTCTGGGGGAAATTTATATTTTTCTAAAAGTTTCAGCAACTCATTGAAGTATTTTTCCACCTGAACTTTGTTGAACGCAGAGGCACGTGCAATGGATGTCGCTTCCGGGGTTCTAAAACCTAGCTCCGGATTTCGTTTCAAAAAATCCTTTAGCCACTGCCATCCTGCCATCTTATTGGTTCTACTAAATGTGTGTTTAAGTTTTAATGATTCAGCTAATTGGAAAGCTAATCGCCTAATGTCATAGGAAGTTAGCCCAAATAGACGATCCGACATATTCTGTATATGGCTTACGAGACTTGATTCAATCTCTGCTGGAAAAACAGTCAAATGACCCCCTAAGAATCCTTTTTGGCTATTTTTAGCTATCTTATTTTGGTCCCGACATCGTCTCTTGAGAGTACTTCTGGGAACAACGTATGTTTTGGCTGCGAGTTTGAATCCCATACGGTTGGACTTAATTGCCTCAATAGCCTGTTTCATGTTATCTTCTGACCAGAGGTGCCGTTGATTTCCGGTCCCAGGCATGATCTTGAATAGAAAGAAAAAAGGTTAGGTACTGAGTATCAGTTGTAAACAGTAGGTAAATATTAAAATCAGTATCAGGTATGATGGTCCCCTAGGCCAACATATCCGCATATAAAGGGGGCCATCAAACCTGATTTGCACACAATAATGAAATTCATATGAACTATCCGTCACGAATGAACTACAACTTGAGGCAGATGATGTGCTAGCAAAACTGTCAAGCGACATTCGACTCTCTGGAAAGAGAAAAACATAATTGAAAGTTGAAATTGTTTAATTGATGATATATCGATTGATATAGTATTGAATTATTGATTTTAAAATAAAGTGAAAATGTTTAATAGAGATGTAAAAGCAAATTTATTTTTTTAAGTTGAAAAAAATTAAAAATTAAGTAAGTATAGAAGAGTAAAGATAATCTTTAATTAATTAAACTGGGAAAGGTTGCGTTAAAAAAGTTACATTAAAGGCCACGTGTTAGATGTTAGATTTCACGTGTTAGATTTAGATGTTAGATTTCACCTAACATTTAAAAACAATCCTATCTAAAATCTATATCCTAAAATATCTATAAATGAATACTTATATATATTATATAGGGTGAGTCAAAATAATTGCAAAAAATTTAAGGACGTGATTCGTTGTTAATAATTAATAAGTATTTTCTTAATAAACATATAGGTTTGCATGCTTCCCCAAGAAGTTACATCCACTTAAAGTTGAGGAAAATAATTTTTTTTAATTTTTTTTCTCAAATATGGGTGATGTTACAATAACAAATTTTACAAGTTATTCCTATCGATAAATTGGCTATCTACAGGTATTTTTTTTAATCGCTTTCTAATTATCTAAGGGGTTGAAACTTATAACCCCTAACAATTCTTTTTACAGAACTTTTTAACAGGACACAATTTAAAAATAAAAAAATATGTATTATTATCCCCAATTTATTTAAAAAATAATTTGTCTGTTTGATAGTTTGTGGTTTTTAAGTAAATAAATAAAATTTGCAGTCATGCATTTTCGGGTTGTTCCGTAAGTTTCATAATAAAAATTAAGTAAAGACTGGTAGGCGGCTGTCAAGTCGGTCTGACTTTTATGTCACAGTAAAATTTGAACATTATTATCACATTGTGTATTAAATTGTTAAGATGAATAATTACACAAATTCTTTGTATTAGCCATTGGGAAAAATGTAACCGAGGTTGAAAGAAAATCACGTGGCAAAAGTTTTTGTACACGTTGCAAGTGATATGGATGTTGTTGTTCGCGCAAAATACGTGACACTGAAGCCTGACTTGTATGAAGTTCACCAGCTATCTTCCTGGTACTTGTTTCAGGATGTTCTTCAATTATATTAAGAAGAGCTTCTTCTAACGCCACTGTCCTGACTTCGCGATGACGACCACAATCTCTTTTATTCTTATTAAATGTACCAGTTTCTGAAAGACGTTGGTGGATCCTTGCAAACATACTGTGATACGGTATTGCACGTCCAGGATACATCTCTGCGTAAAGACGGGTAGCTTCCAAAGAATTACCCTTAGCCATGCCATACACAAAATGCATGTCGGTCATTTCTGCATTTGTGTAATTATTCATCTTAACAATTTGATACACAATGTGATAATAATGTTCAAATTTTACTGTGACATAAAAGTCAGACCGACTTGACAGCCGCCTACCAGTCATTACTTAATTTTACTTAATATTCGAGAAAAAAAAATAAAAATAATTTATTTTCCTCAACTTTAAGTGGATGTAACTTCTTGGGGAAACATGCAAACCTATATGTTTATTAAGAAAATACTTATTAATTATTAACAACGAATCACGTCCTTAAATTTTTTGCAATTATTTTGACTCACCCTGTATATACTATGATAATTAATATTAATTTATTTACCTGTATTCCTCTCTTGATAATTACAAACATCGTGGTGTGCTTTAAGTCTTTGGACTAACCCTTGAATATCTTTCCTGCACTTTCTACAAATAGCCCTACACCCCAATTTATTTGGATTTGTTATCTTAATATAGAACTGCCATATTGGGTCCTCTTTTCTTCCACTCATTTTACTTTATTTTTATTTATGTTTTCACTTCACTTAACTGACCTAACTAGCGAAATGCGTGAAATTGTTGGGCAACGTCAATTTATAGGTTGAGAAGGAAAACAAGCATCGACAGGAATATTCTTGCAAAAAACACAACAAACGCGTTCGTGTTCGTGCCTCGCCTCACTCGGCACTGTATAGCGAGTGTATAGGGCAGAAGGAAAACAAATCGCGACAAGAATTTTCTCGCAAGAAGCGCGACAAATGCGTTGTCTTAAGTTTTTGAGCCGCAAATTGTATTATAATTTTTATACTTATACATTAAAATAATTAACAATAATTTCAAAGAATCAAAATGTTCAAATTTTATATTCAAATTTAAAAAATCAAAAAAAATCAAATAAATCGTGATTTAAAAAAAAATCAATGGTTTTTGATTTTTTTAATAAAACTCAGATTTTGCCCCACCCTGCTATGAAGTCTCCTTCATATATGAGCATATAATCAATTTCTGGAATTGGTTCGTCATTTTCTCCTAAGGCAACTGTATCAAAGTCTTCTTCGTCTGTATCATTAGACATCCTGCTCTTCAAGATTTGCAACACTTTCCTGGTTCAATCTGGAGCTTTTCCTTCCGGCTAGTTCTTGGTCTGGGCTTTTCTTTTCCATTGCGTAGCTCACGAAGCAGACTTATCACAGAATCATTCATATTTTCTTCAATGTGAACGGGATTCGCACCAACTCCTATGTTGGGTAGCAGATTCAATATTTCCTGGCGGTCCAACGGAACAATACCTGTTTTTCTAAAACCACTTCTAATGTTGTCTCCACAACTTTCACTCAGCTCGTCAATAAGTTTTTTTTAACATTGGTGAAAAATGGATCTTACTTAGCGAGCCCTGGTTACCCCGATTTCTCCACTTTTGAAGCAGTGACCTCCACTTACATTTTAAAGGCCTAAAAAAGGCCACATCTAGAGGCTGGGCCAGACGAATTGAGTGTTTGGGAAGCATAGTAAATATGATTCCGTTATCTCCACATGATGTTAAAACAGATTCGGAAAAATGACTTGAGAGATTGTCCCCTATGAGAACTCTCGGCTGCGGCTGTTTCTGCAAGTATGGTAATGCTACTGTAAAATACCAGTTCTCAAAATGGATTTGGTCAAACCAGCCACTTTTTGTACAGCCATAACGTGTGCCCTTAGGACCTCCCAAACGCCATGAATCATACAAATTTTCGGCTTTGTATACCACTGCAAGAAAACATCAAACTCATTGCAGATTTTGCAAAGTCGTTTACTTTTTCCGGATGGTTTTCACCCCTTAATTTTTTTGTTGCCTGGATCGTCGGTCAGATTTGTCTCATCGTAGTTAAAGATGCTGTAAGGCTGAACACCCCTAAGAGTTTCTTCAAGATTGTCAAAATACTCATTTATTGTTTGCGCAGAAACGCCTGCTCGTGCCCTTTTGATATTTTGGTTTATTCTTGAGCTAAGCTGATCTTTGTGCCTCTTGAGGAAGGAAATAGCCCAGTCCTCACCTGGTAGATTATTTTTAAATTTCCTTACAGTCCTGCCTTGTTTGTCCAAATATCCTTTGACAACAAGACGCAGATCCAAGTACGTTAATGGAAAACCCCATTCTTCGAGAAGGATGATTTTATCTGAAAAAATAAATGTTTTGATAACCTTTTTATTATAACATGTCTATGTTTATATGGCTATGCAGCCTTACCTACCTTTCAAAACAGACTCCTCCATGAAACTCAAAGTTGACTGCCCTCCATGCTGCTTTTGGTGGATATTTTTGATTTTTTGGAAAATCTTCATTTTGTCTATATTATATTTTTCCGCAGCAGCACGCAAAGTTAATTTTCCGCATCTCACTGCCTTTTCTAAATCATCTGAATTGTATTCTCTTAAAGGTTTTGTCCCAGGGAGCCTCTTGTAAAACCTTGGCATGTTTGTTTAATCTGAAAAAAGAAACAAAAGAAAATTAATTTACTTGAATTTTATTTTGGGGTGAAGTGATACATGTATCACTTCACCCCGGTAGAGACTAAAAGTTCAAAATTTTATTTTCATAAAAAACCTGTTTTGATTTTGGAATTGCCATTATATAGCATGAATCTTTGATATATTCCTTACCTGATGTGACAAATTTAGCCTTATTGAAATGCTTGGTCAGTGTTCTGCAAGCAAAGTTTCCGACACCTTCAAAACTGTACAATATAACCTCAAAAACAAACAAACCAAAATGTGCATGACCGTTAGCGGGAAAAATCAGGTGACTGTCAAGGACATTAATACTGACCTGTATGGACTCTATAACACCAATGTTGCCAACATATACTTTCAAATTTAATTACTGTGATTTTTTTGACAACTGCTGCAGTTTGTATCAGTTCACCTCATTGTATCACTTCACCCGGTTTTACGGTATAAATTTACAAATTATGGGGATAACAGCTGAAATGGAAGGCTCAGTGTACAGTGTACCAGTATTTATATATCGACACCCCCATCGAACAAGGTTGTAACTCAGTTGTACCTCAGTTTTCAGGAGACAAAAAACGACAACATATATTGTTAAAAATTTGTAGCGAAATGATTAAACGCTTTAACACTAATGTGATATGATATTTATAATATAATAGGGATTACTTTGAGATATATGTTTTGTAATTTTATTAACTATTGAAAATCTTCAGTTTGACTGAGTTACAACCTTGAGATTAAACATGACTCTTCGTAGAAAAAGGTTGTAACTCGCTTAACAACCATTTTACACTATCCGTGTTAATTATTTTTTATCGTTTTACCATTAAATGGTTGTATGTTTTAAGTTATTGGCAATGTAAATAGGAGATTAGTTTTTATGTTATATTTAAATAAAATATCAACTCGTAGTTTTCACAATTTTAATGGAAAATTATAAATTTTACAAAAACAGCAATATTCTAAAAATACAAACAAAATACTATGAAGAAAATAAAATAATTATCTCAAATTTTTATTCGAAGTCCGATTGTTGAATATTTTTAGGGTCACAAAATTTTAATTGTTATAATAACGGTGATATATTTCGGGTATGACATTTGACTTACAAACGCTGTTTAAATCTTTATATTTGTCTTTCGATATGGCGAGAGAATTAGAATAAACGGGAGGTATATCTGTCATGGTGATACGCTCATTCTTATTTTTTTGTTGACTTCCTAGCTGAAGAACGTTGAGTGACAGGCATTTTGTAAGGGTTTATCAACATCCAAAATTGAGATCAACACATATTCATTTAATTCTTAAATGTACTAGAAACGAAAACCAAAACATACACATTTGTTTACATTTTTACTGGGTCACCTAGTTTTGTTAGAAGCACCAGTCGACGATATTGCATAGTCAACTAATTCATATTTTCGTATGTCATGGCCACGCTGAGTCGACAATATAAACAAACTAGATGTTATAAGTTTGTTTATATAAACACGAAGGTATGGTGATTCATTCTAATTCATTCGTATTATTAAAAAAGAACATTCTCAATCCAGATGCTCTAGCAGATGGTTTTACCGCGAGCACATCAACTATTTACTGTGGTATTTATAGTTGGTAATAAATAAGCAGTTATACATATTGTTTAATTCAGCAACCCCTATTGGTAGGGGGTAACTACCCCCAACTACCCTGCATGTTTCCCGAGGGTGCATACTAGGGTGGAGTGAAAATGAGATATATTTTTTTTTCAAAATTTCATTTTGCAATACCCGCAAAAAGTTGCCTTCTAATATCCTAAAAATAAAAGGTAAATGATGTTTTTAATTATTTTAACATCTTTGGCCCTCTACCATCCCTTAAAGGGGTAATAATTTTTTTTTCAAAATTTCACTTTGCAATACCCGCAAAAAGTTGCCTTATAATATCCTAAAAATAAAAGGTAAATGATGTTTTGAATTATTTTAACATCTTGGGCCATCTACCATCCCTTAAAGGAGTAATAATTTTTTTGCAAAATTTCACTTTGCCATACCTGCAAAAAGTTACCTTATATTATCCTAAAAATAAAAGGTAAATGATGTTTTGAAATATTTTAACATATTTGGCCCTCTACCGCCCGTTGAAATGGTATTAGGGCATTTAATATGTTTCCAAAGTTTCAATTTGGAACTATTACATAATATATGTCATATAAGATAAAAAGTAAAGTAGAAAAAGGATTTATTGTTATACTAAAAAACCATACAAACACAGCAGAGACGGACATTTGAACAATAATACTTTTTAAATAAAGAGCTGTAATAGCCATTATAGTCAGTTATAGCCACCATTCAATCACTACATCACCTTATAATCTTTTTTCGTAAATATTCTTTACCCTTCTTACTAACATAGGCCCTTCCACCAGCATAGTTTCTTTTTCTCTCATTCGCTTTCCAGTTAAGAACATGTCGTGTTCGTTTCTTTCATGTTTGCTTTATTTTTGTTTTATTGACGACTTTTCTTTTGGTCACTAGACGATTGGGATTTCTAGTATCTTCTACTGTATTATTATTATTATTATTCAGATTTAGCCATACGGCTCACACTCCCTCTAAGGGGAAAATTGACTCATCCCAGATACCTGCGGTATCAAAAGGATTGAGCTCTGGTGGGACTCTTTCCGTGTTATCGAGCCCTAGGTGACTTGGTATGCAGGTGTATCTCCCAAAAATTTTCGTACACATCTGGCCGTTGCGAGTAGTACAGCTTTCTGCATGGTCTTATAAAGATGTTCATTCAGACCCAGCTTTTTGATGCTTGCGAGGAGGGTCTTCGGAATGACTCCAGTAGTAGACATGATAATCGGTATCGTCTGGGTACTTTGCATTCTTCATTGCCTTCGTATTTGAATTTCCAGATCTCTGTACTTGGCGATCTTTTCAGTAAATTTACTACGTAGATTATTGTTGTTAGGTATCGCCACAGGCGATTATAATTATTATTATTATTATTATCCAGATTTAGCCATACGGCTCACACTCCCGCTGAGGGGAAAATTGACTCATCCCAGATACCTACGGTATCAAAAGGATTGAGCTCTGGTGGGACTCTTTCCGTGTTATCGAGCCCTAGATGACTTGGAATGCAGGTGTATCTCCCAAAAATTTTCTTACGCTTCTGGCCGTCGCAAGTAGTACAGCTTTCTGCATGGTCTTATAAATATGTTCATTGAGACTCAGCTTTTTTATGCTTTCGAGGAGGGTCTTCGGAATGACTCCAGTAGTAGACATAACAATAGGTATCGTCTGGGTACTTTGCATTCTCCATTGTCTCCGTATTTGAATTTCCAGATCTCTATACTTGGCGATCTTTTCAGTAAATTTACTACGTAGATTATTGTTGTTAGGTATCGCCACATCAATTAGTGTTGTTTGTCTTGTTAATTTATTAACTAGTACGAGATCTGGTCTATTATGTGCCACTGTTTGGTCTGTGAGCACACTGCGGTCCCAGTATAGCTTGTAGTTGCCATCCTCAGGAACGTATTGATAATATGGGAGATGGTCCGTTTGGAGAAGTCCCAGCTTGTTAGCTATCTCTTGATGAAGGATTTTTCCCACTGCGTCATGCCGTTCCTTGTATTCAGTTGCAGCAAATGCCTGGCAGCCCCCTGTAATATGTTGGATGGTTTCTTGGGCTTGACATCCATATCGGCATCTGTCGTTTTGAACCTGAGGGTCTTTGACGATATACTTCAGGTAATTTCTGGTTGGTATAACCTGATCCTGAATGGCCAGTAATGAACCCTCCGTTTCAGGGAACATCTTTCCTGATGTCAACCAATAGTTCGACGCTGTATTGTCGACATAGTCTTGGCTGACCTCATTGGGATGTCGCCCGTGCAGAGGTTTACCCATCCAGGTGCGCAGTTTTTCGTCCTTAGTAAGGTGGTTTATGCGCATTTCTGGTTCCCTCAGTTTGATCGGTGTTGTGTCATCTACTGCGCAAATTGCGCGGTGTAGAGTAGATGTCTCAGCCTGCATCTGAAAATAAGTTCTTAAATTAGCAATTTGTTTATCTAATTGCTCACCTATATCCATAAGTCCTCTTCCTCCTAAATACCGGGGTAATGTTGTTCGTTCTACTGCACTTTTAGGGTGGTGTTTTTGTGCCTTTGTGAGGTGTGTTCGTACTTTTCGCTGAATATTTTCTATATCCGTTTTTGTCCACTTAACAATACCAAATGAATAGCTAAGCGCGGAACAAGCGTAGGTGTTTAGTGCCTTAAACAAATTTTTACTGTTAAGCTGTGAACGAAGCAGCTGTTTTACCCTTCTTATAAACTCAGTAGTTATCTCAGTTTTCATTTGCTTATGGTCAATTTTCCGCGCCTGTTTTACTCCAAGATATTTATACATATCGTTGTCGCCCATGGCCTCGATGTTCTGGCCATTTTGCATATCGAATCCACCGGGCTGTACCTTTCCTCTGACTATATTCAAAACACGGCACTTGTCTAGACCGAACTGCATACTAATATCATTAGAGAATGTTTCTACAGTTTTTAGCATCTCTTCTAGGTGTTCTCGAGTGGAAGCCATTAATTTCAAATCATCCATATACAACAGATGATTGAGCTTCGCTACCACAGTATTATTGCTTTTAATGCTAAAACCTGAGTCAGTGGAGTTTAATAGCTGGGAAAGGGGGTTCAAAGCTAAACAGAACCACAGTGGACTCAACGAGTCTCCTTGAAACAGGCCCCGGTTGATTGCGATATTTTCGGTTTCAATATTTTTTTCACCAGGTATTTGGAGGTGAATTTTAGTCTTCCAATCTCTCATTATATGCCTTAAAAAGGTCACTATGTTATCATCGACTTTGTATATTTTCAAAATATCTATTAGCCATTCATGCGGTACTGAATCAAAGGCCTTTTTATAGTCAATAAAAGCAGTAAAAAGGTTCCTTTTTTTAGTGAATGCCTGGTTAGAAATGACTGAATCGATGATAAGCTGTTCTTTGCAACCCATGGAACCCTTAGCGCATCCTTTCTGTTGAGGCTCTATGATATCGTTTAGAGCACAGTGTTGGTAGATACGCCGGGTTACACAGGATGTGACCAATTTATACAAAGTTGGAAGACAAGTAATTGGGCGGTACTTGGATGGATCTTGGGTGTTATTTTGATCCTTGGGTATTAAATAAGTAGTTCCCTGAGTTAGAAATGATGGTAATTCCTGCGGATTAGAAATAACATGATTAATTAATGTTGATAAGCACTCATGAATACTCCAAAACTTTTTAAGCCAGAAGTTCTGAACTCCGTCTGGTCCAGGAGATTTCCAGTTATGAAGCTCTTTGATGACATTTGAGACTTCTTCAGTCGTGAATGGTTCGTAGTTAGCAGTGACGTAGTGGTGACAGTTGTGCGTCGTATCTTCTATCCAGCCAGCATTGTTGTTAAAAGCAGCTGGCGTGGAAAGTTGATTTCCCCAAAACTCATGAATTTCTTCTTGGCTTGGGTAAGACTTGTCGACACTTTCTACGGTGGAATTGAGTTTTCGGTAAAACGCCTTCTCAGAGTTCTCAAAAAGTGCATTGTCACATTTTCGGTTGTTACTAACTTTATACCTTCTTAATCGTCCTGAATAGACGGAGAGTTTTTGTTTTAATGTATCCAGACACTGTTGGGCTGTGTTATTTTCTGGATCGTATCTCGAGTGTCTTGAAGTGCTCCGCATTATTTCTTCAGCTCTCTTAATGACTTTTCTACTTGTTACACCTCTTATATATTCTGTGACTTGACCAATATCCCTACGCAGTAATTCAATTTTTCCGAGAAGTCTTTTTTCCCATGGTGCAATTCTGTTACCAGTCTTTCCGTTATTAGTACCCCGTCGTGTTCTGATCTTAACGCCCATTACATTGGCAATTGCTGTTGCTGCACAGTAGATTAGCATATGCAGATATTCCAATGTGTGGGCTTCTACGACATAATTAGGTAGGACTTCAGTGTTCACAATTTGTAACAGCGCACCTAGTTTCTTACAAGAGTTTATTCGTGGTAGCGGTGGTCTGCTAAGTGGATTTGTTCCATTAAACTCTTGTACGGCACGAGCCATTTCGTTTTCTAGACTATGGCGCAACTCGTTGTTTTCCTGCTGTGTATTGTCAGGTTGAGTTTCTGGTATGGGAATCTCAGGAATCTGCTCCTCAAGGATTTCATTAGGGACTTGATCTAAAACTAGCTCTTGGTTATTAATCTCCCGTTCGACTTCGCTTTTGATGGCATCGCGTCTAGTCTCTGGGATAAGATTATTTCTTATGATTACCCGGTATTGATCTGATACTCTTTGCTCCGATACTTGAATATCTGGGTACTCCCTGCAAAATTCGGCATACAGCTGTTGTCTGTAGCCGATCGTTTCTTGACCGAGGTTTGTCACCTTATAATAGAAGCGCAAAATGCTTTCGTTGATGGACACAGTCCATTTCATGCGCTGCCTCGGTCGTCCCGCTTGAGTGAGCGCCGGCTGATGATCCAGCGCAGCACCTTCGGCAGGTGGAGCTCTTGTTGTTATTTGGCTCGCTTGTGGTTGTGGTTGGGCTGTAGCTGATTGTATGACAGGGGCCCGCCTCCTCAACACCCTGCCACCGACGTCCCGCATGCTGTCACGTCCAGCGCCGGCTCCAGACGTGCCCTGGCGATCCCCAGGCAGCGATCCTAAACACAAATTATTATTCTCCATTCTCATGGGTGTGCATTTTATACCTACTGCCAGGTGTCAGTTTTTGTTCCACGGCAAGTATTCCTGCTACTCTCTGGGTATTGGCGCTACGAATACCCAGAAAGCATCCCCCATTCGCAGGGGGCCGCGCCTGATAGAAGAACTGACAAAAAACTCCCACAGACTTATTATTATTATCCAGATTTAGCCATACGGCTCACACTCCCTCTAAGGGGAAAATTGACTCATCCCAGATACCTACGGTATCAAAAGGATTGAGCTCTGGTGGGACTCTTTCCGTGTTATCGAGCCCTAGGTGACTTGGTATGCTGGAGTATCTCCCAAAAATTTTCGTACACATCTGGCCGTTGCGAGTAGTACAGCTTTCTGCATGGTCTTGTAAAGATGTTCATTTAGACCCAGCCTTTTTATGCTTTCGAGGAGGGTCTTCGGAATGACTCCAGTAGTAGATATAACAATAGGTATCGTCTGGGTACTTTGCATTCTCCATTGCCTTCGTATTTGAATTTCTAGATCTCTGTACTTGGCGATCTTTTCAGTGAATTTACTACGTAGATTATTGTTGTTAGGTATCGCCACATCAATTAGTGTTGTTTGTCTTGTTAATTTATTAACTAGTACGAGATCTGGTCTATTATGTGCCACTGTTTGGTCTGTGAGCACAGTGCGGTCCCAGTATAGCTTGTAGTTGCCATCCTCAAGCATACTCTCAGGGACGTATTGATAATACGGGAGATGGTCCGTTTGGAGAAGTCCCAGCTTGATAGCTATCTCTTGATGAAGGATTTTTCCCACTGCGTCATGCCGTTCCTTGTATTCAGTTGCAGCAAATGCCTGGCAGCCCCCTGTAAGATGTTGGATGGTTTCTTGGGCTTGACATCCATATCGGCATCTGTCGTTTTGAACCTGAGCGTCTTTGATGATATATTTCAGGTAGTTTCTGGTTGGTATAACCTGATCCTGAATGGCCAGTAATGAACCCTCCGTTTCAGGGAACATCTTTCCTGATGTCAACCAGTAGTTCGACGCTATATTGTCGACATAATCTTGGCTGACCTCATTGGGATGTCGCCCGTGCAAAGGTTTACCCATCCAGGCGCGCACTTTTTCGTCCTTAGTAAGGTGGTTTATGCGCAGTTCTGCTTCCCTCAGTTTGATCGGTGTTGTGTCATCTACTGCGCAGATAGCGCGATGTAGAGTAGATGTCTCAGCCTGCATCTGAAAATAAGTTCTTAAATTAGCAATTTGTTTATCTAATTGCTCACCTATATCCATAAGTCCTCTTCCTCCTAAATACCGGGGTAATGTCGTTCGTTCTACTGCACTTTTAGGGTGGTGTTTTTGTGCCTTTGTGAGGTGTGTTCGTACTTTTCGCTGAAGATTTTCTATATCCGTTTTTGTCCACTTAACAATACCAAATGAATAGCTAAGCGCGGAACAAGCGTAGGTGTTTAGTGCCTTAAACAAATTTTTACTGTTAAGCTGTGAACGAAGCAGCTGTTTTACCCTTTTTATAAACTCAGTAGTTATCTCAGTTTTCATTTGCTTATGGTCAATTTTCCGCGCCTGCTTTACTCCAAGATATTTGTAGATATCGTTGTCGCCCATGGCCTCGATGTTCTGGCCATTTTGCATATCGAATCCACCGGGCTGTACCTTTCCTCTGACTATATTCAAAACACGGCACTTGTCTAGACCGAACTGCATACTAATATCATTAGAAAATGTTTCTACAGTTTTTAGCATCTCTTCTAGGTGTTCTCGAGTGGAAGCCATTAATTTCAAATCATCCATATACAACAGATGATTGAGCTTCGCTACCACAGTATTATTGCTTTTAATGCTAAAACCTGAGTCAGTGGAGTTTAATAGTTGGGAAAGGGGGTTCAAAGCTAAACAGAACCACAATGGACTCAACGAGTCTCCTTGAAATAGGCCCCGGTTGATTGCGATATTTTCGGTTTCGATATTGTTTTCACCAGGTATTTGGAGGTGAATTTTAGTCTTCCAATCTCTCATTATATGCCTTAAAAAGGTCACTATGTTATCATCTACTTTGTATATTTTCAATATATCTATTAGCCATTCATGCGGTACTGAATCAAAGGCCTTTTTATAGTCAATGAAAGCAGTAAAAAGGTTCCTTTTTTTAGTGAATGCCTGGTTAGAAATGACTGAGTCGATGATAAGCTGTTCTTTGCAACCCATGGAACCCTTAGCGCATCCTTTCTGTTGAGGCTCTATGATATTGTTTAGAGCACAGTGTTGGTAGATACGCCGGGTTACACAGGATGTGACCAATTTATATAAAGTTGGAAGACAAGTAATTGGGCGGTACTTGGATGGATCTTGGGTGTTATTTTGATCCTTGGGTATTAAATAAGTAGTTCCCTGAGTTAGAAATGATGGTAATTCCTGCGGATTAGAAATAACATGATTAATTAATGTTGATAAGCACTCATGAATACTCCAAAACTTTTTAAGCCAGAAGTTCTGAACTCCGTCTGGTCCAGGAGATTTCCAGTTATGAAGCTCTTTGATGACATTTGAGACTTCTTCAGTCGTGAATGGTTCGTAGTTAGCAGTGACGTAGTGGTGACAGTTGTGCGTCGTATCTTCTATCCAGCCAGCATTGTTGTTAAAAGCAGCTGGTGTGGAAAGTTGATTTCCCCAAAACTCATGAATTTCTTCTTGGCTTGGGTAAGACTTGTCGACACTTTCTACGGTGGAATTGAGTTTTCGGTAGAACGCCTTCTCAGAGTTCTCAAAAAGTGCATTGTCACATTTTCGGCTGTTACTAATTTTATACCTTCTTAATCGTCCTGAATAGACGGAGAGTTTTTGTTTTAATGTATCCAGACACTGTTGGGCTGTGTTATTTTCTGGATCGTATCTCGAGTGTCTTGCAGTGCTCCGCATTATTTCTTCAGCTCTTTTAATGACTTTTCTACTTGTAACACCTCTTATATATTCTGTGACTTGACCAATATCCCTACGCAGTAATTCAATTTTTCCGAGAAGTCTTTTTTCCCAGGGTGCAATTCTGTTACCAGTCCTTCCGTTATTAGTACCCCCGTCGTGTTCTGATCTTAACGCCCATTACATTGGCAATTGCTGTAGCTGCACAGTAGATTAGCATATGCAGATACTCCAATGTGTGGGCTTCTACGACATAATTGGGTAGGACTTCAGTATTCACAATTTGTAACAGAGCACCTAGTTTCTTACAAGAGTTTATTCGTGGTAGCGGTGGTCTGCTAAGTGGATTTGTTCCATTAAACTCTTGTACGGCACGAGCCATTTCGTTCTCTAGACTATCGCGCATTTCGTTGTTTTCCTGCTGTGTATTGTCAGGTTGAGTTTCTGGTATGGGAATCTCAGGAATCTGCTCATCAATGATTTCATTAGGGACTTGATCTAAAACTAGCTCTTGGTTATTAATCTCCCGTTCGACTTCGCTTTTGATCGTATTGCGTCTAATCTCTGGGATAAGGTTGTTTCTTACGATTACCCGGTATTGATCTGATACTCTTTGCTCCGATACTTGAATATCTGGGTACTCCCTGCAAAATTCGGCATACAGCTGTTGTCTGTAGCCGATCGTTTCTTGACCGAGGTTTGTCACCTTATAATAGAAGCGCAAAATGCTTTCGTTAATGGACACAGTCCATTTCATGCGCTGCCTCGGTCGTCCCGCTTGAGTGAGCGCCGGCTGATGTTCCAGCGCAGCACCTTCAGCGAGTGGAGCTCTTGCTGTTGTTTGGCTCGCTTGTGGTTGTTGTTCTTGTTGTTGGGCTGTAGCTGTTTGTGTGACAGGGGCCCGCCTCCTCAACACCCTGCCACCGACGTCCCGCATGCTGTCACGTCCAGCGTCGGCTCCAGACGTGCCCTGGCGATCCCCAGGCAGCGGCCCTAAACATAAACTATTAGTCTCCATTCTCATGGGTGTGCATTTTATACCTACTGCCAGGTGTCAGTTTTTGTTCCACGGCAAGTATTCCTGCTACTCTCTGGGTATTGGCGCTACGAATACCCAGAAAGCATCCCCCATTCGCAGGGGGCCGCGCCTGATAGAAGAACTGACATAAAACTCCCACAGTTATTATTATTATTATTATTATTATTATTATTATTATTATACAATAATATCGAGCCAAAGCAGAGCTTATATGGCTCAAAGTACAAAAATAATTGTAGGTCTTAAACTAAATAATATAACATAAAACAAATTCTTACAAAATAAAAATTAAATTAAAGTAAATATTCAAAAGAATTGGTTTTCATAAAAGTTGTTACAACAATAGCAAATTAAAAAAGATACAAAAACTAGAAAGTAAGTATACCTAAAAATTACAAATTTTTTTTTCTCATAAAAAAAAAACATAAAATATATCCTTATATTTTACAACAACTATTTTAACAAAAATTGCTAACATTACACATACAATGTCCAGTTAGTTCTCATCAAACCTGTTTTTGAAACTATTTAAGCTAATAGCCCCTACGATGTCATCACCTAAACTGTTCCATTTATCAAAAACTCGATTTACCAAAAAGTTTTGCCTTACAGTAGTTTTAAAAGGTTCCTTTTTCAATTTATAGTGATGACCTCGTAGTCTAGCATCTTCGCTGATATTAAAAAAATTCGATGTTCCCCAAAATTCTCCCCTAAGAATTCTGTAAGTAGATATTAAATCACCTCTCTCTCTTCTATGAGTCAATGGAGACAACTTTTAGGTAAAGAGTCTGGTATAGCATTAGATGTACTCGGCACACCTTCTGGAAATGCCGATAAAGGTACAGGAAACCTACTTCCACTTTCATCTGAATCAGTGTCCGAATCTGGTTGATAATCTTTATCCTTTATTGAGTCATCGCTGCCACTTAAATAAAGGTTGGCACTTTCCACAGAACTTTGTTTAGAGTGATTTTCTTCTGCAACACTAGCCGATTTGATGGCTGCATCTTGGCCGCATATATCGCTAAGTTCGTGATGTGGTAGGGTTTCTTTATCTTCACCTGCAATAGAAAGTTTCGTTACAACGGAAGCAGAGTTTAAATAAAATGATTATTATTAAAGATATTTTTATTAACATTTAGAAAAGCAGTAAATATTGCATTTATTTTTTCACGACTGACTGAAAAAAAATAGTAAATTAGTGATAAAAACTTACCTTTTTGTAATCTGGGGTCTGTATTTAAAGACTTAGGTATGTCGGAGAGCGACAAATCTAATATCCTTAAACTTCTTTTGCGAAAAGCCATTGTTAAAGTAATAAACGACTCACTAAATACCTTCTCTAAAATAACACGCTTTCGACTTTAAATCTGTTATCTGTTTGCTATGCTGGTACGTTAAAAACTAAATATTATATTATTTTCAGAATGCGCCTGTCTGTCATTAAAATTAAATAATTCGTTTCGAATTTTGAGTTTTTAAAAAATTTATTTTTACAAAAAAAGGAACAACTATTACATATGAAGATTGAATTAAGTCTAAATCTAAAGTTTGTTTACACTCTAATTGTAGGCTAGGTTTCCCTTATCTGTAGACAAAGGTCACTACTGATTGTCTACTGTATTTCCAGGTCTGGATTCCTTAATTCTTCCCCCCTTAAGACGGAAGCTATGGACTCTCTGGTAGGACGTGGCTTCAGGAACAAAATTTGAAGTCTTTTTCTTTTATAAACACATAAACTAAAAATTGTCAAAATTATTGCACACACTAAAAATAAAGAAGTCCAGGAAATGTAGTGATGAACTGCAATTTTGTCATCTTGGAAGGATTCTAAGATGTGGCCTTCGGGAATAGAAATGTTTCTTAACTTTAACGTGTAGTGGGCTTGTATCTTCACTTCTTTTGGATCGGGAATGGTAAACTCTTGTGTTTGCAAACAGTTTACTGGCATGACGAAAACATCGCACTTCTTGGATGTAGGACATCTTTGTGTTGATGGATTTCTCGTACTTATTGACGTCTGTTCCAAGGATATATATGAATACTGTTGTATATCTGTTTTTGCAAAAGTGCAAGTATTCAGTTGTGCTAAATTGCATCGGTCAGTTTTTTGGTATTGGCATACATATGTTTTTTCTTCTAAGTGCCAACATTGAGAAAACCATTTCTCATTGGAATAATACCTTGAAGGTGCTAGGAGCAGTGTCGCATTTTTATTCGGTATAGGAAATATCTGATATAATTTAAACTCAAATCTACTTAGTATGGGTATTTTTAAAATAATTTTTAATTCAGATTGTTGAACATAAGTTATTAGTTCGGAATATTCTAAGAGTTTAAAGGGATACTTATCAGAGAAAATAATTTGTTTTTTATCATATTTACTTAGCAATATCTCCTGAAGAGAATTTATCTGGTTGATGTCAAAGAGCTCGATGTTAGTTATATTGGCCTTTGATAAAGTTATGGTCATAACTATTTTCCTAATAAAGTCTAAGATAAGTTCTAGTTGATTATTTAATGTCTGATAGTGGATAATAGAGTTTTCAACATTGGTGATATTATTAAGTGCATCTTTTATCTCGTTAATGTTCTCATTAAATTGCTTAATTGTTTGATGTAACTGAGTTTGGGTTTCTTGAGCAAGAGATATCATTTTATCATTTAGTAATTTATTTTTATTGAGACTGTCGGTAATCAAATTTAAGTCATTATTATCTGGATTCCCAGTTATGAATTTTATGACAGTTCCAAGTCCGTTTATCAAACCACGTTTGTTACGACTATGATTAAGAAGAGCAAATTGGTCTTTAATGTCTTTTAGATAAGTAGAATATTGAGATTGTAATACGGGATGATTAATTTTAATGTTTAATTTATTTATGAGACTTTTTATACGAGTTAGATTAAGTGAAAGTAAAAATCTATGTTTTTGGATAATTTCTGTTTGAAAGCCTGTTTCTTCTTGAAAGAATCCGTTTGGATTGTTGAAACATTGAATTTGGGCTTGAGTTGTGTATAGCAGATAAGTAGACAGAAGGAGTCTGAAAAGAAAATGAGAATTTATTGTTTTCTGATTCGTTTTATATTTTTAATATCTGTAGTTATTTTGCGATTAGCGGGAGTTAAGCCGGTAATTTGCGTTTCGTTTTGGTCGATAACTTTAACGTTTTCGTAAGGGGTATTTTTATTTATTTGTTTTTTATTTCTATATACCGTAGTTTCAGGATTAATTTCGGGAATTTGTTCTTGTCGATTTTGATTCGCGTTCGTTAAGTTTTGTGTCATTTTTTCTTTTGTATTTTTATAAACGTGTTCTAGGAATGGTTGAAGTTCGTTTTTTCTATTTTCGTTATAATTTTCGTATATTGTTAAATCATTGTCGAAGAGAACTTCGTCTTCGTAAGGACCGTATAAGAGAGTAAATGGGGTAAAATTAGTAGACGAATGAATACTTTGATTATATATGGTAATAGCGGTAATCATTAAATTGTCAATTCTTTCTTTGGGATTTTGGATTTGTAAGACTCTTAATTTTTCTAGGAGTGTAGAGTGTAGTCTTTCGATAGGTGAATTGCTAGTGGAATTAGCAGTGGTGGTAACGTGTTTTTCAATTTTATAGAGTTTTAAATATTCAGTTATGACATTTGATCCAAAGTTGGTTGCACTGTCGACTACTATTCTTTTTGGAAAGTTATGATGCGAAAAGAAATGTCTTAGTTTATTTAGAATTGTGATGGCTGTTTGGTCTTCTATTAAATATGCCTGTGCGTATTTAGAAAAGGGATCGATTATAGTTAAGAACAGTGTTGCTTTAATATGAAATACGTCAATATGTAAAGTATGTAAAGGTTTAGTAGGTAACATAGGGCCTTTGAATGGTATTTTGTAAGGGTGTCGTTCATATTTAGCTTTTAAACATATGTCACATGAATTTATGTATTTTGTAATCATATCTTTTATATTTGGAAAATATATGGATTTCTTTAGGTGTAGATAGGTTTCGTTAATACCGTTGTGATTTAAATCGTGATAATTTTTAATATAGTTAGTTTGTTCATTTTCGTCTTCAATGTCAAGTAGTTTTGTTAAACAAAGAACAATATTTGTAGAGATAAAATTCTCACGTAGAATTTTCTCTAAAATTGGTCTTAAAATTCGTTTTTGCGTTAAAAATATACCATAAGTTTTATTGGGGTCGATTATTTCTATAAGGTGATTAATTATTTGATTTTCTAAATTATCTTTTTCTAAGTATATTAAATATACGTTTTTATTGAATCTTTTGACGAACTCGTATCGAGATGTTCGCGTAATATTTACTATAATCTGATTTTTAAATAAATTTACAGATTTTTCGGAAATAGGAAGTCCTGCAGAAATATTTTCTTCTTGAGAATGAATCGTCTCGCAAGTTAAAGAACGTGAGGATCTGAATCTTAAAAATTCGTCTAAGACTTGTTCAGGATCACAAGGACTTTGAGATTCATTTCGTGCTTCATTTTCTACATTGGCTTCTTGTACATCATTAACCATAGGGGTCATTGAACTCGTTTCATCATTTTAGTTATTTTCATTATCTTCATTATCTTTTTCGTGAATATTTATTTCCATGCGCGATAATGCGTCAGCTACAAAATTGGTGGAACCTTTTAAATGTTTGATATCGAAATCATACTCATCTAGTTTAATTTTCCAACGTATTAAGCGACTGTTAGGAGTTTTTAATTTCGCTAGCCATACGAGGGGATTGTGATCTGTTAGTACTGTAAAATGTCTACCATATAAGTAAGGTCTAAAATGTTTTACAGAATCTATAATTGCTAATAGCTCTTTTTCTATTGTAGAGTAGTTTCGTTCTGCTGCATTCAGCGTTCTGGAGAAGAAAGCTATTGGCTTATTTTCTTGTGAAAGAACAGAACCTAAAGCTATATCAGATGCGTCAGTGGTTAACGTAAAAGGTAAAGAGAAATCGGGATAATTTAGAATTAGAGAATTAACGTTTAGTTCTTTGCATTTTTCAAAAGCTTCTTTATATTCTGGAAGGTTAATATCAATTTTTTCTTTTATTCTTGTGCATTTATTTAGAGGAAATGTTATTTTTGCAAAATCCGGAATGAACCGTCGATAATATCCTATTAGACCGAGGAAAGGAGCGCGGTGAACAAGTATATTGATTAAACTTGTTTTGGTTTTCTGTATATTGAACTGGAAAAACCTGAAGGTGATCTGAAGATGTTAATTCCTAAGAAGGGCAGATTTCCATTGACTTCAATTTCACTAGTAAATTTCATATTGTGGTGTTTCTGGTTGAGATAATCTAAAAAATGTTGAATGTGATCGGTATGTTTGAAGATGAGAAAAATATCATCCACATAGAAAACCAACCTTCACCGGCCTATATATAAACGCAGATAGCTTCATTCCCAACAAATACAAAACAAGTTTAATCAATATACTTGTTCACCGCGCTTTCACTATCTGTTCAACCTGGCAATTCCTACATGAAGAGTTAGAAAACATAAAGGTGATCTTAACGACGTTCTACACCTTCGTTGCGGGGTATGCCTCTCAGAGGAAAGGGGGGAAACTTATATGCAAGCGAAACAGTATTTTCACTTTTATTTAATAATGGTACGGTAAACAATCCTCATTTTTTAATATGTGATTTCTTACAAAAAAACCTTTAATTTAAGCACAAATAATTAAAAATCGTAAATTTGGGTCAAAAGTTATTAACTTTTTAAGAGCCAAACATGATTTCGAAACAGTATTTTAACTTTTATTTAATAATGGTACGGTAAACAATCCTCATTTTTTAATATGTTATTCCTTACAAAAAAACCTTTAATTTTTAAGCACAAATAATTAAGAATAGTAAATTTGGGTCAAAAGTTATTAACTTTTTAAGAGCGAAACAGTATTTTCGAAACAGTATTTTCACTTTTATTTAACACGTTAAGCCCCGGACCATCATGACATAATTTTTCTGTCAGACCGGAACATTTTTTTAATAATTTTGAAATAAGAATGTGTATAACTATTTATTTCTATTCTAAAATAAAAACAAAATACATTTTTTAAGTAAAAAAACAGCATGTACCAACAGGGTACACACGGTCTATTTATAATTATTTTTGTAATTTGTTTTAATGTGGACCATGTGTGCCATATTGGCTCACACCAGGAAGATAATCAAATACCTTCTCCCTAAGATATTTTAAGTTTAAAAATACAAAAACAATTTATTTTTTCAAAGAACATGTATGAATATTCACAAAACACTTAACACACATATATGCGGTATTAACGGCACATGCCGGACAAAAAGTGTATACCCTTTTGGCATTCTTCATCGCTGATGCTCTTCCTTCACGGTTCGAAAAGTTCTTGTAACATGCTGAACACCTTCCCCTTTTCTCTTTCTCGTCCAACGTATGCAGAGTTGTTAAAGAGTTTTCAGAAGTTGTTAAAGAGTTTTCAGAAGTTGTTTGAGGCATTAAAAGACTTTGAACAATCTGTTCACGGAACTCAGTAATTGAGAGATGTTTGCCAGTAACAGATTTGTAGAGAACTAAAGAGTTCACAAGTGCGGTATTTGTTAGTAATTCCACAGCCAATTTACGATACCACTTCATACTTCGTCGAACAGGGGAATTATATGCAGCCTTTTGATCCGACACATCGATAAAAGATTTTGCAGAATTATAGTCAACAATGGTCGATGGTTTGGGAACAGGTCCACGTTTTGTTTGAACATCTATCATCAAAGGAATATCCTTGGTCGTTAAAAACAAAACGTCCCGTTTATCTTTCCATTTTCCGATAACAACTTTTGTATTACTCTGTAGATACTTCATGTCACCTCTTTTTAATTTTGCATTGACTACCGCTTTGGGATTATGTTTCCTATTGGAACGTAATGTTCCGACTAAATGGGTTTTCCTATTATTTAAATCATGAGCCAAGTCAACACTCGTATAAAAATTATCAGTATATAAACTTCTGCCTGTATCTAGAAGCGGTTGCATAAGTTCCATCACCACTCTGGATGCTAACGACTTTTCAGATGGTTGCATCTCTTTTCCACCGTACACTTTAACGGCGTACGTATATCCATCTGCGACGCAAAGTTTAAACAATTTGACTCCATATTTGTGTCTTTTTCCAGGAATGTATTGCAAAAAACTAAGTCTACCACGAAATGGCACCATAGTTTCGTCAATACATAACGATTCTCTAGGAGTACACATTTTCTGAAACTTTTCATTTAGTATTTGTACAAGAGGAGAAATTTTGTAGAGTCTGTTTCCAGGTGGGCAGCTCTCGTTATCTGAAATGTGAAAGAAGTGTAATAATATTTCAAATCGACTTCTACTTATTTCACACATTTTAGAAACTTCATTTTTGTAAAGTAAATTGTTACTCCAATAATTTCTGAGTTTCGGTTTTCTGTCTAACCCCATCCAAATAATGAGAGCCAAAAATCGAAGCAATTCTTTTCTGTCAATTGGTCTCCAGTTACTCATAAGCGAATGTTTCGTTATTGACTCATTTACAATACCAGCGATTATGGTTTGTTCGGCGTATTTATTAGTTTCAGTAACCAACAAATCTTGCACTTGACGGTCGATAAACAGTAGGTAGAAATCTATTGGTTTGTGGTCTGTAAGTTTTGCGAGTTCTTCCTGATTTATTCCTGAAGTAAATGATAGTTCGAACTTATTGAGATCATCTGGATTTGGCACATCGCTCCATGTTATTTTATTTCTTGATACAACATCGTCAATAACAGCTTCCAGGCTAACGTTTGCAGATTCAGCTTTTTCTACAAAGCAAAAAAAAAGTAAACTACAAACAGAATTTGTGCATTCCTAAATAACTTACCTATCCTTCTTGTATCAGCCTCCTTTTGGATACAACTAGGACCTGCAGTTATTTTATTTCTTGATACATCGTCAATAACAGCTTCCAGGCTAACGTTTGCAGATTCAGCTTTTTCTACAAAGCAAAAAAAAAAGTAAAGTACAAACCGAATTTGTGCATTCTTAAATAATTTACCTATCCTTCTTGTATCAGCCTCCTTTTGGTTAGAACTAGAACCTGCCGTAAATTCTTTGCAATTTTGTGTTTGTTTGCAAATTTTAGCTTTTTTTCTACGAGACTCATATTCACTACTGTATGAGTCTGAAGAACCATCAGTAACATTTTCATTGTACACTGGATCGGCATCAGAATCATAAAACGTACTTTCAGACATACTACTATCACTAAAGTCACTCTCCTCAGCAAGTCTGCGAAGTTCGTCTTCCGATAGTCCTTTACGGAACATTATCTTATTTTTTAGTTCCACTTTTTAACAAAAAACTGAAGAGAAAATAGTGTTAGCCTCGTTAGACGTTCGAACCGATACTGACTGAAGCATGTTAGAAATTATAACCTAACCTGTTTGTGAACACGTGGTTTAACGGACCAACCTCTGATTTTGTTTACCACAGACCGTTTACACACATTTATACATAAGAAAGCACGGCAAATGCGATCCTCGACGAGCCACGGCATTAGGAACACGACACTTCGCTGTGGCCTGATAGGTACACACGGTCCCAGATAAAACTACAGTAGGAAAAATGAAAGAATACCCATGAACGAACATATAAAACACGCTGTATTTTCCTGTCACCGTGTCACACAAAAAATTGGCCAGCGCAAGTAGATGGAATAATTATTATTACATGTACTTGAGCTGGGCAATTTTCTTTGTGACACGGTGACAGAAAATACAGCGCGTTTTATATGTTCGTTCATGGGTATTCTTTCATTTTTCCGACTGTAGAGTGTGTGCCAGTGTGGTACACATGGGGCTTAACGTGTTAATAATGGTACGGTAAACAATTCTCATTTTTTAATATGTTATTCCTTACAAGGAAACCTTTAATTTAAGCAAAAATAATTAAAAATCGTAAATTTTGGTCAAAAGTTATTAACTTTTTAAAAATTCCCATAAGAGCCCATGATAAAACTTAACTTTGAACCTTAATAGTAATTAAACGGCACGGTAAAACAATTTTTAAAAAATCAAGTCTTAGTTTTTTGAAGTAAACTATAACATACTAAAATTTCATGCGAATCCTTAATTCTTTGCCGAAGGTGTAGAACGTCGTTAAGTAAAAATGGTTTTTCGTTGAACTTCTTAGAAAAATACATCAGACGTTTTTTCAATAACAAATTCCAACCAAACAGCAAAGTAGAAGAAATCAAAGAAAATATCTATATCAAACTTCCCTATACTGGTTACCACAGCTTAGAAATCCGACGGAACATCCGTAGAATAATTAAAAAAGCATTTCCCTCTATAGAATTAAGATTTGCTTTCACGACTTTGGAAAGGATAGGATCTCGTTTCCATGTGAAAGACATGATTCCTAGTGATCTCGCATCTAACATTATATACCAATTCAAATGTAGCAGCTGTGCAGCTACGTACGTCGGGAAGATTCGACGTCACTTTAATGTCAGATGTTGCGAACACTTAGGTGTCACTCCTCACTTAGGAAGACGATCAAGAACAGTTCCAAATTCAACAGTATTCCAACATATGACTGATTCTAACCACCCTATTAGTCGTAAGGACTTCTCAATCATTGGTCATGCAAGTTCTCCAACGGAACTCAGCATCAAGGAGGCATTATCCATATTTCTTTTGAAGCCACCCTTAAACACGCAACAAGACATGACGTGTTTGAAATTATTGACTTAACCCAATGATTGTCAATGTCATTTTTTACGTTTTCATTATTATTGTTTGTTCCTTTAAAATTATTTTAAAGCATCCGCTCAAGAAACTTATTATTCTGACGATGATTAAAGTAATAATTGAAACGTCACCATGAATTTTAATTTAGTTATGGGTTTTATCTTTAAGTTTATTATTTTTATCAAGTTTAATGGTGTGTCCTTATCTACATACATTATTCAAAATTTGTTATGCCAAGGCTAGATAATAAAAAATATTTATTTTGATCATGATCCATAAAAATAACTGTTCAGTACAACCTTTTACGACGAAACCATCAAATACAGCTGTAAAATCTCTTCGGATCCAAGGAAAAACCAACCCAGTTTCCAGAACAGCAACGATATTCTTGATTCTCTGGTAGATACCGGCATGTGCAGAATACTACTTCACTTTTCTGGTTAAATTGAATATCATACTTGACAAAATTACTTTTAAAACGAAGATTACCTATTCAGGTTAGTATAACAAAAGTTTTTAACATTGTTTTTTTAAATTCACCACATTTTTCTCCAAATTTTTGAGGAGCAGCTATACCAAGCTCTTGCCTCTTCGACAGTCTGGAACCATCTCCTCAAAATCGATTTTTCTAGGCTTGACGTGCCTTCATAGCCAATGAAAATTAAATAACATTAACAATCCATGCTGTGGAAATTTGAATCCACCAATGAAATAATTCTGACAACTTTGACATTTCATCAAAATGATAATTTTGATGAAAATTTTGGAAATATGAACCCATGATTCTATTCTATTATTTGGGTATAATCGAATCTGGGAATTGAATAGATTAAACTTTCTAGTTTATTTTGATATAATTTCCTTCTTCTTAGGTGCTTCTATTAAAATTCTATAATCGTTTTCTGCAACGTTCGACACTCCATTTATAGTTTCTTTTGCACTTACACTTGCACATTAAAATATAAATATTTAAACAATTACTACAAACAAAGGATTGAAATAACTTTCAATTTACACACAAATAAATTAGCAGTTGAATATGCATAAGCCATTTCCTCAAAATATCATTCTTATACGTTAAATATTACATAGAGTTTCGACACTTGTCAAAACTATGATTCTATTGAACTATTTTCCACATTTTGGTAAAATTTCTACTAATAATCTTAATACTGCACTAACTATTGTTCTTAAATTTTAGATTGATGTCTATTTCAACATAATTTCATAAATTTACACATGCAGCTAAGTGATACAAGACGTGCCACCTCAACGAAGTTCCTTTCGAAGTGACTTTTGGAAAAATGGAACATTTTGATGATTATTACCAATAAATAAGGCTATTATGTGATACAACTATAAGTAATTCTTTGGTAAGACTCAACTTTTAAATTATTATAGGTTCTAGTAACAAATTTTTAACTTATATGCCATTCCAATATCTTCCTTAATATAGGATTGCCTATTTTGATATTTTTTTTTATATAATTCTACCTTTATAATCCTAAATAAAATCATCTTACAACTATTTAATCATTACTAAGTGCTCTCATAACTTTAGTTCTTTTTAACATTCTTATTCTTCTCAACCTTCCAATCAACGATACCCCCCAAAAGTGATAATAATTAAAATGCTTATCCACATGCTTTGGGCTGTACTAAAATTACTAAATTATCTATTATTTTAACTATTCTATGGTTTGGGTATCTTAAAATCATAATAACTACTTAAAATCATAATAACTACTTAAAATCATGACAATATATATGACCAGCGGCGCCTTGAAGTTGCAAGTGTTGCAAGTATTGCTTGTTTTTTAGGTAGTCTTTCAACATAATTATTTACAAACTGTACTTGATGATCATGATTCCCAAGAGCCCAAAATTGTGAAAAAATCTGGGTTTTTTATTCAAATTGCATTTCCAATTGTTGGTATTGCGTGTTCTCTTACGACCAGGAGCACATTTTCTCGGCATATCTCGTTTCTTTTTCTTATGTGAATTTTGTTCTATATTATCCTTATCTATTTCTTGTAGATTCTTTTCTTTTGGTCCATCCAAATAGCTACTTCCTACAACAAAAGTATTGGTATATCCACCTGAAGAGCACAAAATAACAATAGAAACAGAAATTAAAAATTCGTAACAAAAGAAAATTGTGGTTGTCTATTAAAAAGAAAAAAGTAATTATAAAATCAATGGGAAAATCCCAGTAGCTGGCTGTATACCATAGTTAAAAAACTCATACAGAAGTAAAAACTTCGATTTGTATACTGGTATAAAATAGTTTATTAAAAAAATGGGCACGGTCTGTGCCCATTGAACTGGTAAGAACCTCACATTTTTTTAAGCAGGGAACCATGTTGCCCTTTGATCATTCCTAGCATAATATAACCCATTAACATCGAGGAGTCGCTATATTTAAAAAAATAATACTATGTAAACCATATATTTTGAGGTTACCACTTTTAATAGTGTGCTAGTTTCACCTATTCAGCAGAATGCACTGAAGATGATCTAATTTAGATCGAAAACGTTTTGCAATCTATTTGGATGACATTTTGAGAAGTTTTTTAATAAACTATTTTATACCAGTATACAAATCGAAGCTTTTTACTTCTGTATGAGTTATTTAAAAAAGTAAATGGGTATTCTAAAAACTGACATCTTACCTTCAGAACTGGAAGGTACATCTTCGGACACATAAGCAGAGAAAGGCTCTCTATGACCACTAGACTCTACATCACTACCATTCAAGTCTAGAAATTTGCTGCAACCAGGCCGTAAGTTTCTTTTAAATTCTATTAAATCATTGCCATGTTAAATAAGTATTTCATCGGGTGATACATATGATGTATTTGCTAATAAAGGGTTTTCTGTGATATCAAAATCTTCTGCGACAATATCTAGCCCATCTCGCCAGAAAATACATATTGTTCTATATCTATAACAATATATAAAATACTTATTTTTACTACAAAAGTATACTTACCAGTACCAGGTTCAGCGTTTATTTCATTATTTTTCAAATCTAATTCTAATATACGCGTATTACGATTCATTTTGAAAATATATCTCGATATTAAAACACTTTTATTATAGTAAAAATATCAACTAAACTAAATAATGCACAAGTAACATTCACGTAAATGATCGAACTGTAACTAGTCGAACATAAATAAAGCAGCATCTCATATAGCATATGGATTCCCCGCTAAACTATTCAAACAAGATTGACTTACGGGATACACCGTATGTTTGACGACTTTATAAATTAAAAATACGTGCAACAAAGCTGTAACTCCTTTAAAAACCTTATTAATCGTCAAATATATAGAAACTAAATATATAACATAGGGAGTAACAGTGTTACTGCCTTTTTCACGCTAAAATGATAAACGTAAGTTAAAGTACAACTTTTTTCAACGGAGTATTAGCGAAACTATTGAGAATTTAACTGTGTCGTTTATATTGACGTGTGCGCAATTTTTTACTGAATTCGCATGTGTTAAAATATGAAAATAGACGTAACTTGAGTTACAACCTTGTTCGATGGGGGTGTCGATATATTGGTTTATGCTCTGCTTAGATATTCCATAAATAATAAACAATAACTTTTTATTAATTTCACGCCTTAATCAATTATGTATCAAATATACAATCAATATTATTTAATAAACAACTCAATCTGCAGTGTCAAATATTTCATAGCGTTGTTTGTCACTACATTCTGTTCGACTGAGTGCGTTGTATGACAAATATAGCGAACGTTCGATTTGGAAAATATCATCACGGACAATGTTAGAACAAGACAAGCCTGCATTTTATGTATCGATGAAATGTCCCTAAAGTCTAACGTATTTTATGATGTAGGTAACGATGAAATAGTTTGAATTGAGGACATGGGAGATGAAAAAAAAATCATGCATATATGGAAGCGTTTTGATCATTATGGCCAGAAGCTTATATTCCCCATGAAAGCAGCCTTTAGCTTTTTTTGTTGGAGCGCAAGTACAATCAAGAGAATGTAAACCTATTATGAAGAGTGTATTGTCAATTATCAAGCATTCAGAAATAAAGTTTTTCTGTCATTACCACATGATATGACTTTTGATTCAAAATGCAGCTCACACAATTTTAAATACTTGTGCAAGCTTTCAATACTATTTTCCATCAAGTCCATCCTATTGGCAGCTCTTAACCACAGATCAGCCCTGAAATACAAATATAACGTAATAAATGAAGGATACAGTAAGATCAAATTTACAGTTTAAAATACTGAACATTTAAGTACCACCTAGGTACCTAGTTGGTAATTCTGCAGTATAGAGATGCCTTACATTATTTTTAATTTACTCTCACTCTCTTGTGATAATAATGATAACTTTCTTGGGTAAGAGTTTTGATGAAAGGTACGGTAAATTTAAAGTGGAATTAGAAAAAAATTATTTTGTGTGTGTCTTTGTACTCACTCTCATATGATTTCAACAAAACTCGTGTCGCTATACTGCAGTATTATTACCATTATGTATACATAACAAACTTCTCTATCGATAAAGAATAAGGTATAACAAAATTGCTACATACCTTTCCTGATTTTTTGGGATTGAAAATAGGCTTAACACTAGAAGCGGGGACATTTCGGCTACTCCTATAAGCGCGAGCGGGTCATTTTTGACCCATATGATATATGTCGAAAATGTAAAAGGAAACTTTAAACAAAATATGATATATTTATTTGATAATTAATAATGGTAATAAACAAAGTGAAAAACTAATATAAAACATTACTAGATAGTGCTTTCACCTACATAATGAACATATAAAATATTGCGTAGAAGTGCATTTTTTACAAACTGTTTTTTTACACGCGTGGCATTTTACAAATGATTTGTTTCCAGAGCACTCTGATTTGATTTCACAACGTGTTCGCTTTTTTTGAGGTTCATCGACTTCCTCTGGGATGGCAGCTCGTTTGGCGGCAACTCTAGTCCTGGCGTGTTTTTCTGAGAGTTCCTCTCCTAGCTTCAGAATATAATTTATGCGACTTATTTTCGATTTGTTCAAGGACTTATATAAGATCCAGGCGTTTATTCCAGCTAAGTCCAGTAAATTGTAAAACGCGTGAACAGGCCAACGCCTAGACGATGCCTTCAATGAATACTTGCGTGCCATTTGGTCCACTACATCAACACCATATTTTGTCTTATTATAACATTCAATTATTTCAGGTTTCTTTTTCTCAGTGGATGCAAATTGTATATCTGGGCGCATTGAACTAAGCATGACCACATTTTTGTTACTTTTGGCCTGATAAACAGTCAATGATATATCACCTCTCTTTCGAAATATTGTACTGTACAAAATTTCTTTCGCGTACTTCACACAATCCGCGATTTTACGTCGAGCTTTATTTATAATGCCAAGGAGACTAGTACTATTCGCTTTCAAAAATTCAGCAAGTGATAGTGACGTGAAGAAATTGTCACACGTAACATGTCTTCCTTTTTTTAAATATGGTTGCATCAACTTTTTTACATCATCACCGAGACGCTCGTTATTTGGTCTCGTTTCGTCTTTCCCTAAATACGGATACGCGTTGACAATATAGTTTGTGTCTTTGTCCACAGCCATCCAGAATTTTTGACCATATTTATCGGGTTTTGAGGCCATAAACTGAGTAAACCTACATTTTGATGGAAACAGTTGCTCGTCGACAGTGATATATGGTCCTGGAACGTAGCTGCTCTGTGAATTTGCAATAAAATTGTACCAAATTTCCGACACTAATGCAAACTTGTAGTCTTTCAGTCTTTGCGATCGTGTAGACTTGACATCGAATCTTAGATATTTCATTATTTCTCGAAATTTGTCACGTGACATTGCCGCTTTTACAAAAGCATTGCCCCACTTCTCGGACCACAGCGAATCCAAATCTATACCTTTAGCACCCATGGCTCCTCGTACATACAGGGTGAGTTTTTAGTGCGGGATCGGTGGATAACTCCATTATGGTATAAAATATCGAAAAAAGTTATTTAGAAAAAATGTAGGTAATGATATTCTTCAGGCTTGGAAAATATGTAAAATTCTACAGGGTGATCAGTAAGTGAGTGGTATAGCAAACATATAATTTTTTAAATGGAACACCCTATATATTTTTCTATATTTATATTTCTCTGATAATTCTTGTTCTTTTAATATAGGGTTTTACATTACTATACAGAGTATTTAAAAAGTTATGACCAATTTAATTTCGAAATCCCTATGAGATTAACACCTTGTATATAAAAAAGTACTTCATAAACAATTATTTTTTTTTATATAGTAAGATAAATAATATACTGTAGTTTCTAAATTAAGTTTAATTTAAATCATTGACGAATATTTGTATACAGGGTGAACTATTAAACAATATTACGATTTTCTCAATTTTTTTAAATGGATCACCCTGTATTTTATTTTTTATAAATATTGAATTTATAATACTCTTTCTTTTTTATATAGCATTTCCTATACCTAAACTGATTATTTTCCGAGATATTTTTAGTTTTCTTCAAATTTCGTGAATACATTCAATTTTTGTAAGTAGAAATAAGTTGTGCGATTATGTAGACAATATAACAAAATTATTTTTATTTAATAAGTAGCTAACAAAAAATATAAACCATAGCAATATGTAATGAATTTAACAATTAATGTGATAAGTATTAAGAAAACTAGTCTAAAGCAAATGTTCAAAATGTCCACCTTCAACGTCTATACAAGCTTGTAAGCGATTTTCAAATGACCGAGCTACATTTCGTAACATTTGCACGTCAATGTTATTAAAAGCTTCTCTGATTCTATGTTTCATATCATCTGGCGTTGTTGGAGGCTTCTGGTATACAAGGTCTTTTATATAACCCCACATGAAAAAATCTATTTTGGAGAATTCCGGTGATCGCGGTGGCCAAACAGTTGGTCCTCCTCTTCCTATCCACCTCTCAGGAAAGTTATTATTTAAATGATTGTGAATAGGAGCAGTGTGATGAACTGGAGCACCATCGTGTAAAAACCACATTCGTTGTCGAATATTAAGAGGTACATTTTCCAGTAATATTGGCAAGTGATTGTTTAGAAAGTCCAGATATATGGCACCATTCACACGGCCGTCAAAAAAATGTGGGCCAATTACATGATCGCCAACAATACCACCCCAAACATTTATGGACCACCTAGTTTGACTATGAGTCTTAACAAGGTATGGATTGCTTGATGCATAATAATGAAAATTATGCCGATTTACCGTTCCATTTTTGTGAAATGTAGCCTCATCTCCAAAAAGCACATAATCGAAAAAAAATCGGTCTCGTTGCACTTGCTGCTGAGACCATTCACAAAAAGCTAATCTGCGTTGATAATCATCTGCCGTCAATTCTTGATGTAACTGTATGCGGTAAGGATGCAGTTTGTGTTTACGCAGAATTTTTGCCGCCGACTAATGTCATGTTGACGTGAAATTTCACGAGTACTGATGTGGGGATCTTCAGTAGTGGCTATAAGGACATCATATTCTTTTTCTTCACTCAGAATAGTTTTGGTTCTCCCATTTTTTTCATATGCAACTGACCCAGTGCGAGTAAAACGATCCATTAATTTTTCAAATGCATTTGCGGTTGGCTTCTTCCGTTCTGGATATTGCTCATGATATAATCTAGACGCAAGTAGGGAATTTCTAAAACTTTCACCTAATATCCAGATCATATCTGTTAACTCTTCTACAGAAAAATTCATTTTTAATAATAAAGCACACAGACAAGCCACACAGTCCGATTAAAAAGTTTATAATATGCAAACTGTCATTTTCAAAGCCTACGGTTTAGGATTTAATAATGTGAAAACTGTCATTTTTTCAAAGCCTACTGTTTCACCTTTGTAACTGACACAAATGATTTAATAATTGCACGTCACAATCGGCAACTAGGAATGTTTTACTAAAAATTAATTAATTGTATTTTTATTTAAACATTAAAGTAATTTTAATACTTAAAATTATAACAAATATTAAAAATAACGTCATTTTTTATTGCTTTTCCCTTGATGATTCGTAGAAGTAAATAAATAACGTCAGATTAACTACACAAATTTTTAATTTTTTTTCTTCATATTTTAATACTAATTATATTATTCCCTAATACTAATTTCCTAATGTTAAGAAATGTGTCTCGGTCATTTGAAAATCGGTTACAAACTTGTATAGACGTTGAAGATATACATTTTGAACATTTACTCTAGACTTATTTCCTTAATACTTATCATATTAATTTTTACATTCCTTACATATTGCTATAGTTTATATTTTTTGTTAGTTATTTATAAAATAAAAATAATTTTGTTATATTATTTATATTATCACAATACTTTATTATTTCTACTTACAAAAATTGAATGAATTCTCACAATGAAAAATATCTCGGAAAATAATCAGTTTAGGTATAGGGAATGCTATATAAAAAAGAAAGAGTATAATAAATGCAATATTTCAAAAAAATAAAATACAGGGTGATCCATTTAAAAAAATTGAGAAAATCTTAATGTTGTTTAATAGTTCACCCTGTATACAAATATTCGTCAATGATTTAAATTAAACTTAATTTAGAAACTACAGTATATTATTTATCTTACTGTATAAAACAAATAATTGTTTATAAAGTACTTTTTTATATACAAGGTGTTAATCTCATAGGGATTTCGAAATGAAATTGGTCATAACTTTTTAAATACTCTGTATAGTAATGTTAAACCCTATATTAAAAGAACAAGAATTATCGGAGGAATATAAATATGAAAAAATATATAGGGTGTTCCATTTAAAAAATTATATGTTTGCTATACCACGCACTTACTGATCACCCTGTAGCATTTTACATATTTTCCAAGCCTGGAGAATATCATTACCTACATTTTTTCTAAATAACTTTTTTCGATATTTTATACCATAATGGAGTTATAGACCGATCCCGCACTAAAAACTCACCCTGTATATTATACCTATAAATGATTCTAACTCCTCTATTGTTGGGACCAAGTGTTTGAATGAACTCGGCGTGCTTCTTGAATAGTACAGTCGGTGATATGTTTTAAAATGTTCTTGTCAATAAGAAGTCACCAAGCACTGTTACACGTTTCATCGACATGACGTTTGGCCTATGGTGTAAACCCGGAAATATCTTTGAACACGTTTTGGTGTGTTCTTCTACCAGCCGATGCATTACATAGTGATTCGATCTTCCAAACTGTACCATCAGGAGCTATAATTTCCGAGGCAACAGCATTTTAGAAAGAACATCGTACTTACATCCTTCTGCTCTAACCGGTGGTTGACTACGGCCACGTCTACTTCCACGTAAACTTCGTCGAACACATCATCTGCTTTCTGCGGGTAGGCTGTCGTTATTCGCTGAAAAAAATACATTATACATCAGAACGATAAAATACATAAAAGTGCGAAATAATAGGTTTGGTCCAACACAATGAAAAACCGTCATGTAACGATAACGTTACTATAAAATAATACATTCCATCGGTTATTCTGTTTAGTGCGCAGTGGCGGCTCGTGGTAATTTAAAATGGGTGTTCAATTGAGGAATGTAATTAAAGAAACGGTGAATAAAAGCCGCGGGCAATTGCGGCACAGGCGACAAATTTTTGGGACCTCGCCCCCTTTTTGTCTAAAGGACACCGCGCACATCTTATGGAATATACAATGTTACTTAAATTCAATAAAACTTACATGAATTGATTCGTCTCAATTTAACGGTCATTTCTTATCATTGCGCCAACTCTTAATTATGATTAATTTAGACGCGCAATCGCATAAAAGTTTATCAAAATCATATTTTCGAATTTAATCAACATTTCGAATCAATAGCTTAAACCCAGCGGACCAGCGGATTAGTGAAACTATTATACTTTCGTACTTCTGACCAAATTATATATACTTAATGCATAGGCGTTCGTGAAAAATTATCAAGAGTCCTTCGCCTGTTTAAATATTGTGGAATACTAATCATTTTTTGTTATTTATGTATGGTAGGTATACATAAAATCTGTAACTAATTTCGATTAAATAATGCATTCATTTCCACACCACCATTGAGGTAAAATGCAAGGTACGTTTTTTTGCATGGTTTCCCCATTAGGCCTAATCCATGTTGTCATTAATTATTACAAATATATATAGAAAAATTTAAAAATCAAGTTGTGGTATTCAAAAGGTCTAAAATCGTTAAATACATTAAATCAAAGCTAATCAGAAATAAAATTTAAACATTAAAAATCATATAAAAATGGGATTTTTGTGTTAAATTTATTGAATTTAATCATTTTATTGATACAAAAAATCCATTCTTCGATTTTTGTGTTTTGCAAAAACATCGATAACGCGAGCATTAAAGTCTGAAATTGTGGAAATCAATTCCTTTTCTATGCTTAACATAGCAAGAGAATTTAATCTATTCTGCTGCATTGTATTTCTTAGTAAAGATTTATTTCTTTTCATTGTAGAAAAACAACGCTCACTTTCGACACTGGTCTTTGGAATTGTACAGATTAATTTTAATAACATGACAGTTTCACTAAAACATTCCGTCAGGTTTCTATCAATAAGGAGTTGTAAGATTGCCAACGCACTTCCCGCATGATGAAAATCTTCTCTGCCATAAATAAGACACAATTCACTTTTAAGTTTTTCTTTCTGAAAGAAGTTATAAGTTCGCGTAACGGTATCAAAATCATCGGTAGGAAAGACTTTTTCATATTCGTTGAATTTTTCAGCAAAAAAAGTTTTGAAACCAAAAGATGCTCTTTAAAATGAAATCTGTCTTTGGCCTGATTAATCAGGATATCACACACTTCTTTTGTTTGTGCAGAATATGATGCGGACTGATGGTGCTTCTTCGGTGGTGAAGGTGGAGAATCCAAGTTACGGATATTTGAAATGGCTTTGTCAAAACTGTTTAAAAATCCATTCTTTTTAACGGCATCCAAAGACCGAGATTGAAATTCCTTAAAAAGGATTTCACAGTGGGGCATTATTTGCGCGAAAAATGTAAGCCGATAAATGCAAGTTTCATTATTTAAATATCCCAGTAACGTCTCTGCTTGATTTATTGTGGTAAAATCATTCCCGCTGCTCTCTAATATACTCTCTAGACAACTTTTTAAAAGATCTTTGTTTTCAAAAATTGTTTTGACAGTGCGTATGTTAAAATTCCATCTTGTCGCTGGTGCTGTTGGAATCCTTTTTTTAACTATGTCATCTAGCATGCTAGTTCTTTTTGCTGATCTTGAAAAAAAAAGGCGGAAATGCATGTCAATTGGCAAAGAAGTTGGCTACATTTGCATGAACACAAACACATTTCTGCAATATCAAATTAAATTGATGTGCATAACAATGTACATAAAATGCGTAAGGAAAAATTTTCCTTATTATACTTTGAACGCCACCTTCCCTTCCTGACATTACAGCCGCTCCATCATAGCTTTGACCTACTAGCTGATTTACGGAAATATTTAGCAGTTCCAACTCTTTTTTAATTTCTGTGGCTATGTCACTTGTACTATGTGAAACAGGTTCTAAAAATTTCCAAAAACGTTCGTAAATTTGGCCATTCCGCTCATATGTTAAAATAACGACAAGTTGCTGATGGGTAGAAACATCAGTAGTTTCATCACAATGAATGGATACAAACCGTGCCTCTGAAACCTGTTTTTTAATCTAGTCCTGGCAAACGGTTAGAATAGCATCTAATATGTAATTTTGAACTGACTTTGACGTACCTTTAAAGACAGTATTTCCCTCCAAATGTTGTTTTATAGCCATATCGATTTCTGATACAAAATCAATGAGACCCCTGTATATTCCTGGATTTAGGCTTTCTGATGACTCTGATGTCATGTCCCCTCAAAGCTATTTCGAAGACGCCACAAGATTTTACGCAATCGACACGACGGGATAAAATGTAACGATTTTTTTTAACTTGGTCGTTAAAGTCTTTTATCGATTTCCTATACCCAGAATCTAATAATTGGCGAACATCAATATTGCCAATATCTGAGAGTTGCAATTCATTTTTTAAATGAATTTGAGAAGATCCGTGTTTTTCAATTTTTGTCGATAAATGAGATAAATCCCGAACGCCCGTTTTTGTCCACTCTGAAGAAATAGTTTCATTTTTCGAAAATACTAAACATGGAAAACAAAACAAAGAATTTAGTTTATCACACCCGCACAACCACGAAGTTTTTTTTATATTGTTCAACTTTAAAGCAACGTTTAGACTTTTTGTTTTTTATAGTTCATTTTTGTACCAAGTTTATCTCCGGCCGAGGTGGACCATTCTTTTTTATAAGAAGTCGATTTTCAAAACTATTTGCATTTTCTTTTATAAAATCCACTGAATAAGGCTCCATCATAAAACTATTAATATTGTATTTAAGATTTAACCGTATTTAACTAGAACCCACAACAGAAAGTTCCAAACTGTGAACCGAAACGCTTCACTGGTCTCTGGGTGCACTGCACAAATTCTTACTGTTTTATATAGGCGAAATGCTTTTTCACCGATTTTAAGATTTCTCTTTCTAACTATAGCGGTAGATTACTAGTGGCTGGTTCAATTTGAATTCTGCACCCGAGCATAAGTCATCTTCACTTACCAAGTGCATCCAGCGGCGTATAGCAAATAAATATGATTAATAAATAAAGTTATATTTTAATGATTCTATGAGATTAAAAAAATATTTTAATGATATGTTAATATTTATGAGATTTAAAAAAAACTATTTTAATGAACTTTTATTGGGTGTCCACTGCACAAGTGAACCAATGGAGAAACCGCCCCTGCCTAATATCATCATCTTATCACGTAAAAACATATAACTTACCTTCAACAACGTTACTCTCAGACTGAGGCACTGTCAGTTCCGTGTCGTCATCGGACGAAGAATCAACTTGGTCTGGTTGTTGCCACTCTTCATCAGATGAAGAGTATAATATTTCGCCTTCAGATTCGCCTTCTAAAATCTCATTCATTGCATCAACAAGCTGTTGATGAGTCAAAGGCTGATTACTCATAGCCACGACACTTTATATGTACTCAATAAAAGTAAAAAAAGTCTTACTAAGACTAGCTGGCAAACGTAAGTATGGTATCCCCTCCATTCAGACTAGTCCGTTCGCTATAACTTTTCCCATGCGGTACGATTCATTTTCAATCAAATTAAGTCAAAACATAAATTGAAACGAACGTCGATGTGTATATACATTTTGTATACTGTATACTATATACTGTATATACTACACACATTTTCCTACTTAAAATAGTTCACTACACAAATCGGCGTACGTTTCACTTTTTGTTTTGAATTTGAAAATGAATCGTACCGCATGGGAAAAGTTATAGCGGACGGACTATATATCGACATTCCATTGCCATTAGTTATAAGTAGTAACACCCATGGGCGCCCACATAAACATTTGTAGGGGGGTCCAGACGTGAGGATGGTGCACATTACATTTTGTATACTTTGGATGACAATATATAGCTTAGAGCACCCGAAAAGCTAGGGTGGCACGCCCCCCCCGTACATAGGTATGTGCGCCTATGGAACACCCTAAACTGCAATATAAGTTAGTATGTATCAATTGTAAATAATTTATACTAATATAAATAGTTGGGTCAAGTATGACCCATCCGCGCTTTAAGGTAAATTCGTAAATAAACAAAAATATTGTTATCAAAGTAGACATCTAGTTTTTTTTATGTAATGTAGCCGATAATTCACAAAATGTCATAAAAATGTAAGGCTGTAACAAGTATAGAATATTTACTGCAAAGAGATGAATTTTGAAATAGGTCAAAATTGGAACGGCCGCGCTTCTAGTGTTAAACCATCCCCTGTTCTTGTCTGGCAGCCACGAAATATACATAAAAACCCTCGTCGTTTCGCAGCCATTCCAACACTAAATAAACCACTTAACTATGTACACACGAATAAATACTACACTAATAAACTAATACACTATACACAAATAAAATAAAAACTAAACTTAAATAAGTGTATACAAAATATTACGAGCTACAAACTGATACAAAAACGAAATACTAACGCCAAGCCAAACAAACAACAAACACCGATCCTGTACAAGACAAAAGTCACCAAAATGATTTGCTATGGAGGCAAATTGAGAAATGGCCGATCTCACACATGCGCATAAAAATTTAGTTCATAGATAATCCGTCCGTGTCGGTTCTTGTGGTAGATATGTATTCTTTGGTTAGGTGCTTCAGGATGGTTTTCAGTTTTGCAAAAAAAATCTTTTATCGTGGAGTACTATTTTCCGTAATGCGGAAAAAGTCGCGAAAACGGTATAAGCTTACAATCAACAATGGTTGCAGCCAGGGCCGCCGAGAGGAATGAGCGGACCCCGGAAAAAGTGAAGGCCGGGCCCCTGGCAAAAAGTGAAGAGCGAAAAAAATTGTTTAATTTTTATAGAAATCAAATTATTAATTATAAGAAACATTTCAAATATAAATTTCATTAAATTTTGATTATATTATTTATAGTGAAAATATTTATATTACATATATTAGTGTTGTGTGTGTTTTGTTTGGTTTGTTGTTTTGTTTTGTCTTGTCTTGTCTCGTTAGTTGTAGTTTGTCTGTTGTCTTGCGTCGTCCGTTTTTTTCTCTGTATGGGGCAGTTCATGTCCCTTGCCATGTGCGCCCGGGGCTGCAGGTCCATAATCTGGCAATTAGCGCAGTTGTACGTCGTGCTCGAGCAGGTCGCACCCTCATGTTTGCCCGCGCATTTGTAACAGATGGGGTTTTGGGCAGTGCAGTGTTTAATAGCGTGGTTGAACCTGCAGCACCGGAAGCACATGGTGACACTCACGTACTGTCTGACGTGGTATTTTGTAAGGTCGTAGTAAATGTGTCCGTCGTGTAATATCTGTTTTATGATCTCTGTAGGTCCTTCTATGACCACATTTTCTCGCCATGGACTAATGCAGGGTCTCACATGTGATATTTTTATTTTGTCCATTTCGTTTCCGAATTTTTCCTCCAGGGACTCATTTTCGGTACACACGAATAAATGCTACACTAATACACTATACACAAATAAAATAAAAACTAAACTTAAAACCTAGAAAATAAGTGTATACAAAATATTACGAGCTACAAACTGATACAAAAACAAAATACTAACGCCAAGCCAAGCAAACAACAAACGCCGATCCTGTACAAGACAAAAGTCACCAAAATTATTTGCTATGGAGGCAAATTGAGAAATAGCCGATCTCACACATGCGCATAAAAATTTAGTTCATAGATAATCCGTCCGTGTCGGTTCTTGTGGTAGATATGTATTCTTTGGTTAGGTGCTTCAGGATGGTTCTCAGTTTTGCAAAAAAAATCTTTTATCGTGGAGTACTATTTTCCGTAATGCGGAAAAAGTCGCGAAAACGGTATAAGCTTACAATCAACAATGGTTGCAGCCAGGGCCGCCGAGAGGAATGAGCGGACCTCGGAAAAAGTGAAGGCCGGGCCCCTGGCAAAAAGTGAAGAGCGAAAAAAATTGTTTAATTTTTATAGAAATCAAATTATTAATTATAAGAAACATTTCGAATATAAATTTCATTAAATTTTGATTATATTATTTATAGTGAAAATATTTATATTACATATATTAGTGTTGTGTGTGTTTTGTTTGGTTTGTTGTTTTGTTTTGTCTTGTCTTGTCTCGTTAGTTGTAGTTTGTCTGTTGTCTTGCCTCGTCCGTTTTTTTTTTGTATGGGGCAGTTCATGTCCCTTGCCATGTACGCCCGGGGCTGCAGGCCCATAATCTGGCAATTAGCGCAGTTGTACGTCGTGCTCGAGCAGGTCGCACCCTCATGTTTGCCCGCGCATTTGTAACAGATGGGGTTTTGGGCAGTGCAGTGTTTATGTTGAACCTGCAGCACCGGAAGCACATGGTGACACTCACGTACTCTCTGACGTGGTATTTTGTAAGGTCGTAGTAAATGTGTCCGTCGTGTAATATCTGTTTTATGATCTCTGTAGGTCCTTCTATGACCACATTTTCTCGCCATGGACTAATGCAGGGTCTCACATGTGATATTTTTATTTTGTCCATTTCGTTTCCGAATTTTTCCTCCAGGGACTCATTTTCGGTACACACGAATAAATGCTACACTAATACACTATACACAAATAAAATAAAAACTAAACTTAAAACCTAGAAAATAAGTGTATACAAAATATTACGAGCTACAAACTGATACAAAACAAAATACTAACGCCAAGCCAAGCAAACAACAAACGCCGATCCTGTACAAGACAAAAATCACCAAAATTATTTGCTATGGAGGCAAATTGAGAAATAGTCGATCTCACACATGCGCATAAAAATTTAGTTCATAGATAATCCGTCCGTGTCGGTTCTTGTGGTAGATATGTATTCTTTGGTTAGGTGCTTCAGGATAGTTCTCAGTTTTGCAAAAAAAATCTTTTATCGTGGAGTACTATTTTCCGTAATGCGGAAAAAGTCGCGAAAACGGTATAAGCTTACAATCAACAATGGTTGCAGCCAGGGCCGCCGAGAGGAATGAGCGGACCCCGGAAAAAGTGAAGGCCGGGCCCCTGGCAAAAAGTGAAGAGCGAAAAAAATTGTTTAATTTTTATAGAAATCAAATTATTAATTATAAGAAACATTTCAAATATAAATTTCATTAAATTTTGATTATATTATTTATAGTGAAAATATTTATATTACATATATTAGTGTTGTGTGTGTTTTGTTTGGTTTGTTGTTTTGTTTTGTCTTGTCTTGTCTCGTTAGTTGTAGTTTGTCTGTTGTCTTGCCTCGTCCGTTTTTTTTTCTGTATGGGGCAGTTCATGTCCCTTGCCATGTGCGCCCGGGGCTGCAGGCCCATAATCTGGCAATTAGCGCAGTTGTACGTCGTGTTCGAGCAGGTCGCACCCTCATGTTTGCCCGCGCATTTGTAACAGATGGGGTTTTGGGCAGTGCAGTGTTTAATAGCGTGGTTGAACCTGCAGCCCCGGAAGCACATGGTGACACTCACGTACTCTCTGACGTGGTATTTTGTAAGGTCGTAGTAAATGTGTCCGTCGTGTAATATCTGTTTTATGATCTCTGTAGGTCCTTCTATGACCACATTTTCTCGCCATGGACTAATGCAGGGTCTTGTAACAAAAATGTGGGGTACTTCTGTTTGAGTAACCGTTGGGAGAAATATCTAAACTCCAACAGAAGTAGGCAAAGAAGGGGAAGCAAATGTATTGGAATGAAGGGTCTTCTACGTTGGGAAGCAAATGTAACAAATACTACCTTAGCGTACAAGTAGTACTTGTATGGGAATGTGAAATGAAAAAGTCAGATGGTAAACTATTGACAGAAACAGAAGTAGATGGATGAAACTGACTGTAGTTAAGCTAGCAGGGTATAGAAGAGAATGAGCCCTTGATACTCAAGGATAGTTCGGCCAATTTTCGCGCCGTCAAAGACAGTAAATCTACAGAATATAGATGATGGATATAAAGGGAATATCAAGATGAACAAAGACTAGAAAATATAGAAAAATAACAATAAATCGTGGGCGCCAGTAGAGCGTAGACTATGGCTCTACCAGGTATCCTATACTGCTGCACTCTTGCTAGTTAGTTGCTATGACAATAAAATTGACATATGACAACAAACATATGACAACAACTAGGTAATAAAAGAAATATTATACAACCCAATCAATATTGTATTTAGCTTTTACTTATATGTACAATAAATTCGTATATGTACCAACAAGGTATACCCTAAAATTAATAAAAAAAAATATTTTACTAATAAAGTATGTACAATTTACAGTCTACAGAGTAGTTTAAACAAAAGAGGAACAAAGTCCACCCCTAAAAATTGGTTTGAAATGTCAAATCCAATTTATGGTAAAAAAAAAGAACCGACACACTACTCGAGGTAAAACTCTAACTTGTGCGGTTACAATAATAAAAAAAACAAGTTAAATGGTCAATTACCCTGAGGGGGACGAAAGCCAAGGTTCATTAATTATAATATATAAAAAAAAATTACCAAATTTTCTCCGGATAGTTGAGCTCAATTACCTTTACACGTGAGAAAAGAAACAAAAGAAATTAATTTATTAGAAAAATGCAAATTTGAAGCCTTGAAGAGGAGGTATTATTTATTATTAAAGATTGAAAATATTTAAATTATTTCTTTTGTTTTTTGTTTGAAAAATTATGAATAACTTAGTGGAGTATAAGGTAAACTTATTTAATTTGATATTTTTAATAGATTATTTAATGTTCCAATTATTTAGAAAAAATTAATGTTCTTGAGAATAATAATAAAAAAAAATACTTAATCACTGTCCAACACCAACTAACGTAAAGTCTTTTCCAAAGTTCCAAACAAAATAATGATAGTCCAAAAACCAACTCAAAAGACGATTCCAGCTCCTAGGCTACCCCGTGACTGCTGCTAAAGTTTTTTTTTTATTTCATCCCTGATGTTAGTGGGATGAACATTCCAGTGGTTCCAAGTGGCTAAAAGATACAAACCCATTGTTAATTTGGGTAATCAATCTTATGGAATTAGGAAATAAGTTGGAAGTTAAACTTCCAATAAAAACTGGTCAGGATCCATTAAAAGAAGTGTTGTTTTTTTTTCTGTACCAAAAACATAGGTTCCACTTGACCTTGAATAACTTTATGGAATTTTATATAGAAACATGTGGATTTAGAGCTAGGAATGATATTAAAAATTGTATCTATAGATAGTTAGTCGAAATATATAATAAAGACACGAAGAAATGAAAAGAATTTATGGAAATTATAAATTTTCCGGTCATCAATATGGCTTCCTATATGAATGAAGTAATAATACAACTTACCCGATAGCAATCATCCCAAATTTTTACCAAACTAATACTTTTCTTCTTCAACAAAACAAAACTTTCTCCTCCTTCAACTTAATTACGATAGCTTCCGTATAAAAAAAAATAACTAAAAGGTGATTCCTTTTTTTGTTCAAAAAGCCACCGACCACTTGGAACTTATTTATTTGGAGGTTCAGCTAACAGTGAAACTTTTTAAAAATTTGACAGTTCTTGATACTTGCGACAGCGGCTACTCGTGGAACTAATGTCAAGTGTTGGCGGTGTTGCAAGATGGAAAAGTAGCATTTTATAAATATTAAATTATTGATTTTTAATTAAAATATTTTCATTAAGTAACGTTCCGTTACAGTCTCACATGTGATATTTTTATTTTGTCCATTTCGTTTCCGAATTTTTCCTCCAGGGACTCATTTTCGGTACACACGAATAAATGCTACACTAATACACTATACACAAATAAAATAAAAACTAAACTTAAAACCTAGAATATAAGTGTATACAAAATATTACGAGCTACAAACTGATACAAAAACAAAATACTAACGCCAAGCCAAGCAAACAACAAACGCCGATCCTGTACAAGACAAAAGTCACCAAAATTATTTGCTATGGAGGCAAATTGAGAAATGGCCGATCTCACACATGCGCATAAAAATTTAGTTCATAGATAATCCGTTCGTGTCGGTTCTTGTGGTAGATATGTATTCTTTGGTTAGGTGCTTCAGGATGGTTCTCAGTTTTGCAAAAAAATCTTTTATCGTGGAGTACTATTTTCCGTAATACGGAAAAAGTCGCGAAAACGGTATAAGCTTACAATCAACAATGGTTGCAGCCAGGGCCGCCGAGAGGAATGAGCGGACCCCGGAAAAAGTGAAGGCCGGGCCCCTGGCAAAAAGTGAAGAGCGAAAAAAATTGTTTAATTTTTATAGAAATCAAATTATTAATTATAAGAAACATTTCAAATATAAATTTCATTAAATTTTGATTATATTATTTATAGTGAAAATATTTATATCACATATATTAGTGTTGTGTGTGTTTTGTTTGGTTTGTTGTTTTGTTTTGTCTTGTCTTGTCTCGTTAGTTTGTCTGTTGTCTTGCCTCGTCCGTTTTTTTTTCTGTATGGGGCAGTTCATGTCCCTTGCCATGTGCGCCCGGGGCTGCAGGCCCATAATCTGGCAATTAGCGCAGTTGTACGTCGTGCTCGAGCAGGTCGCACCCTCATGTTTGCCCGCGCATTTGTAACAGATGGGGTTTTGGGCAGTGCAGTGTTTAATAGCGTGGTTGAACCTGCAGCCCCGGAAGCACATGGTGACACTCACGTACTCTCTGACGTGGTATTTTGTAAGGTCGTAGTAAATGTGTCCGTCGTGTAATATCTGTTTTATGATCTCTGTAGGTCCTTCTATGACCACATTTTCTCGCCATGGACTAATGCAGGGTCTCACATGTGATATTTTTATTTTGTCCATTTCGTTTCCGAATTTTTCCTCCAGGGACTCATTTTCGGTACACACGAATAAATGCTACACTAATACACTATACACAAATAAAATAAAAACTAAACTTAAAACCTAGAATATAAGTGTATACAAAATATTACGAGCTACAAACTGATACAAAAACAAAATACTAACGCCAAGCCAAGCAAACAACAAACGCCGATCCTGTACAAGACAAAAGTCACCAAAATTATTTGCTATGGAGGCAAATTGAGAAATGGCCGATCTCACACATGCGCATAAAAATTTAGTTCATAGATAATCCGTTCGTGTCGGTTCTTGTGGTAGATATGTATTCTTTGGTTAGGTGCTTCAGGATGGTTCTCAGTTTTGCAAAAAAATCTTTTATCGTGGAGTACTATTTTCCGTAATACGGAAAAAGTCGCGAAAACGGTATAAGCTTACAATCAACAATGGTTGCAGCCAGGGCCGCCGAGAGGAATGAGCGGACCCCGGAAAAAGTGAAGGCCGGGCCCCTGGCAAAAAGTGAAGAGCGAAAAAAATTGTTTAATTTTTATAGAAATCAAATTATTAATTATAAGAAACATTTCAAATATAAATTTCATTAAATTTTGATTATATTATTTATAGTGAAAATATTTATATTACATATATTAGTGTTGTGTGTGTTTTGTTTGGTTTGTTGTTTTGTTTTGTCTTGTCTTGTCTCGTTAGTTGTAGTTTGTCTGTTGTCTTGCCTCGTCCGTTTTTTTTTCTGTATGGGGCAGTTCATGTCCCTTGCCATGTGCGCCCGGGGCTGCAGGCCCATAATCTGGCAATTAGCGCAGTTGTACGTCGTGCTCGAGCAGGTCGCACCCTCATGTTTGCCCGCGCATTTGTAACAGATGGGGTTTTGGGCAGTGCAGTGTTTAATAGCGTGGTTGAACCTGCAGCACCGGAAGCACATGGTGACACTCACGTACTCTCTGACGTGGTATTTTGTAAGGTCGTAGTAAATGTGTCCGTCGTGTAATATCTGTTTTATGATCTCTGTAGGTCCTTCTATGACCACATTTTCTCGCCATGGACTAATGCAGGGTCTCACATGTGATATTTTTATTTTGTCCATTTCGTTTCCGAATTTTTCCTCCAGGGACTCATTTTCGGTACACACGAATAAATGCTACACTAATACACTATACACAAATAAAATAAAAACTAAACTTAAAACCTAGAAAATAAGTGGATACAAAATATTACGAGCTACAAACTGATACAAAAACAAAATACTAACGCCAAGCCAAGCAAACAACAAACGCCGATCCTGTACAAGACAAAAGTCAACAAAATTATTTGCTATGGAGGCAAATTGAGAAATGGCCGATCTCACACATGCGCATAAAAATTTAGTTCATAGATAATCCGTCCGTGTCGGTTCTTGTGGTAGATATGTATTCTTTGGTTAGGTGTTTCAGGATGGTTCTCAGTTTTGCAAAAAAATCTTTTATCGTGGAGTACTATTTTCCGTAATACGGAAAAAGTCGCGAAAACGGTATAAGCTTACAATCAACAATGGTTGCAGCCAGGGCCGCCGAGAGGAATGAGCGGACCCCGGAAAAAGTGAAGGCCGGGCCCCTGGCAAAAAGTGAAGAGCGAAAAAAATTGTTTAATTTTTATAGAAATCAAATTATTAATTATAAGAAACATTTCAAATATAAATTTCATTAAATTTTGATTATATTATTTATAGTGAAAATATTTATATTACATGTGGTTTTCGAGTTTTCTGATTGGCAAAAATGTCTCTAATTTTTGAAAAATCGCATGTTCTTGCCAAATCGTTCTCAATTCACAAAGTTGATAGGCAGCTAACCGATCCTGTTTCATTGTAGCTATCATTACCTCATAGAATTTTTTATGCGAAATAGAAAACTAAAGGATCTTTCTGCTTCTGTAACTGTTACCGGTAATGTGCAAAATATTCTTAACGCAATAACGATTCAAATTTGAGATGTTTAATTTTATTAAGCAAATATATTGGAGACAGTTGAGATTCACCAATATTATCCTTGTATATTGCTCTCAAATGAAAAATGTCATCTATCAATTCTTCACTGATGTCTTCTTTATAAAACTCGCGCAATATATCAATTTTTTTCTTAATATTGTCGTCATCTTCATCTCGGAATATCCATAAAATGTTAAATAGCGAATGAATTTTATTTTCCGCATTAAATCTTCTGCTTAAATTGCTTATTATGTGACAATATGTATTAAATAATTCCCAGCGAAATATTGCGTCGGGCTCAAAATTATCAGTCGCATGACTACTAGGCCCAGGCAAAGCATCAAAACATGTCACAAGCTTTTTGCGCCGTTTTTCTTTATTTGATGTAGAATAGAATAGAACTATGCTTTATTGTCACTGAAAATGATACAGTTTTATGGAGAAAGCTTAACATAGAGTCAGAGTCATGTAAATTCTGTATTAATTCCATAATTACTGGTAACTAATTTAGTTCTTCAACATAGATTCTTCTGATTTTTTGTAAATCTTCTATAGGGTGGCCGAAAAGTCCCTTCACACTAATAATAATAATTTTTCAACACCTAGCCAATATTTATTTGCGTTTCGGCGCGTGCGCATCTTCAAGGGCACCTGTCTGGTCACGCAGACAGACAACAATAGATGCGATTGAAACATGATGGCGGCCACAAGTGAGTACAATTGAAGCGTGTCAATTATTGCTTCAACACTTTCCAACAGCATATGACAAACAAAATGTTCTGTTCACAGTTAAGTTTGCGATTTCTCGAAATCAAAATGTTTATTTCTAGGTAAATGACAACCTCCATTTCTTTGAGGAAGTGAACAAAAACCCGCCTCATGTTATGGCATGGGCTGGAATTATTTCAACTTGTCTGTTTGGGCCATATTTTTTTGAAGGCTCCATAACTTATCACAGTTATTTATCTGCAAATAATCAAAGAAAGGTTATTATTCCAATCGACAGCTCACGGCACTGCTGACACTATTTCTTTTCAATAAGATGGCGTCTCATCCCATTTCACTCTCGTTGTTCACAAACGCCTGAATGAAATCTTCCCGAACCGATGGATTGGACGTGGTTCTCCAATTTCTCGGCCTCCAAGACGTCCATATTTGACAGTGCCGGACAATTTACTGTGGAATTTCATTAAAGAGAAGGTTATAAATGCAGATATGTTTCGAGTGATGACTTGCGAAACGGAGAGCGCCCAGCTTTTACACCAGTAACTTCGGACATGCTGAGATGGATGAGTATACGAACATGGCGTCGTACCAAGTTGTGTTGCGACAATGCAGGTATTCACACCAACGTTTTAGATAAATAAATAATTAATAAATAACTAAATAATAAATTAATAATAACTAATAATAACTAATAATAAATTAATAATTAATAATAACTAAATAATAAATTAATAAATAACAAAATTGTGTTATAATTTTTTCCCTCTGTTGTATAAAAAAAAATAATTCATTAGTGTAAAGGGACTTTCCGGCCACCCTATAGAAGCCCTGATATATTAATACCATAGCTACCATAGTTTTATCTGACTGCACTGTACTATTTGACTCCTGTGATCTATTGCTGTTAAAATTTTAAACAAAATCGAATAAAAGTCATAATATTAAATATAGCCGAGTATACTGGATACTGCTGCTGATGTAACAATGGTACCTGTCCAAGTGCTGAGTAATGTAATAAATTAACTACCTCTAAATGAATCTTCGAATAAAGTATTTAGTGCAAAAAAGCAAGAAAGATTCAAAATACTAGGTACAGTAAAATTAAAACTAAAATATAAAAATAGGGAAATTACAGAAAATGTGTTTATCTCTGAAGAGATTGATGTCCCATTGTTGAGTAGGAAAGCATGCCAAGGCTTATATTTAGTAAAAAGAATTTATTCTATAAGCACTGAGACAAATTGGTTCGCAGAATACTCCTCATTTTTCCAAGGACTAGGCAATATGGAGGGTGAATACAAAATTGAAATAAAGGAAAATGCTGAACCATATGCTATTTCTGTACCAAGAACTGTTCCAGTTCCATTGAGAGACCAAGTAAAGGAAGCTTTGGAAGAAATGCAGAGAAATGGTGTCATTTTTCCTGTAGATCATGCGACCGAATGGTGTGCCCCAATGGTGGTAAACATAAAGAAAGGAGGAAAAGGGGTCCGTATCTGTGTCGATCTGTTAAGATTAAATAAAAGTGTCAAACGTCAGTTTCACCCAATTCCCGTAGTAGAGCTACAACTTGCAGAGATTAGAGGGGCTAAATACTTTAGCAAACTTGATGCAAATCATGGATTCTGGCAACTTAATTTAGCCGAAGAATCAAGAGACTACACAACCTTTTTAACCCCATTTGGAAGATTTAAATTCCAGAAATTACCTTTCGGCATTACATCGGCACCAGAGGAATTCCAGAAAAGAATGTCACGAGTCCTTGAAGGAGCAAAAAATACTCTAGTCCATATGGATGATGTGCTGGTTTAGGGAAACACAAAAGAGGAACACGATGACCGCCTAAGAGAAGTGCTCGAGAGAATCAAAAAAGCACGTATAACCTTGAATAAGGGCAAAACTGAATTCTGTAAGCAGAAAATCGATTTCTTGGGATTTGTGTTGTCGAAGGATGGGGTAGCACCAGATCCAGGCAAGGTGAAAGCAATTGTAGACATGGAAGCACCAAAAAATGTCAAGGATGTTCAACGCCTTATGGGTACTGTAACATTCCTAGCGAAATTTATCCCTAATAGGAGTGAGATTATGCAACTAATTACAAGTTTAGTTAGTCCAAGCAATGCATTTCTATGGGGCCTAGCACAAAAAGAGGCGTTCCAGAAAATAAAATAATTGCTTATATCAGCACCTTGTTTAACAATGTATGATGCAAATAAACCTACAATCCTATCCAGTGACGCTTCTACCAAAGGACTGGGAGCTGTATTACTTCAAGTTGAAGGTGGTCATAAGAAACCTGTAGCATACATCTCGAGGACTTTGACTCCAGCTGAACAAAATTATGCAAACATAGAAAGAGAGGCACTAGCTCTGATCTGGGCAAGCGATCGACTAAAGAGTTTTCTGATAGGAAAACAATATACCATAGAGACCGATCACAAGCCACTTATACAAATATTTAAAACTAAGTATCTCGATGATCTATCCCCAAGACTTCAAAGGTTTAGAATGCGCATGATGCGTTATGACTACAATATTGTATATACCCCAGGGAAAAATTTATATATTGCTGATACTTTATCTCGTAAACCCATACCTTCAGAAGATGACAAAGAATTAGAAGAAGAAATCGATGCCTTCATTCATGGAGTCACTCTTGCAGGTATTCACACATCTGACGGGAATGTAACACGAGTTGCTAACTCACAAAGCAATGATCAAACCTGTAATCAACTGAAGAACTACATAATGGGAAACTGGCCTCACAAGTCTGCATTATCAGGTGATGTTAAACCATACTACCCAGTACGTCATGAACTATCAGTTGTGGATGGTATCCTTCTTAGAGGAAACCGTATGATCATTCCATGTGAGCTCAGGGCAATGATGTTGGAAAAATTGCACGCTGGCCACTTTGGAATAACTAAAACTCGTCGTCGTGCTCTGGGAACGATGTGGTGGCCAGGAATTTCTCAAGAGATAGAAGCCAAAGTAAGATCTTGTCCTATCTGTATTCAAAACTTGACAAACCATCATGAACCTTTATTGCCAGCTAAATTTCCAGATTATCCATGGCAAGTGATATCAATGGACCTTTTTAAAACTGAAGGAAAATGGTATATCGTCGTAACTGATAACTATTCCAGATTTTTTTAAGTACTTCCTGTTCAGAACATGAGATCACAGGAAGTAATAAACATCTGCAAAACAATATTTGCAAGATATGGTATACCACAGTTGGTTTGTTCCGACACTGGAACACAATTTCATGCTGTTGAAACATCAGAGTTCCAACAGTTCGCAAGAGAATGGGGGTTCTCTACATCGAGAAATAGCCCACAATTCCACCAAGCAAATGGCGCAGCAGAAGCTGCTGTAAAAGTCGCAAAAACCTTAATAAAGAAGAATAAGAACAACATAGAGATAGCACTTCTGTCCTATCGAAACACACCACTAGAGAACGGATTCAGTCCATCCGAAATGATGTTTGGAAGAAAATTGAGAGATAATCTACCATCAATCGCATTAGCTGAATTTAAATCATCAAAGAAGCTAGTAAGCGCGGAGGGGAAGTACCGCTCGAAATATAAAAAATTATATGATGGAAAACATGGACCGAAGAATTTGAGTCGACTTCAAATTGGTGATTTTGTATGGATCACAGACCTGAAACGACATGGTGAAATTATTAACGAAGTTAATCCAAGATCATACATAGTTAAGACCGCCATAAGCACCGTTTTCATCTGATCCCTGCTCCATATCTAAGCAGTATCCCCGATGGAGTATTGAAACAACTGCCAGGGATTCAACAAACAAATTCGACTCCAGAAACTACACCGACTACTCAACAACTAACATCCCAAAGACCAACAAACATTGAGAAAGGTAGTCAGGAAGTGGAGAGTCACCCAACTCAACCAAAAACGCCTGTACGACTTCCAACACCAACGAAAACTGATGGACCATTTAATATTGAGCAGAGTAAGAATACAACGCGCTCTGGGAGAGCGGTTGTCAGACCTTTACGCTATCGTGAAGATTAGTCAGTAGTTATGTTGAAGATGTATCATCTTGAGGGGGGATGTTGTATTACCTACCTTAAACAAGATTATAAAAAAGAAGAAGAGTTCCTTTTGACCATTGACTTTGATAAGATGTTATTAAGTTTTGATTGACGGGTAAGTTTGGAACAATACATTTGTATTTTAATTAAAATAAAACTATTAAAATTAGTCTTAACTTCTATAAAGAGTTAATCCAGAGAACGAATAAAACATGAGCATAAAGTGAAAAATTAGTGAGCAAAAATTACGTCTTTGATCTGGTCGACGCCGGGCCCCTTACATTGTCGGGCCCCGGTAAAATGTACCGGCCTCTCGGCGGCCCTGGTTGCAGCAGGACAAGACAACCTGTCACACTGCCAGGGAGTCTCTTCAAATTCTGCGCGATCATTTTGGGAGTTGCCACTCACCAGAACTAACATCACCAGATGTGTACAGAGTTATTCACTCTATTTTGACTCCTCCTCCGTAAACTGCTTTATTTACAGAATTAGAAAAAAAAACGTAAAATACAAAAGTTATTCGATTTTTAAATTATGATTTTTTTACATATATATCATACTAGTGGTGGGCGAAATGACTCATTTGAATGTTTCGAATCATTTGAATCAACTCACTATAATGTTTCGAAACATTGAAACAATTGACACACATGTAAATCTAGCCGAAACTGGAACTTCATAATCAATTGTGAGTCGCTATGCAAAGATACATTGCAACGAGAACGATACATTTGAAACATTTCGTGCCGATTCGTATTCTGATTCTGGAACTCTGTGTATTACCTAATACATAAATATAAGGCGAAATAGCTACGCTACTGGTGATTGTTTACACACGTGTGAATTTGTGCTCGTATTAAAAACTCGAAATACCGGGATAATACGGACTGATAAAATACGTACTAGTGATCATTGGCGAATTAAATACCCAAGAAGTGAATTGCAGGTGAGAATAGCCTAGAGAATAACTTATTAATATAATAATTACCAAATAATTACTAAAAAGACTTGAAACACAAATTAGGTTGATAGGCAACCAGTTTTACCAAAAGTGTCTGGATAGGTAACGAACCTCTGAAGAGCGAACCTCTGTGGACGTTATCTTACGCTAGACCTATAGACAGCACACATTACAGCAGTGGCGTGCTGAGATAAGGGCAAATAAATCAGGATGAACATGACTAATGAAGAAATTATGCAATTTAAGGAAATTATCAAGGAATTAATAAACGAGACTACAGCTGAAATTATGAAAGATACGAAGGAACTGATTAACGAGGTAAAAGAAATGAATAAAATATACAGAGAAGAAATAAAACAGCTAAAAGAGGAAAATTTGAAGATAAAACAGGAAATGAAAGAATTGCGAGTTAAAATGATTAAAATTGAAGAAATAGAAGAAAGGCTAGAAATAGCTGATAAGAAAGACAGAAAGAACAATATTATTATAAGCGGTCTGGAAATTCCAAATGCTACAGAAAAGGAAATGGAAGATAATGTAAAACATTTTTTCGAAAACCAGTTAAAGATAAAAATTTCTGTCCCAAAAATAAAGGAAATAAAGGAGAAGACATACCTGATTAAAGTAGAGAATTTTGCACAAAAATTGGAGATAATGAAAAACAAAGCTAAATTAACTAGGGGGAAATATAATCAAGTATTTATAAATAACGACTTGACCCAAAACGAAAGAAAAATTCAACAAAAACTGAAGGAAATTGCAAAACAAAAAATAGAAGAAAGGAAAACTGTAAAAATTGGATACCAAAAACTTATAATCAATGGGCAGAAATGGACTTGGAATACAAAAAGCAGCGAATTGGAAAGGGATAATGCCAATACAAAAAACTGGACAAATTAACTGCAAGGAAAAGCAAGTGCAAGGACCATAAGGAAACGACAAGGCAAGAAATAGGTAATGACAATGGCAAACAGGATAAGAAAAATATTTGGAGACTAGCAACGTGGAATATCAGAGGACTAAATGGTAAAGAAACAGAATTGAGCTACGAGTTCGATAAAAACAAAATAGAAATATTAGGTATTACAGAAACAAAAAAGAAAGGAATTGGTGAAATATACCTAGAAGGCGGTCATTTGCTTATATATAGCGGGGTTCCACCGGAAAAGAGAGCAGCTGCAGGAGTAGGTACTATAATTAAAAAAGAAAAAGTAATAAATATACAGGACTGGAAAGGCTGGTCAGAAAGAATAGTCGCTCTTGAGATGAAAGATGACCAGGGAGAGCCACAGACAATAATTACGGCATATGGACCCGATGAAAATGAGAAAAAAGAAATCAAAGAAAAATTCTGGACAGACCTAAATATAGCAATAGAAAACAGTAAAGGGCGGATTTACGTCATTGGAGACTTCAACGGAAGAGTAGGAATCAAAGATGAGACAGTAACGGATGTAATTGGAAGGTACGGTGAAGAAGTGAGAAATGATAATGGAAAACGGTTAATAGAATTCTGCGTACTAAATAATTTAATAGTAACAAACACACACTACCAACACAAAGACATACATAAATTTACTAGGCAAGGACCAAGAGAATCAGAAAAGTCAATAATTGATTACATACTAGTAGAACGCGACAATCGAAAGGTAATTCAAGACGTTAGAGTCAGAAGAGGACCAGAAATAAGTAGTGACCATTATTTGCTGGAAGCTAGAATAAAGAATAAAAACAAAAAACCCCAGGAACATACAAAAGAAAACAAAAGAAAAATTGAATACGAATCAATCAGAACTTACAAGCTCAGAAACAAAGAGATTGCCCTAAGATACAAAGAAATGGTTGATTTAGAAATAGCAGCTCTGGAAAATGCAAATGATAGTAACAACCTAGAACAAAAATGGCAATCATTTAAAAATATATTACTGGAAGCGGCGAAAAAAGTATGTGGCATTAGTAAAAGGAATGACAAGGTGAAACAAACAAACTGGTGGAATGCCGAAATAAAACAACAAGTGAAAACTAAGAAAAAACTTTGGAATAATTATTTAGCAAACAAAACAGTAAACAATTACAACAAATACAAAGAGGCAAGAACTGCAGTAAGAGATATGATAAAAACAGAAAAGGAAAAGAGTTGGCATCAATTTGGACAACAGCTGGAACACAATAGCGAAGAAAATCAAAAACTTTTTTATAGAACATTAAAATCTCTGAGAACAGACAAACCTAGTAAGGATATGAGAATTAAAAACAAAGAAGGAAAAATAATCACAGAAGAAAAAGAAATTATTGAAAGATGGCGACAACACTTCCAAGAATTATTAACTACCACAAAAGAGGATAGGAATAAAGAAAACAGTAACGCGACAGGTAGTGAAGAACAGAGAACAAGCATCGAGATAACAATCGAAGATACAATAGAAGCAATAGGCAAACTTAAAAACGGAAAGGCACCTGGACACGACCATATACCACCGGAAATGCTGAAGTACATGGGAATGAAAGGCGTAAAACAATTAGCTGAAATATTCAAAGAAGCAAGCAAAAAAGAAACAATACCGAAGGACTGGGAGATAGGAGTAATAGTACCGATATATAAGAAAGGAGACCACAAAGATTGTAACAACTATCGAGGAATTACACTGTTATGTTCTTCTCTCAAAGTCTATGAAACAGTACTAGAAAAAAAGCTGAGAAACATTACAGAAACTACTTTAAATGAAGCACAGAGCGGCTTTAGAAAGGGACGAGGAGTACAAGACCATATTTTCACGGTAAAACAAATAATTGAAAAAACGTTACTGTCTAAAAAGAAAGCATATATGGCCTTCATAGACCTGGAAAAGGCATTCGATAGGGTGAAACGACAAACTGTGTGGGACAGTTTGATAAGAAGAGGGGTTGACGATAAACTAGTTGAAATCATCAAAAGTCTTTATAAGAGAAATAGAAACTACATAATACATAAAAACATGAAATCAACAGAATTCGAAACAACTGAAGGACTAAGGCAAGGAGGGGTCATGAGCCCAACCCTCTTCAACATCTTTATGGACGAAATCATGATAGAGTGCACACCACAACTAAAGAAATTGCATGTAGGGTACAGGAATCTCCATAGCGTAACCATTTCGGAATGTGCATTCGCAGATGATGTAGTAGTTATCTCAGAAAAAGAAGAAGACCTGCAAAATAATCTGCAAGCATGGAATCACGCATTATGTAAACAGGGTATGAAGATAAATACACATAAGACGAAGACCATGGTAATATCGCAAGAACCAGTCGTAATAAATATGCAAATTAATGAGGAGGCAATAGAACAAGTAAACCATTTCCAATACTTGGGCGTTACAATCGAAAATAATGGAAGGCAGGACAAAGATGTTGAAGAGAGGATAAGTAAAACATCAAAACTATTTCATGCAATAAAAAATAGCTTCTTACACAAAAAGGAAATCACAAGAAAAACCAAACTAACTGTATTTAACACCATATATAGACCAGTGCTTACATACGGCTGTGAATCATGGATACTAACTAGAAAACTAAAAAGCAAGATACAAGCCCTAGAAATGAAGTATTTACGAAGAGTTAGAGGAGTGACAATGAGAGACAGAATAAGAAGCACAGATATACGCACAGATCTTAAGACGAAATCTGTACTTGAGTATATTGAAGAAAAACAACTAAGTTGGTGGGGACACATGAAAAGAATGAAAGACAACATACCGGTGAAGAAAATATGGGAAGCCAGGATACAAAAGAAAAGAAGTAGAGGAAGACCTAGAGAAGATTGGGATACAGTAGTCGCTAACATCATCCAAAGGAAGGGGAAAACAATAGCAGAAGCAAGCCGATTAGCATACAATAAGAAACAATGGTCAACATTTGTACACACGTGAAAGGATGTGCCAGTCCCGACACTGAAAAGTAAAAGGGACTCAAAAGACTATATATATATAAATATAAGGCATATGACCATGACACGTTGTGAGGTCAGGAATTTGAGCCTAATAGACATAAATTTATTGTTTTTGTTTTATATAAATATAAATTTATATTTTATAGGTGTAGGTTAAGTGTGTTTAGTCTGATTTTATTTAATCAGGTTTTTTCTGGATAGTATGGATTTCATTACCATTTCTTAAATGAATAGCAAAACGAAAATAGGTATTGTTTATACTGTGAAATAAAAATGACATTTAATTGTTGCATTATACAGGGAGATTAAGACTGGAATATAGAAATTTGAGAGATAGATTATTGTTTCAGTGTATCATAAGAAACAGTCTAAACATTGTTTCGTTTACCAAAAGCAGTTTAATATCAACTAATCAAACGTAGGTTAGGAATAGACATCTTATGTATATAACCATTGTAATGCTGCATTATTTTTGTGTTTAATCACGGAGCTACCGCTTTTTCCGTCTCATCTAACTTGATGCATTAGAGAGAAATCGAAAAACTGTGATGCACTGAAAAATGATCATGAGAACAAGAATACCTATATTTTATATTTTCACACACAGTTTACGCAAAAATTATTATACTATTAATTCCTGTAATGGCAAATACATTAATGGCCTGTGCAACACTGTGGCTAAAAACTTGGGTGCAATTGGCAACCTTCATTTTGTCAATTTTAGCTGGATTAACATGGTGCTATGTGATTTTGGGTATTAACTTTAGGCTGCCTAAATGAGGATCCATTTTGTAGGCTACTTTTTAGCAACCTGTAGCTACAGGTTGCTACTTTTTCTTCATCATTACTGGTATAGTGCAAATTACATTTGCACTATAATAAAATTTGAAATAATTTAATGAAAAACCTGTGGGACATCAAAAATTGGACTGATTCATATGCCATCCACTTCGAAAACATATTCTTTGATTTTATTCTTTAGGTCAAAATACTCAGAAGAATATGTTTTCTGCTTTTCCAAATATTGAAATTCATTATTATATTTGACCATCGTTTTTTTCACCAGATAATTAATGGCAACTCGACTGTTGCTGCCTTGATCACAAACAATCGCTACAACATTTAGGGCCAGTTGTTCGAACGCTAATCAACAATGATCATTATCAAATATTTAATTACTGTCACCAACTGTCAATGTCAACTTTGATTGGGTTGCTGAAATCATAATTATTGATTACAATTATGAAATTACTTAATCAATTATGTTAATAATTGTTATGTTAATTGATTAACTAATCTCATAATTATAATCAATTATGTTTTCAGCAACCCAATAAAAGTTGACATTGACAGTTGGTGACAGTAATTAAATATTTGATAGTGATCATTGTTGATTAGCGTTCGAACAACCGGCCCTTAGACCAATTTGAGTACATTTCCTCTCAGTCATTTTAATAATATGCACAAGGTCTATTGTTTTTGTAGCGCCATTTGAGAAGTTATAATATACACGCTGCTTCCATTTCCTCCTTATTCCTCGTAGCATAAAAACCTAAAACAAGATTACTCATATCAATAAATAAGAACAAAAATAAAAGCTTTTGACCCACTAAGCTTCAAGTTACAACTAAATAGATAATTAAAGTACGAAAAATGTACATCAATATACAATACTAATGACTACATAGCAAGTAATTTAATTTTCTAGTACAAAAATTAACTGAGCTTGATTTGTTATTTTGTCTGTGGTCTTAAATCCATAATTCGCAAAACTTTCAATACAGTCGTTACTGAAATTGGGCTGTATGTGCGCCTGAATTGCCATTTCATCAAATATTAGTGTGCAATGGCAATCCAATGGATTTTCAAATGTCTTCACTTCGGCTTTAAGTAAGTCAAATACCTCTTCATGTAAACCAGGCTCTATAGGGATTCTATTGAGCAAGCTAGTAATTGTTTTCCTTGATGGAAGTGAAAAGTATTTTGATAAAAGTTTATAGGCACTTTCACTTTGTTTATAAAAGGCTAGGGCTAATATTTTATCCTCAATGGTATATCGTCTTCCCTTTGGCTTGTTCTTTGAGTTTTGAACTTAGATATAGCCGGTATATTATCAGGCCCTGGAGCTGTAGTTTTTGTGGAAGCTAGGGCATCATTTAATTCAATAATTCTAATGTTATAATTGATTGGTTCTTCGTCGTTAAAACCTAAAGGTATTATAAAGAAATAAGGGATGAACTACCCTGGTGATGGGGTTGATTAACTGGAAGACACTATATTTCTCGTTTCTAGTACCCCGTTGACGATGGAATGAACGTCCTCTCTTCGAGGTGGCACTCTCTAAAGTAACCTCAACATTATACTGCCCTAAATATCTCTGTGTATCAATACTTATTGATTACCTATGTCTGTGATACTTTCGTATATGTATCTCAAGATTGTTATGTCAATAATAATATACAGAAATGCAATCTTGCACTAATACCTACATGTGTAAGTTTTGTTTACAAGACTACTTACAACATTCGGCATGCTTCATTGTTTACTAGTATATTTAAATATGTTACAGTGGATTAATTTTATGATATTTGAAATTATCTGAAATATTGTTAAAATATAATACACCACCGATCCTAAAGAAAAAAAAATTACTCTTCAATTTACCGTGCCTTTTCTCTCTCCGAATATACAGAAAAATAATAGTCCGTCCGCTATAACTTTTCCCATGCGGTACGATTCATTTTCAATCAAATTAAGTCAAAACAGAAAGTGAAACGTACGCCGATGTGTGTAGTATATAGTATACAGTATACAAAATGTATATACACATCGACGTTCGTTTCAATGTATGTTTTGACTTAATTTGATTGAAAATTAATCGTACCGCATGGGAAAAGTTATAGCGGACGGACTATATACAACTTATTACACTATAAAAAAATAAGTCATCAAACATCGTCTATTCGAGTATTTTACCAGAAATAAGCATCTACACCTTTGTAACTTTTAAATTAAAAATTAAATTAAGATTGGCAACTGGAATATTTAAAATCAGCAGTGGTTCAAATTTCTAATCATGTATGTAGAATGTAGAGGCAAAATAAATAACAGTTACTATTATAATATATTATAATATAGTTTCGCGGCTATATATACATTAAAATGTATCTTAATTTAATTTTTAATTTGTGTAGAAACTTATTTCTGGTAAGATACCTAGTCGAATTACTATTAGAGGTACTATATGAATATGTATGTCAAATACTCTCAGTTCTTCGATTAAATTTTAAACAATTGCTTTTATTTTTTCAACTAAAATTAATGTTAGGGAAATAAAACTTTTAGATAATAGAAATGTTTATTGTCACACAAACAGAAAACAAAAAAAATAAACGTAGGTATATAAAGAGAAACAACGAAAATGATCCTAAAATAAAATAATGTTACACCAATAAAACAATAAATACTAAAGACTACTATAGTATTTGTGTGCTACTATGGAATGCGGCCTACCTGTGCCTTATTGTACCTAGTGTGCAGAATAAGCCAATTTTGTGGATTATTTCCAACTAAAATAGTAAATTGATATGACAAAGTATTAATTTGTAAAATTAAAGTAATCCTTCTGATTTGTGTGTTTTATTCACTTTGAAAAGATTTTTTCTGACACTGTATACCTGTGCGGCTCTAAACACATCATTTCTCAGAAAAGTTTGCACACAATAATGAAATTCTTTACAAAGTGAATAGATGCATAAATCAGAGGAATTATTATTTTAATTTTCCAAATTAATACTTTGTCATATCGATTCCCAATTAAAATAGTAAATTGATATGAGAAAGTATTAATTTGTAAAATTTTTGGCTGGCACTGTAATCTGTAGTATAATACAGGTTATTATAAGATACCGCATACTATAGTAGCACCAAAAACGGTTTAGGATATACATATTTTGATACAAAATAAAAATTAAATCAGCTTATCTCCGGATAGCCATAATATACATAATACCTAGACTACTAGACTTACTTAATAAAACATTAAATAAAAACTTATTAAATAAAACTTAACAAAGTGTACCTATTATATAACAGCTGTTTTAATAATCATGATCTTTAATCAGATATTATTTATACACATTATTAGTTACAATCATAGTTATTAAAATAGCAAAATAATTTTTGTGGACTTTTCAGCACTTAAACGATTTCGTCTCTCAGTTATGATCTGTCCTGTTTTAGAAAATATTCTTTCAGAAGGTACAGATGTAGCTGGACTGCAAAGTCTTCGTTGCATCAGTTCAAATAGACTGGGAAACAAACTCTTATTTTCTTCCCACCACAAAAGTGGATCATCTTTGCGAGAAATTAGTGGCATGTGTAAATATTTATCAACCTCAATAATGGCAGCGGCACGCGAGTTATCAGTCTTTTTTAATATAGTGTCCACAGTCGAATCAAATTCAGACCACATGTCACCAAAACGTGATCGTTTTGAAGATGTCGAAGAAGTAGGTATTGCCAAAGAGTCATCAGTTGGTTTAGTGACTTTATCCCTCTCTTTTATCTGACAACATTTATTAATTATAATTTCTTTGATCCGTTTAAAACTGTCATCGTCGTGAAATCCATGTTGTTTAAATCGTGGATTTAAAAATGGTGCCTCCCATATTATATCTATATTTCGATATTTTCTTTTAAATCTGCTTGTTACTTCCTCATACAATTTATCGACTAGATTACTCACAGAATCACTTTCAAAATTTTCGATTTTTAAGCGGAAACAATAAGTTATTAGGTTTTTGCTTAATACTGCGATTTTTGAAAGCGTTACATTTTTCTCCGCACGGTCATTTCGTTAAATATATACAAAATGCCGACGCAATTTTCTATTATGTACCAGTCCTCTGGTGATAAAGTAGGAAGTGTAGGATTATTTAAAATCCCCATTGTACTTTGTAAAGATTCCTTATTTTGATGAAACCTGCTTAACATTTCATATGTTGAGTTCCATCGAGTAGGACAATCTTGTTTTAGTTTAAGAACTTTACATCCCATCCGCTTTTGAGTAAGTTTTAATTTCTCAGTTGCTGATAAGCTCTTCTTGAAAAATTCCACTACTGACTTGACTTTGTCTACTGTATCTGCGATTGTTGGCAAACTGGACTGCACTATTAGATTAAGGGAATGTGCAAAACAAGGTACATGTCGCCATCTTGCAATCTGTACTGCTTTGACAACTAACAATATTTTTTAAATTTGTTCGGTAATATTCTCTGAAGTACTTGGCCCTACAGATTTAAAGGTTGACAATAATCCCGATTCGATTGTATAATTTTCATCTATAAAGTGGCAGTTATTGCGTAAACTCCTTCGTTACTGATTGATGTCCAGCCATCGGTTGTAATAGCAAAATATGGTGTTTTTTCTACTATTGTTCTTAATTGAGTTATACATTCATCGTAACATGCATTTAATAGACTATTTGAAAGAACTTTTCGGCTGGGAAGTTCATAATTGAGGTTTAACATTCGAACGAACTTTTTGAAATTACCACTTTCTACAATATTGAATGGTTGGTAATCAGTAACGATAAATTTTAACAATTGCCTATCAAGTGCTTGTCTTCTAGAAAGTCCTATTGGTTTTTTAATGAATCCACTATTAGCGAGTTGTTTTGTTTTTGACACATTTTTAGTTGTAGTTGTCAATTCGCTGGTACTTGTCAATTCGCTTGTACTAGAACCGGGCGCATTTATTTCATCGACGTTTAATCGTTGTGTACTAATACCGGGCGTATTTAAATCATCGATAACGTTTAATCCTTGTGTACTAGTACCCGGCGTATTTGTTTCATCAATAACGTTTAATCGTTGTGTACTAGTACCCGGCGTATTTATATCATCGGCATCTAATTCCACCTCTTGTTCTTCTAGATTGAATGTCTTTCTTCTATCCTTAATATTTATTGTAGGGTGCTTTAATTTCAAATGTCGCGTCATGTTAGACGTTGATCCATTCTTACAAGCTAACTGTGAAAAACAAATTACACGTAACTTTACTAGTGTCCCTGGAATTTTGAGTGAAATAGTCCCAAGCGGCACTTCTTTTAGTGGACATTAGGGTGGGTCGTTTTTAAACTTTTTTTTTAATTTCAAGACGCTTGTAGTTGAAAAAGTTGCTATTGGTAAAATTATCTTGTACAAAATTTTTTAAATTTTTTTCGTCACTGTTTGAGCCCCCCGCCAGCCAGCCCCTCAAAAAACAAAAAAAATTAAATCAACAAATTAATTTCACTGTATTATGAAATAATGCAATATGGTTCTCTGATTGCCTAAAAAAAATATTTTTCCGCCAGCCCTTAAAGACGTTTCGTTCCAGAAAAAACACTCAGTGTGGTCTCTTCCTATTGCCGATATAGTGAAATTAAAACAATTAATTTTACTTTTGTAGTAAAAGACTGAGACATCACCTCTTGGACAGGGCAAAACAGCTTGTAGGTCGTAGCATGCTACTATTACTTTTACTCGACTTTTCTCTTTTTCAGAAATATGAATATTATATTTTTCTTGAAGAGCTTCCTTATTACCTGCTTGGGCGATGTTGTATGCTGCACAAAGATCACATTGATCTTTTTTTGGGACAAAGAAGCTAATGTTGAAGTCAGTTTTTAAAAATTTTTCTATAAATTTGAATATCCACAAATGAAAGATTTTTTCTAATACAATCTTCTTTATAATCTCTATAGAGGTCTGAAACTGTTTTACCTCCATCAATGAATTCCCTGGTGGTTTGTTGTCTTAAATAGTGACGTTCTATTCGTGGAATTCCATTTATGTAATTTCGTACAGCAGATAATAAGCTATCATTTAATTTTGCATGTTTTCCTCTCTGTTCTGTATCAATTATTCCTTTGTTGTCTGTCTTTGATATTACAGTACGTATTGGACGATCAGATATTCCAAGAGTATTCTTAAAAAAAATTTACATACTCGCACTGTCTTAGATGTATCTATTTTCAAATGAAGAGATTGTTTAAGTTTCCTGTTACTGTTAACCATTTTGTACTGATATTTTGAGATAACAGGTACCCTTGCAATAAATTCTCTTTGACGTGTCAGCGATCCCGTAGCCCAATAGCTATCAAATATCTGTTTTCGAATTTCTTCTGAAATGTGGTCAGCACATTTTAAACGGCATTGAGTTGTACATGGAGATCCCATTTTTCTTGCAGGTATAACCCTACGGTTACGAGAAGCTGACAGGTATTCCTGTCCTGAATTTCTCAAAGTTTTAGCAACTGCCTTCCTACTTTGTCCAGGTCTTTTAACTATTTTTGGCACAACGCAATCGTCTGCTTGTTTGGAGGACAGATTTTGAATGCCTGTAGCAAAATCTGACGGGGTAACTGAGTAGCGCTAATTGATTGTCGGGTTGTACCAAACCCAAAATATCATTATAATTTTCAAGAGCATTTTGTTAGCATGTTAATGCTTTCGACAGAAATGTTGTTTTCCGTAGCAACATAAACGGGATGTTCTTCTGATTCGCTTTTATGAGTGCCTGATATTGAACTAGTTACCAACCTGAGTTGGAAGGTGAGCTTGTGCAAGACGAAGTGGTGCTAGAAGAAGTATCAGAGCTTGAAGAGGAGTCGGAAAAATGAAAGATTACCAATGAACGAACATATAAAACATGCTGTATTTTTCTGTCACCGTGTCACAAAACATGGCCAACGTAAGTACATGTAATACTTATATAAGCTGCTCTTATAGTACTGGTACTAGTTCATTATTTTTTGGAACATAGAAAAGATGTGCGTGTTTAATATGATCGCTCATGGGCATTCTTTCATTTTTCCTTTTATATTTATTATTATTATAAAATAGGTAAAACTCTAAGTGTCAAATTAAAATTTTGGTTAATTCCCATTAAATATGGTAAATAAATCCCATTAAAGATAGTAAAATCTAAAAAATTTTATTCTACCATTGACTGGGAATTAGCCTTAACGTGAAACTCTATACTCTATAGCTTAATATTGGCTTCAGATAGACAACGAAGTTGAAAATGACTCGTTATTCTTAATCCGCACATTTGTCTCTCCTATCAATGACAAAGTTTAAAGGTTTATTAAAGTTACGAAATGTCTTAAAACACTTATGCCTTCTTTTTTTGAATTATAAAATATAATAGATGTTGATTCACTCTATTTTTTTTGTTTTTAGGCAAAAACAGCAGCCATGGTCAAATCACAGTGTCTGATTAATGGATTCTTGATTATCACGGAATGCAGACATGAACTTTAGTTTGCTGGTTACCACAAAAGATTTTCCGCTGAAGATGCAATTTTAAACCTTCTTTATGGATTCATAGAAATAATACGCTAGTATATTGGATCTGCATAAACAGGAAAAAGAGACAATGTCAAATATCGTTCAAAATCTTGATCTAATGTATAAATGTAATAATATACCGTCTTGTTAATATTAAATGTTGTTTGTAATGGCGTTTTCTATATCCAGTTATCCTATAGATCCAAATTACATGAAGAGAAGTATCCATTCTCAAATGTGGTCTCGAGGTAAGAAAGTAGAAAACTCAAAGAGATACCACAAAAATGTATATTATAAAAATGTCATACAAGGACGCGTTTCGGCTCTTACCGAGCCATCATCAGCTTGAAATACAGGAGCAAAGTCTAAAACTGTCCTACAATATAAAAAGGAAATTTTTAAGCATGTGGTGATCACGCCCACCTCGGCAAAGGACCTTACCAGACCAGGAAGGAGGAAGAATCTAATGGCTTACATTGTATTGGGTTCTTTAGGTTTCATTCTAAGTTATAGGTAGTGTATTAGACATTAAGGGTATAAATTCATTTTAAGATTTAAATGACTTCCTCTTTGAGAGAAACCATCTTGCGAACAGATCAGGTGCAAGGAACTTTTCGGTGAACTGTCAAATTGCTGTCAGTGATGACAGATGACATGTAGTACTCAAGAATGAATTTGTCGTTAGGTGGTAAATGTTGTAACTAGAAGACCCCACAGACTAGGGAAAGAAAAAAGAAGAAGATTAAACGTCAAATTCAAAATTCGTAAGGTGAAAGAATAGAGGAAAATAAATAGGACAATATTGAATGTATAGGGTATTAAAACGAAGAGGAAAAGCTGAAAAACAATGAAGAATAGCAATAACCAATAAAATTTGATAAGTAATTACCGAGGTGGACAAGACCACCCCAAGTTCAAAAAGAAGTAGGACAGTTTAAGAAAAAAGGACAAAGATACAATCAGGACAAAACATATTAAGATAGCTCCATATAAAATACATTAAAAAGTCAAGTATCACAGTACAGTTGTGTCAATACAACTTATTAATTAGATATCACAGTTTTTTCCCGTGTCACTGAAAGATTAAACCCAACCATACCAACACCTAGTTCACTCATAAGTATTTGAAATAGAAGAGTCTATAGACTCGGTGTATAAAGTTATTAGGTGATATTTTAGGTGTTGTCACGGTTCTGCTGCAAGATGTTACAATCGTAATGAAGCCCTACAATGATAACAGTGACAAAATTATTATTGAAAATTAAAGGTGTATTTGAATGTGTTACCTGGCAGTGGTATCATTAGTAGTATTTGAAATAATAAAGAATTAATGTTGAAATGTTGTTGTTTGATTGAAAAGTATAAAGTAATTTATAACTATATTATGACAAAATATTATATTTATTGTAATATGGGAAATGAAGACAAGTAGAAAAGGTGGCTATGTTATTGAAAAAATTAATTAAAAAATTATTATTATTATTTGTCAAAGAGAACGTTAAAAACAGGTCATAACGACAACAGCAGCTCAACCCCAAGTAGACACCACCAATCACTTCATTGTTCAAAAGAGCCAAGAAAAAACTAAATAACTCCACCCGAGTTATCAATAGTATACTTATATTTATAGAAGGAAAATGGAAGAGGAAAATTAGGAAAACCAAAAAAGTGTTATCTAGTAGAAAGGAAGAGGTAACGATTAGGTTCAATATGAGTAAAAGTTAACCAAGAACTTAAGGAAGATCAAAAATTATTGGTTGACTGAAAACTATTGTTTGTTTTTATTTTAAAACATTAAATTAAGACAAATATAAGGTTCAGTTGGTAGGAGTTGTTCATTAAGGACATTTACAGATGTGTTGTTAGTAGCTTCATGTATTTCGAAAGCTTCAAGTATGTTTAATCTATTTCCTTTATTACAAGAATGAACTATTTGAAAATCAGAGGTAGAAAAATTGTGATTGGTAGATAGAATATGATTGGCAAAAGCAGAATTAGTATTATGGATATCAGTATCTTTATATTTTTCTATAACTTTCAAATGTTCAGCAAAACGAGTGTCTAGACGTCTCCCACTCTGTCCAATGTAAATAGAATTACAAGAAGAACAGCAAAGTTTGTATACTCCTGATTTGTGGAAAGGTGGAACCAAATCCTTAGAGTTCACAATAGATCTGAGGTTATGATTGGTTTTGAAGGCGATGGGGATATCATATTTTTTGAAGATTTTTTTTGTACTTGATAAGAGTGAGGGCCTAGAAAATGCAAAGAACCATAAAATTTACTTTGGGATCTCAAACTTTCTTTACTTTGGGTCTTGTACGACTTTAAATTTCTGATGTCTCAAGGTAGAAGCTGATCGAAAGGAATAAATTGCTTCAAGCAATCACAGAGTTTCGTCAACCATGTTCACCACATTTTTAGCTGTATCCAATAATACCAAATTCAACCGGTGGGCATAGCAGTGCACATAAACACATGGGTTTTCAGAAGCTCTTCTGACTAAAACATTAACGCCATTTACATGTCCCCTCATAACTGAAACACCATCATACGCCTGGCCGATACATTTCTTTATATCCAAATTACTCTTGCTCAGAAACTCTTACATTTTTAAGAAAAGACCATTTGCAGAAAGTTCTTGTACCTCAACAAATCCCAAAAATCGTTCACATAATCTCGTTTCACTGGTATATCTGATACAGACATTTGCTCTCGAGTGCTCACATCTCTAGCATTCATTTTTTTTGCGAGCATTTATTAACAATCAGAATTACATATTCTATGAGTTAATTTGATAGATGAGAAAAAACCCGCAATTAGTTTTATTTACTTCATCAATAATTATTTTCAACACTTCCGGCAGAAATTTCCAAAAACTCGTTATGTGAATCTTTGGACATGTATGTATAATTTTGACATTTTTTGGTAGATTGTCAAAAATCCGATTTAATTCGTTGGAAGCACTCTTTATTAAATCAACGATTTCTATAAATTTTCATTTATTTTGATTTTTAAACTTCTCTTTTTTTGTTTCCCTGTGGCGTCGTAGTCCAATATCTTGTCGAGGACAAAAAGGTGCTATTTTGCTGAGAGTACCTACAGCTTTTCTGTTGGTTTCCATGTCGTCTGAAAACTGCTGACTTAGTTTGGTTATAACAGTTCCCTGTTGTTTAGACGAGATGTAAGAACTATATAGTCATAGAGTATTTGTGAGCCTCAGACAACTCATGTTTTTTACATTTTTCACCGATTTTTTTTCCAGTTGATATAGCCTGTCATAGTAAATGTGTCCTCAGAATTTTTAGAAGAGGTTGGACAATGTCTGCACGCAAAACAAAATACAGTCATTTTCTGTGCAGTATTCGATCAAACGAATTTTTCGTAACATATTGCACTAAAAGATCTTGAAAAATACTCAAACAATGTTTTTTTGAAAACATTTGGCTGGGCAGGCCCGTCTGATACCTTTTTGCTTAACTTATAAATCGACGCTCGCAAATAAGAACATCGTAACTCTATAATCACAACTTTTCAGAAAACGAGTTCAAAGTTGTTTAGGTTTTTCATTGATACAAACTAAGTTTTTATTGATTTAAACGTAAATTTTGGCTAGAGCTAGAAGATGATTCGTCGCTATATGTCTGTTAATTATGAAATTCAAGAAATACTTAAATATTTGTAAATTTTAACTTAAAAAACCTACAATGTAAGTATCTACTTACATATTTTGAAGTAGCTAATATCTTATCAAGAGATACAATATAACAGTTTTTCTTTTTTAAATTTCTTAATATATGTGAAGATACGATGCCACTGCATTGCTATTTCTGAAGTCACTAACATCGTATCTAAAGATACCCAAAAGAAGACAAAGATAAAAGGCCTAGCCGGGTAAGATGGTGAAAAGTGCCCCCAACTCAATTTAAATTCCATATAGGTCACTTTTTAGAACATATAGAGGAACTCACTTTCTGAAATTTTTAGCCCCCTAGGTGGTCACGTGACCCCCCTAGAGCCTAATTAGGCTTTTTATGTTTTTATTTTTTATCTCAGCCGCGTCAAGAGCTAGCCAAAAACTTTATTTAAAGAAGTTGTAAGTTTCAAAAAGGTCTATGAAAAAAAATGTTTTAAATGTTTTGGCGGGAAATTCGAATTTTGAGAACAATTTTAAACTTTCAAATAACTCTGAAAAAAAAACTAAGACACTCGTTTTTACGAAAATCAATTATAATGTGTATTTTTGCACAATCTTTCACCCTGAATTTTTTCAAATTTTTAAAATTGGTGAAACTTACCTTTAAAAATAAAAAACCGCATTTTTTCGGTTTTTTTTTTCGTTTTTTGATACAATTTTATACATATTTTTCAAAAAAGGTAACACCGTCACTGGAATAGGTAAAAAAATGAAAAATAATTGGGGTTTGCTTAATAAAATTTTTTTGTAACGCCATCCATTTTCAAGATACAGGGCGTTGAAGAAAACAAAATTTTACACATTTTTTACGATTTTGCCGAAACTACTGGCAACATGGCACTAAAATTTGACAGGTTTTAAGAGGTAGTTATTGTGCATTTTTTGACATACAATTAAGAATTTTATATTCATCATTGGCGCGCATACGGGTAATGGTCTGAACTTTTTAAAGAAAAAAAGATGGTACGCCACTGACATATTTCAAATTAACAATCATTTTTGAATTCCTCGTTCCATTTTTGACAAAAAATCTATCTTTCCATTTTTTCATACGACGAGCCGTTTTGTTGCAAAAAATAAAATATCTTAACGCTTTGAAAGTATTGGAATTAATTTTTATAATGGATGTACGAGTTTATGTATGTAGATGTAGAAACTACTAGAAGTTCGAATGCTTTGTAAGGATTAAGATCTTTTATTTTTTGAATAAAAATGGCGCGTCGTATGAAAAAATAAGAAGATAGATTTTTTGTCACAAATTGAACGAGGAATTCAAAAACGATTGTTAATTTGAAATGTGTCAGTGGCGTACTATCTTTATTCTTTAAAAAGTTCAGACCATTACCCCTATGCGCGCCAATGATGAATATCAAATCCTTAATTGTATGTCAAAACATGCACAATAACTACCTCTTAAAACCCACCAAGTTTTATTACAATGTTGCCAGTAGTTTCAGCAAAATCGTAAAAAATGTGTAAAATTTTGTTTTCTTTAACGCCCTGTATCTTGAAAATGGATGGCGTTACAAAAAAATTTTATAAAGCAAACCCCAATTATTTTTCAGTTTTTTACCTATTCTAGTGACGGTGTTACCTTTTTTGAAAAATATGTATAAAATTGTATCTAAAAACGAAAAAAAAAACCGAAAAATGCGGTTTTTTATTTTTAAAGGTACGTTTCACCAATTTTAAAAATCTGAAAAAATTCAGGATGAAAGATTGTGCAAAAATACACGTTATAATTGATTTTCGTAAAAACGAGTGTCTTAGTTTTTTTTTTAGAGTTATTTAAAAGTTTAAAATTGTTCTAAAAATTCGAATTTCCCGCCAAAAAATAAAAAAAAAATTTTTTCATATAGATCTTTTCGAAACTTACAACTTTTTTAAATAAAGTTTTTGGCTAGCTCTTGATGCGGCTGAGATAAAAAATAAAAACTTAAAACGCCTAATTAAGCTCTAGGGGGGTCACGTGACCACCTAGGGGGCTAAAAATTTCATTAAGTGAGTTCCTCTGTATGTGCTAAAAAGTGGCCTATATGGAATTTAAATCAAGTTGGGGGCACTTTTCACCATCTTACCCGGCTAGGCCCTTTGACAATTGTTATTCATTACATACTTTGATTTCAAGGTAAAAAAACTATTGTTTAAAAACACAAAAAAAAATTATTCTGGAAAAGAAATGTGTACCGTCAATCGGGGTGAATTGGGACGATTTTTGGTCATTTTTTGCTATAACTCCTGACAGGAAAAGTGAAATAAATCAAAGTTCGGGAATAATGCATACGACAGACTGTATTGAAGCATGAGGAGAAGTAATTTATAGGTTTGCCCAAAAAAATAAAAAATATATATTTGTTGGTGTCCCGATTGACCCCTTAGAAGGGGTCTGAACAAAGTGGGGGTTGATTTATCCGCTCTACTTCGTGCAAGCCACCGGTTGGGGGCGCACATAGGAGTATTTCACATAAAAAACCGGACAAAATTATTTCACTATTTTTATATAATAAAAGCCAATAATTTATCATTAGTAGGCATTTATTTAAAAAGAAAAACATTATTTTTTCTTTTTATTTAGTTATTTTTATTTCTCGCTAACTAATGGCCATTGGCATGGTATAGACTAAGCGCCGGTATAGGTGAAATTTGCTAATCATTTTAGGCACGATAAGATCCTATAACTTAAATAGTAGAACTGAAAAGAGAACGTATGACCACTGCCGTCATTTTTTAGTGGCGCATCAAAATTTCGACATATGGACGGGATAAATCAATTAAAAGCTACCCTCTCTTACTCCCAGAATTAATTTTTTCAATTTTTTGTAAGTTATATGTGATTAAATAAGACTCAGCGTAATTTTAACCCACCACCACCTTTTCTCTCTCCCCCCCCCCCCCCCCCCCCCACCATTTAAAACTTCATTTTTCGTTCTTATTTTTTTAGATCTAATCAGCAGCAGCATCTAGCAGATCATCTAGTCAGCAGCATCTAGCAGATCATCTAGTCAGCAGCAATCTATTTTAAAATTTCAAAAAATTCACAAGCATATTTAAGACTTTTATAAAACATATTTATTTATGGACCCGTAAGTTGAGTATACATAACCTCAAAAACTTTTTGCTAATCATTTTTTTTATTTTGCTGAAAAAAGCGTATAAATTTTTTTGGGGATGGCTGTAGGTCTAATTCTCTTTTCGATTTGTGTATTTTATCAAACACTATATCTCCAATTTTTATCAGATTTTTCCGTAAGGTTCGCCACCTTCAAAAATTTTTTTTGGGTTTTGGGGATTCTCCCTATTTTAGACTTCAAACTAGATCAAATCAATGTTTTTTATAGGTTTTATGAAAATCGAAGTAAATGAGACCATTTAAAAATAGGAGAAACACGTTTAAACCCCCTAAAAAACAGTCTTTGGGATTTTTTAAGGTGGCGAACCTTTAGGCCTGCAGCTATCCCCAAAAAAAGTTATAGATTTTTTTCCGAAAAATAAAGTACAAAAATATTTTTGAGGTTATGTAAATAGTTATGATGATTATGAAGTCGTTAAAAAGTCAGTAATACATAATAATTAGGCATTTATTTAAAAAGAAAAACAATAACAAAAAAAGAAATGTGCAAATCTAAGAGAGTCCTTACTCTTAAAACAGTATTTGTTTTCAAGAGGATAATCATAAGGAGGCCGAATCAATCAGAATCACTATCACCGAGTTCACATGTGATTTGGTCTTCATCATCTTCGTCATTGGAACTGTCACAATTCACTATTTTCGTGAGAAGTATACTAATAGCTTCCTGGGAAAAGGACTTGCTTTTCTTCTTCCGATTTATTCTGCTGCAGCTGATGAAGGGATCAGATGTCAGCAACAACCTATTTAAAACATCTCTGTTGAAAATCTCTGTTGCTCATCTCACTCTTGAAAATTTTCTGGCAAAGTCTACGCGATATTTGCGGAAATGTTTGTTTCGGGCTTCAGCAGCCTCTTCTGATAGCTGTCCGATAGGTACAATGTGACTTGATATGACTTGAGCTCCATGCATCAGAATCTTGTGAACTGTAGGTGACATGGTATGCCAACCATATAGTTCCACATACAGTTTGGCGGTTGTGTGAGCAAAGTAATCGAATTTCGAGGGATCAATATATATTTCCGCTTGATATCACTTCAAGAATGATTTTTAACCTTTTTATCAAATCTAGATTGATTCCAGTAATCCGAGATGAGCATTCAGGATCGTCAAAAAATTTTCTTGGCGCATTTCCGTCGTTACTATTGCCGTAACCGACTTTGGGTATGTCAACAAGAAGACCCATCTCTTCTTTGAAGCTTTTCTGTATTTTTTGTTTTGTTTCTTTCAAAACATGTTCCTCTTCTGCCGTTCGCGCTTGCCACTTCTGTAAGGGTGCTTTGTACGCCAAGTGCAACAATAGCTGGAAGAAACGAATTCTTGCGTGAAGAATGGAGAGTCCGAATCTCAGAGACTTTTCACAAACATTGCCTCTTTCAAGTTTGTTGAAGTCCTTAGATGTCTGTCCACATATATAGCATCTAATTGTTGAAGCTCTATCAGACCATTGTGGACAAAATGGTGTGATTTATTTTAACGGAATCTTCCATACCAGTTGTTTCTTTGAGATTTCTTGCTTGTTCAATATAGGTAATTTCTTCCTTGGTGATATCCTTTTGTTTCGTGAATGAATCGAGCCCGGATAGGAACAGATAATCTCACTGAAGAAGGCACTGGATTTTGCCATACAATTTTTCTTGTCTCTTCATTCACAGAAACAACCATTCTCACAGGTACAAGAGAACTTAAAAATATATTGCCATCATCGTCGTCAGTGTTGGCAAATTTCTGCTAAAATTGTGTCTGATTAGATCCATCACAGCCCCATTTTGATATTAAGGTAAGATGTTGCTTCTCAAACCCTGATAATGTGTCAATTACTTCTGTTAAATATTGAAGTAGTCGCAAAGTCGTATGGTTCAGCAAAGCTTGAAGTTCCACTTCAAAGCTAGTTTCAGTGACTTGTAGGGGGACTTCTCTCTTGTGCCACCTTTTCAAGGCCTTTGAAAGAATGATACTGAACCGGATCGCAGAATATGTGGAGACTAAAATTATTCCAGAACAAGCAGGATTCAGGCCCGGAAAGTGCTGCTGCAGTCAAATTCTTAATCTCACCCAACATATTGAAGATGGTTTTGAACGGAAGGAAATAACAGGAGTAGCGTTCATAGACCTAACTGCCGCCTATGATACAATTAACCATCAACGGCTACTCGCAAAACTCTACGAAACTACAAAGGATTTCCGACTAACAAGGTTAGTGAAATGTCTCCTCCAGAATAGACGCTTCTACGTAACGCTCCAGTCCAAGAACAGTCGGTGGAGGGACCAAAAAAATGGGCTACCACAGGGAAGTGTCCTCGCGCCGATTCTATACAATATATACACCAACGACCAACCCATACACCAACAAACAAGGCTGTTTACGCTGATAATACAGCGGTGGCAGCTCAGGGAAGAACCTTCAATGAAGTCGAAGTGAAACTGACAGATGCCCTGGGAGACTTAGCTCTATACTATGATAAAAACCATCTGAAACCCAATCCCACAAAATCCCAGGTATGTGCTTTCCACCTGAGAAACAAGCATGCCCGAAGGTCGCTGGAGGTGGAATGGCGTGGTCAGATGCTGGAACACAACAAGACGCCAAAATACCTTGGCGTCCGTCTGGATAGAACTCTGTCTTACCGATACCACTGTCAAGATGTCAAGAAGAAAGTAAGTGCCAGAAATAATATCATCCGCAAGCTAACTAATACAAAATGGGGAGCACAACCACACACTCTCCGCACTTCTGCCTTGGCATTATGTTTTTCGGCCGCGGAGTTTGGAGCACCAGTATGGGCAAACTCTGCTCACGCAAAGAACGTCGACGTGACTCTAAATGAAACGGTCCGTATAATATCGGGTTGCCTGAAACCGACACCTATCGAAGAGGTATACCCCATTGCTGGAATTGCTCCACCACTTATCAGGAGGAAGGTCGCGTCAGAGGTAGAACGGAAAAAGCAGGAGACGGACCGAAGACACCCCTTATATGACCACCAAACTCAGCCAAGCAGACGTAAGATCTCGGAAAAGCTTCCTGAAAACATCAAGATCCATCCCCGAAGCGCCAGAGATGCGCCGAATACACCTATGGCAAGCGTCAGCTACCGCGACACATTTTCCTCCCTCAGAGGAAATGGCTGCTGGACACAATTTACCGTATCCGACTTGGAAAGCGCTAAACAGACTAAGAACCAGCGTTTCACGTTGTGCTAGTAACCTGAAAAAATGGGGATACCAGGAGGACGATACCTGCGACTGTGGCGCGGTTCAGACCAGCCGGCATCTGCTATCATGCACAGAGATGAGGGAGACCTGCACAGAACAAGACTTAATTATAGCAAATGACAGGGCCATCTATGTGGCCAACCATTGGAAATACAGAATTTAAAGTTGTTGGTGTTCCGGACACGGTATAATAGAACTCGTTAAATACGGGGTAGTTACTCTGAGAAGAGGGTTGGTTGTTAGGAATACACTATTTGTTCATACTTTATTTATTGAACACTACTAATTATTATCAGTTACAAGTTGGTGGACGAAAGTCTATATTATAACTACCTTAGTAAAGGGACAGCAACAGTTCTAGCGCAATTTGACGCTTTTTTACATGTAAATCTCCATAAGAAAATCTAAGGTCCATTCTGGTCATTTTTGACGCTTTTTTTGGTGGAGGCCGACGACTTGTCGGATCGTATCATTGGAAAGGGGAAGAAAAATGGGGATGAACATAGTATGTGTTGTATGAATCGGAGCAGGCCAGAAAGGCATTACGTCATATCTTTGTTTCTATTGGTCGGAGCGGGGTGTTAGGTGGCTCGCTGGAAAGGGGGTAACGATAGCACAAACAACAAACGTAAAGTCAATGCCAAAAGGGCACTATATCGTATCTCCGTTTCTAATGGCCGGGTACGGGTGGTATGATACGGGGGGGGGGGGTAGCATGATAGGGGTTGTGGTACGGGTGGTATGATAGGGGTTTGTGTGAGAAGGGTGTGGTTGATAGGGGTTTGTGTGAGAAGGGTGTGGTTGATAGGGGTTGTAGCGACGGATCGATGGGACAGGTGTATTAAATAAATATGTTGAGGCTGGGACTACTTTTGTGCGGGTGGAAGGGAATGGTGCGATAAGAGTCGTGTATGTATGTAGGGCTTTGTAGGTGTTGGGTTAATTGAACAAGAACTGGTCATGCTACAACGGTAGTAAAATAGTGTCTGGGTAAGAAATGTTATGTATTATTAGCACAAAAATCAAGACAAATGAAATGCAATGAACAACTTTAAGCACGTCAAAATTATGAGGTTCTAGTGTCAAACAAACAAAAAATTAAAGCATAGAATAATAAAATAATCATAATCATAATAATAATAATAAAATATAACTAAAATGTACCGAAAAATAACACACCTTTAAAAAAAAACAGAATACAGCAAGCGTGATGTATAAATCATCAATTGTGTAAAACAGCAAGTGTCGAATACAGCAAAAAAATGTGGGCAAAAACAAATGACACACCAATGTGATAACCATAGAATAATAAAATAACCATAATAAAAAAATATACGTAAATATACCTAAAAAACATACCTTAAAAAAAAGCAGAATGCAGCATAACGTTTGATGATAAAAGCAAGTAACAACAAAAAACATATTGGCAGTGAACGGAGTAAAAAACCGAGCAAACTACCGATATGTGTTAAGCATTTACTTGTAATTGTAAAAACAGTTGTCGAAAAAACATTATACACTACAGACGCGGCCCGGAATGTGTGGGCATCTAACTCTACGCTCTACGACGACGACGGTACGAATGTACGATAGAAAACTGTTTTTGTAAAAATCGGTACAGACATACAGAACACATACGTTAGAAAAACAAGTGATAAACAACGAAACACAGATAACCCTTCAACGAAAGTTCTCGGCGAGAAAATACAAAAACTGTCGAGCGCACGGTTGTTATCAGCAGTAGCGGTTTTCGCCAAAACCACTAAACGCAAGAATCGTGAATAATAAGATTGAAAAATATTACACTTAATTTTGGTTAAAAATATTGAATAAAAATATCTAGGAATGTGTATGAATATTTTTTACAATAAAAAGTCCCGCTAGATTTACCCCCAAAAAATAGTAGCAAAAAAAGGTAATTAATTGCTGAGCAATAGGTCTGCCAATA